>NC_089264.1:25245450-25934078 GCF_963930625.1 Muntiacus reevesi
CTTAACCTCTACTGAAGTCAGTTTCCTAATCTGGCAAGGAGGGGAAGAGGAGTAGAAGATGATCAAACTTCTTTTTAGCTTTGACATTCTCTTATTCATTTCAATTTCTACTTCTATTTCCACTGTGTCCATATTGTGCAAACAGGAAGTACTTAATATATGCTGTGTATGTTTCTTTAATGTTTTAAATTTATCCATTTTAGCTTTCTAATTATTAATAATTATATTAGTAATTTAGGTACTTATGTTCCCAAGTAAATACCACTACAGCCTATAATGGCTTTTGGCAAATAAGTCAGAAACCCTTTTCATAAACTAAGCTAGAAAGTTGAGCTCTGAAAAATTATACTGTCTAGAAATAACAATCATAATTTTTGATGTCTTTTTCTTAGTAAACAGAGAGGTGATTCAGAATAGATGGTTAAAGTCAAAACAATTATAACACAAGTCTTTACTAGCATTGGTTTGGAAAAGACAAAGACATCACAGTAATATTTATTTTAATCATGTTTCTCATGTTTTTCCTTCAGACTCTACTACTATGCCACTTTTAAGCCTCTATAAACAAATACTTTGTTACAATAGAATTTGAACATGTATAATATATACTGAACAAGGATTTTAAAACAAGACAACATAAATCAGACTCATTTTAAATGCAGGGGCACAAATACTATTCTGAGCCTTTTTTAGTCAATAACAAACTAACTGAGATTAGAATCCTAGATTTTAAGCTTCAAAGAGCCCATTAAGTGCCCATTCATTTTCAGTGAATATCAGCCACATGTGTTATGAAATTCAGATGTCTTAGATGACTAAAGGAAAAGTATTACTCAAAATCTCCAAACTATTTCACAACTGACTTAAAAAAAAAAAAAGATTGAGTGTCTAAAGTCTGCCAGAATTCTGTATGAATAATGCTACAAATAAGGAGTAAATATGATAAAGTTTGTAAATATTTTCATTAAAATATGATTTTAAAAAGTCAGCTATCTTTAAATTTACCTGAATTAAAAAGTAATCAAATACCAAGTTTCTTCCTATAAAAACAAATTTATGACACACAGCTTTATTCATGAGTATATTCTTGGACTGTCTTTTAGATTCATTAGTTTAATATCTTTATCTGAGATAATGCTACTGATAAAAAGAATATGCTTTTGAAACACAGGCATTATTTCTGCTCTTTATGGGTCAATTCTGTCTTGCAAAAATGTATTTCCAAGTCCTAACCCCTAGTGCCTCAGACCTTATTGGGAAATAGGGTCATTGTAGAGTGTTAAGATGAGGTCTCATTGTAGTTCAGTGGGTCCTTAATCCAACATGACTGTTATTCTTATGAGGAGGAGGGAGAGATGCAGACAGGAGAATGCCATGAGAAGATATGAAAACACAAATGGAAAAGACATTTGTGAAGAGCATGTGATGACAGAAGCAGAGACTGGAGTTTGGGCCACAAGCCAAGGAACTCCAGATGCCACCAGAAGCTAGAAAGAGGCAAAAAAGAAAAAAAAGTCTCTGCCCACAGGTTAAAAGGAAGCATGGTCTTGCTTGATGTCTTGATTTTGAAGTTACAGCCTCTACAACTGTAAAACAAACTTCTGTTGTTTTAAACCATCAGTCTCTGGTACTTTGTTATAGCATCCCCAAGAAAGTAACACACTTCTCTACATAAACAGTGTAAAATATTCAAGTCTCATCTTAAAAAAAGGAATATTTGACATTACTTGGCATTAAGTAAGCCTATACTATATACTCAGATTTTACACATCTCATAGAAATTAGTTTTCAGTTTACTAACAATAATATTTCTCAAGCAATTATATAATATAGGATTTTAATTACTTAATAATATAGGACATTTTGTTATTTAATAAACATAGAGCTTTAATTATGTACTTTCCTATTTAATTACTTAATTACATGCAGCAATTATGATATGGGTACGACCAACAGAAAATTACAGTTTCTTTCCTCAACACTTAATCTACTTTGAATTTTTTTTTTTCTACTTAGCACCAGAATGTTTAGAAATGGGTTTTGCTCCAGAGATTAATACTAACAGTGATGGATGTTCTTCATTGTGGCTTGTCATTAACAGTCCACCACTGGAAGAGGAACAGGTGTATGGAGAGAATTTCTTTGTGGAATAGGCAGGCATGAATGAGACAGCAGGAACACTTGAAAAAAAAATCTTCTAGTACTCTTCCTCTAAGTACAAGGTAAGAACAGTCTACAACTAAAGTTCTGAAGATGACTGCATGGAGTCAGGTAAGCAATCGTGAAACATGAGTCCAGTTCAACTTCTGACTAGACTGGCTGCTCCTCCACCCCATATTAGCCACCTGAAGTAAAAGGAAACTTGCTTATTTCCACAGATTAATATTGCTAATTTTAGTTTCTATTGTTTTTCTACATACAATGTCCAGCATTCAATACAAAATTAAGAGGTACATTTAACAAAGAAAGGAAAAAATAATTCACTGCCAAGAAATAACTCAATCATCAGAATGAGGCTCACAGGTAACTAAGATGTCAGAACTATCAATAGGGACTTTAAAAGAATCATGATTAATATGTTAAAGAATTTAGTAGAATAGGTGAATAATATCCATGTAGAGATACGGAGTTTTGTAGAGAAATAGACATTATAAGAGTTAAATGGAGATGTCAGAAATCAAAAACACTATCAAAGATAAAGAATTATTTCAAAAGGCTGAAGAGCAGACTCAGCAAAACAAAGGAAAGGCTCAGTGAATTGTAGAGCAATAGAAATAATAAAAATTAAAACACAAAGACAAGTAGAGGGAGGGAAACCCCAAAGCATCTACAAGCTGACAGAAAATAGCAAATGGTCTAACATAACTACAACTGGAATCCCAGCAGGAGAAAAGATTGAGAACAGAGTAGAAGAAATATTTAAAGAGCTAACAGGGAAACATTCCCCCAAAATAATGAAAGACATCACATCATAAATCTATGAAGTTTAAGTGCCCTTCCCTGTCTCCCCAGCAAGGAAAACAAAATAAAAATACACACCAAACAGCCAAGCTGCTGAAAGATCAAAGGAAGAGAGGCTCTTCTGAAAGCAGCCAGAAGGAAAAAAAACAGTTATATTTGGAATAGCAAAAATAAGAATATAGCAGAGTTCTCATCCAAAACTATGCTAGCTAGAAAACAATGGAATAATATCTGTGAAGTATTAAAAGAAAAAAGCAACCTGTTAACAAAAGCTTTTCAGGCAGGAGGTTGTAATACTGGATAAAAAATCTGGATATATACAAAAACAAGGAACACTAAAGAGGATTTAAAAAAAAAATTAAAGTAAACACAAAAAAATTTTTTTCCTATTTAAAAAAAAATCTGTTTAAAGTATAAAAAACAACAATATATTGTTGGATCTCTAACATATGTAAAAATAAAATATATGACAATAATATCACAAAGAATGGAAGCAAGAAAATTAGGAGTACACAGTTGTAAGATGATTAAACTATATGTGACGTAACAGTAATTGATGGCAAATTGTGGTAAGTTAAAGATATATATCGGAGAATGCAACGGCAACCCACTCCAGTACTCTTGCCTGGAAAATCCCATGGATGGAGGAGCCTGGTAGGCTGCAGTCTATGGGGTTGCGAAGAGTTGGACATGACTGAGCGGCTTCACTTCCACTTTTCACTTTCACACATTGGAGAAAGAAATGGCAACCCACTCCACTGTTCTTGCCTGGAGAATCCCAGGGACGAGGGGGCCTGGTGGGCTGCCGTCTATGGGGTCGCACGGAGTCGGACACGACTGAAGCGACGCAGCAGCAGCAGCAAAGATATATATGGGTAACCACTAAACAATTAAAAAGATGCATAAAAGCCAATAATAATGAGAAAAACTAAAATTACCCAATTCATGCAATGAAACTGACACATTTGATTATAGAAAAGGTACTTATTAATGTTAACTTAGCCTTTATGTGAGGCACTGTGGATATAAACAGGAACATAGGAAGGCTTTCCTTTTACGGAGTTCCTATTTCAGAGAGGGAGACAGAATAGTAAACAACATAAACTTCAATACAATTTTTTACAGGGTGTTATGGCAACCCACTCCAGTATTCTTGCCTGGAAAATACCATGGACAGAGGAGCCTATTAGGCTACAGTCCATGGGGTTGTAAAGAGTCAGACACGACTGAGCGACTTTACTTTCACTTTCATAGAAGCACAGAGACAAGAACATAAATCTCTTCTGGAGGAACAGGTGGGAAAAAAAGGAAGTTTATATAAAACTTCACAGAAATTAAATGTTCATGATAAACGTAAGTGTATTCATCTAAGACCTATAAATTATGAATCCATAATAAAAGAGATTTATGCAGTAAAGTTAATCTCTTAGCCCACCTGTAATCTAAGTTAAACACTATTTAATAGGAGTAATAGATCCTTAAACTACTGATTAATGACATAAACTGCATACTCAGTTTAATCAAGATATTTTAAGACTTGGGGCCAAATTAGCACTAATTATCCACTTTTATTAATCAAACTGTGCTGGGGGTACCTACAATGTTTCACAAGCTGAGTTAGATTTGGGGAATACAAAGATAACTAATTCATAGTTCAGGAGAGAATATGAAGGAAAATATTGAAACAGTAAGCACAATTAAGTTTTTCATAGTACAATCCAAGCACAAATGAAGTTTTACCCAGAAGAGTTAGAAAGACATTCACTGTCATATTTCTCAGAGTGTTTTGTTTTTCAAGTCCTTACTAGTACTTATTAGGTCTAAACGATGAAAAAAACCTCAACTGTGTACTTTTTTGTTTAGATTCTGTTTGGATTCCCTTCCTTATAAACTACTGAGGAAAAACTGATGTAAAATAAACCATATAGATTTAGAATGTGTAATTACTGAGTTCTGAGAGTTTAGCACACCCAAGAAACTACCAATACAATCAAGATACAAAACTATCGCCACCAAAAGATTCGTCATGTCCTCTCGCAGGCCCCTTCGCTTCTGCCTCTATCTCTAGACAACCAGTGTTCTGTCACGCTAGATTAGCTTGCATATATACATTCATATAGTATGACTCTTTAATGCTTAGCTTCTTTGCCTCAGCCTAATGACGCTGAGATTTATAATTTCAAGTATGTAAGTGATTTATTCTTCTTTATTGCTGAGCAGTATTCAGCACTGAATGCTGGTGTATAAGTTTTTGGTTAAATATCTAGAAATGAAACGGCTGAATCTTATGAGGCATACATTTACTAGTATATGGCTTTTGAGCACTACTACAACTGAAAGACTATGGTGTGCCACAGGAAACTTATTTTTTAAAAGTTCTCAAATACAGTAAAAATTGAAAATTATTAAAAGAAAGGACAATGTATGTATTCTTGAGCATAAGAGGTACTTAAATAAATGCATACCAAGTTTAAGTGAAACCTTAGCTTCACACATAGGAAAAAGCACCGGGCTTCTTCTGCTCCAAAATCAATTTGGCCACTAAAGAAACGCTTCACCCTCATTCGACTGATTTAAACTTTAATATGTATCTCTTCTAATTAACTTTACAATAATTAATCATCTAAATTACAAAATGAGAACAAAATTCAGGGCTAAAAGATTGATTAAAAAATAATATTCTAGAAAGAAGTGCTAAGAAATTATGTCGTAACGATTTAGAATGATAAAGAGGAAAAAGGCAACTAGATTTTAATGCAAGAATGATGCACTTGATTCCATGCTCAGAAATCATTAAATATTTTTACCCTGTGACTTGTATTTTCATCAATTTTAACATCAAGTTATTATTTTTTTTAAACTTGCCTGATTTTCATCTACTTAGTGGCTTTGTTATGAAATTTGGTATACTTTCATTACAATCTCTTATTATAAAACACTATATAATACTGATCTGGTCTAATAATGATTAGCTGATACAAACTACATATGTACATAACTGATCCACACTGTCTTATGTGGAAGAAAGACGGAAAAAAAGAGCATCACCCGGTGTTCACTCATATGACAAGCTGTCCAAAGGAAAGAACCTGTTCTTGTTATCACAGCTTAGTTTAAGGTTTTTCAGGTCAGTCAGGAAATTTTTTTGTCTCTGATTTGACACATCATTATGGTTTTGCTACTTTAAACTCCAATTTATTTCATTTAGAGCACAATATGAGAAAAAAATTTAGGTTAGAGAGCTACTAAATAGAAAAGTTCGCTTTGCTATGCCAACAATTTAGAGAAATTTAAAAGGGTGTATTGATCAGCAGAACAGAATAAAACTGAAGTTTAAACATTAAAAATATGTAAGATGTGTATAAATTCCTTTCTATTATTTTCCATTGCAGGAAAGGAAGAATTTATTCAGTATATTTGGTAAAGACAGTATAGTTTTAATTTTAGTTCTCTATATGCCATATATACTGAGAAAATAGTACAAAGCAATCATATTTGTATGAAAACTTGAATGGTTTACCTATGTTTGTCAAGCTGGTTTACTGAGAATAATAAAACTCTCAGATTATTAGCTGGATTTCCTTGGTTTTTACTAAGATTCCTGGTCAAATCAAAATGTTCCTCATTTCCCAAAGAATAAAATGTCAGTATTTCATACAATATTCTACATTTAGAGAAAATGAGATAAAGGATCAAACATGGTAAAGTGTGCTTATATTCACATATACTTTTTTAAGGTTTCAAATTTGGAAAAACGTGAAAAGCTTTTCCTTTATCACTTGGTTCTGCTCTATCTTCTTTCAAATTATGTAAAATTTACCTTTCTTTGACTTAGATTAAACAAAATACTCGTTTAAGATTAGCTTTTAACAAAATTCTTACAACAAACTCCTATATCTGGAATTCTAAGGGTTGAACTATTAATATTGAAGCACAAAACTATTTGATGAAATATTTAGGTATTTATGAAAGTGGTAATTCCTTCAATTACATTAGTTTGATAAAATAAGCCAGAGACATGAATTTTAGATCAACACTGTCACCCATTTATCCGTTGATCCTAAAAAGTCATGTGAACTCTGAGGCCTCAGTTTCCTTATCTGTAAAATTTAGAGGAGATGGATTAGATGACTTCCAAAGTCCCTTCTATTTAAAAAAAAAATTATAAATTCTAGGCAGCTTTATTCCCTTAAATTTTCTAATTTATCATGGTTCCTTCAATCTATATATTCTATCCACGTAACATCTGAATATTTTGCTAAACATCAGAGTTAAAACTTTTGGTATGTTTATCCTCAAAGTGTATAAGGATATAAAGATACAGAAACTGCCCAACTGCCATGTTCTCTTGCATATCTCTATTAAGAATCTTAGATTTATTACTGCCACCAACAAAACAAAACAAAAACAAGCAGCAATAACAAAATTCAGAAAAACATAACAAAATAGACTCTGTTCTTTCCATTACCAGTAAACTGCCCTACCCTCTGGCCAGTTGCTCAAACCCCAGATTTAAGCATCATTCTTGATTTCTCCCTTACCCTTATTCCTGATTCATCCGCCACTCTAAATACTTCTCAAATTCATCTGATGCCTCTCAGCTTCACCACTACAACCCTAATCCAAGTCACCATTATCTCTCGCCTGGACTACTACAAGTCTTATAATTGCTCTCCACACTCCCTTTCTTAACTCTTCCATTCTTCTCAATCCACTTTTCATGCAGCTCCAAGAGTGATGTTTTTAAAACCTGTATCAGATTCCCTTGGATAGTTTCTCATTACTCTAGGTCTTATTTTTTCCTTCCACTTCAGTAACACACACTCTCCCTATTCCTTATATACCTTGCTATATACCTTGCTATATATCTCCCTATATACCTTGCTCTCTTTCAGTGGTCTGACCACACCAAGTTCTTTCCTCAGTCGGGTTTGTAATTGCTATACTTCTCCAGGGAACACTCTTCCCCTTCTCTTTAAATGGTTTCTTCTCATTTTTCAGACTTCAGCTCAAATAACAAGAGAACTTCATCTCCAGATACTCTCCATTATATCATCTTATTTTGATACCAATGATCACTGTAAATACCTTCTTTTTGTAATAGTTACTCATTTATTATCTATCTCCTTCTTAGCAAGATCCACAAAGGTAAGGAACTCATGCTCCTATTTTCCGATTCCCAACACCTCCCAAAAAGTTGATAGTCATGATGTAAATTAATGAGTTGTATCATTATTTTTTAAGTCAGACATATTGGCTATACTGATATGCATAACTATACAGGGTTTTCTGTATGCTTCTTAAATATACTTTTTGCCTAGTGATATTTTATTTTCCTGGAGCAGAATACTGGTAAATAGACACCCTTACATTGTTTTTCAAGATCAAGTCAAAAGATACTTATGAAATCTACCAAGGAAGAAAATTAACTTCTGATGCTTACATTTTCCTCTATAATTTTGTCAAAATAGGCAATTTCTATTATGTACCTTAGACACAATACACAGTCAAATATGTTTTAAGCATTCTAATGAAAACTTTAAATTCATCAACATCTCTGCTGATTATTAAACCAATTATTAAACCAATTATTCACCCTCCAGCTGCAGATAAAATTCATGAAAGACTAGATATAAAAGCAAAAGCTATAAATATTACATCAGTGAAATTACAAAAATAAGTCATGAAGAAAAAACATCATGACCATTAAATACCCATATATCAAAAGGAAACATAAAGCTTGCAATTCTATGGCAGAGTACTATATTCAGATTTAAATACTGCCTTTATTTAATGTAGGATAATTTCAAATGGATTTATATATTTACAGTTATAACATATGGTCAGGAAAGGAAAACACTAGTTCCACAGATGCAGCTTAAAATTAGGTCACAGTGAGACATCTGATGGACAGCTTTGGTGTGCCCACTGATATCAGTATTAATTTCCACAGACCAATAGATTTTTCAAGTCAGTCAAAATTGTTGACAACTCTAATTTTTTTAAAAAGCCTTTAGATAATAGTAGAGCATCTGCAAATCACATTGCATTTGCTAAAGAAATCACTGAAGTATTCTATTTATTATAGCTTTCTATTTCTACATTATCAGCAAAAGACTGAATATCTATATATTATAAATAAAATTATTAATTAAACTCAATTATTTAATAAATTTACCTTAATTCTCTTCTGAACAGCATTTAGGTAACATGGTAAATAATTTATTGCTCCAATTTTTTAGTTTAACTGCTCAAGATCAAAATTAAATTTTATTCCAACTATTTTAAATGAGAGGCTTTTGTATCAAGTTATTTTATAGTTAAAAAACTACACTAGACTATATATACATACAACTCTGTGTGTGCACATGTAAATACAGTTAAAATTTAGAATTTAAAGTGAATTGATAACAGCACATTTTCTCAAAAGGTACCTTATTCCACTGAAGAAGAAGAATATGAATTGTTCACCTTTAAAAAGTACTTATCTTTTATTATTCCTTCCCAATCATGGGAAATACTCCCAACTTGCAGCAAAGATAACTTAGATTAAAAATAGAGAAAGTTTTCAGTACTTTAGCTTGGTTACAAAGAAGAAAAATAGAAAAAAACAGAAAACAATTAAGAGCAGAGGATAATACATATTGACATGGTGGCAAAAGTAGACTAGAAATTTTATATTTAATGTGTCTATACATAGACTTGACCTTTAACAGGTAAAATCAGAGTAGTAAAGGTAAGGGGAAAAAACAGACCTAAACAGCAACAGCAACAACAAGAAAAACCAAAAATCTTACTTTTGCATCATATTTAGAATTTCCCTACCCTTTTAAAGACTTGTTAATCTATAGAACAGACTTTTGGACTCTATGGGAGAAGGCGAGGGTGGGATGATCTGAGAGAACAGCATCGAAACATGAATATTATCAAGTGTGAAACAGATCGCCAGCCCAGGCTGGATGCATGAGACAAGTGCTCGGGGCTGGTGCACTGGGAAGACCCAGAGGGATGGGATGGGGAGGGAGGTGGGAGGGGGGAACGGGATGGGGAACACATGTAAATCCATGGCTGATTCATGTCAATGTATGGCAGAAACCACTACAATATTGTAAAGTAATTAGCCTCCAACTAATAAAAATAATTGGGGTGGGGGGGGAAGACTTGTTAATCAGGGAAGGCAAATTCCAAAGGCCATTTAGGTTTGACTTAGAGGCAAGGAGAGAATCTGGTATCCAAGGGACAAAAAAAAAAAAAAAATGCTTTTTTAAAAAATTTGGCAACCACAAATGACTTCCTGTTGAGCTAAAAAAAAAAATCACTTAATACTTTTGCCACATGCAAGACTCCCTCACATGTTGCCTCCACTTACCTGCGTATCTATACAATTGATGACAACTACCTGAAAACTACTTCTCTCTCTTCAACAAGGCATTCACTTTTTTTATAACATAGTACTCGGAAACCAATCAAGCATTGGAAAAAAGCAGCTTAATATTTAACATGTTCTCTGTCCTGTAAGTTTGATTAAGGTAAAAATTCATAGATTGTTAAATAAACAAAATGTATCTGGACGTAATACCAAGCACAAAAATGTAAAAATCACAGTTCTTCAAAGTATAAACTCTGTGTTCAATTCTTCAGTCGTGTCCTCTTTTGCAACCCTGTGAACCTATGAACCTGCCAGACTCCTCTGTCCAGGGGATTTCCCTGAGAAGAATACTGGAGTGGGCTGCCATGACCTCTTCCAGGGGATCTTCCCGATCTAGGGATCAAATCCATGTCCCCTGCAGCTCCTGCACTGCAGGTGGATTCTTTACCACTGAGCCACCAGGGAAGTCCATGAACTGAAGGGTTATAAAATAAATATTTAACACTGCTTACACCTGGTGGATACTTTATAAGAACCAACCAAATTAATGATAACCCAATTGAACTTTGTAATTTAATTTCATTCTTTCTGCTCCTGTGTTTACCACATCACATCTGACCTACTATAATGGTTTCTTGATCTCTCTGCCATCTGACTTCTCTTCCCTTTCTAACACAACTGGATTCCAAAGGACTCCATAGGAGTTCCACAGAATCCTTCTATGGAACTGAAAATGCCAATTTCAAGCTATTTTTAGTGGCTCTTTCCTGTTCACACATTCCAGTATAAGACAGCTCCGTAGCCTACACACATTTTAAGTGCAAAACACACATCAATAGATGTAAAATCAAGATCTCTAAGTAAACCTTCACTACCATTTGCTTAGTTAAAAATCATATCCTTATGACTATTTAAAATATTCCTCACAGTTCCAACTCTCAACTCTTTCTCCACACCAAAATTTCTTACCATCACTTTGCCAGGAACTTTTATTTAATAATGAGCTTTGACTTCTAACTTTACTGGGAAGATGAAGGCCATGCCAGAAAGACATTTTGACTGCCCTCTGTACTACTGCAAACCATTTTTTTAAAATAGTTTCACCTATCTGGTCCTTTTTCTTTAATGCAGAAAGTCCTTTCCCATTCTAACACCAAAGATTTCATTTCTTCTTTATTTATCTATGATGTTTCTCCAACAATCATTCACTCTAGGAAATTTACTCTGTCCTTGTACACTGGGTCCTATCCCAACTAATAAGTTCCTGTTTCCACTACTTTAATTACTCTCACAAGGCTGCCCTTCCCACAGATCATTACTGTCTTTTCTCAGTTTCTAGGAACTTAATACCTTTGTTTCATTTCCTCATTGCTCACCATAGCCCTTGAAATTCTATTTCTTTCTCTGGAAGATTCAACTTAGAGATGTTTTTTAAAACATGAATGTCTGTTAATTAAATCATCAAAATTCAGCTAGATTTTTTTCTTGGCAGTGCTTGATAGAGCTTACTACTCGACTCCTGGGAACCTATGACAGAAATTTTGTTTTCCTCAAATCTTTCAGTGCTTCCTCACAAGCTCCTTCAATTCTTCTACACTCTAATTAGGGCTGTTTGCCTCATGCTCACTTTAAACATTTCTTCTCTTCCCACGGGTCAATCATCACTTTTAAGTGAGTGAATCTCAAAGCTCTGTCACCTGAAGGTGAAAACAGCAAATTCAACCCATCTCAAAACATATCCACCTGGCTGAGATCTACTTCTGTTGGTGTTATTCAGATCTGAATTTGGGACTCATGGACTCCTTCTTACCTGATACTTTCTTGGATTCTTATACACACACACATCCTTCTCTTTCTTTCTATTCTCTCTTTGATTTACACTTTAAGCTTGAAAAGAACAATAAACTTTGAACTGGTTATTCCACATCTAGTCTACTGTTCAGTGGTTTTTAAGTACAAATGTGCATGAGAATCATCTAAGGAATATTTGCAGGAATATCAAAAGTAGGTTAGATTATAGTCTCAAAGATTCTGATTTACTAATTCTAGGGTATGGCCAAGAAGACGTATTTTGAAAAAGTTCCCTAAGTGTTTCAGATGCATCCTTTCTGTTAGGAACAACTGCCCATACATCTTTTTCAAATTAACTTTCCATGGGATCAATTTGAACATAATTTTTTTTTGTTCAAATACTTCCATGGCTCCCCACTGTACAAGCCCTTCTTGAATATGGGTTTCAGATATATCTCTCTACTCTATTATCTACCTTTTAAAATGCTTTTCTGTGCTCCTGAAAAATCTGAATCCTTTCTCCACATGTCCAAATACTATGCAGATTAACTGCTTCCTCCTCTATTAACACCACTGGAAGAGCTCCAATACAAATGAGTTCCCTCCTAGACATCTACTGTGTATCCTCTTATAGCACGATCACTGGATCCTGTTTTTACTTATTGATATACATGATTCATTACCTTGAATGCACTATAACTTCTTTAAACATAGGAGACACACTTGAACAATTAAATAGAAACGAGTATCAGCAAACCATTTTCCCCCTCACATTATTTGCATTGGCTTTTCTAGAACAAAGGTAAATTATAAATTACTTACAGGCTGATCCTGACCAGAAATCTCACCTGAGGCTTGTGGTTCAACACAGAAATTCTCCTGAGACTTAGGAATGCTAATATCTAACCTATCCCTAGAGGATGCATAGAAGGCAGAACCTCTTGATTAACTGCTCTGATCAAGGCTCCCAAAGTAGGAATTGTCTCCCCCTAAATTTTATTCTGGGGCTGTCGATTTTTTATTTTTTCCCTCAAAGTCAAATTTGGAGGGAGAAAACATTAGAGGCAATTTTGCCTTCCACTTTAACTACACAAAAGTAGTAAAAACACAATTATTGTTGCAGGTCATACTTTAAATTTTTACATGTCTGTGTATATGTATTTAAGTTCATAATTATGTACATTTTTTCTTCCCATTCCCTCAAGGAGGGCTGAAAGAAACAAGGTTATTTCCCAAAGAAGAGATTATATGTGTCTCTTAGAAATGTGGTGTTTTTTTAAAGTTTTAATTTTGAAATAATTAGAGGCTCACAGAAAGTTACCAAAAAAAAATCAGTAGACATGTCCCATGTACCCTCCATTCAGCTTGCTCCTCGATAACATTTACATAACTCTAACACAATATACCAACCAGGAAACTGACAATCTACAGACCTTATTTAGATTTCATCAGTTTTTGTATGCATTTGTGTTGTGTGTAGGCACATACGGTTTAAAGCAATTTTACCACATTCATGAAACCACCATTAATGTGGTATTCTTAAGTAGTAACTATCACTTAAATCAAATTTTATCAAATTGATAACAGGCTTAAAAATCACATATTAAGTGTATTTTTGGTCTCAGAAAATAGAACTTTGATACATTACACAACACAGAAATTTAGTAGGTACAGTGAATCCAAAGCAGAAATGTAATCTGGTTTAAAATAAGCTAGGAAATATATTTAAGCCAAAACTTCTTGAAAATTTTAACTTGTACGCCTGAATCAAGTTCAACTGCCAAAAAGCAACACATTTGAGCTATACTGTCCAAACCTTTGCTAAAGAAGCCCATAGTATTTATTAGATTCTATTAAAGATTTGGTCCAAGAAATAATCACACGGAAACTATTTGAGCAACTTTTGTAGAACTGTTATTGAGGATGCTGTCTGCATATTTTAAGAGGAATGTGTACAGAATCATTTAGGGAGCTAATGATATCCTGATGATAAATCTCTTCTTGCATTTGTCTCAACAGTTTTTTGTTTGAAGACCTACAAAATTTCTCTTTAGCACAGCTAAAAAATTATATAGTATATCAAGTTTTTCACCTTGGCAAATGAGAAGCTCAAATTAAACTAGTGCTCCTTACAGTAAGCATATTATCCCTGATTCTTACTAGATTTATCTTTGCCTGTCTTTATGCAGCTTCTGCTCTTTATATCCTTATTTTAAATATCCTATGTACATTAGTGTACATATGTCACAGCATGCTTTTTAGAAATAATGTTACTGAATGAATGCTTGAGTCCTCCTAAAATTCATATAACTGATATTCTAACCCCTGAGATGATGATATTAGGAGGTAATTGGGTCATGCAGGTAAGGCCTGCATGCAGAGACAGGAGAGCTTGCTTTCTCTCTCTCCTTTCTCTGTGAAGATACAGTGAAAAGGAGACCATGGGCAAACCAGGAATGTCCTCACCAGACACTGAATCTACTGCTGCCTTGATCCTGGGTAGATTTCCCAGCCTCCACAACTGTGAGAAATAAACACTGGCTGGTTAAGCCACTCAGTCAATGGTATTCTGTTATAGCAGCCCAAACTGAGTAAGACAAATGACTGTATGCAAATGTTACATATTCCCTTTGCACAGCAGTTCATAATTTATATTGTACATCTATATGTAAACCTCATTTGATCCATTCAACAGCCAACTTTTCCAATGAGGAAACTAAAATTCAGAAAGATTAAATGACAACTTAGTAAATCGTACATCTGGAAATCTTATTAATCTTAATATTTCCCTTCCAGAGAGCATATTAAAATTTTACTAATTTATAATCTTATTAACTTAAACTATATTTTATAAACAATGCACTATTTGCTTAATTTCTAACAAAAGGCTTCAATTACTACTCCATTCATCCATTGATCTTCATTCTGATCAAAAACCACATATTTAGTGTGTACTCTATAATTGTCCACAAGTTTATTCCTTTATGAACTTTATTTTCTCCACCATATTTAAAACTCTTTAATGGCATGAACTTTTTATAGAGCTTATGATAGTATTACAAAACAACATCCATCTCTAACTACTATATATTTAGGACATCTTTACAATGGAGGATTTTAATGTGATATCATAGCCATAACTACTGTCTCTTAAAACTAACAACTGCCTACAGTTATTTCTTCTTAAATACATGATGCACATTGATAATAAATTCATTAAAAATATAACATTAATTGATAAAAGCTGAAAAGTCTTATTTTTAAACTTGCTTGATAATTCTACTCTAAAGCTGAATACTAAAAAAAAGGACAAATATATAGACCTGCAAATATGTTAATAAAATAAACAAATATTTAACCTAATTTATATCACTGAAATAAAAATTTATTTTAAATGCAAGACCTAAGTATTAGTAGTTCCATGTTGAATATAACTGCTGTAAATATACCCTAACTATTTAGACAATTTCAAAGCATGTTTGTAATATTCTTATCTAACCAACTTACATTATGAAATATTATAGAGTTACTGCTAATTATTTTTCAGCATTTTCAGTTAGAATAACAGATTTTTTCTTTATTCTTTATACAGAAATAGTGTAGCATAGTTAGAATCAGTAACATACAAATAGGGTCCACACATATATTGAATACTTGGGCACCCTTTCCTTTTTACACTTCTTGAAGTCATTTAAATAAACAATATTTAGTCCACTTCATAAATATTAGCTTCGGCAAGCCTGATTACCACTTCCGCTGCTGCAGTTAAGTCGCTTCAGTGAGTCCAACTCTTTGCAACCTCATGGACTGTAGCCCACCAGGCTCCTCTGCCCATGCGATTTCCCAGCAAGAATACTGGAGTGGGTTGCCATTTCCTTCTCCAGATTGCCACCTCAGTTTGGTATATTTATTTGTTCAGTGAGCAAGAATTTAAGTTTCTTTACATCAAATAAGATAGCATATAATCCAACCTTCTTAAGTGTGCACATTTCTAATAATAGGACTAATTATATAATTACAAGCATTAATTTTATTTCTATAAATAGGTATATTCAATTTTAATATCTATTATATGCAAGACATATAGGAGATGCAGGTTCAATTCCTGGGTTGGGAAGATCCTCTGGAGGAGGAGATGGCAACCCACTCCAGTATTGTTGCCTGGAAAATCCCATGGACAGAGAAACCTGGCGGGCTACAGTCCACAGGGTCACAAAGAGTCGGACACGACTGAGTATGCATGCACGCACACACAATTTGAATTGTGTGTACTCTTTCTCTGGTATACAAAAGGCACAAATATTTAATTTCATGCAATCATATTCTTTTAGCCTCTACTAAATGACTTTTTAACCAGTATTTCCAATAACAGTTATTTACTGACCTCAAGCAGTAAAATCTACAAATAGAAAGCTGAGACTCTAGTCACTAATTTATCCCTGCAAATTATAAACACTGAGTAGGAATTTAACATGAAGCTCTTCAATACTATAAGACCACTTAAGTATATGAGCAATTTTAAACATACAAAGCTATATACACAAAAAATACCACAAAGATGGCCAAGTAAGGAGAAAGAAAGAGCTCATTTTTTTCCATATCACTTTTGAGAGAAACGTGTAATTAAGTAAGCCAAAGGTATGAATTTCTGAGATTCGAGATTACTTTTCGTTATTTAAAATCACACCCCCTAGCGTATCCCATCAAAGCTTTGCTGACTTCTTTCCAAATTAAAATATAATTTTTTTCTCTTCTTATAAAAAGAGTACTTTTGGCAAAGTTACAGGTAAAAGAATTTTAAAAAATGTTGCTTATATCAGAAGTCTGTTTGTATACTTGGAATGAGAAATCCATAAATGCCTTGGCAGTTCTCTAGAAGCACAAAAGAAAAAGACTAAGCATTTTAAATGAAAAATGTTCCCACTCAGTGACTCTTTCATCTCTACATCCAAGATGCAAAAGAGACTGGGATGCAAAAAGTTCATCAGCAACAAAGCCTAAACTCCGTCCCATTTAGCAGCTGTATCAGTCCATTACCTGATGTTAGGGTTATATAAGACAGTTTCCTTCCATTAGGAAGAGCTCCTAAAATGGGCACTGTCAAAACTGGTAAAACTGAAATCTGACCTACTTTTTTCAAAAGATGGCCATGAATTTTGTGGTAAGTGTAATTCTTTTTACAGTTAGAGCTCTTCTTTAAAAAAGAGAAGACTTTTAACTGAAATATGCTAGAAAATGCCTTATGTTTTAACTATCAAATAAAAATCTATAAAATATACATACATTGCTTAAGCTTTTATCTCTAATGCTGAATTCTCTATGTTACTTTATCCATACATTGACTTTACTATGTATTGTAGGCCCAATAAAATTCTAAATAAACCCATATTAAAAGGTTATTCATTTGGAATACAGTTGTAAAACAAGAATAAACTGACCAGCCCTATGGGTAAGTTTGATAAAATACACATGTAAATTTTCATTTTAAATCACATGTTATTTGTAAGAAGATTCCTTTTATTTACAAGGCTGTCATTTATAGTTGTCTATTCTCCTTTTACGAATGAAGTATTACATTATTAAGAGGGAAGAAGGTTAATTCATTCATTAAAATAGAAGTTATTCAATACTTTTTAAAAAGATAAATCTAATTTCTTAATTCTTTCAAACTCCCAATTGTCATAAAATATCATTGGATTTTAATTAAATTAAAAAGTCAACCACATAGCACCACATTTCTAGACTTTGTTATCACTCTTATAATTAAAGGGGCCTACTCTTTCTACAACTATTCTGGAGAAATCACTGATAAGTTCACAGAGATTTAATTTCAAATAAAAGGATAAGAAAGCATATAGTATTATGGAAGTTATACACTTAAGATAGCATGGCACAGTGAACACATTTTACCACATGATTTACAGTAATAAACTATAAAGAAATAAATTTTTGTATTTATTCATTTTAAAACTACTAATTTCATTTTCCATAAAGAAGATCTAAAACTATAAAAATTAGTCTGTATTCACTATGCTTAATTTTCTATTCAGCTGTAATTTTCATGGAATTAAATGAAAATAAAGTGGTTATATTCACAAATAAATGAAACAAAAAAATTAACTTCATAGCCTAAAGCATAGCCACAGACTTTATAGACAGTATACCTCATAAGAACAGAGTAAACGGATATGACAAACAGTATTATATTTGACTTCAGTTTCATCAAAAATGACAATCTTATTAACTAGACATTTATTACCCTAACTTCAAGGTTCTTTAGAGTACACAGGAAGTAAAATTACTGTGCCCATAAAAATCATAGCAAGATGACACAATAGATCACTATGGGTATTTCTTTCATGGTGCCAATGTTAAGTGAAACTCTAGAGCAAGAGTACTCAAAACAGATTAATTCCTATGATGTTCAAGCAATGCATAATTCAAGACTATCTAAACTGAACAAAGATTAAAGAATACCTGATAGCCTTAAATTCTGGTAACAAACACCGAAGAATAAAGAGAGTAATGATTGTGCTCCAAATAGCTACAATCAATCTTTACCTATTATTCTGCAGTGGTCTATTAAATGCATACTATTAAAATTAATCATATAAAATACACATTCATTCTTGAAAGGTAACACTATAAACTATGGTGTTTAATAAAAACTCTAAATGTGAAAGCATAAAGTTATAAACATAAGCACTGAGATTCTGTAAACAAAGATAATACCCAGGATAAGTAAGAACTGGAACGAAGGCAAAGTAAGGTCAATTTATAAACAATATTGGAGACTCAGATTCTCCAATAAATATTCATAATAAAAGATATCTGTGTCCTCGGCTAAAACATGATATTTCAGAAAAAGTAAGGAAAGAATAAATGAGGCTAGCCTTATAACTACTGCCACAGAGAACTTACAACTGAAAACTATGGTTTCTATCTTTTTTTATATCTTTCTTTTATCATAAATGAATATGTTTGTGACTTTATTGAATTAAATAAATTCTTAGGAGATGCTAAATTGAGTGTTTAAACATGTGTTTTTGTTTCAGAAAATAGAAATCAAAGGAAAATCAGGATAAGTCTAATTAAACTGACTATACTCAAGATTTTTTTTCTGTATTTCATTTGCACATATATGGGAAGAAAAGATAGAAAATGTAAAAATTTTGCAATATCTATACTCATAACCAAGTTCTTGCTTTCTCTTTGCCTAGTAGGAACAGTAATATTGTATAAAGTGTTAAGGATGACAATGACATTATGACAAATAGGAATGGAGTCAATGCAAGATGCAATAAACCAATTTAGTTCTTCAGAAGATAATGGTTTTTATGAATGGCTTTACTGAATTGCAAGGAATTAAAATGTATTTGGATAGACTTAGAAACTAAAAAATGTGTTCAGAAGCATTATCATCCAGAGATGGTAGTTCAATAAAGCCTAACTGAAAAGATATTTTTTCCCTAAAATTAAAAGCTCCAAAACTTAGAAATTTACTTACTTTCTTCTGAAAATATCATTTGTGAAATCACACACACAAAAAAGAATTCATGTCGGATAAGTCTTAGTTTAGAATACTATGGCCCAAATTTCCATCAATTCAGTTTCATAAGCAGAACTAAGTCATATTGCCCCCACGTTAATGTCTTAGGCTAGAAGAGATAGTGCTAACACACAAAACAGAATTATTACAAAAGTCATGACTCAAACAACAGTTTGTAAGTGCACCACTGATATGTCAACACTTACGGCTATCATAACATATGTTTCCTAGAGCCCTGCCCGTTTGAAGCAGCACTTCCTGGTCTTTGCTATTTAGCAGCTGCACCAGTGGTGAAATCAATCCAGCATCCACACATGGAATTCGCATAAATTCTGAAAATAAGAGATAGGGTTAATTAAAAATATAAACATTCACAATTACATAAATAACTTTCCTTAATTAAATTTTACTTATTATTAATACTTATTAAAATGTTTAAGATGGCTTGCTATTTGAAGAGTACACCGCTGTCCAAAAGTACTATTACAACCCTACTAAATATTTCATGAAATAAGTATACAAAAATGAATGGGATTATGCTTGTCTTGCTGATAGCCTCTACCATAAACCAAAACAATTTTTCATTAACTTTCATTATCCTTATTTATCACTATTTTCTTAACTGCATGTTATAAGAGGAGAAAGAGGAGGAGGAGAATAAGATCTAAAGTCTTTATTTGCTTTTACTTCACTTATTAGCACTGTAGGCACAAAACAGCACCAGTTTCAGAAATGTATTGTTGTTATTATTATTAAAGATACTTTAAGAGTACAATTCTAAAAAGGAAGAAATATTCATGGACACTTTCTCTTCTGCTTATTTTTTCTTTGCCCCAAATTCATCTTAAATCTGTTATCTAGAGGAATACTTTACTTTAAAAAGCATCAAATCTCTTACTGTAACTTATGGTCATAGCTATGCTCCCACATTAAACTTGTACCTGGAACTTCTTACTAACCCTCTGGTTTTTTAACATCAGCACATAGTCAGTTTTGTCAATTTTTAGAGGATATTTTTGGAAATAAACATTTAAGCAAAATTATATTTTATAATTAATCAAAATCTAACAAGTATATGCTAATATTTCTCTTCTGTTGTTATGTAACATGCATAGCAGAGTAATGATGAACCTATCAACTTCTAATTTCTTTTTTTCTCTAGTTCACACAATTTTCTTTCATTGTCAAGTTTCTAAAAAGAAGAAATATAAGCCCAGTTAATATCTCTGTTGGGTCATGTTGCATTTCTGAAGATATTTATTTTAAAAGGAAGACTCTAATCTACTTTCTCAGCCAGTCACTTCTACAACAACAACAACAATGTGGTGGTTAAGCAATAAACAACCATTTAAATTGGGTCCCATTTATTGTAACCAGCAGGGATTAGTGACAGGGCCTTAACAAGCCTCTAATTAAAAGTATAAATGCTACTAATTATGTCTTTAAAACAGAGCTGTCATCTACCAAAGTGTTATTAGAAGCAAGCTCTAGCAGCAGTTATCGTGAAACTGTGACAAAGTATTATGAGGACTGATATTCCTCAGTAAGCTCATATAGGAACGGCAATCCATTTCAAAATTAGCTATTCAAAATTTCTGAATCTATGTTATGTGTGTGTGCTCATTCTTAAGGAAAAAAGCTTAAAGATAAAAACTGATTTCTGGAAATTATACTGTGTTTCTAATGAAGTTAAATATAAACTACTTGATACAAAAATCAAGCTACCTTGCACCTAAGAAGAATTTAGATAGTGGCTGGTCTAGGTTAACAATGTCTAGAGGGGTTTCATTCTCAAACCAGATCTGCCTCAAGAGTTCTTTGTTGTCCCAAGGTAATCCCTATCTATTCAGAGCAGTTCAAATCTGCTTGAAGTACACTAAATACTCCTAGACCCATTAGGAATTTCTCAACATTTATGACCAGCTCAATTCCAAGGCAGAGCATAGTGATTATAACCATAATAGCTTAGATGTACATGCAAACAACAGATGATCAGTTTTCATTAACAACCAAAAAAATGATTTACCAACACAGAACCTCACTGAAATTTAAAATATATTTGGAGCACCTCTAAACAAATGAAACCTGCAAACAAACATGGACAGACATGAGAGTTCAACCACAAAGGCGGCTGAGGGTTGAAGTTTTGATGCTTTCAAACTGTGGTGCTGGAGAAGACTCTTCAGAGTCCCTCGGACAGTAAGGAGAACAAACCAGTCAATCTTCTAAAGGAAATCAGTCCTGAATATTCACTGGAAGGATTGATGCTAAAGCTGAAGTTCTAATACTCTGACCACCTGATGTGAAGTGCTGACTCACTGGAAAAGACCCTGATGCTGGGAAAGATTGAGGGCAGGAGGAGAAGGGGGCGACAGAGGATGAGATGGTTGGATGGCATCACTGACTCAATGGACATGAGTTTGAGCAAGCTCTGGGAGATAGTGAAGAACAGGGAAGCCTAGCATGCTGAAGTCCATGGGGTCGCAAAGAGTACGACACAGTGACTAAACAACAACAAAACAAACATAAAATTTTCATGGCAATTCTTTCTGGTAACACACACATGAACAAGCTGTTTTACTGGGTCAAAAACAACATATACTGGTACTTTACAACACCACCTGCATAGTGATTACACAATGTATAAAATTGTGTAAAACTGAGACCAGAATTTTAAAGTTTCTTTTTTTTAAAGTATAATATATGCAACTTACTAAAATAAGAAGACTAAAAATAATATCAAACTTTGAGAAATAGAGGCATACTAATGCTATTGCATTTAGCATGGCCTTCCCTTATGCTTAAAAACTGCTTTAAGAAGTCAGTGCTTCTAACAATGAAAAATCAGAAAGAAAAGTTAAGAAAATAATCCTTTTCACCACTGCAACAAAAAGAATAAGATACCTAGGGGAAAACCTACCCAGTGACAAAAGACCTGTATGCAGAAAACTGTACAACACTGATGAAAGAAATCAAAGGTAACACAAACAGATGAAAAAATATACCATGTTTTTGGAAGAATCAATATTATCAAAATGACTACACAACCCAAAGGAATCTACAGATTCAATCCTATCAAACTACCAATGGTATTTTTCACAGAACTAGAAAAAAATATTTCACAATTTGCATGGAAACACAAAAGACCCTGAATAGCCAGAGCAGTCTTGAGAAAGAAAAATGAAACTGGAGGAATCCACCTTCCTGACTTCAGACTATACTGCAAAACTACAGTCATTAAGACGGAACAGTAGTGGCACAAAAACAGCAATAGAGACCAATGGAACAAGACAGAAAGCCCAGAGATAAACCCATACACATATGGGTACCCTATTTTTGACAAAGGAGGCAAGACTATACAATAGAGAAAAGACAACCTCTTCAATAAGGGGTGCTGGGAAAACTGGACAGCTACCTGTAAAAGAATGAAACTAGAACACTTTATAACACCATACACAAAAATAAACTCAAAATGGATTAAAGATTTAAATTTAAGGCCAGAAACTATAAAGCTCTTAGAGGAAAACATAAGCAATACACTCTTTGACATACATCACAGCAAATCCTCTTTGATTCACTTCATAGAGTAATGGAAAGTTTAAAAAAATTTTTTTAAGTCAGTGTTTTTCTTAAATTGACTAAACTAAAATCAAATACGAATATTTCTGCTACAAAATATTCCTGAAATATCTTCTAAAGAATCCCCTCTCCCTTGGATACAAACCATATATAACGGGATGGCTATTATATAATCCATGCTTTGAGGTTTTCTCCAGAGTATATTTACATGGACACTTAAGAAATAAATGCTCCTCATGAAGGTGAACTCAGAAAACAGAGTATGTATTCCGACTGCACTACTGCGGCCAACTGCCATGTCAGGTTTGTCAGTAGGTCAGACAAACATATTTTCTGGATATAACAGAAAACAATGTATTCACTGAAAAAGGTAAGGTCTCCTGTGACAATGAAGACGAATGACTCAGTGACAATTTGAGAATCCTACAGTCAAAGTAATAAACAATACAGGGACAGCAGGGACGAGCAGCGCTATTCTTTAACTCTACTCTGACAGAATGAAGAGCAAACGGGAAATGTATGAACAGAATGACTACAGTCATTTTAAACAATCACATGAAAAAAAGTTAATGAAAAGAAAAACAAAGAAAATTTTTTAAAAAAGGTCTAATCTACAAAATGGAAACATAAATTAATAAAACATACTGACAGGTAGGGTGTAAAACTGAAGATGTTCCCAGCAGAAAAGCTCTTGAGGAAAACCTCACCATTTTTGGCTATTTCTGCTATGACGTTAGCTACTTTGGCTGTGCAGGAGGACTGTGGAATCAACAGGCTTGCAAACACTTGAAGTATTCCACTTCCTTGGATTTTTTCACTTGTTTCCATATCTGAAAGAGATACATACAAAGAGCTTCAGTGAACGTCTTCAACACTAACACTAACAATTACATCTACAGTAAATTCTTTAAGAATTGTCACCATCTATAGTAGAAATTATTTATTTATATTAAAATGTATTTATATAAAATTATCTTCAGGTCCACAAGCCACTTTTATCATCAGTTTTTCCCTATGCGAAACACTTTTTAATACAATCTCTTGTAAACCTACAGTCAGATTACAAAGGAATCCTTTCTGAATATACCATTTGCATACCACACTTACTTTTCAATGTTATTTCCAATCCTGTCTATTCAGAGTAGGAATTCTTTATTTTCTACTTCCCTTCTGAGTTTCCTAATATTGTATTATTATATACATATAAATTCTATGACTTCCAATAATGCTACAGCAATTAAAAGTGGCAATTACATGTGCAAAATACTCACCTCATATCATTTTATATGGAGTGACAGTAGAGACTATTCAGTTCCATATGATTACTGTGTTTCTCACATAACTTACTCAAACCACTAATGAAAAGCGGAAGTAGTTTAGGCAGCAATAAGTCCATGGTATTCAGAATCCTGGGCTTCCCTGGTGGCTCGGCTGGTAAAGAATCCACCTGCAATGCAGGGGCTGGGTTCAATCCCTGGGTTGGGAAGATCCCCTGGAGAAGGGAAAGGCTACCCACTCCGGTATTCCGGTCTGGAGAATTCCATGGACTATACACAGTCCGTGGGACTGCAAATAGTCGCACATGACTGAACAACTTTCACTTTCATTCAGAATTCTATATGGTTATATAGAAATTCAAGAGGCCCACTTCTTTTGTTTTCCATCTTTGTGAAACTGCAAATGAAGAGCCTTTGCATGAAGTCAAGCCACTTTATGTAAAAAAGTTTGACCTATTAAAAAACAGTAACTGGGATGATGTACACCTGGAAAGATGATGGCAATAAAAGCTCAAGGAAACAAAATCTAAAATTACTATTTGACTCTGAACAGTGAAGAGGAACGCCATGTGTTAAAACAGGATGTTATAAGGCTCATTAAAACATTCTATTTAGGGGGCAATCCCAAGATGATGGAAGAATAGGACAGGGAAACCACTTTATCCCCCCAAAATACATCAAAAGATCACCTGCATGTGGAGCAACTTTCACAAAACAACTTCTGAATGCTGGCGGAAGACCAGAAAGGCAAACCAATCTCTTAAAAATGAAGGATCTGATGACTGGCTTGATTGCTCTCTTCCCTTTGGACTCTTCATTTTCTCCCCCTGGTACCTCTATTTCCCTCCTCTCTTCTTTATATAACTGTGAATCTCTTTGGGTGTTTCTGGCTCTGGAAAGTCATTTCACCATTAACCTAGGGGTTTTGCCTTCTGTGCTGGATGGAGGGAAAACTCTTGATGTTACCGTAAGAGGGGGACCAAAATCGAGAGGCAGAAGGCTCAACTCCAGAACTCTGGACCACCACAGAACTCCTGACACTAGGGAACATTAATAGACGAAAGTCCACCCAAAAGCCTCCCATACCTACCCTGAGACCAAGCTCCACCCAAGAGCCAGCAAACTCCCATGCAAGACACCCCACGCCGGTCCTCCAGTAAAACAGGAACACAACTCTGAACATTAAAAGACAGGCCGTCCAAAGCTATATCAAACTCACAGACACCCCAAAACATTCTATTTGAATGTTGTTTCTATGTGTAGCTCCTCAATATCTTTTATAGCCTTTGAATACACAAAACAATAAAAGAACTCTAAAGATTTCTTGTTAAGTAAATGACAGTGGCTGTGATTAATAAAGAGTAGGAAATCATTTTTAATAATTTGAGAAAGTCTAAAAAATAATTATTTCTTTATAGTAAGTGCTGATTGTTCAGCTCAGTGTTTTTCAAACTGTGGGTCCCAATCCATCAAGAACCCTGAAATCAATTCGGTGAATAAGGACAAGCAATTCCTTAAAATGAGCAATAGAATTAACATCTACAACAAAAGAATAGAAAAAAAAATTTTTTGTTCATGCACAGTAAGATAAAACACTGAGTGAAATGCATGCACAGGTGACTGTAAGCGCATGCCTACTGACTGCAAAAGGTAGCCCTCATCTTAGGTTCTGGTCAAAAAGCTACACAGCAATGTTCTGTGCAACCCATGACTACCCAGGATTCTGGGCTAGAGAGTTTTAATACTCTTAACATCATCAGGAGAAGCTAGAATTAACAGCTAAATCAATAGAAATTACATGGAAAAACTTGTAAAAATTGAAAATTGCAAAAAATTCCATGGATTTATTATCTTAAAAACATTCCTTTGCAAATACTGTAATTATGTGTATGTTTATCTATCCAGTAACAAAAGATCGAGTAATCAGGATTAGTTAATGTTGAAACTCCATCCATGCATTTCCTTTTCCTACCATAGGCCTAGTACACTTTAAAGCAGCTAATACCATTTTGGTTTCTTACATTTTATGTTCTATAATAAAAAGGATTATTTTGGAGATACTTTAAAACAACGTTTTTTATTAGGTGAAGAAACAGAGGTCCAGAAAGATGAAGTAAACTTGTCTAAAGTCACCAATCATACTAATCATAGAGCATAAGGAGCAAATTCAGTCTCAACTACACTAACAATTCAACATGTGTGTCATCTGGCATCCACTGGTGCCATTCTTTACAACAGAAAACGTACCTAAGCATAAATAAATAAAATTTGTCTTTTTGTATGCTGTTATTCACTCATTTCTCACAATACAGATTATTACAAACGTAGAGTTTGCATGACAAAATATAAACACAGCAGCTGTCCTTTCTTTCAGCAAGCCCATTTATAAAATACAATGTGCCTTTTCACTTTTGTTTCTGGGATTAAAAAATAAGTTTTTATGATACCATCTGAAAATCTGACACCAAATTTCCATTAATTTATTTTTTTAAAGCAAGAAGTCAAAAGAAAAACTCAATTTGCCACATTAAAATTCTTTCTTTTCTGACCGTTGCTACCAAAAGATGTACAACCTTAGAACACTGGGTCAGACTGCCCCAGGGGTCATGTCCCACCATCTGCTGGTGCTGGGATGACAGCAAGAATCTGGCATAAGGCATGAATCATGATTAGATGTGAGGCTGAGGCATTTGTGTGTGTGGAGGCGAGGAGTTAACTGCAAATCACCCATGCATGTCTCATTTTAACTATAACTAAAAGAATGGCTTAACATCAGAGCTGATGTCAGGGGCAAGGGGGATAAAAGAAAACAATACAAAACTCTTGCACTCTGATGAATTTCCATGGATACAATCCAAAGTATTGGAAGGGCAGTTGTAATACAATGAATTAAGATTTGGGAATAGTACCTTTTTCAATACTATTGTCAGAGAAAATATAATCTGGTTTTTCATATAAATCTGATTTACCATTTCTAAATGAAATGAAATAAACTGAAAAGGAGTTCTATTTTCTTGCTACCATGTGGATTTCTATGTAGGTCTAGAATTTAAATGAAACAGCTGGGAATTATCTTCTTTCATCTGGCATGAAAACTGAGTCAAATACAGCTTATTGTTAAAATGCCACTATCCAATAAATAATTACAAAGTTTCAGTCTCATTCCATATATGCTTTCTACACTGGCATTCTACTACATATTACAGTGTGTATCTGTGAACTAAACATTTTCTCTGATATCTGTGAACACCCCTGAAATTATTTTAAGAGAGTCAGTGAGTGTGGTGTATGCAGGTCTAAATGAATGGCTGATTGACTGCTTGCAAAAACAAAAAAAGTCGTGATCAGGAGTTCTAAAAAAAAAAAAAAAAAAAGGCACACTTTTCATTATCTTTACCCAGACCACTACTGACACTGTAAATGCACTCCTTTTAAATGTTTGCAGGAATCGATCCAACTTCCCCCCTTCACATTTAGGTGCAGCCATAAAAATGTTTTAGTATGTCTACAAATTACAGGCAGCTGGTTGTCCTTGAATTTTGAAGGACCCAGACACAAAGGGCAACTGCTTCTCTAAAACTAGATCTGCGGGAGCCACAGCCATCATAGTGCCCTTGCAGCTGTGCAGGCTCTCATTCCGGTCTCTGCAGTCGTATGTTCATACTCCACCTGACCTCCCGATGGCAAAAACGCAGCTTCGTTATGAAACTGCCGGAGTCAGAAAGAAAAAGAAAAAAAAAACAGCCAGGCAATAGGGTCAGAGAAGCTTGAAAGAAAAGTAAATCAGGAAGCCGGGCTACAATGCTATAGGGAGAGGAGAAGTTAAAGCACAACTCAGAATTTCTCAAGGCAAATAACCAGCAGAAGGCAGGGAACAGGTGGATGGGAAGGACTCATAATTGAAGATATGGCTGGAGAAAGGCTAAAGTTCCCAACAAAGCTGTCAAGCAAATACATTAAAATAATTGGCATTATAATTATATATCAAGAGGGGGTTTTCAGGTATGCTACTATCATAAGCTGAATTTATGATGTTACGTTAGCATCTGCTTTCATGAGGATAAATTAATGAAAAGCATTTGATAACCAATTTACAGTAAACTCCATGATAGAAAAACAAAAATAATGACTGTTATTACTATGACTCTAATAGATTAAAAATTAGATTGGATTAGATTTATAGTATTGTTTACTTCTAGTTATAAGCACAATAGGAAACAGTCAGTTTCACTTACATGTCCAAGGATTCTTGTGACTGACTGAAGAGAGACTCAGATTTGGGATTGACAGCAAGGACCAGGAACATGACTCAAGGGCCATGTGTATCCTTGTCTCTGGGGAACCATTTATTTCTCAAGGGATAGACTTTTAGAATAAGGTATAACAAGAGACCTGGCCCCGTGCCTGAGAAATCTGATTCAAATCCAAGGCTTCATTTACTACTACACAGACAAGTCCCAAATCCTCTCTCCCTTCATCCAACTAAAACAAAGCATGTGCACTTGGATATGGAGTAAATACCTCAAGTTCAACATTCCTCAAATCAGTTCTCCTCTTTCATTTCCTTTCGTTTTATTCTCCATAGCAGTTCATGGCAGGGAACCCAGCTAAGCCAGAAACCCAAGAAGGATTACAAATTCTTCTCCTTTAATAAATGCCTTTCGACCACCCACGTTAACCAGAGTGTAAGTTCCATAGATCCCATCTGATTAGCATCTCCAGCATCTATTCTTTACTTGTTAAATTCATGTGACTTCCAGTTCTCAATTCTGACCTTTATTAAATGCAACAGCCTCCTCAAGAGTCTCCCTAACTCTAGCCTCCCTCCATCTGTCATCTACACTGACTGCAGAATAAGCTTCTGGAAATACAAATTTTATGTCACTCCCCTACTTTAAATCTTTAAATGATCGTCTGTAACTTTTAAAGCACATCCATGATATTTTCCAACCATATCTCCTGATACTCCTCCACTGATATACTATATTCTTGCCACACTAAATTACTTACAGAGATCCAAATTAACCATTTCTTTTCATATCTTCTTACTACTTCCCTCTCTGAAACACCACTCACCACACTACTTTAACTAATTCCTACACAGAGGTACAGTGTCCTTATTTAAAGGTACCTGACTGAAAGCTATTCGATCTTTTAAAGACACTATCATAAAAACTTATTTCTTAAAATAGCTAAGTGACATAGGTATGATAGATTGCTTTCTTCATACCACAAATAAGGTCATATGACTATATTGGAAAAGCTACAACCAACCAGTTTTTCTGATACCTAATCCGACGCTCTTCCTACCACAAATGTTAATTTAGAAGATATATAGTACTAACAACACCTTGACCAGATTCACCAAGTTATTACGTGATAAATATTTTTATTTAACATATTTTGCAGAAGTAAGAATTAAAGTAAAACAATTGAGTGAGAAAGCGATGCACAGTATTTTGAGACAGATAAACTGACTCAGTGAATGAAGGAGAGAAAGGGAACTGCATATAGAGAAATTGAAACAGATTTAAAATAGATTTAAAACACATAAGAAGAGTATGCTGGGTATAAGACGATTAAAGGGCCTGACAAATGAGAAATTAGTGTTTCTGAAAGAAAATGGAAGTACATGGTGGGGAGGAGTTACAAAATGCTCTTTCTTTCACTGATGAGAACTTTTTTCTCCCTAACATGCATTTTAAGCAAATAAAAGGAATATGAAATGCAGGCGAGAAAAGGATGGATATAGTCATAAAAAGAAAGAGGGTAGAACAAAGACCTATTCGCACAATGACTCACCAACAGAGGTTTTACTAAAAGATTAAGTTGGGAGAGTCATTTTATAAAATTACAATAAATGATTTTTGACAGTCTTGCAGTCATTTCAATTCCAGAGATAATGTAAGCTGTGGGAGGTGGAGAAGTTATGTGTTTGGAAATCATCACTAGAATAAGTAGAGAGATCTGCTTTAGTTATTTTCTTTAAAGTTATCACTAACTAGGTCAAAAGTAGTTGCTAAAAACTGAGTTACACAGTTAAAAAAATGAAAGATATTTACTGAGAAAGTATATACCAAGACGGACAATACAAATGAATGTGGTAAAATCAGAGTATATAACAGGAACTGTTCAACTACAATTTCAGAGTGATTACTGAAAATATGGTCCCCAAATAAAGTAAATGTGGATTTCCTCACTTCATACTAAGAGAATAAGGATACTGTATAGTGAAACTCAGTGAAGGAATATTTTCAGTAGAAGATCCATTTCCATCCTCTTGTGAAATACCCTGGGGAACAAAACCTAAAGAGGTTGGTATTTGTACATCACAGGGCAGAGTCTTCACTGATGGGATCAGTGAACTTACAAAAAGAGACCCCAGAGAGGTGCCTTGCTTTTTCCACCATGTGAGGTTCTAGTGAAGAGAGCCATCTATGAAACAGGCCCTCACCAAAATCTGGTGTCTTGGTCTTGGACTTACCAGTCACCACAACTGTGAGAGATACCACCACGTCTAGGCTATTTTGCTACAGTGACCCAAGTGGACTAAGACACAGAGCATCAGAGTCCTTTCATAATGTGACCCCATTCCCTTTCCAATGATCATCTCTAGCCCCTTCCCTGAACGCATCCTTTTTGCTAGTTACACCAAACTTCTTTCAGTTTCTGGTTGAACCAGGTTTCTTCTCTGTGAAATTGTACATGTGGCTTCCACTGCTTGGGATGTTCTTCCCACAGTCCGTGTGCCCTCGCGTTACCTAGGTAAATACACTGCATTTTCAAAACCCAGCACTCCCTGTTCCTGCTTAATCAAATTCACCTCTCTTTCCCAATATTCACACACAATGCTGTCATTGTTTCCAAGTTGTTAGAGCCTATTGGTAGCTGAAGACTTGGAGTAGATGACATTACCCACAGATGATGCATTTTCACTGAGTCTCTACTATATTGGGAATATAAGCTGGAGGACAGAAATCATACCCTCAGTGAGCTGTCTAGTGAGAGAGAGAGAGAGAGACGTAAATAAATTATCACAATTCAACATGACATACCACCGTGGAAGTTACATATAATGTATGAAAGTGAAAGTGAGGTCGCTCAGTCATGTCCGACTCTTTGTGACCCCATGGACAGTAGCCCGCACCAGGCTCCTCCATCCACGGGATTTTCTAGGCATGAGTACTGGAATGTATAAGGGGTAGCAATCACAGCTCCATGAAGACCATGGAAATTTCCATAAATAAGGTTAACATTTAAGCTGTGTTTTGAAGCCAATAAAGCATGTTCTCAGCAGAAAAAGGAAAAAATATATTCTACAAAGAAGGAATATGAAAAATCATTACCAGCTAAGGCTGCCTGCTGCTGCCGCCAAGTTGCTTCAGTCGTGTCCGACTCTGTGCGACCCCATAGACGGCAGCCCACCAGGCTCCTCTGTCCCTGGGATTCTCCAGGCAAGAACACTGGAGTGGGGTGCCATTGCCTCCTCCAACCAGCTAAGGCTAATGACCCTAAGTTTTAATAGCATCATTCTGTACCCCTGAGTGATTTTTTTTCTTTCTGCCAGCTGCTAGAGGCTACCAAAATTGAGAAATGGAAAAGGCAGACAGGTGATACTATCGAAGGTTTGGGAAAAGGCAGGTAAAAGGAGAAAAATAAGAGAATATACCAATGCAACACCTATTTATCCATCAGAACCTAGGTGAAATCTTTATCTCTGTGACATTTTGAAAGACTCTTATAACTATGAATTGAGTCCAATTCTCTGAACACTTTGTAATCAACTCTATATAATGTGTTCAGTTCAGTTCAGTCGTTCAGTTATGTCCGACTCTTTGCCACCCCATGAATGACAGAACGCCAGGCCTCCCTGTCCATCACCAACTCCCGGAGCTTACTCAAACTCATGTCCATCGAGTTGGTGATGCCATCCAGCCATCTCATCCTCTGTCATCCCCTTCTCCTCCTGCCCCCAATCCTTCCCAGCATCAGGGTCTTTTCCAATGAGTCAACTCTTCACATGAGGTGGCCAAAGTATTGGAGTTTCAGCTTCAGCATCAGTCCTTCCAATGAACACCCAGGACTGATCTTTAGGAAGGACTGGCTGGATCTCCTTGCAGTTCAAAGAACTCTCAAGAGTCTCCAACACCACAGTTCAAAAGCATCAATTCTTCTGCACTCAGCTTTCTTCACAGTCCAACTCTCATATCCATACATGACCACTAGAAAAACCACAGCCTTGACTAGACGGACCTTTGTTGGCAAAGTAATGTCTCTGCTTTTTAATATGCTATCCAGGTTGGTCATAACTTTCCTTCCAAGGAGTAAGCGTCTTTTAATTTCATGGCTGCAATCACCATCTGCAGTGATTTTGCAGCCCCTACAAATAAAATCTGACACTGTTTCCACTGTATCCCCATCTATTTCCCATGAAGTGATGGGATCAGATGCCATCATCTACACTATATTAAAACTTATCTATTACTTGTCTATCCAATCTCTCCAGAGCAAGCTACCAACTAATGTATGGTGGGACCCAATTAAAGCTAGCTGAATAGAACTGTCCAGTCTGTAAGGAGTATATATTGAATAAAAAAGACATACACATTAATATACACTGAAATAAGTTCAACTAAAGGGATGTATTTTCAATGTATATTAATTAGTCAAACTTATTTAATGTGTGTTTTTATATGCCTTTTTTATTCAGTTATAAACTCCTTAAAGTTTGACTAAAGGTATGTATCTGGGCTTCCCTAGTGTTCAGTAGTAAAAAGTCCTCCTGCCAACACTAGAGTGTGAGTTCAATCTCTGGGTGAGGATCCCTTGGAGGAAAAAATGACAACCCACTCCAGTATTCCTCCCTGGAGAATCCCCATGGACAAAGGAGCATGGTGGGCTACAGTCCATGGGGTTGCAAAAGCGTTGGACACTATTTAGTGACTAAGCAACAAAAAAGGGAAGTATAAGCTGTCATAGAACGCTAAAGATGGAGTAGTTGAGTTTTTATTAATGCTATAATTGATAACTTAATGTTTAAGTTGAGTATTTATTAATGTTGTAGAAGTTATCATTACTTTTAACAGAAAAGACATTGATCTTATAAAGAGACTGTCTTATATTTTACGAATTCTCTCATGAAGAACAGAAATTTTTTTTCGTAGAATCACCAATCACCAGCTCATGCAGAGACTAAACTTCACTTCGCATTAAGCTAATCAGGTCTTGGATTACATTTTTTCAAAAGCAAACATATGCAAAAATGTTCTTTAAACCTTCAGAAATCATTTTAGAAAATTACCTTGCCTTTATCTCATCCCTCCCACATGCACACATCAGAAAGAAAAGGTGATCAATCCATAACTAAGTTATTATGAGCAAAATCAAAACATTCTGTTTGCTTCTTTAGTACAAGGAGGAGAAAAGATGTCTCACACTGAAATATGGGAAGAGAAAATTACTAGCATCTAAATGAACTCACCCCAGAGAACACTGTGTGCTGAAACCTAGAATTTAAATCCAGATGTCTCTTAAAAAAAAAAAAAAAAAAAAAACCCACTACTTGGCCTTCTGGAGTTTCATTTTGGGGTTTATCACAACGAATACTGAAAAGCAGGTCACAAAATCAACCTCAGTAAAAATCAACTATAGATTCCTTTGTGAAAAACTCTAATGTTCACGGCATCATTCCTCACTAGCAGTCATCCCAACACACAACTATTATGCCACACAATTCATGTTGATACATCAGTAGAACAGAGTCCACTCATGATGGTTACTTTAGTATGTCAATTTGATTGAGCCATGGTACCTGCGTATTCAGTTAAAAATTACTCTGGATGTTTTCGTAAGGGTGTTTTTGGATAGGATTAACATTAAAATCTGTACACAGTGAGCCAAGCATTGCACCCATAATATAGGTAGATCTCATTTTATCAGTTCAGGGTTTGAAGAGAATAAGGGACTGACCACCCGGACCTCTTTCCCACAATACCCTGGTGTAAAAGGAATTTGGTCAACAGAATAACTCATTTGCAGGGTCACGAAATTTCACATACCATTCTCTTATACTGCTCCAATAGCCTTGTATAACAAAAGTCAAAAAAAAGCAAAACCCACCTAAATGTGTGTTAGCTTTCTGAAATCCCAAGAAATTACCCAATGCATTATTGGCTTTTTAACTGGTGATAAAACAGTACAAATATCCAAGTGAATGTATCTGACAACAAAAGACACTGAATACTAGTAATCCCTACTAAAAAAAGAATTAGAGAATATTCTCTACATTACACAGTCCATTATATGAATATTACCTAGAATATTATATCTAAAATATATCTTACTAAAAACATGAAATATTCACATTTTCTCAGTTATTAACAATGATTTTTGAGGAAAGAGGTTGCGTATATTTTTCTCTATTTGCCATTTTTCCTTTATTTTTGAAATACAGTTGATTTACAACATTATATTAGTTTCAGGTGTACAACACCTAAAATGTTTATAGATTATAACATTTCTATAGTTATATGTTACATATAGTTATAACAGCATTCTACGTGTTATAGATTATAACATATAAATCAATGTTTATAGATTACACTCCATTTAAAGTTATTATAAAACAATGGCTACACTTCCCTGTGCTGTACAATATATCATATAAATAGAAACCTGTGTCTTTTAACCCCACACTCCTATTGTGTGCCTCTTCCCCTCACTCTCCTCACAGGTAACCTACTAGTCGTCTGTTTCTGTTTTGTTATATTTATTCATTTTATTTTTTTAGATTCCACATACAAGTGATAACAGGGTATTTGTCTTTCTATGTGTGACTTACTTCACTAAGCATAATACTCTTTAGGTTCATCAATGTTGTTGTAAAGGCAGGATTTCATTTTTTATAGCTGAGAATATTCTATTGTGCACGTGTGTGTGTGTGTACAGACACACACGCCACTTCTTTATCCATCCATCTAACAATGGGCACTCAAACTGCTTCATATCTAGGCTACTGTAGATAATGCTGCCTTGAAAATTGGGGGTGCATGTATCTTTTGATCCAGTGTTTTCTCCAGATATACACCCAGCAGTGGAATTGCTGGATACTATGGCTGGGAAAGGGGGAATTAGCTCGAATGGCACAGCACTCACTTTGCATGTGAAGGGTAGCAGGATCGAGGCCTGCATTCTCCAGTTTTCGACTTCCTAGGTGGCTCAGTGGTAAAGAATCTGACTGCCAAGCAGGAGATGTGGGTTTGACCCCTGGGCTGGGAAGACCCTCTAGAGCAGGAAAGGGCAATCCACTCCAGTATTCTTGCCTGGGAAATCCCATGGACAGAGAAGCCTGGTGGCTGCAGTCCACGGGGTCACAAAGACTGTAACACAACTTAATGACTGAGTAACAACCACGGTGATTCTATTTTGAGTTTATTGAGGAACCTCCATACCTTTTTCAATAGCAGCTATACAAATTTACAACTCTACCAACAAAGTACTAGGATTCCCTTTTCTCCACATCCAAGCCAGCACTGGTTATTTGTATACTTTTTGAAGATAGCCATTTTGACAGGTATGAGTTGATATCTCATGGTTTTGATTTGTATTTCTCTATTAGCTAAGCACTTTTTCAGGTGCCTTTTAGCTAGATGTATATCCTCTTTGCAAAAATGTCTGTTCTGGTCTTCTGCTCATTTTAAAATTCAGTTCAATGCAGTCGCTCAGTCGTGTCCAACTCTGTGACCCCATGAACTGCCACAAACCAGGCTTCCCTGTCCATCACCAAGTCCCGGAGCTTGCTCAAACTCATGTCTATTAAAAGACGCTTGCTCCTTGAAAGAAAAGCTATGACAAATCTAGACAACATATTAAAAGACAGAGACATTAGTTTGCCAACAAAGGTCCATCTAGTCAAAGCAATGGTTTATCCAGTAGTCATGTAAGGGTGTGAGAGTTAGACCATAAAGAAAGTTGAGTGCCGACGAATTGGCGCTTTTGAACTGTGGTGCTGGAGAAGACTCTTGAGAGGCCCTTGGACTGCAAGGAGATCAACTCAGTCAAAGGAATGGTTTAGATCAAACCTAAAGGAAATCAGCCCTGAATATTCATTGGAAGGACTGATGCTGAAGCTGAAGTTCCAATACTTTGGCCACCTGGTGTGAAGAACTGACTCATTAGAAAAGACCCTGAGGATAGGAAAGACTGAATGCAGGAGTAGAAGGGAACAACAGAGGATGAAATGGTTGACTGGCATCACTGACTCGATTTAAAAAAAAATTTTTTTTTAAGAAAAACATATTGAGTTAAATGGGTTGTTTATATATGTTGGATATTAACCCCTATCACTCATATCATTTACAAACATTTTCTCCCATTTGGTAGGTCATCTTTTCATTTTGCTAATGGCTTCCTTTACTGTGTAAAACTTTTAAAAGTAAATTAGGTCCCATTGCTTATTTTTGTTTTTATTTTTAAGCCTTAGGAAACAGAGCCAAACTCATTGCTACAATTTATGTTGTGATTTGTTATAAGACAGTAAAATGACCACAAACCACACACAGTTAAGAATATGGCATATAATATTACTAGCCTCAGTATTCTTCACCAAGATCTTATTGTACAGCAAAGAGAAGATAATACAGTAGTTTGTGCATGTGTGCTAAGCAGCCTCAGTCGTGTCTTGACTCTGCAATCCCATGGACTGTAGCCCACCAGGCTCCTCTGTCCCTGCGATTCTCCGGGCAAGAATACTGGAGTAGGTTGCCATGCTGTTCTCCAGGGGATCTTCCCCACCCAGGAGTCGAACCCGCATTGTTTATGTCCCCTGCATTGCCAGGCGGGTTCTTTACCACTGGCACCACCTGGGAAGCCCAATATAGTAGCTTACTTCCAGTTAAAGAAATTTAGCTCTTATTTAGCATATATCTCTTCAACTCTTTTTCAATGTGTTTCTAAAAAGTATTTCTTAATTTGGGATCTTTTCCCCCTTACTGGTTATTACTCCCTTACTTTGAGTATTTCAAGCAATGTGCTAATCATTTACTCTCTATTTTGTCTTTAATGTTAAAATTTTTCCTATTTCAACAATCTTTGCAGTTGGTTATTAATATTTGCATACATTCTTAACTCAAAAAATGGAAAACGCAGCAAATAAATGAGTAACAATAAAAAGTGAAATAACTTCGCTTTTGTTCATTTACTTAGTATAAATATATTCCCATGGTATGGCATCTCTTCTGGTTTTAACATAATAGATAAACTATAGATTCGTATGGATTTAGATTCACATAAAATCAAACCTTCAAAAGGAGAAGAATTTACCACAGTTACCTACTTTTCTGGTTAGTTTTCTTTTTTCCCCCATAAACCAAATGTTAGAAACTTTAAAAATTATCTTTAATGTCAAGGATTAAAATATTTTTAAATTTATAAAATAATTTATATCCATAATTCATTAAATCTTGAGATACCAAAATTCACATATTGTAAATGTCTAAGAGGAAGCTATGTAAATTATATAAATTATATAATTATATAAATTTATATAATTATATTTATTTTATATATAATATATATATTTTTATATATTTATTTTTATATAAATTTATATAAATTATATAAATTTATATAAATTATATAAAACTACATGCAGAACTATATATCTATATAAAACTATTAAAATAAAGGTAGAAGACTAATAAGCAATCATGGTCACATTTTCAGGATTGAGTAATATATACAAACTAAAAAAAATGAATATCTCAATTTACAACTACTGACATAATTGAAAGGCTGATATACTATGACCTTATAATTGCAACCAAACAATTATCTGGTAGCAAAATTAATGCTCTACTGACTGTGATTTTGAAACTTAGAGGGCTATAAATTACTAAATTGAGAAATTTCCTATATTGTTTATTGGACTATTTAATAACCATGGATCTAAAATATATAATAATTAATTTTATTAATTCTTTAGGTACTAATTCTCATTAAGTAAATGTCTCTCCCTGAATATACAAAGAAAGATATAAATTATACTGAACCTCATTATTCTACTAAATGACAATGAATCAGAGATTATAAAACTACACTGTACTTTTCATTATGAAAAACTTCCTCTACAAATGGAACGTTGTCCAGGATTGACCACATGCTGGTTCACAAGGCAAGCCTTGATAAATTTAAGAAAATGGAAATCATATTGGGACTTCCCTGGCAGTTCAGTGGTTTAAGACTTTGCCTTCCAATGGAGAGGGTGAAGATTTGATCCCTGGTGGGGGAGCTAAGATCCCACAGGCCTCAGGGCCAAGAACCAAAAAGTAAAACAAAAGCAACATTGTAACAAATTCAGTACAGATTTTTATCCAAAAAAAAAAAAAAAAAACCAAAATCATATGAAGCATCTTTTCTGATCACAATGCTATGGGATTAGAAATACACTATAAGGAAAAAAAACTATTAAAAAAAAATCTCAAACCACCTAACTTGCACCTGAACCAACTAGACCAAGAAAAACAAACACGACCTCAGGTTAGTAGAAGAAAAGAAATCATACAGATCACGGCAGAAATAAATGAAGTAAAGAAAAAGAAAATAATAGCAAAGATTAATGAAACTAAAAGCTAGTTCTTTAAAAAGACAAACAAAACTGATTAAGCCTTTATAGCCATGCTTGTCAAGAAAAAAATAGAGATGAGTCAAATCAATAAAATTAGAAATGAAGAAGGAGAAGTTAAAACTGACACCACAGAAATACAAAGGATCATGAGGCACTAGAACAAGTAACTATATGTTAATAAAAGGGACAACCTGGAAGAAATGGACAAATTCTTAGAAAAGTACAGTCTCTCAAGACCGAAACAGCAAGAAAAAGAAATTATGAACAGACCAATTAGAAGCATTGAAATTGAAACCGTGATTAAAAACTTCCCAACAAACAAAAGTCCAGGACCTGATAGCTTCAGAAATGAAGTCTATCAAAAATCTAGAGAAGAACTAACATCGATCCTTCTGAAATTGTTCCAAAAAATTGCAGAAGAAAAACTCCCAGCCTCATTCTATGAGGCCACCATCACCCTGATACCAAAACCAGACAAAGATACCACAAAAAAGAAAATTACAGGCCAGAATCACTGATGAACATAGACACAAAAATCCATAATAAAATACAATCCAAATTCAACAATATGTTAAAAGGATTACACACACATGATCAAGTGGGACTTATCCCAGGGATGTAAGCAGTTTTCAATATCCACAATTAAGTGTGATACACAAAATCAACGAATTGAAGAATAAAAACCATATGATCATCTCAATACAAATAAACCTATTTATAAAACAGATATAGCCTCCCAGACTAAGAGAACAAACTTATGGTGGGGGGAAGGGATAGTTAGGAAGTTTGAAATCAACATGTACACACTGCTACCTTAAAACAGATAACCAACAGAGACCAACTCTGTTCAATGTCATGAATGAGAGGGGAGGTTGGGAAAGAATGGATACATGTATATGTATGGCGGAGTCTCCTTGTTGTCCACTGGAAACTACCACAATATTGCTGACTATACTACAATATAAAATAAAAAGTTTAAAAAACTAAAGAAAAAAAAGAAAAACTTCTCTAGTACTAATGCTCTCAACAAATAATTTCATTATACACAAACTTTAAAATAATAAAAATATTTGCTATTCTTAAAACTAATTGATTAGGCTAAGGAGTTATGGTCTAAAGGCACCCAACTCTTGACTTTTTAAAGAAAATCATTCTTTAATAAAGACTATCTTCTTAACGTGAAATTATATATTAAGTCATTATATTGAATGGTGAAGCATCAGAAGGGCTGCCACTAATATCAGAAACTAAAATAAGATACTACTCATACCATTGTTATTTAGTATTTTGCCAGCAATTCAAGCCAATCCAATTCCAGTAAGTCAGAGATAGTCACAAGGGAAAGAGGAAACAAAAATAACACTTTGCTGTATATTCTGACTGCAAAACCCAAGAGAGCTAGCTAAAAAATCATTTTAACTAACAAGTGAGTTCCAAAGGTAGTTGAATACAAATAAAGATATAAAAATCAATATATTAATACCTTTCAAACTGATCTCCAACAAAAACCACCTGGAAGTTATAATGGGAGAAATTCATTTCCAAAAACAACCAAAAAATGTCAAATACATAGGAATGAAGCAGGAGGCAGATGGCCCTCCCCCAGGGTAAAGCAGTTGGAAAATAATTCCCTATTGACCAAAACTCCAAGATGAAGATGGAGACTAGCAGAACAATTAAGGGAGAAGCCTGGGCCCTGCCCAGATCACATATATCTCATTCCCAAAGTTGGAGACCTTCCTAATCACACATGCCCAGAGAAGCTCCTTGGAGGTGAAAGAGGGGTGATATTAACTAATGCCAGGCTATCCATATGCCTTTGCAGTAGGATCCATCTTGACTAAGAGATGTGCTTGCACACATGGAAGGATCCTGAGATATACCAAATATGGATTGTGAACCAGGCAAATCAAAATGACTGGCCAAAGGAAAACCAGAAGAAATGCCTCATATAAGTGATTTAAACTGCCACAAGGGTGCAACTCAGGGACTGTCCCTGTGAGTCTGCCCGTGTGTCTATCTATACATACTGGACTCTTTTTCCTCTTAATGAACACTTTATTTGCTTCACTGCTTTCCATCTTTGTGGAAATTCTTTTCTGCAGAGCTGAAGGGACAGGGCCCTTGTCACTGACTACTAGCGTAGTGGCCAGGATCTGGTGCTTTCAACCACCATAACTGTCTCAGTCTCTGGCTGGGAACCCAAGCCCTGCTCCAAGCCATTGCAGGCTGAGACCATCCAAGATCAGGAATAGTGGTTTAAATAAGATACATATAGAAAGCATGTGAACCAAATTGTATAATCATAATGAGACATAAAAAAGAGAAAGGTTGAATAAAAAGTATAATTATGCTTTTATTTATTTATTTTTTGTTTGTTTTTGTCTTTGTTTTTATTTTTATTAATTTTTTTTTTATTAGTTGGAGGCTAATTACTTCACAAAATTTCAGTGGGTTTCGTCATACATTGACATGAATCAGCCACAGAGTTACACGTATTCCCCATCCCGATCCCCCCTCCCACCTCCCTCTCCACCCGACTCCTCTGGGTCCTCCCAGTGCACCAGGCCCGAGCACTTGTCTCATGCATCCTAATTATGCTTTTAGAATAACAAAATGTTAGTATTTTACTGAGGATGGTAGATCTTTTTCAGTGTATATCGGCACACAGCATCATTTCAAATCACATTTGTCTTATGTATTTTACTGTTAAGAACGTAAGAAGTTTTTTCATATTTAGCAAACCTAAGAAGCAAAAATGGTATCATTTGTTAATTAGCTAGTGTAAGAAAACCCAAATCCTCTGTCAATGCTTTAATCACAAACTATAAATACCAATAGAGGCTTATCTCCTTCTTGAGATTATACATAATGGAGCTTTCTTTGCCCCTTATGAAGTACAATGCTTAAAAACATAACAGAAAGCAAACGGCACCCAATATCATGTTGTCATCTTCTGTTACTAATCTTGTGGCCTGTGAAAGATTTCAAGATGATCTTTCTCGTTATTTCAATCAGATTCAAGTCTTTCTGTGACCCCGTTTCTATGAGCTCCTGAATATGAATATATTTGATTAAAATCTCTACTTTCTGCTTCTAACATATACCTTAGACCTATATGCTATCACTTCCTTAGACTCTATCCTTAGGATAATGAACTTAAGGTTCATTATTTTAAATGGCCTCTTTTAAAAATGTCCTCTCCTCCGCTGAATAACCTAATTACATTTTATTGACGACAATGATAATGATATTGTCTCTAAGCTGCATTTCCATCATACCATACTGGCTGGTTCAACTCTTAAACCATAATTCAAGAAATGATGGTAGTGGTGGCCATCTAAGTTTGAATTTTCCTAAACAGTCTAAAAAGATTTTGTATAAAATCAACACAAAAGATAGGATAAAAAAAGCTCCAACAAAAATAAAATATTTATAAATATTTTATAAAATTTAAGAAATGAGATTCAATATGTAATCACTAATTTTAAAACTTTTAATGAGACATTTTACTTTGGAGGAACTACTAAGTCTTTAAAAAAAAAAAAAAAACGGTATGTATTTTATACTTACAGGACTGCTAGCTCAGACTAGCCTCATTTCAAATGCTCAACAGCCATGACAGAGAATGGATACTGTATTGAACAGCACAAGTTTAGAAGATTCCTCTGGAAGGCTAATGAGTATAGTATTCCCTGTGTTCTTCCATGCTTAGGCGAATTTTTCTATTGCCTTGATACTTACTGAGCACTTTGGCTCAACATCAAATTCTTATTTCTTGAGTTTTCTGAAAATACTGCTCTAATATTGAATTGTTCTGCATATTGTTGTTGAAGAGTCTGATGCCAATCTAATTTTCTTTTCTTTTTAAATAACCTAATCTTTTAGCAAGGAGGCCTGGAGGATTTCTTTTTTGTATTTAGTTTTACCTTTAAAGTATCAAAGTTTTGCTAAACTTCCTCAAGATCAGTTTTCACAAGCACATGGTGGACACTTTCAACATACAGATTCTGGTTTTCTACTTCAGAAAAGTTCATACTTAATTAAATATCAGTTCCATTTCAATGTTTTGTTTTTCTCCTGAAGGATTCCAATTGCAAGTATGTTAGATCTTTTTGCCTACTTTTTGTATTAGTCCTTTTCTCTCTGATCCTTTATTTTGTCTTCATTTGACCCATTTTCCTCAATGTGCTTCATTAAATTTTCAGTCATCTCTATGCCTCCATGGAACCCTGTAATTTACTCTTAATTTTTAAAATGATTCTTTTTCTTCATCTTCTAGTCAACTTTTACGTCACATCTTCCTAGTATTTATCCACTCTGGCTCCAAGTTTCTCAATTTCTTATTCATACATTCTTTTTCCTTTTCATATCTATAAAGGCTTAAGGATATTTAATATGAGTCATGGTGTTCTGTTACTGGTAACTGCTTCATGGTTGGTTTAGGAGAAAAAAAATTAATAGCTAAAATGTTTTGATTCTCATTTTCTGCTTTTTCCTTGTAGTACCTATGTACATACATAACCTGCAATTTCCTACTCAGTGTGTGAAAAGTGAAAGTATTGGTCTCTCTGTGACCCCAGGGGCTGTAGCATGCCAGGCTCTCCAGTGTTAGTTTTTCTTTAGCTAGCAATAAAAGCTGATTACAGTAAGAGTAAAGATTTAGGATCAATTCTCAGGTTTTTTAGTTTGAAAGCTCCTTCTTCTGAAATTAAACCAAAAAGAGTTATTAGTGTGTCTTCTAACAGCATGATTTTCTTACTTCTACAGGACACTTAAATTTCCCCATCTTGTGTCCTTCTTTCCCTTCATCACCAAGCCTACAAGGGAGAACAATTTCATCCACAGAAGAGGCACTCTCCTGATTTGCTGCCTAGGGTCTTGTGTACCCTAGGAGACAAAATTCTCCTTTTGATTTCCCAATAGCCAATGCTCTAACTGAATCTAAGCCCAAATCTTAGGATTTTCCCACCAAGGTAAGATTTTTCTAAAAACAATTTTAATTGTAAATTATCACCCCTAGGGCTCCTAATTCAACCCCTCTTGTCTTTTCCATGTAGTTTCTGCAGTCTTCATGAACTCTCTCTAAAATGGGAGCTGAAGCTGAGTAGGCCAGGTATAGGTATTTATTTCTCTCTCTCCTAGTAATTACAAGTTCTTAGTTTTCTCCAACACAGGTTATGAATACTTTATTTTATCTGATCTTTTGTGTTGATTTTATACAAAATCTTTTTAGACTGTGTAGGAAAATTCAAATTTGGACAGCCACCACTACTATGGGAATATCAGATCACCTTGCCTGCATCCTGAGAAATCTGTATGCAGGTCAAGAAGCAACAGTTAGAACTGGACATGGAACAATGGACTGGTTCAAATTTGAAAAAGAAGTATATCAAGGCTGTATATTGTCAAACCTGCTTATTTAACTTATATGCAAGTACATCATGTGAAATGCCAGACTGCTTGAAGCACGAGTTGGAATCAAGATTGCTGGGAGAAATATCAATAACCTCAGATATACAGATGACCCCACCCTTATGGCAGAAAGGTAAGAGCAACTAAAGAGCCTCTTGATGAAGGTGAAAGAGGAAGAGTAAAAAAGCTGGCTTAAAATTCAACATTAAAAAAACAAAGATCATGGCATCTGGTCCTATCACTTCATACTCCATAGCAAATAGATGGGGAAAAAATTGAAAAAGTGACAGACTTTATTTTCTTGGGCTCCAAAATCACTGCGAACGGTGACTGAAGCCATGAAATTAAAAGACCTTTGCTCTGTGGAAGAAAAGTTATAACAAACCTAGACAGCATACTAAAAGCAGAGCTATCACCTTACCAACAAAGGTCCATATAATCAAAGCTATGGTTTTTCCAGTAGTCAAGTATGGATGTGAGAAGTGGATCAGAAAGAAGGCTGAGTGCTGAAGAATTGATGCTTTTGAAATGTGGTGTTGGAGAAGACTCTTGAAAGCCCCTTGGACTGCAAGGAGATCAAACCAGTCAAGGCTAAAGGAAATCAATCCTGAATATTCACTGGAAGGACTGATGTTGAAGCTCCAATACTCTGGCTAACTGCCAACACATTAGAAAAGATCCTGATGCTGGGAAAGATTTAAGGCAGGAGGAGAAGGGGACGACAGAGGACGAGATGGTTGGATGGCATCACTGACTCAACAGACATGAATCTGAGCAAGCTCCAGGAGATGGCGAAGTGGACAGAGAAGCCTGGCGTGCTGCAGTTCATGGGGTCACAAACAGTTGGACACAACTTAGCGACTGAACAACCACTAGCAGTAGTAGTGGTGTGGTGCTAGTTGCTCAGTCGTGTCCGACTCTTTGCGATTCCACAGACTGTAGCCCACCAGGCTCCTCTGTCCATGGGATTCTCCAGGCAAGAATACTGGAGTGGGTTGCCGTTTCCTTTTCCAGAGGGTTTTCTGACCCAGGAATTAAACCCAAGTAACCTGCATTGCAAGCAGACTCTTTACCATGTAAGCTGCAGGGAAGATCCAGGAGATCTTAAATCATCAAGAACTCTCAGTGTCTTTTTAGTTGACCACAGTCTCTAGTTCAGTCTCTTCTACTCTTCAAATACTATATTTATTTAATAAAAACTGAACCCTTGGTAATTTATGATTAGCACCACCCATAAGCCCTCATGAATGATGGACATGATAATTAAAAGAGCCACATAATACAAAAGTATGTAAAGGAGGAGACCAACATAATTCAGCTTGCAAAACGGACATATCGCTCTGTGGTACATTTGATACCTTAGAGTAAAAAAGTGATATCTAGATATTACTATGAAAGAATTAAGTAAAATAAGCTTTCATTTCTACTAAAACAGCAGCAATCTTTCATGATCAGTAACTGCAGATTTAATAAGGCTATTGAAAAACAGTTGATAATAAATTTCAAAGTCCTTAACTTAGGAAATAATTTTGATACATGACAATGAGTCTGTTCAAAAAAATTAAAGGCATAAAGCAGGCTAAAAGTAAATGACAACAGAAAATTACTGTTAGAGAAGATTTATGATCTACTTGAGCAGCTTCTGTACATTATTTGATATGCTTAGGATTATAGCCTAATAGGGAACCAAAAGTCAACATAATGAATAAAACAAAGAATAAGAGCTAAAAAATAACCCAAGAATTCAATAGGGAGAAGAATATTATGAAGTTATGAATATGGAACTAGATACTAAATATTTTCTTCTTTAAAAACAAGTAAACTGATGTTCTTTCATAAGGTTTTTTTTTTTTTTAAGGTTTTCTATAGACAATAAATAAGTGCCACCAGGCAATAAACTCAAGTTAAAACACAAAGGTATATGAGGCAGTAAGACAGAGGAAAACAACCTAATCTGTTAGGAAAAAGATGTTAAAGGCTGTGTTCGTGATGATGCTGATATTGTCCGTGTTTCCCCCAACCAACAAGAACATGGTCCCCATTCTCTTACAACAGAACATAATTTTTATGAATGACTGTTAATTTTGCTTACTTGGAGGCCTGTAATTTATGCCAGTAGGTTGTTCTACAAGGTGGATCAGATGTCATATTCTCTAAGGACAATTCCTCTCTTAATGTTCAGGGACAAAAATGTGGCCTGTTTTCAAATAAGCATGAAATAGAGTACCAATACTACAACTCAACAAGCGTTTACCAAGAATCTTCTAACTATATCCTTAATCAACACAGACCAGAATAAACCAGGCTGATTTCTTGACTGGTAGCCTTTATATATTTACTAAAAACATTTTAAAGCTGAGAAATGAAGTATTTAGTAATAATTGAGTGACTGAATGCTTCTATATTAATTCAGATCTCAGATGTACACAAAATGCTTGCTTAAACAAAATGTTTTCCATAAAGTCTAGCAAATACTCAAATTTTCAACTTTTTTCTCTTAAGATCCTTGCGTATACTAGATTTAATGCCCACTCTGAATTCAAAAAAACACTCTGAAGTCATGCAAAGTGAAAATTTTAATGTCAGATTCTAATCATTTGTAAATTCCCACCATGTAAAAACTTAGAAGCATGATTTCTTTCCTTTCAGAAATGTCCCTTCCAATGACAGGTTAGTAAATTATAAAATAAAACTTTTAGATTTCCATTACCCACATCACCATCTTGTACAGATAGAGAAATCATTCTTTCTTGATCAGGTGCAATACTAATGCAAACACTGATATTTTTATTTAGAACACTGACACTAAAGGAAGAATTATGAAACTAGAACTTCTCTGTGTAAAAAAGCCAGAATAGATTCTAAGTTACATGCTTTATAATTTTACCTTTAAGAGCATAGAAGTAGCAAGGGATCAAGCACTTTATTCAGAGAAGTAAGAACTGTATAAAATAAACATCTCATTGATATTTTAAAATTTTTTCTTGCTTAAAAGCTAGATGCTAATTTTATAAAACATATCAATAAATATCTAAAAATAGACAGCTCATGGGTTTATAAATCTCCTTCCTCTGTACTATTTGAAACTACTTTTTTAAAAAAAGCAAAAATTTAAAACAATATTAAAATCGAGCTTCAGAAAACACTTTCTTTCACATTCTATAAAATCAGAAAAAAGCTGCACTTTACTCAGAATGTAGATTTTTTTAATTTTGCAAACTAAGAGTTAAAATTCAAACTCTGGATTCTGCTGGAGCAAGGCGAGTAAACTTAGAGGGATTGTTTCCCTATCTTTTAAATGGTGATGTATATAATACCTCATCATGGGTCTACAGGAAAGATCAGACAACAGATTAAGTCTGAAGTTTAGTGCTGAGTACATAGTGGATGCTCAATCAATGATACTTATCATTCGAAAGTTAAAGACAGTACATCTGCAGGAACTACCTCTTCCTATATCGAATTCTTTTGTGTCAACAGTCTCAGATGTGAAGACAATTATGAATTCTGTTACAGATTCTTAAGAAGACATATCCCTTTTATTCTCTTCCTGAAGAGTCAATGATTAAATTGGCAGTTTGTTGTTTTCATTACCATTGTGTAACTATTTGTCCTTAACATTTTATGAAATACAATTTCAAGACCATTTTCAATAAATGGGGCTAACAAATAACTCTGCAATGAGTCTGAAATTTAATTCAACACCATATATACTTGTCAATATTTCCTGAATCTGCTCTTTAAAACGCTATAAAATTTTGCTTCCTTTTTTCATTTCTCTTCATCAACTTTCTCTGGGTTTCAGTCTTTTCAGGAGAGGGCTGAGCACCCCTCCATGTATAACCAAGGACATGGAATCTCTGTCCTTCAGGTACTGAATGAATGGTCCATTTGGAAAATACTACCTGTTTCTAGCATAAAGAAAAAACTGGGCCGTTTAAAACAAAAGAAGTTATAAAAAGCAATGCTTCAAAAAAAAAAAAAAAAGAACTTGAGATACTCAATTTATGTAGACTAATTATATATTATGTAAATCGACCTATACAGGCATGTGTAAAAATCAGGTCGTCACGTGGTTTTCTGTAATCCTTAAGACCAGTGCTACCCATAAGAATCTTCTGTCATTATGCAAATAGTTTACATCTATGATCACCAACTAAACAGGGTTACTGAAAAGTTAAGAGTAAAAAACTTAAGCTTTTATTAAATTTAACAATTAAATTTAAGTAGCCACATATATCTACTGCAACGGTGAACAAAGGCTAACACATTCTCTTTTCTCTTTTTTTAAAGATTTTTTGATGTGGACTATCTTTAAAGTCTTTATTGAATATGTTACAATATTGCTTGCGTTTTATTTTTTGGCCCTGTACCATGTGGGATCTTAGCTCCCAAACCATAATGGAACCCAAACCGCCTACATTGGAAGCAAGGACAACCACTGGACCACAGTGAAGTCCCTTTTTTATTGTTCCTTTTCATTACCATTGTGCCCTTTATCCAGATGGTCTCATTGAACACCTTGTTTTAAACCCCTTCTGTGATATCTCTAAGATCAAATAGCTTGACAAAACTGTAATCTCAAAACCAAACAACTACTGAAACAGAATTTTAAAAGTCAGCTTTAAAATGCACTTTTTGATGAAGAGCACTGCAATCAGTTATTTTAATTTTATAATCACAATTTACTCAAGAAAAAAAAATGCATACATCTCAGAGTGCTTCAAATTTAACTTTAACAACACAGTATATAACTTCCCTCCTGAATTATTTGTCAACTACATAATTACTCCCAGGGTAAAATAAAGGCATAATTAAAAACAAGTAAGGCATAAACCTTACTTCAAGCAGAATTAAGAGAACAATTGAAAATTATTCTGTATCTATCTATTCACTGTGATAATACAGAAATTAATGACTAGAAATATGATGGCTCAAATGCAACAATACAATGAATTAGTCAGTGAAGAGCTATGTAATTTTTATCTCTAGTATTATTTATCACACCACCAAAGATCAAGAGTTACCTCAATTTTAAGGGGTTTTTGGATGACTGATGATGGCTCTTTCCAACTCAATCTAAGCATACATTATTTTAAAGTAAAATGATTAAAAAGCTATCATAAAAAATGTTAAGGGTTTTAAGCACCCTCTTTCTTTTTTCATAAGCTTCCTCTCTGTTTCTCCTCTCCACACGTAAACACAGTCTTTTTTTTAAAGCACAAATGTAGGTGTTAAGAAGAAAAACAACTCTTGGGGCACGTCTGTTAAGAACTGCCTCTCTTTGGGACTGGTATTAACGTCATCACTATCAATCAATTCCTCCTTTCTTCTGCCTATCAACTTGACTTTCAGTATCCTGGGGGTGGGGCGGTAGGTAGGAGGGTGGAACAAGTGAAACAACATCAGTATTCAAACATAGGATTCAAAAGAATCCAAACAATGTGAATGCAAGTTATTTGCTAAACTATATAAGAATTTCTGAACAATTGCTGGCTTGATTTTTTTTTTTTTTTTTTTGGTTTGGCATTTGAGTCAACATTAAAAAACATTGTAAAGTAAAGCAAAGTGAAGTCGCTCAGTTGTGTCCAACTCTTTGCGACCCCAGGTACTGTAGCCTGCCAGGCTCCTGCATCCATGGAATTTTCCAGGCAAGAGTACTGGAGTGGGTTGCCATTTCCATCTCCAGGGGATCTTCCCAACCCAGGAATCAAACCCAGGTCTCCCGCACTGCAGGCAGACTCTACTGTCTTAACCACCAGGGCACCGCTCCCCGCCACCCAAAAAAATCAACTTACTATTCTGCGTCAAAGCTTGAAGTAGGCAATCCAAGCATCCTTCTAAACTATCATCAGTTCTGTCAACAGCTGTAATCTTCAGCTTCTTCAAGGTATCACTGAGATTATCTGCTTAGAAAAAAAAGAGAAATCAGAAACCTCACTAACCATCATGTTACATGATAAACAGTACAAACAGGCAAAAGGCTCCCATTATAGTGAATTATTTTCATATATGTTCCAAACAGCAATGGACTATACAATTACTCATTTTTAAATAAAATTTTATCCATTTAACTCATATAAAATAGTCACTTCATCTGTATGATACCAAGAATATTCTATAGTCACAGAACATCTTTTCAGCATTCTTATACCTTATCTATTGTTCACGAACCAGTCATGGTTAACCGAAAAAAATGAAACGTCCACAAAAACTTGCATAACCTTTGCAAGTAATAATGGATTACATTTTTTTGGCTTCCTCTGTTGCATTTTAATTACATAAAATGAAAATGAAGCTTTAGAAAAGTTTCAAAATAATTTGACTTAAAATAATAAAGTCTGTTTATTATTATGGGTTTCCCTGATGGCTCAGATGGTAAACAATCTGCCTACAATGCGGGAGGCTCAAGGATGGGGAAGAACCCCTGGGGAAGGAAGGAAATGGCTACCCCCTCCAGTATCCTTGCCTGGAGAATTCCATGAACAGAGGCCCCTGTCTACGGGGATGCTCACTAATATAAAGCTTTTAAAAACTGCCACTTAAACCCTTCTAAGTACTGCTTTAAGCCAAAACGTGTACATTCTGGATTTTACAGCACTTTGCATGCTCGGTCACTAAGGCGAGTCTGACTTTTTGTGACCCCATGCGCTGTAGCCCTCCAGACTCCTCTGTACATGGGATTTCCCAGGCAAGAATACTGGACTGGATTGCCATTTCCTCCTCCAGAGGATCTTCCAGACCCAAAGACTGAACCCACGTCTACTGCATTGACCATTGGAGAAGGAACTGGCAACCCACTCCAGTGTCCTTGCCTGGAGAATCCCAGGGACAGGGGAGCCTGGTGGGCTGCCATCTACGGGGTCGCAGAGTCAGACACGACTGAAGGGACTTAGCAGCAGCAGCAGCAGCTACTGCATTGACAGGCGGGTTCCTTACCACTGAGCCACCTGGGAAGCCCTTTAAAACACTGCTCTTCCAAATTATATATGGATTTCTCTAGACCATAGATTGTTAAAATTTTTTTACATATTAAAAATTATTTAGCATGCCAAGGAGTTATTAAATTTTTATTGAAGTATATTTGATGTACAATGTTATGTAAGTAACAGGTGTAAGAGTACAGTGATTCACAATTTTCAAGGTTATAATCTATTTACAGTTATTATAAAATACTTGCTGTATTCCCTATATTGTACAATATACCCTTGTAGCTTATTTTCTACATCATAGTTTGTACTACTTAATCCTCTACCCTTTTATTGCCCAAGCTTTATTCTATGTATCAGTGAGTCTGTTTCTTTTTTGCTGTATTTACTAGTCTGTTGTATTTTTAAAGTTCCACATATAAATGATACCATACAGTATTTGTCTGACTTACTTCACTTAGCATAATACTCCCCAGGTCTACCCACACTGTTGCAAATGGCAGAATTTCCTTCTTTTTTTATACTGGAATACTGAGACAAATAATGTGTGATCTCATTTATATGTAGAATCTAAAAAATACAGCAAACTAGTAAATACAGCAAAAAGTAAACAGACTCACCGATACAGAGAACAAAGTAGTGGTAACTAGTGTGGAGAAGGAAAGGGAAAGGGACTGCTATGAACACTGGGATGAATATAACATTTTGAATTAGTGTTTTGGTATGTATACCCAGGAGTGGAACTGCAGGCTCATATGGTAGTTCTATTTTTAGAGAAATCTCCATAGTGTTTTCCAGCAGTTGCACCAATTTACATTTCTACTAACAGTACACGTACAAGGATTCCCCTTCCTCCACATCCTCACCAACATGTGTTACTTGTGGTCCTTTAGTGACATCCATTCTGTCAGGTGCTGGGTGATATCTCACTGTGGTTCTGACATATTTCCCTGATGTTTAGTGATGTTAAACATTTTTTAATGTGCCTAATGGAGATCAGTCCTGGGTGTTCTTTGGAAGGACTGATGTTGAAGCTGAAACTCCAATACTTTGGCCACCTGACGTGAAGAGCTGACTCATTTGAAAAGACCCTGATGCCGGGAAAGATAGAGGGCAGGAAGAGAAGGGGACAGAAGATGAGATGGTTGGATGGCATAACTGACTCAATGGACATGGGTTTGGGTGGACTCCGGGAGTTGGTGATGGACAGGGAGGCCTGGCATGCTGCAGTTCATGGGGTCACAAACAGTCAGACACAACTGAGCGACTGAACTGAAATGAATGGTCATCTGCATGTCTTTGGAAAATATCTGTTCAGGTCTTCTGTCCATTTTTTAATCAGGCTCCTTGACTTTTCTGATTTTAAGCTGTATGAGCTACTTTTACATTTAGGAATATTAACCTGTTATTGGTCATATTATTAGTAAATATTTTCTCCCATTTAGTAGGTTTTTTGTTTTGCTGATGCTTTCCTTTGATGCACAAATGTTTTTAAATTTAACTAGGTCCCATTTGTTTATTTTCGCTTTTATTTATTTCCTTTGCTTTAGGAGACTGATCCAAAAAACTACTGCTACAATTTATATCAAAAAGTGTTCTCTCTATATTTTCCTCTAGGAGTTTTATAATTTCTGGTCCTATATTAGGTCTCTAATCCATCTGAAGTATAGCTTTGCATATGGTATTAGAAAATGTTCTAACTTCATTCTTTTCCATGGAGCTATCCAGTTTTCCCAGCACTACTTATTGAAGACACCATCTTTTCTCCACTGTATGGTCTTGCTTCCTTTGCTGTATGTTAATGGACCATAAGTGCATCAGTTTATTTCTGGGCTTTCTATTCTCTTTATCCTTGGAGATGCCTGTGCCAGCACCACACTGTTTTGATGACTGCAGCTTTGTAGTATAGTCTGAAGTAAAGGTGTGTAACTCCTTCAGCTCTGGTCTTCTTTCTCAGGATTGTTTTGGCTTTTCAGGATCTTTTGTGCTTCCACACAAATTATTAAATTATTTGTTTTAGTTCTGTGAAAAATGCCATTGGTATTTGACAAGGATTGCGTCTGTAGATTGCCTTGGGTAGTATGGTTATTTTAACAATAGTAATTCTTTCAATCCAAGAAAAATCTTCACCTGCTTGTGTAATCTCAATTTCTTTCATCAATAGTTTTCCAAGTACAGGTCTTTTACCTCCTCAGGTTGGTTTATTCCTAGGTATTTTATTCTTTGTGATGCAATAGTAAATGGGATTATCATCACAACTACTCTTTCTGATAGTTCATTGTTAGTGTATAGAAATGCAACAAATTTCTGTATAATAATTTTGTACTCTGCAACTTTACCAAATTTATTGATAAGGTGTGATAGTTTCTGGTGGTGTCTTTAGGATTTCCCGTGCGTAGTGTTATGTATGAAAGAGCTCTTTTCAAAATTATTTATACTGAAATTATATATAATTTCAAAATTATATATATTAAATATAACATACTAAAAATTAAAAATGAGACTTTTTAAAAGACTTTAGTAATTCATTTAAAACTAGTATAAAACTATTAACATAATTATATTTTTAATGAAACATACTTCAAAACTGAGAAAACTTACAGAAGAGCAGTACTGCCCTACATTTACACAAGTCTCTATAACGTCTGCCCTATAGAAGAAAACTGGATTCTCATATCTGCTTCTGTACTCAATTGTTTATAATTTGTTGTTTTGGTTGAGTAGATGAAAAAAAAACAGCCTCACACATATACACAGTTGAGAAACAAGAGAGTATTTTAACTGCCTCTTCAGATAATGGTGGGCATTATTTGATACCATACCAAAACTTAATGAGCAGTATTTTTTTAAACATTAGTTGCCATGTGAAATCTGAAACATAATGAGCACTGACAAGTTACATGAAAATCTATTGCTCTTCTGCACTTTGAAGCTTTTATACATGCAATATGTTTATCACTGATGAACTGATCATTTAAAAAATTAGGTCATGGAGATATGCACATCTTCCAAATATTTGATACATTTCATTGTATTATTTCAAGATATCATATTTGTTAATATCATCACTAATCTTTTTTAAAGACTAGGTATTAGGAAGCTATCAAGCTGAAAGTGATACAAGTTTTCCAAAGTTCCAATTTTCTCTTAAAAATTCTTAATTTTATCACTAGGAACAGATACTGTCAATTTTTTCTTCAGTGACAAATTAACCTCATTCATGTGAGAAATCTGCCAATTATGAAAAGCCAGCTTATCTCTCAGTTCTTAAAAAAAAAAAAAAAAAAAAAAAAAGCTATTCCATGGGAAAAAAGTATCTTAGTCAGCTCACAACTCAAGAGTGCACGACTGCTTTACTTAGAGATTAACTATCAGAGTTAACAATGCAATGCAAGTATTTTATGTGTACTTCCCATTTTATCACATAGTATACTTTCAAAATGTGTACGAAAAGGTTGAGTTTTAAAAACACGGTCTTTTTTTTTTTTTTGATGTGGAACATGTTAAAAATCTACACTGAATTTTTTACAACACTGCTTCTGTTTTTGTTTTGTTTTCTTCTTCTTTTTTTTTTTGACCCTGAGCCATGGGAGATATTAGCTCCTAGATCAGGGACTGAACCCATACTTGATACATTGGAAGGCAAAGTTTTAACTACGGGACCGCCAGGGAAGCCCACATCATGGACATTCTTAAGTGAAATTGGCATTTTTTTCAACCTCAAGTATATGATAATAAAGAATACAATAACTACTAATTATTGCAGTTTCTGACACTACTGATTAGCACACACTGAAGCACCAGCAGTTTTCAACTCCAATTACTTTTAGAACACTGTGAATGCAAATGTCAACACAGTGAAAGAGAGAAAAAAATGTCTTGATACTATGCAAATAGTTTTGACGTCACAGACACCCTAATAGGATACCAAAGACCCCTGAGATTGCTGCTCTATTATCTGAATTTCAGGCATTTTCTTACTTCGAAGTAAGGTATAAATTTTAATAGAATTTTGTACACTGCCAGCTTATGACCTTGGTTCGTTTCCAAGGCAAACCACTCAACATCATAGTAATCACAGTCTAAACCCCAACCACTAATGCTGAAGAAGCTGAAGCTGAACAGTTCTATGAAGACCTACAAGATCTTCTAGAACCAACATCAAACAAAGGTCCTTTTTTCACAGGGGTGTCAGTGTTAGTCACTTAGTTGTGTCTGACTCTTTGTGACCCTGTGGACTGTAGCCCGCCAGGCTCCTCAGTCCATGGGATTTTCCAGGCAAGAATACTGGAGTGGGTTGCCATTCCCTTCTCTAGGGGATCTTCCTGACCCAGGGATCAAACTCGGGTCTCCTGCATTGCAGGCAGATCTTTACCGTCTGACTCACAAGAGAAGCCTCATCACAGGGGAATGGAATACAAAAGTAGGAAGTCAAGAGGTACCTGGAGTAACTGGCAAATTTAGCCTCGGAGTACAAAACGAAGAAGGGGAAAGGCTAACAGTTTTGCGTTGGTCATAGCAAGCACATTCTTCCAACAACACGGAAGACTACTCTCCACATGGACATCACCAGATGGTCAATACTGAAATCAGATTGATTATATTCTTCCCAGCTGGAGATGGAGAAACTCTATACAGTCAGCAAAAACAAGACCAGGAGCTGCCTGTGGCTCAGATCATGAACTCAGGCATTTTCTTACTTCGAATAAGGTATAAACTTTTCATTTATTTATTTTTATTTTAATTGGAGGCTAATTACAATATTGTGGTGGTTTTTGCCATACATTCACATGAATCAGCCATGAGTGTACATGTGTTCCTCATCCAGTGCACAGCCCTGCGCACCCTGCCTCAAATAAGGTATAAACTTTAATAGACTTACTGTAAAATTCAGATTTAAACAGAAGAAAGAAGGGAAAACCACTAGGACACTCAGGTATGACCTAATTAAATCCCTCATGATTATCCAGTGGAAGTCACAAATAGATTCAAGGGATAAGATCTGACAGAGTGCCTGAAGAACTACGGACAAAGGTTCACAGCGCTAGGAGGTGGTGATCAAAACCATCCCTAAGAAAAAGAAATGCAAAAAGGCAAAATGGTTGCCTGAGCAGGCCTTACAAATAGCTGAGAAAAGAAGACACGTGAAAGGCAAAGGAGAAAAGGAAAGATATGCCCATCTGAATGCAGAGTTCCAAAGAATAGCAAGGAGAGATAAGAAAACTTTCCTCAGTGATCAGGGCAAAGAAATAGAGGAAAACAATAGAATAGAAAAGACTAGAGATCTCTTCAAGAAAATTAGAGATACTAAGGGAACATTTCAAGCAAAGATGGGCACAATAAAGGACAGAAATGGTAGGGATCTAACAGAAGCAGAAGATAATAACAAGAGGTGGCAGAATACACAGAACTATACAAAAAAGGTCTTGATGACCTGGACAACCACAATGGTGTGGTCACTTACCTACAGTCAGACATCCTGGAGTGTGAAGTCAAGCGGTCCTTAGGAAGCATCACTATGAACAAAGCTAGTGGAGGTGATGGAATTCCAGTTGACTATTTCAAATCCTAAAAGATGATGCTATTAAAGTGCTACATTCAATATGTCAGCAAATTTGGAAAACTCAGAAGTGGCCACAGGGCCACTTCCAATCCCAAGGAAGGGCAATGCCAAAGAATGTGCAAACTAATACATAACTGCACTCAATTCACATGCCAGAAAGTCAGGCTCAAAATTCTCCAGGCGAGGCTTCAACAGTACACGAACCGAGAACTTCCAGATGTATAAACTTGATTTAGAAAAGACAGAGGAAAAAAAATAGAAAAGAAAAGACAGAGGAACTGGAAATCAAATTGCCAACATCCATAGGATCACAGAAAAAATTAAGAAATTTCATAAGAACACCTACCTCTGCTTCATTGACTATGTGAAAGCCTTTGTCTGCGTGGATCACAGCGAACTGTGGAAAATTTTTAAAGCGATAGGAATACAAGATTACCTTACCCGCCTCCTGAGAAACCTGTATGCAGGTCAAGAAGCAACAGTTAGAACTGGACATGGAACAATGAACTGGTTCAAATTTGAAAAGGAGTACATCAAGACTGTATATTGTCAAACCTGCTTATTTAACTTATATGCAGAATACATCAAGTGAAATGCCAGACTGCATGAAGTACAAGCTGGAATCAAAATTGCTGGGAGAAATATCAATAACCTCAGATATGCAGAGGACACCACCCTATGGCAGAAAGCTAACAGAACTAAAGAGCCTCTTGATGAAGGTGAAAGAGGAGAGTGCAAAAGCTGGCTTAAAATTCAACATTAAAAAAACAAAGATCATGGCATCTGGTCCCATCACTTCATACTCCATAGCAAATAGATGGGGAAAAAATTGAAAAAGTGACAGACTTTATTTTCTTGGACTCCAAAATCACTGCGAACGGTGACTGCAGCCATGAAATTAAAAGACCTTTGCTCTGTGGAAGAAAAGTTATAACAAACTTAGGCAGCATATTAAAAGCAGAGCTATCACCTTACCAACAAAGGTCCAAAAAGCTATAGTTTTTCCAGTAGTCATGTATGGATGTAAGAGTTGGACCATAAAGAAGCTAAGTGCTTAAGAATTGATACTTTCAAACTGTGCTCTTGAGAGTCCCTTGGACTACAAGGAAATCAAACCAGTCAATGCTAAAGGAAATCAACCTTGAATACTCATTGGAAGGACTGATGCTGACGCTGAAGCTCCAAAACTTTGGTCATCTGATGCGAACAGCAGACTCATTGGAAAAGACCCTGATGCTGGGAAAGATTGAGGGCAGGAGGAGAAGGGGGCGGCAGATGATGAGGTGGTTAGATGGCATCATGAACTCAATGGACATGAGTCTGAGCAAACTCAGGGAGTTAGTGAAAGACAGGAAGCCTGGCATGCTGCAGTCCATGGGGTCACAAACAGTCAGACATTACTGACTGACTGCTGCCGCTGCCAAGTCGCTTCAGTCGTGTCTGACTCTGTGCGACGCCACAGACGGCAGCTCACCAGGCTCGCCTGTCCCTGGGATTCTCCAGGCAAGAACACTGGAGTGGGTTGCCATTTCCTTCTCCAATGCATGAAAGTGAAAAGGGAAAGTGAAGTCGCTCAGGTTGTGTCCGACTCCTAGCGACCCCATGGATTGCAGCCTACCAGGCTCCTCCGTCCATGGGACTTCTAGGCAAGAGTACTGGAGTGGGTTGCCATTGCCTTCTCCACTGACTAAAGAGCAATTATAAAATAAGTGGTCATTTGTTTTCCATGCTAACCCAGGAAAAAGTAAACTTAAAATTTTGTTATATAATACTAACATGCTCCAGTGATGCCTCATACAACTTGTGGCTAACCTAATAATCCTAAATAAGCTTTATTAAAAATTTCAGTGTATCATTCACAACCACTGTTAATACTTATTTTCTTAAGAGAGCTCAAATAACTCAAGAAACTGATTTTTTTCCCTAAAGGAAAAGAAAACTATGTCCACATGTATGTCTTCTGTTAACTAAAAAGAAGTCATAAGGAATCATATCTCAGATATACTTGTTTAATCTTAGTAGGTAGCTATTAGGTTGATTTTTCTGAAATAAAGTATGAATAAGATATAATACCTAAGCTGATATTACTAAAAGTAACAAATATTTGCCACAACACTGAGGAAAAAACAAGATACCCTGTTAGTCAAATGATAATAATCCAATCAAAACTATCAGTCAACAAGTAACAAAAGTAGTTAAGACTTATTTAGTACTATGTGTATAGACATCTGGACCTGTTTTCCTTCTTTCTTTTCCTTGATTCTGTCCCCAGTGCTCCTTGCTTGACATCCCCTTCTCATTAAGTTTCAGCCTAACTGTCACCACCTCAGAGACCACCCGTGCTCGTCTGAATATCCTCTCACTCAGCCCTCCAGGGTTATTTTCTATCACTGCATCCAGCCTTCACAGCTGCTCCACCACTATATTGTATGGGGCACCTTGTCAATTATAGTCATTGCTCTATACCTATTACTTGGCACAAAAAGGTAGCCAGTCAATATTTGTTAAACTAACCCAGTGCATAAAGAACCGCATTCCTTACTTGCAGAAAGCTGTCTAGTTACCATCCTCTGTATCAACCACTTATGAGCCAAAGTATACCAACAGGGAAGGGAAGGTATTCAATAAATGTTACCTGTTAAATAGGCATTCCATATCATCGGAAATATAAATCAGGATGTTATATTTTAATATAGAAAGACATTAATGAAGCCAATTTAAGTACTTAAGGATATAAAATATATAACTAAAAATGACATTCATTTTTAAAAAGATTTCTACTCAGTTAAAAAAAAAAACTATTCGGTCTCTCCATAGAAATAATTATATATGTAATGATGTGAGACTTTTTGAGGAAAAGTTCACTAAATTCTTCATTCAGAGACAGTCAAAGCTGTCAACAGAATTACTACAAATTATATATCTTTTAAGCATTTTAAATAAAGAGGCTACTACTTAAAAAACTCGTATTATGAATCCATTTAAAAAGTGTTAGAATGTTGATATCTTGATGGGAATAGTGATTACATAAGTATGTACATTTGTCAAAGCTCAAACTGCGCACTTAAAATCTGTGCATTTCAGCTTGCGTGAATTATACCTCATTACAAGAGCATACTGGAAAATAAAATGACTGGGGCAGTAACCCCTTTTCCACTGGTCTCAAGCTTCCTTACCAGGAATTTCTATTACAGCGACACTTCTGCCTCCTCACTCGGCAGCTGCCACCTCCATCATCCAGGAGAGGAGTGATTTATCTCACTAATAAGTCAAAAGAGAGGAACTACGTATGCATAGCTCAGCCCCTCCTGGGCTCCTACCTTTCAGCAGAAGGGGCAAGAATTCTGTTTCTCCCTCTCTTTGGCTGTCCAACTGCACCAGTAACAAGCCTATTAGTGAACAAATCTAAGTCAGCCCTGAAACATTAGCTGTTACTTTGTGACTATGCAAATAAGCCCTGTCCTTCACTCTAGACTTCATCAATTTTAAAGCAGTTATTCTGAATTCCACCAGAGAATTCATCTGCTTATATCGCCAATGATTCTGAACTTGGGCAGGGATGCTATGCTAAGTTGCTTCACTCATGTCCGGCTCTTTGCAACCTCATGGACCATAGCCCGCCAGGCTCCTAAGTCCATGGGATACTCTAGGGAAGAATATTGGAGTGGGATGCCAACAGAGGGTATTATTTTTGGACTCCCTCAAACTGTGACAGTCCATCTCAGTAGTGAATCCTTACCATCTGAATTTTTTGTGCATACATCCATATTTCTGTATTCTATATTTACTATCATCGATTCAATGGACATGGGCTTGGGTGGACTCCAGGAGTTGGCGATAGACAGGGAGGCCTGGTGTGCTGCAGTTCATGGGGTCGCAAAGAGTCGGACACGGCTGAGTGACTGAACTGAACTGAAGTGAATGATTTAAGACGGACCTCCATGGTGGCTCAGTCGGTAAAGAATCTGCCCTCAATGCAGAAGACCCTGTTTTGATCCCTGGGAGTTAGGAAGATCCACTGGAGAAGGAAATGGCAACCCACTCCATTATTCTTGCCTGGAGAATTCCATGGACGGAGAAGCCTGGTAGGCTACAGTTCATGCGGTCACAAAGAGTCGGACATGATTTAACGACTAAACCATCACCAAGATTTAAGGCACTAAAACTGTTCTAATAGAAAACTTCTAAGCTTCTGGCTGGTGGGGAGGGCAGAGGCAGTAAGTAGAGCAGGCTAATTTTCATGTGAAGTTCTAGTATTAAGCAGTATTAACAACTAAAATGAATTTTTTTTCTTAAAAGAATAATTTCTTATATGACAGCATATGGTCTAGCTTATCTTATGAAAGAAAATATGACATCTTCAAAGAGTTAAAGGAAAACTGACTTTGGTCATTAATTCTGTGTCTCCTACTTCTTAACCACTCAATCACTCTTAAAATCACAATCTAACAAAGTTCTCTAAAACTATCAAAATTAGTCTGGCAAAAGTCTTCAATGATATCTTGACAAGTCCAATGGACTTTTCTTGACCGTCTTATTTAATATCCTTGCAACAAGACTCTTTCTCCTCCTCTTACTTCAAAGCACAAGCGTCTCTGAACATTTGTTCTTGGTCTTCTTCTCTACCTGCCCCTTTAATGCTGCTGTGACCTTGGTTTTGCCCATTGTCCTCTTCTCTCTCTGGATAACAGACATGTTCACCAGAGAATTAGAATGGTATGCTGATCAGTAACAAAAATACCCAAATACTCCAATCAAAAGATGGGCAAGAGACCTAAACAGACATGTCTCCAAAGACATACAGAGAGCAGACATAACAGACATATGAAAAGATGCTAAACAATGCTAATTATTAGAGAAGTGTAAATCAAAATACAATGGTTACCATATGATTCAGCAATCCCACTCAGCATATATATCTTTTTTAATTAGAGCCTTCATCTTCTCCAGATATACACCTAGGAGTGGGATTCCTGGCTCATGTGGTAATGACCTATACGGGAACGGAATCTAAAAAAGTATGGCTATATAACTATATATGTATATAAGAATGGAAAAAAATATATATATAGTCACTAAGTCATGTCCGACTCTTGCAACCCCATGAATGGTAGACCCCAGGCTCCTCTGCCGATGGGATTTCCCAGGCAAGAATACTGGAGTGAGCTGCCATTTCCTCCTCCAGGGGATCTTCCCAACCCAAGGATCAAATCTGTGTCTCCTGCATTGGCAGGTGGGTTCTTTACCACTGAGCTATCAGGGAAGCCCACAATGGAATATTAATCAGCCATTAAAAGAATAATGTTCTGCCATTTGCAACAATGTGGATGGACCTAGAGAATATCATACTAAGTGAAATCAGACAAAGACAAGTACTATATGCTATCACTTACAAATGGAATCTAGAGGAAGACAAGTATTATATGCTATCACTTACACATGGAATCTAGAGGAAGACAAGTATTATATGCTATCACTTACACATGAAATCTAGAGGAAGACAAGTATTATATGCTATCACTTACACGTGGAATCTAGAGGGAAACAAATATTATATGCTATCACTTATACATGGAATCTAGAGGAAGACATATTATACGCTATGACTTACACGTGGAATCTAGAGGAAGACAAGTATATGCTATCACACATGGAATCTAGAGGAAGACATATTATATGCTATCACTTATACATGGAATCTAGAGGAAGACAAATATATGCTATCACTTACATGTCGAATCTAGAGGAAGACAAGTATTATATGCTATCACTTACACATAGAATCTAGAGGAAGACAAATATTATATGCTATCACTTATACATGGAATCTAGAGGAAGACAAATATTATATGCTATCACTTACACGTGGAATCTAGAGGAAGACAAATATTATATGCTATCACTTACACGTGGAATCTAGAGGAAGACAACCATTATATGATATCACTTATACGTGGAATCTAAAAATTAGTACAAATGAGCTTATTTACAAAAGAGAAACAGAATCACAGACACGGAAAACAAATACGGTTACTAAAGTGGCAGGGAGGTATAAATTGGGAGTATGAAAATAACAGATGCACACGACTACATATAATCAACAAGGGTTAACTGTATAGCACAAGAAACTATATTCAGTATCTTGTAACAAACTATAAAGGAAAAAAATAGAAAAAGAATATAGATATATACATGTATGTATAGCTTAATCATTTTTCTGTACACCTGAAACTAACACAATACAGTAAATCAACTATACTTCAAAAGAATTATTAAAAGAATAAATATATAGAATGTTATGCTGGCTCTCTTTCTGTCCTTCCTTCCTTTACTCAGCTGAACAGATAACTTCCTTTATCTATCCAGCCATCTACCTATCAGTGTGAAAAACTGCCGCTTTTCAGACCTTGTTATATTTGGATAAAATATGACTGTAACTTTTGTTAACCATGATCAGCAAGCTAGCTCTCATTTCAGGTGTTTCCTCTTAGAAGCCCTTGTTAAAGATATTAAGACATGAAGACATGAACACAGCTATACTTCCTGCTGCTGTTGCTGCTGCTAAGTCGCTTCAGTCGTGTCCGACTCTGTATGACCCCATAGACGGCAGCCCACCAGGCTCCCCTGTCCTTTGGATTCTCCAGGCAAGAACACTGGAGTGGGCTGCCATTTCCTTCTCCAATGCATGAAAGTGAAAAGTGAAAGTGAAGTCACTCAGTCGTGTCCGACTCTTAGTGACGCCATGGACCGCAGCCTACCAGGCTCCTCTGTCCATGGGATTTTCCAGGCAAGAGTACTGGAGTGGGGTGCCATTGCCTTTTCCAATATTTCCTGCTAGAACTTTTTACTTATTTTTTTTAATTTTTTCATTTATTTTTATTAGTTGGAGGCTAATTACTTTACAATATTGTAGTGGTTTTTGTCATACATTGACATGAATCAGCCATGGATTTACATGTGTTCCCCATCCCGATCCCCCCCTCCCACCTCCCTCTCCACCTGATTCCTCTGGGTCTTCCCAGTGCACCAGGCCCGAGCACTTGTCTCATGCATCCAGCCTGGGTTGGTGATCTGTTTCACCTTAGATAATATACATGTTTCAATGCTGTTCTCTCGAAACATCCCACCCTCGCCTTCTCCCACAGAGTCCAAAAGTCTGTTTTGTACATCTGTGTCTCTTTTTCTGTTTTGCATATAGGGTTATCGTTACCATCTTTCTAAATTCCATATATATGCGTTAGTATACTGTATTGGTCTTTATCTTTCTGGCTTACTTCATTCTGTATAATGGGCTCCAGTTTCATCCATCTGATTAAAACTGATTCAAATGAATTCTTTTTAATGGCTGAGTAATATTCCATGGTGTATATGTACCACAGCTTCCTTTAAAACAATCTTGTCCAGTCTTTTCTCTTCTAATGCTGTATACCGTTAGGCACCAGAGGCTCTTTTTGCTCCAAGCTCTCTTCTATCAGATAGAAAGTCAATTTACTGTCCTTTATTTGTGTATTGCAATGGAAGTGTTTTAGTAAGACCTAAAATTTTACAGCTATCAGTTTCTCTTTTCTTTATATCAATCTAAAAAAAAAATGATGAGAAAGGTGGGGCTATTTTTATATTTAAATAACTGGACTACAGAAGTGCTTAAGATAATAACTTTCAAAGAATATACTGTGCAAAATGGCCAGTCTCAAAATGAGACAATGTTATATTAAGATAGGAAGTCCTGAAATTCTTTTTTCTTAAAAGAGAAAAACAACCACTGTTTATTTCTAATATAATAATGTAAAGGAAAGGAGTGTGCACTGTGCAACTTTTGCTTTACCATCAACCTGAAGAGTGGGGCTGATGGTCAGAACAGTTAGTTGATGGTAGAGAAGACATACCATTCACTTTTAACAAATTTGTATTTTCCAAGTATTATTTCCTAATTAAATACCAGAATGCTGAATGCACTATCTCATATGCAAGGATATTGATATTTAGTCACAAAATAGATCCAAAAGGGAATTATTTTAGGACCCAGAATTATTCAGGTTTTATTGTTATGTTCATTTTTTCTTTCTGAATCTCATTAACCCAAAATTTGTTTTTTTTAATTGAAATACAGTTGATTTACAATGTTTCAGGTGTACAATAAAGTGATTTGGAGATACATATATATATATGAAAAACAGTGTGTACATATACATATACACACTGTTTTTCAAATTCTTTTCAATTGTAGGTTATTACAAGATATTGAATACCGTTCCCTGTGCTATACAGTAAGTCTTAATATTTTATATATAGTAGTGTGCATCTGTTAATCCCAAATCCCTAATTTATTCTTCCCCCTCTAGTAAATGCAAGCTTGTTTTCTGTGTGTTTCAGTCTATTTCTGTCTTGTAAATAAGTTCCTCTGCAATGTCAGATAGTCAGAATAGAAAAAGGAGTCCAAGATGGTAGAATCATGCAGAGGGTTAAAAAAACAACAACAAAAACCCATGAAAGGAGAAGTGGAGGACCAGAGTGAGAACCACAGGCAAGAAAACACTGACCAAAACACAACCCCTTCCCTGAGTGCTGCTGGGCATAACAGATGAGGCAAACACTGGTAGCATCCCCTATTTTGCACTGAGCATAACCAATCCTACTCCAGGAGGAGCAAACAAAAGTACAAAAGGAGAAGCCAAGAAGGCTCCGTGTGCTTCTTTAGGGGTCCGCCTGCTCGTGTATCTCAGGAGTCTGCTGCCTGCTTGAGCTGTAACTAGTTTGTCACTAAGAATACTGCCTGCTTAATAAAATCCTGTGCTTGAGCTACAAGTTCTTCAGTCATTCCAAATCTTTGTTACGAGCAGACAAGACCTGAGTGAGAGAAATAAATCAGACTGACGGGATCACTTCTTTAGATTCCAAATGTAAATCCTGAAATTCTTTGTGCTATTCAGGGTAGCATAATTTTAAGAGTTTATCTTCTATACAGAGGTTATCTAGAAATAATCCCTTTAGCTTCAAGGTCACTGGATGTAAATAAAAATATAGTGTATATTTTTAAATGTTAATTATATCATCTTACCATATAGTAGTGGATGGATGGACAGACTGATCGATAGATAGATATTTATCTCTCTGGACAACTAAATCACTATTGATGACAAATGCTGCTAACCAGGTTTGTGAAAGTTCAAGATCTATTTGTTTAGGCCCCAAATTCAAATTCCACTCAGTATTTTCTAAATATACAGTCTCTTAGTAATAGCAACACTCTTATGAGAGAGATTAAGTATTTCTTGAGACTGAAGAGAACATAAACTTCATATACATATAAAGTAGCAAAGCTTTACCATATCATTATTACACCAAATAAAAAATATTTTTTTTGTACTAACAAGCTTTTGAAGCACCTAGAATATAACCAATACATGCCTGGAAGAATTTCATATTTATCTCAAAATGAATGGCATTAAGTTAGTTTAGGGCAAGTGGCTTAGGGAGCTGGAAATAATAACAATCTCTCTTGAATATTTTATTTTACTTATCTAAAGGATTTACTATCTGACAAAATTATTTTTTAAGTTTGTCTAGTAAAGTAGGAAGAAATCATTGTTTTTTACCAGTGTGACAATGGAAAGTAGTGTATTAAAATTCACAGTATTTTCAGCTTTTGTAAATTGACTCAATTTCTTATTATTTTGCTTAATGTATCTTTATAGATTAAGTCCTGAGTCAAGGTTAAAACCCAGAACCTTTTAACAAATTAGTCTATTGTGTCTTCCATTAAGTTATACTATGTGTGAGGAAATAAAAAACCTTTAAAATATATTTGCTTCCTTCTTTCTTTTAATCCATTTCTGCTAGTTGAAAACTCAAAACCAACAGAGGACTTAAGTTCCCTCTGGTTATTATCCCTCCTCCTTTACAAATCTTAGATTCTGTAACTTTCAAATCAACACTAAAATGAGTATGTTAAGATTGTTTCTGGGTCTTATGACACCTGGATCAAACTTCTCAATTTCTATTCACCTGGCTAAAGACCTCAGAAATATGATCTTCTCAAAGCATATGACTATTCTTTCAAAAGTACTGAGTCATTAATAATTACCTAAAGTTCAGAATACCTTACGTCAAAGCCAAGAGCCTCAACTAATATTATGCCCTCATCTCTTATTCTTTTTCACACAACATTATATATGTCAGTCCCACTACATAACCAGCTTTTTTGCAGGCATACATCCCTTTTTATAACTGTGCTTATTAAATTCTCCCTGTCTAAAATGCCTTTCTGTGCAGTCTCCATCTACAGAATGACTACTTACACTTACTCCACAGAGTCAACTAACATTCAATTCTGATGTGAGATATTCTATATTCTTGCAATCAGATCAACCCCTTCCTTTTCTAGGCTCCCGTATTTTGTTCATAATCTCAATGATGGCACTGGGCTCACTGTTTTCTATATTGCCATTGTTTCACTGTAACAAGCAACTCATGGGCAAAGATGGCAGCATATTTCAATGATTAATAGCCTCTGGAGTCAGCTCATCTGGGTTCAAATCTTAGTTCCACCACTTAAATTCTACAAACTACACAAGCTTATTTTCTTTGTTTTCTCATATATAAAATATAGATGACAATAATAAGTAACACATAATAATAATGCGCTGTGCTTAGTCACTCAGTCGTGTCTGACAATCTTTGCGACCCCATGGACTGTAGCCCACCAGACTCTTCTGTCCATGGGGTTTCTACAGGCAAGCATACCAGAGTGGGTTGCCATGCCCTCCTCCAGGGATAATAACAATAATATAATGTGTGCTAGAGCTTATTGTATGAGCATTATGCATAACCTCATTTAATCCTCGCAACACTCTGATGAGTGTTATTATAATGATATAATACATATATAACATAATATATAGTATAATAACAACAACACTCACCAGAGTGTTGCGAGGATTAAATGAAGTTACACATAATGCTCTCACAATAGGCCCTGGCACACATTAAACAATTAAGCACTGTTGATGACTGTTGATATAATAATTAATAACTGTCAAAGCTGTACTACTCATTACACCCACCATGCTGTCTCTCACACAGTAAGCATTCGGTGAACAACTGCTGCACAGAATTTAACGGCACCCACCAGATGTGACCCTTCAAATGAACTATTTTCAATTTGCTTTTTCAATGTTATTTAATGTTTTATACATGTACACAAAGCTTGATTAAAATGCATAAATGTGATAATATCGTCTCCTTTTTTGCTGGTCTTCTTTGCCCCCATAGCAACCTCTCAATAACTTAAGTTTTTTAAGCTTTCAATTTTTTTTTTAACAACCTTTACAGAATCTTGTATAGATATATACAGTAAATCTGGGGAGCTTTGTTCACTAAAACGGGATTACACACACTTATTTGCATCTTGGTTTTATCACTCAATAACTCATAAATTACTCTAAGCCATTCTGGATAGTTCTCACTCATGTTTTTAAATAAATGCCATACTTCATAGTACAGATATACACCACAATTTAGTCAATCATTCCTGTATACATTTTCACTTTCTTCTGCTGTGTTTCATTTTGGTCATTGGTACCACTAATGCAATAAGCATCACTGGACATGTACAGACTACTTTTGGTTTTATGGGACAGCCTCTCAGGATGGAATTGCTGATATTTTAATTTTAAATGGGGCTGTCCTGGTAGCTCAGACAGTAAACAACCTAAATGCTACAAACAGCTGTCCAAAAAGGATGAAAGATCTCACTTTTCTTACAGCTATGTGTTGATAGTATTCTTTTTCAGTAACCTGGCTAACAATAAATATTGGTATCTATTTCTTGATGGTCTGATGGCTTTAGAGTTAATATGTAGTTGTTATTTTAATTCGTATTAATTTAATCACTATAAGGGCTTCCCTGATAGCTCAGTTGGTAAAGAATCTGCCTGCAATGCAGGAGACCCCGGTTCGGGAAGATCCCCTGGAGACAGGATAGGCTACCCACCTCCAGTATTCTTGGGCTTCCTTTGTGGCTCAGCTGGTAAAGAATCCACCTGCAATGCAGGAGACCTGGGTTCGATCCCCGGGTTGGGAAGATCCCCTGGAGAAGAGAATGGCCACCCACTCCAGTATTCTGGCCTGGAGAATTCCATGGACTGTATAGTCCATGGGTTCACAAAGAGTCTGACACAACTAAGAGACTTCCACTTCACTTCAACCAATATAAACGTCAGCATCTTTTCATGTTTGTTGGCCACTGGATTTGCTTCCCTGTAAAATGCTTATTCACACCCTTCACCTAGTGTTCAAACAGGTTTGTCAGTCTTGCTGTTACTGTACAGTACAAACATTAACCTTTTGTCTATAATCCATTTAACTTTGTTTCTCCAAATCTATTACTATTTCACTAAAATTGCTTATGTATTTTTCCCTAATTTTCTTTTATAGCATCTGGATTTCCAGCCATGGTTAAGAAACTCCTGGGCTTCCAGCAAATGACTCAATTGTCTTACATTATTATGATTCTTTTAGCTTTTATTTAAGGCTTTGATTCACAGGAGTTCATTTTTACATATGGCCCAAGATTAGGGTTTATTTTTATTTTATTATATCAGGAGTAGTTTTAATACCCCATCCTTTTCCCGTGGAATTAAACTACCACCTTTGTCTCTTTATACAGAAATGTATTTTCTGAAGTCTCTCTTCTTTCCAGTGACCTTTGTCTATTCTTATACTAACATGATATCTATGTAATCAATCACACTGGCTCTATTTGGTTAAGCTAGTACTGCCACTATGTTCTTTTTCAGCTAGCTTGACTACTGACTAGTCTCTCAGATTTTTTCCTTCTCTAAGAGCTTTAAGATCATTTCATCTCATCATTCCAAAGTGATGAATGAATAAAAACCCTCCTGGGATTATAAGTGGAATTATATTAAATTCATATCTTAACTGGGATAATTTGCATTCTTAACACTATGAAGTTTTCTCTTAAATATATGTATTTGATTTTATTCTGATTTTGTTTTTGGTGTCTCAGTAAAATGTTCTATTTTTATGTAGATTTTGTAATTTATTATTGTCTATTTGAACATATTTAAAAATTATGTCATTTGTGACAACTCAATAATTTTTCCCAATATCATATGTAGGTATTTATCCCTAGAGCAGGAAAAAGCTACTTTGTATAATTATTACATAATCAGCTAAATTCTCTTATTAATGTGAAGTTATTAAAAAATAGCACTTTTTAATTTCCTGAATTTTCTATATATACATTTATATGATTAGTAAAAACAAATCACATCACTGCTTCTTTTCTAATGTTTAGACCCATTTCCAAGACAAGATCAAAGGAGAAAATAGTTCTAAACTCGATTAACTCGTGGCCAACTAAGTTAATTTCTTTACGTTAAAATGCAATATAGAAAACTTTCTGTCCTGCTCTTAAAACCACTGCATCCTCCCTGACTCTCTGAAAGCGAGATACACTCACATAAACATACATACATAGCTGACAAAACAGGGACTTATTTCTTGGCAAGTTAAAAAAGGTTTAGTAAAAATGTTCATGACTCAATCACCACTGTTAATACTATAGAATCCTGGGGGGTCAAAACAGCAACTAGCAGGGGGAACATCTGAGAATATAGGAAAAGATATAAAATTTAATCATTCATTATTATCTTCATAATTATTGTTTGGTCATAGAATAATTTAAAAATTAAAGTGAATATAAAGCTAATGTAAATAGACCATTTTCTTTAGCTTCCAAGACTAAATTCCATACAAGTGGTCTGACAGGAGTCTACCTACTTAGTGAATACTAAACTTGACTTGAAAAAGAGATACCTGAGTAAAAATGTAACAGTTCAAAGTGTATGTGCTGCAGTATTTACTTTCAACAGCAATTCAAGCAATACTTGGGAGAAATAGAAATATTTGTAATATTTAGAGTGAAACAAACGAAGGCTAGAAACTGCTCCACTTAATGAAAGAACTCCTAATTTCTACCTTAATTCATTAATCTCTTTAACATGTAATCATACCTCTTCACACACATGGGTTCTCTCCCAATATGCTTCTCCAGACTGCAATGACATGGTAACTCTGTGTCCATTTGCCAGTTACCCACACATCCATCTGCTGGATATGCCTCTTTCATTCCACAAGATGATTGTAACAGCACATCTCACACTACTTCCTCCCTCATTTGAAATCACTAACTTAAGAGTTAATAAAAATGTAAGATCTTAGATGAATTTGATTAATCTCTTCTATATGTCAACAGTTTGAACTACATGCTGAGTAGATAAATTTCAAAATTTAAATTAAGTTCATAAATCTATTTAAGTAAGAAATCATTTTTGTACAGTATTATACCATTCTATTTATTCTGTATTTTTCACTTTGCTAGTTTTATAGTCCTAGGGTCATAGAAATCTTTTAGTTTATTTCTACTATTTCTACTACTTGATGGAAATTCTTATACAACAGGAGATTCTTTGAGGATACTCACACTACTCTCCTAGAGTGGAAACGTAAATTTTGAAAATCTACTTTACTGAGTTACTTGCACTTGCATTTTTTTATTACAGATTAATGGTACAAACTGCCATGATTAGGAAACATTTTTATTAAGATGTTACACTAAAAACAATGACTACATTTCACTGTAAGTTTTCTTCTCTATTTCAGAAATCAGATAAAAAACTTTTTGAGCACTCACTTGTCATGCATTCTTAAACAGAGTTAAAGCCTGTTTTAGTTTGAACCTGTAACACTGCAGTCTTAGTAACATGTCACATTTGATTAAAGGGTTAAGAATCTGATCGATAAAATCTTCACAACTACAATATTAAACCACAATGGATAAGAGCAAGGTACAGTGGTACAGTTTGTAAAATTGTATTTCACACAATGCCAAAAGACCTTTTCACTGAGAGTTCAAGAATTATCTCACTGGTTTATAGTTGTCAAATATAGCTTTAGCAGATAATGACATCAGCTTTTCTTTTTCACTTAGAGAATGATTTATGTTGAGATTCATGCTTAATTAATTCTTTGACCCAAACTGACCAAGAAAAATACCAGGGTAATTTCCTCTCCTCAACAATCCCCTAACAGAAAGATTTAAAATACTACCATACTAAATAGTCATCAACACCCAAGATATAGTAAACCAACTTAGAAAATCAATGTGGATAAATCTACGACACATAATGGCATTTGTCAAAAAATTTTAAAGACACCCAAGAATTATACTAGAACAATACTGGTGAAACTGCCTCATCTGTCGTTAAAAACAGCTTCTATGTACAACTGTGGGAATGATCTCTATCCACAAGAGTTTCAGGAGAAGCTGGAGTGGAAACTATATACTTTCAAACTTCACTTCTGTAAGCTAATTGAGTCCATAACAAAAGAGAAACTCTAAACATAAAAAGTAACTATTTATTTGCCCTGTTCCAGCTCTCTATACCTGGTGTGTGCCTGCAAACTGAGTCCTCACAGTATCAGCATCCTATCCCCAGGATTCTTTGGAACAATGTTTTATCAGTTTACTTTATTATCCTCTATTTCCCAGTTTCTCAGGCCCCGTTTATCTTCAGGCTTTCATACTCTATTTAGTCCCTTAGAATAATATATTGATTTCGGACTTAATATCTTAGCTGTGACCTTTCACCCCTCCAGGACACTACTCAAGTGTTTGCCTATAATGCTTCCACTCCTGCATTTAGATTCAAGAATAAAAGACAACCTGCCTCCAAGCTCTGCCCTGGACTGTAGGACATGCCTGACAAGGGGAGGAGAGGAAGACCACACAAGAGACAGGTAATGTAATTTCAATAGGAGGAAATTCTACAATAAACCAGGGTGTTTGGGGGCTATCTACTTACACTTCCAAACAGTCTTGCACAATAACTTCACTAGAACATACTTAAGAGCTATGACTAATCAATTATGAAAGAGAAAAAAGTAAATACCATGCTTTAAATGCTTTTAATACTTAGAGAAGCTTTAAATGCTTCTCTAATAATAGAGAACTAGATTAAAGATTGACATAAAAGACCTACATAAATGGAACTTTCTTTAGGTAGAGAATAAAGAAGTACTTCATTAAGAGTGGTACAAAGCAAATAGTCTTATTTCATAACTGAATAAATACAAGCAAGAGATAATATACACTGAAATTTATAAACTCTTAGGCAATAACTTTTCTGGGTAATAAAATGTCAACCAGAGAAAAAAGATATATAAACAAGGAATCACAAGTGTGACAGATGAATTCAATATAAGGCATATGTTAAGGAATATATTGGGCTTCCCTGGTGGCTCAGACCGTAAAAAATCCGCCTGCAATGCGGGAGACCTGAGTTTGATCCCTGGGTTGGGAAGATCCCCTGGAGGAGGGCATGGCAACCCACTCCAGTATTCTTGCCTGGAGAATCCCCAGGGACAGAGGAGCCTAGTGGGTTACAGGCCATAGGGTCGCAAAGAGTTGGATATGACTGAACAACTGCTGCTGCTGCTGCTAAGTCGCTTCAGTCGTGTCCGACTCTGTGCGACCCCACAGACGGCAGCCCACCAGGCTCCCCCATCCCTGGGATTCTCCAGGCAATAATACTGGAGTGGGTTGCCATTTCCTCCTCCAATGCATGAAAGTGAAAAGTGAAAGCGAAGTCACTCAGTCGTATCCAACTCATAGCCACCCCAGGGACTGCAGCCTACCAGGCTCCTCTGTCCATGGGATTTTCCAGGCAAGAGTACTGGAGTGGGGTGCCATTGCCTTCTCCGGACTGAACAACTAAGCACAAGGAATAGATTAAGAATTTTAAAAAACCTAATAAAAATGACATTGTCTGAACTATAATTTATGAACCCACAAAGGAATGTTTTCCCAAGATACTGCTACAGAAAGCAAAAAGAAACTTGAGGGTCAAGGTAAAGCAAAAGAAAATTTAGATAAAAATACACAAAACAGATAGTATGATATCTATGTCTAAAGCTGTATCTTATCTGTGTCTAAAGCTATGATGTACCATGAATTTAAAAGGAATCCTATTCAAGCAATAGGATGAAGAGACATTTGGTTAGTCTTCAACTTATTTTTGTCTCTCAACTTCAAATTCACCCTTATTGCCTGATCCATAAGAAATGAATCTGGGTCTTTTAAATACTTTTTCTTTGCCAGATGGTAGGATACAGGCTTTGCAGATGACAATGGATAGCACTGAAAAGGTATTTCTTTCCTGCCCAGCCTGCAAAATTTTCTTCAGTATCAAGTATCTGCAAGTCACTGCCTTCACTATGCATATTTCCAGCTCTCAACTGTGGCAGAAGTGCTGTGTACAACAGTCCCACAAAACTCAAGTATACAGCCCAGGTTACTGCTTCCCACACCCTCTCCTCAGCCCTGGAAGTGTGCATGCCAGAAGCCTTTGGATCTGGCCACCCAGAGCCACTCTGGCCCCAACTGTACTACATAGGAGTGTCCTGGGTTCCTACAGAAGGCCTCTCCAGCCCCAGGTCCCAGCAGCACCTGCAGGGGTACTTCAACTTCCTCTGCATGCCCAACTGTCTGTATGCCACCCATCAACTCCAGGTTGCTTGTTCTGCATGTTCTCCAAAGAGTTTTTGCTGTGGGTCTGACTATAGACTGGCTCTGGCCTGGGCAATCCACGGAACTTCTATGCCATCAGAAAGCCTGAAGCTCTGTCTTTTAATGAGAACTAACCCTTCCAAGGAAGTCTGTCCTTCCTTGGATGTGCTCCTGCACCAAATAATTTAGAGTTTGCTGTCTACCTTTAAAGTTACTCTCTAGTTATTGTTTAACAGCTTTATATCAAATGTCCCCTGTAACATTACTATGAGTTGAAAGACAGTTCTCCCTGGATTTCATGATGTTCCTGCACTGTTGGGGCACTCTGAACAAAGGAAATCAATAACCTATAATAAAGACACAATCTAGGGTTGTAAAAAAAAAGTTGCCTCTTCCAAGAGATCTGCTTTTAGCTTACTTTTCAGGTGACAAACCTAGAGATGCCATCCCCCTCCCTAGGGAGGCTTTGTTTCATTCAAGAGCAAAGATAAGGGGTATGGATACATGTGTTCCTTGAATAACAGATATGCCAGCAACCCAATATAACCTCTCAGTGTCATAATTTTCAGATTCCACTCTTAAAATTCCTCTCCACTACATATGCACAATAACCAGAACTAAAATGTTCTGTAAGTAATAAATTCTGTCCTATGATCTACAGACCTCGTTTTCCTGTCAGAATATCTATACATACACATAAATTTAACATCATGTGGTTTGTCTTCTCCTTGAACCTAGACTGATACAGATATATACATATTTGGCTTAGAAAAAATGAGGAGTTATGCAGCAAACAAGAATATTAGCTCTTTCAGTCAATAATATCTTAATCAGATCATGAATATTATGCATTGGTGAATAAAAGTTAGAAAGGTAACCTCAAACTTCTATTCATTCAACAATATAAACTAAGCACCTACCAAGCACCAAATACTATACTAAGAAGATGAACACAACACTGTTTGAACAATATAGAAAACATTTTTTTTTAAATTTCATTTTTGTGGGAATTACCTTCACATGTCCAATTTATTCCTAGAAGCAGTCAATGTTAACATTTTCTTATGTGTCCTTCCAGAAGCACTCTATGTGTATCTATGCAACTATTTATATTTAGAAACACAAAAACACAGAAACTTTAAAGCATAGTCAGGACTTCCCTGGTTGGCCGGTGGTTAAGAATCCACCTGCCAATGCAGGGGATACAGGTTCGATCCCTGATCTGGGAAGATTCTACATGTCGCGGAGCAACTAAACCTGAGCGCCACAACTACTGAAGTCCGCACACCTACAGCCTGAGCTCTGCACCAAGAGAAGCCACAGCAGTGAGAAGCCCGGGCACCACAACAAAGAGCAGCCCTTGCTCGCCACAACTAGAGCAAGGCCACGTGCAGCAACCAGCGAAAGCAAAAGTAAGTATCAAATAACATTCTTTTCTAAAAAAATTAAAGCATAATCAAATCCAAATGTTACCACCGTACTATCTTTCTCATAGTAATGACCTTAATAAAGTAGCCATTAGTTACTATTAGAATCATTATAATATTATTTTAGAAAACCTGCTAATTACCATGTATCTGAAATTCCTTGGTAATCATTTGACAAAGTATTATTTCATGTAGTGGTAATAAACTTAGAAAACCCACTGTGTTCCAAAAGTGATAGGAAAGATACAGACTCAAATAATTTCATCAAAAATACTATAAGCTTATTGTTATAAGATTAATATTAACATGAAGAATAATTAAATTTTCATTTGGAGAGAGGAGTACAAATATTCCTTTGTTCCAATGAGGTTTTATTAGGCCATTAAGTTTTGAAAAAACATGCAATTTTCAGAGGCAACTATCCTTATTAATTTAAAAGAGTAATTAATGATTTGACATTTTTTATTAGCCAACAGGTAACATTTATGAAAAAGCTATAGTAAAACCTATAATATTGTTTAAACATGCATATGTCTTTTCTGATAGCCAAGACAGTCAACAGATAATTTTTCAAGGGAATTAATGTCAAAAGAAAAATACACCATAGGGAAATGTTACTTAATAGAAAAAATTATGTTACTCTATCTTCATCTGAAATGAAAGAAAAAAAAATCAGTAAACATTTATTCAGCAGGTAGTTCCCACTTTGATGAGTTTTAACAGCAATCTGTTTCTTACTGAAACAATGTATAATCTTTCAAGTTTTATAACTGTCCCAATTATTACTGTTACATAACAAACCATCCCAAACTTCCTGGCATAAAACAAAAGCCAATTTACTGTGCTCAGAGATTCCATGAACCAGGAATTCACAAAGGGCACAGTGAGGGCGGCTTGTGTTGTCTCCACAAGGTCTGGGGCCTCAATGCAGTCTCCGAGGCTAGGAATGTCTCTGCGAATGACTCAATGGCTGAGGCTGGTATCATCTGAATCATCTGATACTCATTCACACGCATATCTGGTGATCAGCCTGGACAGACATGAATATTAGGACTGCTGACCTGAGATCTGACACTTGAGGCCTTCCCACATGGCCTAGCTTTCTTAGAGCATGGCCTCAGGAGGGTCTCAGACTTCCAGGGCTCCGAGCAGGCCAGTGTCCCAACAAACAAGGGAGGAGCAACGCTGCCTTCCACTCCTGAGCCTACTGTCACTATTGCCACCCTGCTTACTTAGCTTACATGCAGAGTACATCATGCGAAATGCCGGGCTGGATGAAGCACAAGCTGGAATCAAGATTGCCCGGAGAAATATCAATAACCTCAGATACGCAGATGACACCACCCTTATGGCAGAAAGCAAAGAAGAACTAAACAGCCTCTTGATGAAAGTGAAAGAGAAGAGTGAAAAAGCTGGCTTAAAGCTCAGCATTCAAAAAACTAAGATCATGGCATCCAGTCTCATCACTTCATGGCAAATAGACGGGGAAATAATGGAAACAGTGACAGGCTTTATTTTCTTGAGCTTCAAAATCACTACAGATAGTGACTGCAGCTGTGAAATCAAAATACGCTTGCTTCTTGGAAGAAAAGCTATGACCAACCTAGACTGTGTATTAAAAAGTCGAGATATTACTTTGCCAACAAAGGCCCATCTTGTGAAAGCTATGGTTTTTCCAGTAGTCATGTATGGATGTAAGAGCTGGACTATAAAGAAAGCTGAACACCGAAGAATTGATGCTTTTGAACTGTGGTATTGAAGAAGACTCTTGAGAGTCCCTTGGACTGCAAGGATATCCAACCAGGCAATCCTCAAGGAAATCAGTCCTGAATATTCATTGGAAGGACTGATGCTGAAGCTGAAGCTCCAACACTTTGGCCACCTGAGGCAAAGAACTTACTCACTGAAAAAGACCCTGATGCTGGGAGACTGAAAGCAGGAGAAGTGGATGACGGAGGATGAGATGGTTGGATGGCATCACCGACTGGATGGACATGAGTTTGAGCAAACTCTGGGAGGTGGTGATGGACAGGGAAGTCTGGCGTGCTGCAGTCCATGGGGTCGAAAAGAGTCTGACATGACTGAGTGACTGAACTGAACTGAACCTAGGAAATCAGAGCATCACCTCTGCTGCCTTCTATTGGTTACAAGTGAGTCACAAGCATGCTCATATCCAACAGGAAGAGAACTCCCAAACTCTCAATGGAGAGTGACAAGGTAGAAGACTACCTAGGGCCAGGAGATGTTCTTGCGGCCATGTTTGGAAAATATAGTCTGTATAGTAATTTAATATTCATGAGGTTAACTTGGTTAATATAATACAACAAAGAGCATTACAACCTTTGGTTGGTTTTAGCTCTGAATAGTAGATCAAATTTCCTAAAAACAACTATTTTCAGCTTTGGAAACACAAATTTTTATAAGATTGTTATTTTATATAGTATTTGCAACTACCTTGAGAAATAGGTGTTGTTATTATTACCTATATTTTAACAGATGAGAAAGCTGAATTTGAAAGCTGAATAAGTTGCCCAGAAAGTTAAATTTCAAAGTTGAGATAAAGCCAGACATGTGTGTCTTCAAAGTCCAGGCGCTTCTCACTGACCAAGCAATCTGCACACGTTACGTGAACCTCATTCAATATCATGTGCAACAGAGCTGTACAAAGCAAGGACTACCTGTATCTTGCTTTATATAGATGTAAGCTCTTCAATAATAGATTTATAACCCAACCAAGTTAGATGGTTATACTAGCTAACAACTGTATGTATCTTAGTTATGTGATTAAAAAAAAAATCACAATGAAATTTATCAGGGAGCAGTCTCTGCCATAGTATCAATATCTCAAGGGTAGTACAATGCTGTTTAGTACAAATAAGTGTTTAACTGAATAAGTGCATAAATTTTAGGAAAACTTTTCATGATCATTTTAAGTAGTGAGCTCCTGTATATTCCAGAGAAGCTGTACTATGGCTGAGAAGTTAAATATAATCTACCCTCTCATTTAAATTCATTGGGGGGGGGGGGCGGTTTCTTTCTCTAAAATCCAAATTATGGCCTCATCTGTTTCTATTACTCATTATTTTATATTATTCTTTACCTACTATTTAGAGGTTAAGCTTTCTAAAAGAAACAAAAAATGGGACTACTTACATTACTTATTTTGTCACTTTCTGTAATGCCTAATATGGTGATCTTGTGTTTCTGACTTGACTTGTGGTAATTTGTACAAACCATAAAAAAGTCAGAAATATGACCCAGTGGACAGTTATTTTTTCTGGGAGCTTAACACTTCTCTCCCCAAATATGTGTTCTGGCAACTGAAAGGAAATTAAGTTAGTCAGCTCATATAAATTTTGTCTTTGTTCTAATTGATTGTATTTTTGAAGTCAACTTTATGTTATAACTTTAAAGATAAACCAACATTTATATTTCTGTGAAGCATAAATATATCAAAAATTCTACTTTCTTATAATATCAGCTTTATTTTTCATAATGGAGTTCCTTAATTCCCTGGAAAAGTAAATTGCAACCCACTCTAGTATTCCTGCCTGGGAAATCCCATGTACAGAGGGTCCTGGTGGGCTACAGTCCATGGTGTCACAAAGAGTCAGATATCATTAAGTGACAAACAAGGAATCTTCAAAGCGGAATATTTTTCAGAAGAGTTAAAGAAAATAATTTTTACAACCTGACAAATTTCTTGTTAAAAAGAATCTTAGATGATGTGAACTTCTCACAGTTTTGAAAACAACTTTTTGTTAAAGTACAATGATAGCTGGTTACTTTTTTCTGACTATAAAAAAACAAAACTCCTTAAATAAATTCAAGGAGCTTATTAGTTATCTGAAATCATTCTATACAATCATTTTTATATAATGAAAAAAATAATTTAAAATTTATTTTTAAAAATAATTTAAGATTATATGAGTTTATTAAAGTCACTGATTAACCTTACATAATTCTTATATGTTAGAAAATACTAATATACATATATATATGTATATATATAAGAAAAAATAATATTCTCAGGAAACAATTTAGCAGTCTTATTGCACTTTGATGACTTTTTAAAATGTCATGCCATTATTTTCCCCTAAAAAGTGTATTTTATACTTGAGGGCAAATAAAAAAGGAAAAATAAAACACATCTTTTTGGGGGGACTAGTAGGTCTTTATTAAGTAACTGAGCTTAAATTTTTCCATATGATAATTTATATTAGTCCCCTATGAAACAGGCATAGCCCTTCTATTCTTATTGAAATCTATTATGTGATTCCCCTTCAATAATAATGATAATATTTTAAGGATATATAGGAAATGAGGGGGCCTTCCAAGTGGCACAGTGGTAAAGAATCTGCCTGCCAATGAAGGAGATACAGGTCAGATTTCTGGGTCAAGAAGATTCCCTGGAGTAGGAAATGGCAACCCACTCCAGTATTCTTGCCTGGAGGATAAAGGAGCCTGGTGGGCTACAGTCCACAGGGTCACAAAAAGTTGGACACAACAGAGTGACTGCACATGCAAGAAATGAAGATTTAAAGAGCTTATCCAACTTGCCAAAGGCTATGTTGCTGTTTATTCCCTAAGTCATGTCTGACTCTGTGACCCCATGGACTGCAGCCCATTAGGCTCCTTTGTCCATGGGATTCCCCAGGCAAGAATACTGGAGTGGGTAGCCATTTCCTTCTCCAGGGGATGTTCTCCATCCAGGAACTGAACCCACATCTCCTACATTGGCAGGTGGATTCTTTACTACTGAGCCATCAGGAAAGTCTACCAAAGGCAACAAGAAACAGTCAACTTCTGGAAGACCAGAGATTCTATCCTCTCTTTGATTTCTTACATTATTTGATCAACTGAAAATTCAGTTTAATCATTGCTGATGACCATACATATCACAGATAGTTAATTTTGCTCTTGACAAGTGGCATGATATAATTTTCACAAAAATTTGTTGATTTTAAAATAAATGTATTAACTTTCAAAAAGTAATAAGTTCAATTGTGTCACAGGTTTGAATACAATTAACTCTTTAGTAGTTCAATAGCTATAATAGAAATTTTAGACACTGCAAATTTAAATACTTTCAAGAATGAGAGTACCGAGGAATCTGTAGGATTTAAGATAATAGTAAGTAATGAGCCAGGGACCTCATATCCTGCCTAAAGGACAATTATCACTGACTGTCACCAATTGAAATACAGTAGGGTCAAGGATCCGAAATGCTTAATTTTTCAAGATGAGCTGAAGCAAAAAAAAAAAAAAAAAAAAAAAAAAAACCCCAACAACAAAAAAGATAAGCTGAAGCAGATTTTTATCAGCGATTTCCTGATTATTTAAATGTTAACAACTAATTCCAATTTCTAAGACTTTGCTAAAAAAATCCATCTGCAAGACTGTGTCTGGCCCAAGGACTGCTGGTTTGCAAGCTCTATTAGAGACATCCCTTATCATCACTATAGGATAATGCTGCTAAATTAGGAGGAGACCTGAATCTGCAGGGATTCTGTAAGTTGAACAAGCAAGTATTTACTGGATGTCAATAAGAAATATAAAACATTGAGCAACTAAAATTAGATTACTAGATGTGTTACAGTTCAAGAAATGAGAGGTATCCAGAGAAATAAGAGGCCAGTATGAGAGGTCAGCAGATTAATCTTAAATCTCTGAACTAAGATTATTAAAGGAAGATGGATTTCAGACTGTTGAGAAGTACAAGAGAGACAGCAGATTTCTATGGATCCTGAAAGCTAAGCAGAGTTTAGACTCGATGTAACAGGCAGCTGAAGCAACATCAGATCTTCAGCAGGAAGGTGATATGATCGATGCAGTGTCTTAAAGACTGATTATAGTAGGTAGAAAAGATTGGAGAGCCGCAGAGTGGTAACAGAGAGGCCAACTAAGAAATGGTCTTGGTAGCACAGGAATGAGGTGAGGGGCCTGGACTCTGGCAGTAGGAATGAGTGAAGTGTTCTCCACCAGCCTATTTACCTGAATGAATCCTCATTACTAGCTTGTTGCTGTGTATGTGTTATGAGCACTTTTTTTTTCATTAAATGGGAGCTGGCCTAGTATAATGAACAGAACACTAGGCTAGGAGTTAGGAAATCAAGATTCTAGATCTGACACTGCACCTAACTACATGGTTGAAGCTGGGCAAGCCTCTTAACCTCATTAAACCTCAGTTCTATAATCTGGGTAGAAAAGGACAGAACCAGATAGATGTCATTGTTTGAAACTCTGGATCTTACAATTCTGAAAAGCAACAATCTGAAGTATTCAGATATGTAATTTCAGGTTTCTTTTGAAAATCCAAAAGCTGGCTTCCTTGATTCCACCTTTGTACATGGCAAAACTGGCTGGAGCTGAGTAGTGAATTCCTCTTTTAGGCTGGGCACATACTCTCTAGTTTGCCACAGTCCCATCATTTCCTCAGGTGAGGCCCAGTGTTGGCTGCTATTCATCATGCTTTCACTGCTGTTTTTCTTATGGTAGAGAGACATATTTCTCTACTTTTTCTCAACACTTTTCTCTACATTTTCTAAACTTTGTCTTTTACCAGGAGTGAGAAAATGTAAGAAAAGAGGTATTTTTTTCCCAAGAAAAATGAAAGCATACATGTTTATGAAAATAAATATCCCTTTAGATTTAACATGCAAAAAAGCTCATCTGCATGAAAAGATTACCATTTAACCCTCCTTAATCAGACAGTTTCATTTAGTTTGGAAACTCTGTTACACACGTTGGAAAGCTACTGAAAAAAATATCTAAGGAGTGAAATAATTAGATTCACATTTTAGAAAGAGTACTCTAGAAGCATGTGAGACCTTAAAAGGGGTATGGCGGAGAGAAAGAACATCTCTTAGAGCACTAAAGTGGTCTGCCGAGGTGAACTGACAACTTCACAGTGGAGAAAGGAGGGACTGATTCAAGGAGATAGAATTCTTAGAACTGAGAGACCTCAACAAGTATTGGAAGCAGAATGATGCTAGATTTTAGGGATGGTTCACTAAATAAATGGTGATACCATCAGTGTACAGAATTCACAAGGAAGAAAAAGTCTTGGGGAAAGGTGAGGTGGTATAGCATTACTCTACAGTAGAAGTTGGCCAACTACAGCTCACTGCCTGTTTTTATATAGCCCACAAGTAAAATGGTTTTCACATCTGTAAATGTTTGGAAAAAGTCAAAAGAAGAATGTATTTCATAATGTGCAAATTACAAGAAATTCAAATTTCAGTGTCCACAAACAGTTTCCCTGGGACACAATTCATTCCTTTAATCCCTGTCTATACCTGGGTTCACTTCACTGTGACAGAGGTGGGTAGTTGAGACAGCAACCATACGTGGTATTCTCATCACTTTACACTGTTTCTTGAGGTGCTACAAGCTGCAGTGACACAGTTGTGATTGCTCAGTGTATCAAGAACCATGTGTAGTGCAATACCACAACATTTCATTTTGACCATCACATCGAAGGGCTTCACAGCTGGCTCAGTGGTGAAGAATCCACCTGCCAATGCAGGACATGCAGGTTTGATCCCTGGGTTGGGAAGATCCCCTGGTGAAGGAAATGGCAACCCACCCCTGTATTCTTTTTGGGAAATCCCATGGACAGAGGAGCCTGGTGGACTACACAATCCACAGGGTTGCAAAAGAGCTGGACACAACTTACCAACTCAACAACAACAATCACATCAAAACAAAAAGAGAAAACTATACTTCAAATATCATGCTTTTAATGTTTTAAGGGGCACATGGGTTATTCTGCTACTGAATTAGATGGCAAACCACTGTATCACACAATGACACTACAGCTACACTAGAAAAACTTAACATATATCTATATAACCAGACTAAGTATCCATCATATTCATAATTCAGAGCAAATTAATCAGAGAAATCAGAAAACATAAAACAAAGTACTGCACTGTAGCAGAGTTTCTTCACAAAAATAAAAAGTGAAAATGAATTTGCAAACAAAGTTAAGTTTCCGAGTGGTGCACCTGTTAGTTAACCAGAGAAAGCTATTTACTTATGGTATTTTAATTAAACTGCATTTTGACTACAGCAACCAAAGAAACATTTGCAGAGGGGGGAAAACATGTTTAAGAATAGTCTTTCGATAAGACAGCTATGGTAAAAGCACTGGGAGCAATATTCAATATTCAATTCAATATCAATATTCAATTAGAAGACAAGGCAAGTAATTTTGAAAGGTTTTCTTTGGTTCTTGATAAATTAACAGATAATTGAGATACTGCATAGTGTTCTTATTTTCGAAAAGGCAGTGATGAACATGAAGTGGCTAAAGGATTGGCCCTCTGTAAAGATTGCATACAACAGGCAAAAATATTTTTCAAACTGAGAAAACATTAACTCAGTACAACCTAAAGTGGAAGCTACTAAGATGTATAACAACTGATGGTGGTAAAAACACGTGAGGAACAGTAAAAGGCTTAGTAGAATAAATTTATAAAGTTTGTGAAAATAAGGTATATAAAGCCTATATTTCTTTATTATATTATTCAGTAGCAGTTATTTTATAGGAAAACACTTTAAACTAAAATGTATTATTGAACTAATACTATCAACTTCATTCGCTCCTAAAGATTTAACCACTGTCAGTTGTTTCTACTTTGACTACTTTGATAAAAAATAGAAGCTGAATATCCTAACTTGCCTTATCACACAACAGCTTATGGGCTTAGCAATTGTATGGTTTTATTGTGAGGTTTTTTTTTTCCCCAAGCTCAACAGTGAGACTGAAATTTCTGAACAAAAAGAAAAGCCTTCAACCATTATTAAACAATGAATACCTTTGGAAATTGTATTTTGCTACAGATTGATAACGTTTCCTTGAATTTGACCTGAAAGTCTAGGCAAAATAGTACTTATATGCAAAACATACTATGTTAAGTCATTTTGACAACATTTTTCAAATCACAAATAACCATTAATCTGCTTTATATACTCCTTTTGCTGTCAAAATTAAAAACAAGATCTCCATGCATATATAAATTTGCTACAGACATATTATGCAAGTTCAAACTATAGTTCCAGCAGTGTTTTTCAGACTTCACTGCAAGCGCAAAAGAAACTTTCATATATCAAGACCCATTTAACTATGTAATCAAGGAGCCTCTAACTTTCAACTGGTTAATCTGCAATGTAAACAGCATACTAAATAGCAAATATTAAAGAGAATCTAAAAGAATTCTATAAATGCCTTCCATACAATTAATATGAACGCTAAGATCATGTGCCTATGACTGACGGCAGCATTTGGTGTCACCTATCTGTGTGAACACATTTCCAAGACAAAATCAGTTAGATGCCTTTATAGACCTGCATTAACAAATGAACAACTGCAATCAAATTTGATGACAGGGTAACTGTGAATCCCAATTAAATGAAATTGCTATCTCAAAAAGAATTACAATATTTTCATTAGGAGATCTGTATTACAATAAATCATGTTCAATTCATGCTATAGTCTGAACGCAGTCAAAAAAAATTTTGTGGGTATTTGCTTTCTCGCATATGTATTTTCACTCTTATCTATGTATTAATATCTTTGATTTTGCCTCATGGCCTGCAAAGTCTAAAATACTTACCATCTAGTTCTTAATGTAAAAAGTCTGCAGACCTCTGCTCTATGGAGATGCAATTCAAAGTGCAGCAGCATCTGGGAAATGTCTTGACAAGGCAAATTCTTGGCCCACCCCACATCTACTGAATCAGAATTTCTGAGGGTGAGCCCAGTAATTTTTTTTTTTTTTTTTTAACAAATGTAAGAATCACTCTTAAGGATTTTAGAGACTTGGTTCTGTCCCCTTGGATAAATTGTGTAATTCTTTGAGTCAGTAAAATAGGAACAGTGTCGCCCACGTCATAGAACTATTGAAGAGATTAAAACTAACTTTAAAAACATGAGAAAAAAACGTAAGGTTTAACATGGTAACTGACACTAGTAATTCTTAACAAATGGTAGTAAATTAGAAAAGACCCTAATGGTGGGAAAGATTGAAGGCAGGAGAAGGAGGAGATGACAGAGGATGAGATGGTTGGATGGCATCACCGACTCAACGGACAGGAGACTGAGCAAGTTCCAGGAGATGGTGAAGGACAGGGAAGCCTGGCGTGCAGCAGTCCATGGGGTCACAAAGAGTTGGGCATGACTGAAAGACTGAACAACAACAATAAATGATAATTATTAATTCAAAGGTGTACTGTGGGGCCTCCACGCACCAGCCCATGACACATGAAAATTAAATTTTTAGGAATTTTGTGAGACAGTTATTTAAATTTCATAAACTTAAAACTAAGTAAGTTACACTAAATCAAAGTTATTAGCGCTCAAAAGTCATCACTACTTAATTACCTTACCACATTTTACCATCATCTGTGCTCAAGCAGCTATTATGTCTAGATGGTAGTTATCATCATATTGGTATGCTGCATCTCATTTCTTCCCAACTATGCATTCACAGGAAATCAACCACCACAAATCAGAGCTTTTTTGGAGAAGGGTTTCTGGTGAAACATTAATCAACACACTTCTGGTTATCATTATTAAAAATTACATAATGAATTCAGTTTTGAACTCAATGAGTCTGAATTAACTATGCACATAGGGATGTCTAACAATCTGTTAGTTAAAAAGATGTATTTTTAGGCACCAACAGCATATAGATAGTAGCTGAAGCCATAAACAGGAACAAAATTGAGCAAAAGAGCATTTAGAGAAGAGATCAGATATAGAATGATATGGAAAAAATTAATTATGTGAACAATAAGTCAGAAAGACTTTGGAATTTATAAGTATAGCCAATCATGGCTAGCAGCTCAATTTAACCATTCCCATTTATCACTATCCGAATTCTCAGCTTTAACTCCTGGAATGCTTCTACCATCAAAACCTGCATAAATAGATGCACTGAATTACATTACTCTGCCATTTGAATTCAGCATCTATATCTTAGCCAGCATGGGCAATGGTATTTTAGGTCACCTATTTAGACAAAGCTAACTGTGGTGTTGGAGAAGACTCTTGAGAGTCCCTTGGACTGCAAGGAGAGCCAACCAGTCCATCCTAAAGGAGATCAGTCCTGGGTGTTCATTGGAAGGACTGATGCTGAAGCTGAAACTCCAATACTTTGGCCACCTCATGCGAAGAGTTGACTCACTGGAAAAGACCCTGATGTTGGGAGGGATTGGGAGCAGGAGGAGAAGGAGGCGACAGAGGATGAGATGGCTGGATGGCATCACCGACTCAATGGACATGAGTTTGAGTAAATGCCAGGAGTTGGTGATGGACAGGGAGGCCTGGCGTGCTGAGATTCACGGGGTGGCAAAGAGTTTGATATGACTGAGCAACTGAACTCAACTGAACTGAACAAGTTGGATAATACTCTGAAATTTTTACCTCAAGTAGACATTGCCCCTTGAACAATAAAGAAAAACGTTAAACAGGGAAGATAACATAGCTTAAATATCCATGATACTGAGCATATTTGAAAGTTTAGTTTCAAAGTATCATAGAATTTCAGAACCAAAAAAGATTTTATAAGCTACTCTGGTATCTTTTTTGCTCTTCTCTCCATAAGAGCTATTTGTCAAGTTAAACGTCTAGGAAAGCATTTTAAATTAAGTTTGTTCTTTATCAGTTATCTGAACATTTGATTATCTGAAATTAACACAGAGTTGACAAAGGAGTGGATCTTCCTTCTCCATTTCTTCTGATGTTCATGAGTGGATATTAAAAATTTACATAATTCTTTATGGTTGGTGCCACCAATAATGCCAGAATCACCTGATTCTATTCAGCTGATCTGGAGTCTCCAGAGAGAGCACTAGCATTTCCTTAAAAGTACCTAGAGGCTTGAATATTCTGCTGTGAAAATTAAAATTCTGGTTCTCAAAGTGAATTAAGGGTATTACAACTTTCTCAATAGTAGTACTATAGATTTCAGAATATGACTCTACCAAGGATAGTAAATCTAGCCCTCTCCCATATACAAAAAAAAAAGGGGGGGGGGTGTATATACAAAACAGACATAAAGCCAACATAAGAAAAATTACTGAACTAGTCAATATATATGCTCTTTTAAAACAATAAATTTTTAGTGATTATAAACTTAAAAAAATATTTTATTGCTCTACTGTGACTTGTAAAGAACAAGTAAAAGTACCAATATTAACTATTTTTCTATGAACCTATTTCTGGACTTAGAATAAGCCAGAAAAAAAAAAAAAGACTTATCCATAAGGTTTATACATAGAGAAAAACTCCATGAGCTAAGAGTACAATTAGAGGCATACATATAACTAGAGAAACCCCAAATTCACAAAGACTAACAGCAAATAAAAAGTGATAAAACCATTCATCAGTAGAGTATCTTTGATGCAAAATGTCACGTAAAATACAAAGCCATTTCTAAACTCACTCTACATGACAGATATTGCAAAAATAAAAAGGGTACTATACTAAGTCACAGAGACATAAAACATAGAATGTCAAAGAAATGTGAGGCACTATGGTGAGATTACAAACTTTGGTTAGCCAAAAATTAGCACGTGTCATTCCATGCAATGTGAGACATTTAAAGAATGTTTACACACTTACTTATAGATGTTACAACAGGGCAAGGAATACCATACTACTTACTAAATATATTGAACTCTGTTTCTACTTATTCTATTCATTATCCACTTAGCCTTTATAAGTGAGCTCCAAATCTATCATTCCTCATAAAGATGCTTTTTAGAAAATACTTGACCAGAGGTAATACCCTAACCAAACTACATGAACCTGGAGCCTTTTCTCAGTCGTTATTACTCACTGTTCTAAAGCAGCAGTCATTGACCTTTCATTCTTGAAATCAACCTTTCACTCCTACCTATTACAGTCTTTTTCAGTGTCAAATCATTTCATTCTTTTTTCCTAAGGATGAGGCATTCCTCAAGACTCTTACCTTGGATATATTTTCTTCTTTTTCTTTATTGGCTCTCATCCTCCTACCTAACTTCAAATATTATCTCAGGATATTGGTGGGTAATTTTCAGGTATCAAGCTCAAATCCTTTCTTGAGAGTTAAAATAACCATTATATATTTTTTACCCAGTTTTGGTCAGTCAACAAATTTTTACTGCCAGCTCCACGTGTGATACGCTAGTGTTAGAAATGTATTTCAAAACCTAGTATGAGAATCCTTGTCATCAAGAAGTAGAGAAGCTAAAGGAAAAGCTAAATAGTCCATCAGGTGCAAAAGTGACCATTCATGTGGCCTCTTCCAATGGACTGAATATATATTTAACAGATCCCACATTCTCAGTATTCCCATGTAACAATGTAGGACTCCGTTCTTAACTCTATATTCTTTATGTGCCACATTCTATTCCTACTGCCATAGCCTGGTTCAGGCTAGTACATATTTTCACCCAACTGCAACCGCCTTCTTAACCATTCTCTAGTTTCTCATCCAAACCATCCTGCACTCAATTAACAAATTAATTTTCCTAAACCACAGATGTGCTCCAATACTTAACTGCATAAAATGTTTAACAGTCCCTCAAAGGACAAGTTAAGTCCAAAAACAACTTCAGCTTGACATTAGAGGCCTTCATTATCTGTTCCTTACCTGTTAATACTTTTTCATCTCTGTCACCCACTATTTCCTTACCTTTTGCCAAAGGTAAGGAAATCATGTTTTAGCCAAACATGATTATTTAATCATATCCTGAAACTGTCTGAATGTTCCTACCGCTGTATCTTCATTTATGTCATTTCTCTCCCTCCACTCCCATCCTGATTAACAGTCTCCATTTCTGTCTTTCAGAAGCTTAACCAAATACTGGTTCAAATAACATCATTTTTCTGAAAACTTCTCTCCATCGTCGGAAAGTATAAATCATATTAAGGTCTTCTGTATCACTCATACTTTATTTCTATTACAGTTATCTGTGTATGTATCATATTGTTCCTTAAGAGTATGAGAAACTTTAAAAATGTTTTATTAATCTTTATCCTCCTATAGTATATTACATGTGGTTGATATTCAAATATGAAGTATACATTGAATTTTAATATATACATAAAATAACAGCCAAGATCCATAAGACCACATAAGAAGTTTCCTTCAGTTTGTTATGGAGAAAATAACTGTCACAAGATTTTTTTTAAACCACCTATATATTTCTTGAAAAGACATTAATAAGTGATTTTTTTGCCCTACCAGTAACCAGTATACCCCTTATGTATGTATGAATGGCTACAATAACTTCCTTGGCTTAGAATATAAAATTGCTTCCCAAGCTTTCAGTTTTACATTATTGTATGTACCTACTGATCACAAACTAAACCACCATACCACTGAAGACAGCAATATAGAAAGAAATAGCTTGCCTGGTGGCTGCTCCAAAACCCATACCTCTTAAGACAGCTCAACTTTTTTTTTTTTTTGAGAAAGAGAGAAGAGCAATCATAGTGTAATTATACTTCTCTGTTCCCACTTCCTTCGCACCTCCATTACCTCCCTAACATCTACCAAGTCAGACGTTGTTCAGAGTCCATACTTACAGGTTCACAAGTTCACAATAATAGATGGGTTTCCAGTTCAACAGTTAATTCAAAGATTTACTGAATACCTACTATGTGGAAAGCATTGTGGAGGACCCAAAAATTAATAAGACACAATTTTCATCTTCTGGAACACATGACTAAACGCACAACACACACACATAAACAACTCCATTATAAAGCTGATTATGTAAGAGCTAAAAAGCTTCCAACAAGGTACAAACAGAATGATATGAGAAGACAGTAATTTAGTCAGAGTATACCTGAGAAGCTTCAAATGAGGAATGGATTTATTTTAACTTTCTTTGAAATCAAGTAATAACATTCAAGATTTCAAGACTATTTTTAATTAAAGTATTTTTTCAGTAGTATTGCAATAGAATTTAATTTTTTTCCACTGAAATGGTACTGATTCAACATGCAAGTTAAAATTTTAAACAGATTTTTATTAGCTCAGCTTGAAACATGGTGAAATATAGTTTATAGGCCAAACTTGTGGCCTATAACTAACAAGAAAAATTTTGTTCTGTTCAAGGGAAAGACAAACTATGTCTCCAATAATCTGAACTAATATTCTATTCCCAGAGAAAGGCTAGGTACATATAAATGGACCACCCAATTTTTACAGAAATCTGTTCAGCATACCAGTAGGACATTAAAAAGGAAAAAATTGAACAAGTGAAAATAAAATTCTGGGTCTTAGATTCATTTTTCATTCATACCACCTTCTCTTGTAACAATGACCTCTTCCTGATACACAGCCAAAGGTCTGAATCAGAGCCTGGAGCATTTGCTTTTCAAGTAAGCTCCATCCACACCATTTCTAGATTTAGACACTTCTTTGAAGATTCTGAGTTGCCATGACCTAACTCTGGACGTGCTGAGTACTGCATTGACAGATGAAAGGACCACACTCATCTGAAGCTTAAAATAACTTGCGGGGAAGGGGTGGGAAAAGTCCGAGTTGACATATGCCAATGTAGCAAATTTTAAAAAGAGGAAACTATAATAGACAGGAATGGAAACAAACTGGGGAACTTAGAGAAGCATGGCATTCCAAATTGCTAGCATTTAAAAAAAAAAAACTTTGGTCTTTAATTACATTACAGTATCCATGAGATGTTTTTGCAATTACTGAACTTCAAAATTAAGTATACTGTGGGAAAAAAAAATAGGATAAATTACCTGCACTTTTATAGAAGATACTTGCTTTTAAATATCCAAAACTCTTGACATTAACAAAAAAGTAACTAAAATCAGATTATGCAGATTTCGGCAAAGAAAGCCGGAAGAATAACTAACATGTAAGTTCGGTAACATGTTACAGGGTGCAGTTTCCCACTACAGTAGACAGGCGAAGGAACCAAGAAAACGGGTTGAGCGCAGGAATACTGCTACATTATAGCCACTCTAACTCAACAGCTAGCGGGCTCTATCCATCCTTCCTCACGTTCCTCGTGGCCTCTGACAAGTCATTCTTTCAACCTATGAGACTGTCCGCTCTCCCCCAACAAATATAATTCCCGTGCAGGTTGTAAAATCTCCCCCACAAACTACATGCTCACACCTCCTCGCCTTGGGATGAGCAGTCCCCACAGTGGGGAAAGGTCGCCCTGGCAGGGAAGTTGGGTGAAGTGGTCTTTCTGGCGGTCCGACCCGAGCCTCCAGCCCAGCAGCCGCCGGGGAAAGGAAACGCGAAGGGGCAGCGGATGCGAGCCCGCGAGGCAGGCTCCGTGGTGCCCGAGCACCGGCTCGGGCAGGAAGAATGGAGGAGGGGAGGCGAGGCAGCGAGGTGCCCGAGAGCCGGGCGGCGGTCCGGCCCCGCGGCCCGACCCCACCCCGCACTCGGCACCCGCCCAGTTCGCGGACCCGGCGTGCGTTCCGCGTGCGCCGACTCTCCCCGGAGGAAGAGCCACTGCCTCACACCCGTGGAAATGAGAAATCCGGCAACTTTGCGCGAGAAATGCTTCCCACCCTGCAACACCGAGAAAGAGAAATATGTCAGGCGATGACGGGGGAGGAAGGATGACTTACCCATGTTCCTCCCAGAGGGTGAGGACCCGGCAGGGCGAGGCGAAGGGCTCCGGTGCGGGCGGCGCGGCGCTGTGTCCTCCGTCTACCTCGGTCTCTCCCGCAGCCAGGGAGGGACCCGCGGGGGGCGGCCGCCGGGGAGGAGCAGCTGCCGCTGCTGCTGCTGCAGACGGCGCGGCCGCGGCGGGGACGAGCGGCGGGGGGCGGGGCGGGGCGGGGCGGGCGCGGCGGGCGCAGCCTGCGGCGGGCGCGGCTCCGAGCGGGCGGGCGGCGGGCGGCGGAGGCGCCGAGCCCAGCCGGAGGAGCGCCCGCCCCGACGCGCCGTCCGAGAGCGCCCCGCCCTCCCCACCGAGCATGCTCAGTGCGTCCTTCCTCCGCCTCCAGCCGCCCGGGGCCAGAGAACCCGAGCGTGCGGGTGGGCGTGTGTTTGCGGGCCGGCTGCAGCTGCGGCGGCGGCTTGATGGCGGCCGCCCGAGGGGCCGAGGGTGAGCCTTCAGAGGCTGGGCGCCGGGACGCTGAGCCCGGGCTGCTACACCTGGCTCTCTACTATGACCCCCGCAAACCCACACCCGGAAAACGGGCCCGTGCTCATTTCGGGGCAGTCTAGGTGCCCCGGCGGGAATTTCCCGGAGGAGGAGACGCTGGGCCTTCTTAGACCCGGAGGGTGGTCGGGAAGCAAAGCGGACGTCCTGGCCATGAGGCCATTGACTCGAGACAGATACCTGAGAACGCCCGTTTTCAGAGCAGCCTGTGGGCCCGCTGGGCACAGAGCAAGGAGGCGGCCGCTGGGAGGGCGCTCAGCATTAGGACTGTCTTGTCTGTGGCCAGTTTAAAAAAAAAAAAGGTTCGGCAAAGGAGAGGAGTGACCGTCCCGGGATTTCTTCAGAAAAGTGTTGTTCTCCTTCCAGAGGAGTGCGGCCTTCCGTTCCCCGGAGGACACCTGAAAAGCCATGTAACTAGGGTCCCTGGCCGTGGGCGCCACCCTCCCGGGGTGTGCTCCGCTCGCTTTGATCGCGGCAGGCACAAGGAAAATTAAAAAGTCCGCAGAGTTGCCTGCGGCCCCTCAGGGTACATCGGTCGGAGTTTCCTGGGTCCGCGAGGCCGCCGCCTGCTCCCCACACCTCCCCAACAGCCGGGAAAACCTGAGCCTCGCGGTCCCTAGCGAGGGCGCCTTCCCAACTGGGCATGCGCGCGGCGCGGAGGCTGGTCTTCGCTCCTCTGCCCTGGGAGAGGAGGGTGGGGTGGGGTGGGGGACCCCACCGCTCCGGTCGTTCCCTGACCCCACTTTGGTGGTTGCGTTGAGGAACCCGGTCGCTCTCCCGAGGCAGCAGCGACTGTAGTCCTGCAGGGGAAAGGGCTCAGTCAGCAGCACAACCTGAGCGAGATGATGAATAGCTAAATGGAAATGGCTTTCCTTTTTCAACTTTTACTCTTTATATTCACTGTTGAGAAAAAGCCCCCTCTTCACACGTGGCCTCTTTAAAATCAGCTCAGTTTCTATTTGTATAACTGATACCACACAAGTCAAAATAGGTCTTGTAACTTGTTCAGTCGCTAAGTCGTGTCCGACTCCTTGCAACATTAGGGACCGTAGGCCGCCAGGCTCCTCTGTCCATACGATTTCCCAGGCAAGAATACTGGAGTGGATTGCCGTTTCCTTATCTAGGGGATCTTCCAGACCCAGGAATAGAACCCCCATCTCCTGGGGTGGTGGATTCTTTACCAGAGTCACCAGGGAAGCCCTTGTAACTTGTTGAGCAGAGGTCAAATTTTCTAAAACAAAAACGAAACATGATAAGTAAAAAGAAGTTTGGTAAAACCAGAAAATACAATGTAACTACAGAAGTCATAACTATTAGACTTTTCTGGCTGCTGCTTTTTTTTTTTTCAGGCTCTCAGTCCTAATTCCGGGTGAGGGGAATATATAAAACTAGTTTCATTTCTCTCGGTTGTAATGGTCCTTCAGCTGTTGATGCGAAGGAAGAAGCACTAACAAAAGCTGTTACTTATTGAGTGCTTAAAGGACTTCAAATAAGTAAAGGCAATAATATTGAATAACAAAAGCGGGTAACATTTACCGAGTGCTTCCCAGGTGTCAGGCACTGTTCTAAGCGCTACTGACGGGGTGCAGGGCAGACTTCCCTTTAAATATGCTACTATGGCGTACTTATTATTTGAAATTATGGTTGAGAAACATCCAGTGCAAAAAGACAACTGTGATCATTTGTTCCCCTGAAAGCATGAAGTAAATTTCCCATATGAGACGTCTTCTATATATCAGAAGGACCAGTCAATCCTAAAGGAAATCAATCCTGAATATTTGTTAGAAGGACATTGATGCTTAAGTTGAAGCTCCAGTACTTGGCCACCTGATGTGAAGAGTCGACTCATTGGAAAAGACCTTGATACTGGGAAAGACTGAAGCCTAGAGAAGAGGACAGCAAAGGACGAAGTGGTTAGATAGCATCACCGACTCAATTAACATGAATTTGAGCAAACTCAAGGAGATAGTGAAGGACAAGGTAGCCTGGAGTGCTGCAATCCGGTCGCAAAGAGTGGAACACGACTTGAGTGAACAACAGTCAGGAGTATAGATAGCATCCTTATTGCCAGAGATAGATAATTCAAGGTCAAGAACCCTTGCTATCCCAAGTCTGAGGCCCTATTTTCTCAAAAAGAAGTCTTTCTCTGAAAGGTATATAAAAGCTGCCTGCTTTGGCAAAAAAAAAAAAAAAAACAAAAACAGAAACACAACTTTTCTGATGCCCGAGATGGTCAGGCACTTCACTCCTTGTACACTACTTCCCTTTCTGTGATATAAAAATTCTCTTTCTGGTTACCTCAAAATAGTCTTACAGGCTTGAATTAATTTCCTAAGTACCACAAGCTTCTTGGCTTAGAACAACAGGAATGTATTTTCGTACAGTTCTAGGGGCCAGAAGTCTGAAATCAAAGTGTGGGCAGGGCCATGCTTACTGTGAAGGCACTGGAGAAAGATTTCTTCCAGACCTCCCCTAGCCTCCAGTGGTTTCTTGGCTTGTGCTCATGTATCTCCATCCTTCACATGGCATGTCTCTTGAAATTTTTCTTTTTTATGAGCACTCCAGTCATTTTCGATTAGAGGCCCAACTACTCTAATCTGACCTCATCTTTAATTATACCTGCAGTGACACTATTTCCAAATAAGGTCACATTCTGATATACTGAGGGCTAGGACTTCAACATATAAATTTGCAGGGAACATGATTCAGTCCATAACACACCAGTGCAAACTACACACACATACCCTCTACCATGCTCCACTTTCATTTTGGACCTTTTCAGAAGACCACCCTGGGGCCTTCGTGTTGCTGCTCCTCATTCTTTGCCCCTCTCTCTTTCTTTAACCTGCATTAATCTCTTCCAGATTCTAAAGTTCACTTGCTTTGCTTTTCCATGCTTCTTCCATTTGTAGTTATATATTACAGTAATTTCTAAGAGCATCTTCTATCTTTTGTTTGGACGCATAGAAACTAGCAAAAGCAGCTGAAGCAGTTTTGTGATCACCCACCTGACACTAGTTTAAGTGCCTCCTTTGTTCTGCTTGAATCCACAAACCATCCCCTCAGCACCTCACCAGTTAAAGCCATTGGGCTGTCCCTGCGTATTGCATACAGTGAGGCCCAGTGCATTGCTGGGTGACATCTGTTGCTGTTGTTGAGTCATGTCTGACTCTTCGCGACCCCATGGATGGCAGCGCACCAGACTCCTCTCTCCACGGAATTTTTCTGGTCAAGAATACTGGAGCAACTTACCATTACTTTCTCCAGGAGATCTTCCCAACCCAGGGATTGAACCTGCATCTCCTGCAAATCTTCTGCATTGCAGGCAGGTTCTTTACCACTGAGCCGCAGCGGAAGCCCCCGTGAGACCCAATACTGACTGCTACATGCAGATATGGGCTGGTCTAACACCTGCCTCTTTCACACTCACACTAGCTCCCCTCCCCTTCCTTATCGTCTCCTCTCATATGAAAGTAACATTTTTCTCATGTCTTCACTTTCTTTATCATTTTATTAAAATCTTATCTACATGAGGCCTTCCCTAGCCATTCCATCTAAACTTTCAACACTAGCTCCACTTACATATTTTTTCCTATCCACTTACCACTAAAATAATATATATTCTGTTTATGAGCTGTCACTCCCATTTAAATTTAAGCTCCCCAAGGACAGGGATTTTTGTCTGTCTTATTTGCCATTATATCTTCAGTGCCAGAACGATGCCAGCATACAGAAAGTGCTCAATAAAAATCTGTGTTATAAATGAAAGTCTTTTCATGCTCTGAGAGCTTTTGTCTTAAAGTTGAGTAAGAATGATATTATTATTCTTTTCATAAACTCCAGCACTTGACCAAGTAAAATAAGTTATTCAATAAATATTGATGATGATGATGATGACAGCTGCTATCTTTGTTGCTTCTTTCTTAAAGTATGAGTCTTCTAAATGGTAGGGACTAGTTTTTGTACTAATTCACTCATTCAGTTAATAGAGACACTGAATGCCAACTATGTATCAGGCACTATAATAGGCATTAGGGATAAAAAATAAACTATGGTCCCTGCTTTCAAAAAACTTACATATTAGAAAAATTGCTTTGATGAAGCTTCCAGTCATTAATTCCATAAATATTATTCTGATGTCAAAATAGTTTTCCAGAATAAATACTAGTTCTCATGTTCCAGGTAAAGCAATGCTCAGGATTTGATTATGCCTGCTACAAAATAAAGGAAGAAATTCTATCTAGAAATATCTATATATTCATGAAGTGTCACATATTTATTTGGGTAGCTAATTATTATTGGGATGGGAGCAGGTGAGAAGAAGTATCAAGAAAAATGTTTATTAGAAAGGGTCAGAACACTGTGTTTTGACAGGGTTTATAACAAAGCTTACCTTATTGATGCATGTAAACTTCAAGAGGTTAGAAGTTGATGTAAATTCTGTAAAGAAAATGTACTGAGAGGGACAGAGCAAGAAGAAGTAGGAAAAGAGAGAGAATGTTCTTTAAAAGAATAATAGGAAACTGATTGCTGCTTCTTCACCATGATGTTCTGAATAACATTTAAGGGAATTTCACTGGAGTAGTTAACTAAACTGTGCAGTGATGAAAAATAAAATGATTTGGTAGTGAACAGTCTTCTGCCTAAACTCTAGTTTTAAAAGGCCGCAGTGAGGTTAGGCTCGTCCAGTTTGAGCAACTGAAATGTCAATCCCTAGCTTACTGTAACCCTATTCCCCTCTCCTCTCATTTACTTAATCTATTAACCATTTTCTCAGTTCAGATCAGTGGCTCAGTTGTGTCTGATTCTTTGTGACACCATGGAGTGCAGCATGCCAGGCTTCTCTAGCCAACACCAACTCCTGGAGCTTGCTCAAACTCATGTCCATCGAATTGGTGATGCCATCCAACCATCTCATCCTCTATCGTCCACTTCTCCTCCCGCCTTCAATCTTTCCAGCATCAAAGTCTTTTCCAATGATTCAGTTCTTTGCATCAGGTGGCCAAAGTATTGGAGTTTCAGCTTTAGCATCAGTCCTTCCAATGAATATTCAGGACTGATTTCCTTTAGGATTGACTGGCTTGATCTTCTTGCAGTCCAAGACCATTTTCTACATCTTCTGCAGTCCAAGACCATTTTCTACATCTCCTTGAAGTCCAAGACTGTTTTCTACATCTGATGAATTTTCTTTTTTCATAGTCTGTCACTTCAAATTATCAATGTCTACCTATTGCAAACAATCATAAACCTAGATTGTATGTGTGTATATATATACACACATATGTGTATGTATATGTTTATATAATATATAATGTTTATATAATACTAATTTATATAATATAAATTATATAAAATTATATATTTATAATTATATACATATATGTATATATACATACATATATGCATTTTATATGTATATAATATATATTATATATTTATAAATATATATTGTTATATATATTGTGTGTATACACATGTATATTTATATACATTATATTATATTTATATAAATATAATATATAAATTATATTTATATAATATATAATATATATATATGTGCCTGCCTGCTTCAGTCGTGTCCAACTCTTTGCGACCCTATGGACTGTAGCCCGCCAGGCTCCTCTGTCCATGGGATTCTCCAGGCAAGAATACTGGAGTGGGTTGCCATTTCCTCCTCCAGGGGATCTTCTGGACCCAGGGATCAAACCTGCATCTCTTATGTCTCCTGCATTAGGCAGGGGGGTTCTTTACTGCTGAGCTACCTGGGAAGCCAATAATATATATATATAAACATACATATATTTATATATATATATTAGATGGAACAAAATGCTTTCAACCAGTTTTTGAGCATCTCTTCTGAGCTCAGCATTCTGTTAGGTGCTCTCAGAGATAGATATATGTATGCAGCATGCAAAACTAGAGTAGGAACAGTCAACTTTTTGAAGTTTCTTCCTATTAGAAAATTGCCTAAGTCTGTATCAACATATAAAGAAATCTAGTCAAAGAAGTCAAAGCTTGCTCCATAAGGATGTGAATGGATATTTGAAGATATTATTGGAAGAAAGGAATCTATCCTGAGAGAGAAACAGTATGAGCTAGGGCACACATATGTCATGTTCATTAGACCATAAAAAAGATCATGTTAGGGCATACTGAGAAATAAGATTGAAATTGTAGTAAGAGGGGCAGATTGTGAGGGCCTAAAATAGCCAGGTGAAGGAATTTGAACTTGATAAGGTAAGAAATAAGAGCCACTGAAAGTTTCCGAGAAATGGAGAGTAGTGATAACAATGTAGGGGCCAGAGAAGAAGTAGGAGATTAAAGAAAGCAGTACTTAACAGAGTGTGTGACAGTCTGTCTAGGAGTTAGGTACCCAGCAGGGAATGAGAGCTTTGGTCCTCCAGGGGTGCAGTGGCAGAGACAGATAAGCGGAGTCCAGAGCTATAAGAAACTGGAAGGGGTAGTGTGGGAGGATATAGGTAGGACGTTTCACCCTATTGTGGAGAGATTCCTGGAAAAGATGCCATCAAGCAGAGACCTGAAGGAGAAACAGGTCAAGGAATCAAAAGGTCTTGTTTTATGTACATGGGCAAGGAGACAAGAATTTGAATCTTTGAGGAAACTGTAAGCAGTTCATGGCTAGAGTGAGATATGCACAGATGTGGGGAATGGGAGAAGGTCATGGAATAAAATTGGACAAGAAAGAGGGATCAGATCTTTCAGGGCCTTGATGGCTGAGGGTATAACCCTGAGGGCATGAACCTGAGGGCAGTAGGGAGGGTTTTAAGTTTCAAAATGACATAGTTAAATTTATATTTGAGTAGCTGCAAAGTGGAAAATGTCTAAGAATGAGGTCTAGGCTAGAAGGTGGGAGCCTAGTGCAATATTCCAGATGTGACCTAAACTAAAATAGAAGCAGTAGGGACAGGGAGTAAAGGATAGTCTTAAGAAATACTAAGGAAGCAGTACAGGTTTGGTGGTAAAGGTTTAATCTAATCTAAACATTAGATTTGTTTAGGATTGTTTATTTTAAATAATACAACAGTACTAAGGGTAAGGTATTATTAATATCTCAGTTTTACAAATGATGAAACATGTTGAGAGAGGTTAAATAATTGAACTTAGAATCGACAACTAATAAATAAAATAAGCAGAAGTCAAATTTAAGCCTCTCCAACTCAAACCTCCACTGCAATAATATGTAGATTAAAAATGCTGAGGGAAAATACCTTCTATTTTGGGTGACCTCAACAGATTAAAAAATGCTATATTATAAAATTTTATTTGAAGCAAGTTTCATTGTCTCTAAAATGATTTTTTTGGCTCTACTTCTCTGAACCTTATGAATTTAAAAGACAGAATCTCTGTGTTACTATAATATTTTATTTATCAATATTTAATAAAGCTACTTTTAGGATATAGGTTCACTTATTCTTGAAATAATATTTGGTTTATTTTCATTTCAGTTGCCTTTACCATTTTGTTGCATTATAAGGGGGTTAGAAGTTTGCTATGCATCTAGGATTCTTATTATGACATGCAGGAATTTGGTACAATTTGTATGTTTTTAGACCATTTGATAAGTATGGATAACCTATGTTTCCTTTTCTTCCTGTAAACTTCAAATTTAATTCAGTCCTTAAACAGTTGTTAGTGAGAAATCAGTTCAGAAAAATGACATCTCAGCTTACAGTCTCCTTACTGAGTTCTCACTTCATTTTATCTTCCATGTTTCATGATAATGAGAAAGCTGCACCAAAGTAAAATGAATAGGTGGCTTGAGAACACTGAGACCTGATGGTTGAGTATGTTACCAAAGAGGCAGAGAGAGTTCGAGAAACAAGAATGCTGAGCCCTAGTCTACCTCTGGGGTGTTGGAGAAGACTCTTGAGAGTCCCTTGGACTGCAAGGAGATCCAACCAGTCCATCCTAAAGGAGATCAGTCCTGGGTGTTCATTGGAAGGACTGATGCTGAAGCTGAAACTCCAGTACTTTGGTCACCTCATGAGAAGAGTTGACTCACTGGAAAAGACCCTGATGCTGGGAAAGATTAGGGGCAGGAGGAGAAGGGGGTGACAGAGGATGAGATGGCTGGATGGCATGACCGACTCTATGGGTATGAGTTTGAGTAAACTCCAGGAGTTTGTGACGGACAGGGAGGCCTGGCATGCTGTGATTTGTGGGGTGGCAAAGAGTCGGACACGACTGAGCGACTGAACTGAACTGAACTGAGTCTACCTCTAACTACCTCTGTGGCAGTTAACTTTGCCTTTTGGGACAGTTCACTGTATCTCTGACTCTCAAATTCTTCTTTTTAAAAATTGTGAATTATAATGGATCTGTCAAAGGAAGAAAACATGAACTGTCTTTCAGATTTAAGGAATATTTTTCTCACGGTGCCCAGTTCTGATGGAGGCATCCAGTTCTACTATCTAAAATTATCTCCATGCTCCACCCCACGCACACACATGTACACATCCTCACAAACTTACTAGAAAAATCCTCCAACTCTGAAAACATTCCATTGCTCCTACCTGTGCTGTCCTAAGGCAAAACTGGGAAGTAATTCAAATTAGTCTGATGCTGTTGAGAATCTTGGGATGTTCTCCAAAAGTCTCATGTAACACTAACATCTAATACTAACCACATGAATTAGATATTTTACAGATAAGGAAATGGAAAAACAAGATATTTTAATTAATTTGACTAAGGTCATAGGACCAATAAAAGGTAGAGCTGGAATTTGAACCAAGTCTGTTTGATCTCAAAGTCCATGCTCCCTCCCTTTCATTGCATTACCGCATATAACCTGTTTTCTCAACCCAAACCTCACCTCCACTATAATACTGCATGAAGAAAAAACACCTATATTTTATCTTACTTCTCCACACTGGCAAGGTTAGCTGTCTGTTTCCGTTTCTAATTAAGAATGATTTTCTTTTCAGAGTTAATGGAAGCTAATCTGATAATCTATGCCAATAGGCTTATAACCATCCATTCCTCTTGTGAAACATATGTAAGCACTTAAAGAGTGGTGTGTTAGATAAAGGTAAAAATTCAAAAGAGGAGTTCTGACTAGATTATCTTACCATCTTCATATACTTTTGTGTAGCCCAAATCACTAATAATTGCCCATTTTCCCCACTTAGGATTTTTCCAGATCCTCTTGAAATCTCCATGTCCTTTTCAGGGGTCCTCTTTTATCTACTTTAAAATTCACCTAAAGATTTCCTTAAGGAGACACATTCTAATTTAATCTCACCCAACCCTGATTAAGTTCTTAGTGCTTATAAAACTTCTTCCATAAAAACTAGCTTATTCAGACTTCTGAATAGAAATGCCTCATTAACCAGCTTGTCTGTTTACCTGCAGTTCACTGATAATTGATTCTCATAATGACGATCCTGAGGGGCAAGATTCTGAAGTATTAAAGACTGAATGAAGTTTGCTTAATGTACTTATATTTGTTTCCCATGACTGCTGTAACAAATTACCCACAAAATTATTGGCTTAAAATAACACAAATTTATTATCTTACAGTTCTGGAGGTGAGAAACCCAAAGTGGAGTTCACTGGGCTAAAATCAAGGTGTCATCAGGGATTGCTTCCTTCCTTTCTGGAGGCTCTTTGTTAGTTGCTCAGTCATGTCTGACTCTTTTGTGACCCCATGGACAGGCTCCTCTGTCCATGGGATTCTCCAGGCAAGAATACTGGAGTGGGTAGCCATTCACTTCTCCAGGGGATCCTCCCGACCCAGGATTGAACCCAGGTCTCCTGCACTGCAAGCAGATTCCTTACCATCTGAGTCACCTTCCGGAGGCTCTGGAGGAAATTTCCTTGCCTTTTTCAGCTTTTCAAGACTGCCTACATTCCTTAGCTAGTGTACTCCTTGCAGTCTGCCATCACATCTCCTCCTCTCACTCGCCTGCCTATTTCTTTCCCTTAGAAGGGCCCTCGTGATAATTGTGGACCCACTAAAATAACCCAAGATAATCTTCCCATCTCATGATCCTTCATTGAATCATACCCGCAAAGTCCCTACTGCCGTGTAAGGTAATATATTTCTTATTTTTTATTGCAACATAGTTGATTTACAATGTTGTATTTGTTACAGGCATCCAGCAAGTGATTCAATCATATATGTAAATATGTGTATGTATGTATGTGCATATGTTCTTTTTCACATTCTTTTCCATTATAGGTTATTACAAGATATTGAATATAGTTTCCTGTGCTATACAGTAGGTGTTTGCTGTTTATCCATTTTATATTCATATAAAGTAGTGTGTATCTGTTAATCCCAAACTCCTAATTTATCCCTCCCTCTGTTTTCTCCTTTGGTAGCCATAAGTTTATTTTATATATCTGTGAGTCTGTTTCTGTTTTTTAAGTAAGTTAAAAAAAATTTGTTCCATTTTTATAAGATTCCATATATTAAGTGATATCATATGATAGCTGTCTTTCTCTGACTGACTTACTTCATTTAGTATGATCATCTCTAAGTGATTGACAGATTCCAGGAACTTGAACATGGGCATCTTGCGGGTGAAGGGACATTATTCTGCCTACCTTGGTAGTACATATTAAATTTATTTTGTCCTATTAAATGTATGACAATTAGTAAAAACCTATATGTATATATGATACATAAGTGATATATATATGTGAATATACATGATAAATTTACTATTTCTTTAATTGAGCTAAAAGACACTTTATTTATTTATTTATTTATTTTTTATAATGGCAAGGATTTATTTTCACAGATGAGAGTTGGCATATCTCTCATCCTTTTTTTTTTTTTTTAAAGACACTTTAATTTTTATTTTATATCTTAGTTTTAATCATTTCATGGGTATAATGCTTGTCTTTCTAGATCCACTATCCAGATCTCCTTTTTCATGTCCTTTTTCCCTTCATAGTCTCTAGTACTAGCTCTTTATGTGTACATTTTCAATAAACTGACATATTCCTGAAGGAATCAGCATGTGAACCAGGTTTATATGGTAAATAAACCAATTTCTGATTTCAAAACAATGATAGGACTATGAAAAATTCATATGGAAATTAATTAGAATTTACACTTTGTAATTGTCAAGTCAGCAAGCCAGGTTATTAATTCTGAATTGCTATTTCCATGCAATCATTCATTGATTCAACAAATATTCAATACTTAACACTAGCCTACTATGAGCTAAGGTTTCTGGATACAACAGTGAACAATAAAGACTTGTTCCTTCATTGAGCAGATTTTAGTGAGGAGAAGAAACAAGCAAATAAACAGAACATAAAGATGGGATAAATATAGAGAATTTCCTGGCTGTCCAGAGGTTAGGACTCTGCTTTCACTGCTGAGGCCCATATTCAATCCCTGCTGGGGGAACTAAGATCTTGCAGTCTAAAAAAAGGTGGGGATCAGAGTGGATGAGTACTATAAGAGAAGCAGATAAGAAGCTAGGGCAGACAAAAATGACAGTGGGGAAGTAACTTACATGACGCTGTGTGGGAAGGCCACTCTTAGAACATGATAACTAATCTGAGGCCCGAAGATAAGAAGCAGATAATGTGAAAAGCCAGAGGAGGAACTCCTTGGGCACAGGGAGCTACAAGTGCAAAAATACTGAGGCAGAAAAATTGTGGCTGTGTTTTAGGAAACAAAAGACAGCCAGAATAACTGAAGCCTAGTAAGTAGAACAGAGTGGCAAAAATGAAGTTGCAGAGGTAGATAAAGTCCAGAAATACAGCATTTAGGGCTTTAATGGATGGAAAAAAAAAAAAAAAATGTGTTATTCCAGAAGTTAAAAACAAGTGGAATATAGGACTCAGGAGTCAGGATTAGATATAAGTCAAAATAGCAGCTATATTACTGATTCTGCTGATTGGAGAATCAGTCAAATAGACTTCTTAATACTCCTCCCACTGCCATCACCCTGAAAAAATATCCCTCCCCTATTGTCCCTAGCAGAAGTGAACTGCAGGTTTTCCTTCCAGGGGCAAGCTGGTTGCTAAAGGGCAGAGGAGAATTAAGCTATTCTGAAAGAAAGAACCTAAGAAGTCTCTGAGACACACATTCTCAGTTCCCACTGCCATATCACCAGTGAGATATTAATAATTTCCAGGAAAGGCGTGCTAAGGGATGGCAGTGAGGGAGGGTGCAGTTGCTGAGAGAGAATGGGACTATTTTCACTTTCTTCCTGCAGAGAGAAAGTTCTCTCCTTTCTTTGGAATGTATAGAGGAGAGGGGAAGAATAAATATTACCCTTACAGTTCTAGCAGATGGATACTTCAGGCCATGATACAGAGTTTGAATTTCACTCTAAATAAAAACAACAAGCAAAGAAAAGTTTTTAGTAGCAGAGTTACAGACTGATATAAAATTTGGAAAAATTACCTTGCCTGCTGTGGAGACAAGTGGAAATAAGGAGAGCATCTAGCAGGAAGGGCTACTGCCTCCTAGATGATTTGAGAGATGGTGTGGCTTACATCAAGGCAGCAGAGGAGGAAAGTAAGAGGATTAACGGTCTGGAGGTAGAAAGGCTGTGCTTGCTGATGAATTAGATTTAGGGGAGACAGTCAAGGAGGACTTAAGGCTAAGTAATTGAGACTGGGATATCACATTTAAATGACTGGGTGGATGATGGAGCCATGTATTCAATTGGGAAAAACTGGAAAAGAAATAAGACAGCAACAGAATTATATTCCTTGGATTTGGCAAGGAAAAGTGCTACTGATTTGGCAAGAGTAAATTTTGGCTTCCCAGGTGGTTCAGTGGTAATGAATCTGCCTGCTAATGCAAGAGACACAGGTTTGATCCTTGGGTCAGGAAGATACCCTGGAGTAAGAAATGGCAACCCACTTCAGTATTCTTGCCTGGGAAATCCCATGGACAGAGGAGCCTGGTGGGCTATGGTTCATGGGGTCACAAAGAGTTGAACACAACATCGTAATTAAACAACAACAATAATTGTGAACACTGGGAAGTAAAACCAGATTTAGAATTTGAAGAAGAAATGACAGATAGGTGGTTGCTTGTGTACAATCTTAAAAATTTATTTATTTATTCATTTTGGCTGTGTTAGGGTTAACATTAGGGTTAGTTGTTGGGTCTTAGTTGCAGCACACAGAATCTTCACTGGGGACCTTCGTTGTGTCTCGAAGGAACTTTCGTTGAAGCACATAGACTCTCTGGTTGTGGCACATGGGGCTCTGAGGTATGTGGGATCTTAGTTCCCTGACCAGGGATTGAACTCACATCTCCTGCTTTGAAAGGCAGATTCTTAATGACTGGACCACCAGGTAAGTCCTACTTGTGTACATTTTTAAAGGAAACTTTACTGTAGAGGTAAGCAGAGAAATGGCATAATAAGGGAGATAAGGGATTTTTGGAAGATTTTTTGTTTTTACACCAAAGTGAATGGTCCACTGATGGTAGACAGAATACATGGAGGTACAAAACCTTTGGAAAGGTGAGAGGGAATGGTACCCAGAGTCTAATTGGGTAATGGGCCCAAGATATGGACACTTGAAGTGAATCTCTATAAGAGGAGGAATGATACAGATACAGGTAGACTGGTATATTTGATGACAGGAAAAGTCCCCACTGAATAACTTCTATTTCATTTATGAAGCATGAGGGGACATCATTAATGGAGGATAAGGGAAGAAGTAGGGCAGATAAGAGATTTGAAAAGAGAAGAGACATCATAAAGTAGTTGTGCCCAAAATTATGAATGCAAACTTAATGTAGAAACAAAGTTCTATCACTGGGCAGTGCTTAAAGCTCATTTAAGGTGTAATTACCCATGAAAAGTGTAATGTATCAATTTGGTTATTTTCTTCGACATTTCATTCTTTACTATACTCTGATACGGTCAAAGAACTGTTGTGGTACAGTTAATAGCATCTGTGAGCTAAAAGGATAAAATTTGAAATTTATATTTCAGAGGTAATTCAGTTTACAAGTTCTAGGTGTGACCATGGGAACAAGTGGCTGAAGAGGAGTAGAGGAAAAGTTAAGAGGTCAAGGAATTGAGAGGAAAGTTCTAGGCTGGATCATCTACATGCAGGGTGAAATCACAGAGCATCCTAACAAATATAGGAGTGGAGTGTGAGCCAGGGTCTAGGTCATCTACTAATAAAGAAGAACAGCCAAGACTTCAGCAGATGGCAGCAACGTGATTTAGAGAGGGATATAGCCAGATGTCATGGCTTCAGAGAGCAGAGGTTCCTGCAGGAGGACAGTGGGGAGTGAGGAAAACACCTCCTCCATCTATTGGCTCTGCGGTAGGTGGAGGGTGAGGGGGAAAAGCAGATGTCACTCAAGAGGCCTGTAGGGTAAAGTGTCCTCAACTAGGAGGTTGCTGCTACTGCTGCTGCTAAGTTACTTCAGTCGTGTCCGACTCTGTGCGACCCCATAGATGGCAGCCCACCAGGCTCCCCCATCCTTTGGTTTCTCCAGGCAAGAACACTGGAGTGGGTTGCCATTTCCTTCTCCAGTGCAAGAAAGTGAAAAGGGAAAGTGAAGTCACTCAGTTGTGTCCGACTCTTAGCAACCTCATGGACTGCAGCCTACCAGGCTCCTCTGTCCATGGGATTTTCTAGGCAAGAGTACTGGAGTGGGGTGCCATTGCCTTCTCTGAACTAGAAGGTTAGCTCTCAGTTAAAAGAAGGAAGTGAAAATTTCCGTAAGATTGAGAAAGTAACAGGGTTTTGTTATCAATTGCTGCTTAATAAACCATGACAAACTCAATGGCTTAAAACAGCAATTTTATTATCTCTCAAGATACTTTAGGTTGATTGGGCTCAGCTGGGTGATTCTTCTGATTCACATGATGTCATATGGGGCTGAAACCATTAGGAGCTATGATTGATCTGGAAAATCCAATTCGCTGATTCACATATCTGGTGTCTTAGTGGAGAAGACAGGAAAGCTGGGCTCAGTTGGGATGTCAATGCCTGTCTGTCTGTCACTCTTCTTTTTCATCTCAGGGTCTCTCCCTCTTCACATGAACTTACCAGGAGTATAGCTAGACATCTAACCTGGCAGCTTAGGCTTTCCTAAAGCGCAAAAGTGGACTCTTGCAGACCTTAAGGTTTATTCCCAGAACTGGCACATCATCATTTCTACCACGTCCTATTGGTTAAAGTGAGTGAGTCATGGGGCCAGTCCAGATTCAGGAGAGGAGTCTTACAATGATGTCAATGCCAGGATTTGTGATCTATTGGTAGCAGTAGCCATCAATGTCAATTAGCTACCATAAGAAACTTTTTCATTCAGACTCAAACTTCTTGGCAGTGTGGAAAGGCTGAGATGGGATTGGGATTCAGTCACGTTAGGAGATAGCAGAGCAGTGTAGGTATCAAAGAGCAGGTTGTAATGGAAGATGCAGGGACTTGAACTTCCAAAGATGACTGAAATAAAGAGGAACTTGAGGTATGATGTACTTGAGGGTCTAGTTGTACTAAAGCAGTGATTCCCATATTTCTTTTTGATTATGCACCCCTAACTTTTTTTAACATTCTAATATATGATAATAACATAATGTATAAATACTCTACTGTAATGTGTACTTTATAGAACTTAAAATAGAAATTAATAATGATTAGATTAAGAGATTAAATAATAGCTTTCCTATTATTTTATTCTATTTATTGATAGATCAACTTCCTTGCCCTTTTTGGTGACAGCAATTTGGTTGACAATTTCTTGTCGGTTAAACAAATCTTATTTTAATATCTTGTGATACAGTGGCTCAGAGGTTTGGTTCTAAGTTCAGTTTATTTCCATGTTGGTGCTAATGGCTATTTTAGCTGAAGGAGCTTTGTCACAAAAATAAGTACAGGGAGATAGAAGAAGTGCACCATTAGCTGTGCCTGCTAAATCATGATGCTAATTTTTCAAACCCAATTATGAGAAGGGTTTTGTTGAAATTCAGCTAGCTGACATATATCATCCCCAATAAATGTAATCCCCAATATCAGTCAGCCCTTCTTATAAGCCAATCAGAAGTTATTGCATTTTCATATTTTTAAGAAATGGATTAAAAACCCATTGAAACTACTTTTTTTAAAGCAAGATTAAAAAGAGGATCTTTACAGAAGATTTTCAAAAAACAGTCTGAAAAATTCAATTTCCAAGTTTTTGTGTGCAGATATTAAGAGTTTTACATTTAAATTGTTTTCAACAACAAAATTACATAACAGTGGAACATTTCCAAGTGTCTATTTTAAAAATGCTCTCTCCTTAGCCCAAGTGTCTTTGGAAACAGCAGTTACTTTCTCCTTCATTATTAAAAATGTCACACTTACCTTGAAGAAAGTGGTTGAGCATTATTTTTTCAAATATATCTGACCATTACTTATGTTCATAGAAAAGGTTAGCATATTGGGCACACTTGTCAAGTTTAGACAAGAAGGTATCTTCTCAGGCCTCCTCTCCTGACCTTGAATGTAAAATGGACTGGAATGGGTGAATTTAACTCAGATGACCATTATATCTACTACTATGGGCAGGAATCCCTTAGAAGAAATGGAGTGGCCATCATGGTCAACAAGAGAGTCTGAAATGCAGTACTTGGATGCAATCTCAAAAACAACAGAATGATCTCTGTTCGTTTCCAAGGCAAACCATTCAATATCATGGTAATCCAACCCTATGCCCCAACCAGTAACGCTGAAGAAGCTGAAGTTGACCGGTTCTATGAAGACCTACAGAACCTTTTAGAACTAACACCCAAAAAAGATGTCCTTTTCATAATAGGGGACTGGAATGCAAAAGTGGGAAGTCAAGAAACACCTGGAGTAACAGGCAAATTTGGCCTTGGAGTACGGAATGAAGCAGGGCAAAGGCTAGTAGAGTTTTGCCAAGAGAATGCACTGGTCATAGCAAACACCCTCTTCCAACAACACAAGAGAAGACTCTACACGTGGACATCACCAGATGGTCAACACAAAAATCAGATTGATTATATTCTTTGCAGCCAAAGATGGAGAAGCTCTATACAGTCAGCAAAAACAAGACCAGGAGCTGACTGTGGCTCAGATCATGAACTCCTTATTGCCAAATTCAGACTTAAACTGAAGAAAGTAGGGGAAACCACTAGACCATTCAGACCAATGGTTTGAATTGATTCAGACCAATCAAATCCCTTATGAATATACAGTGGAAGTGAGAAATAGACTTAAGGGACTAGATCTGATAGACAGAGAGCCTGATGAACTATAGACGGAGGTTCGTGACACTGTACAGGAGACAGGGATCAAGACCATCACCATGGAAAAGAAATGCAAAAAGGCAAAATGGTTGTCTGAGGAGACCTTACAAATAGCTGTGAAAAGAAGGGAAGTGAAAAGTAAAGGAGAAAAGGAAAGATATTCTCATTTGAATGCAGAGTTCCAAAGAATAGCCAGGAGAGATAAGAAAGCCTTCCTCAGCCATCAATGCAAAGAAACAGAGGAAAAGAACAGAATGGGAAAGACTAGAGATCTCTTCAAGAAGATTAGAGATATCAAGGGAACATTTCAGGCAAAGATGGGTTCGATAAAGGAGCGAAATCGTATGGACCTAACAGAAGCAGAAGATATTAAGAAGAGGTGGCAAGAATACACACAAGAGCTGTGCAAAAAAGACCTTCACAACCCAGATAATCACAATGGTGTGATCACTGACCTAGAGCCAGACATCCTGGATTGTGAAGTTAAGTGGGCCTTAGAAAGCATCACTATGAACAAAGCTAGTGGAGGTGATGGAATTCCAGTTGAGCTATTTCAAATCCTGAAAGATGATGCTGTGAAAGTGCTGCACTCAGTATGCCAACAAATTTGGAAAGCTCAGCAGTGGCCAAAGGACTGGAAAAGGTCAGTTTTCATTCCAATCCCTAAGAAAGGCAATCCCAAAGAATGCTCAAACTACCGCACAATTGCATTCATCTCACACGCTAGTAAAGTAATGCTCAAAATTCTCCAAGCCAGGCTTCAGCAATACGTGAACCGAGAAATTCCAGATGTTCAAGCTGGTTTTAGAAAAGTCCGAGGAACCAGAGATCAAATTGCCAATATCCGTTGGAGCATCGAAAAAGCAAGAGAGTTCCAGAAAAACATCTATTTCTGCTTTATTGACTACGCCAAAGCCTTCAACTGTGTGGATCACAACAAGCTGTGGAAAATTCTGAAAGAGATGGGAATACCAGACCACTTGACCTGCCTCTTGAGAAACCTGTATGTAGGTCAGGAACCAACAGTTAGAACTGGACACAGAACAACAGACTGGTTCCAAATAGGAAAAGGAGTATGTCAAGGCTGTATATTGTCACCCTGTTTGTTTAACTTATATGCAGAGTACATCATGAGAAATGCTGGGCTGGAAGAATCACAAGCTGGAATCAAGATTGCCGGGAGAAATATCAGTAACCTCAGATATGCAGATGACACTACCCTTATGGCAGAGAGTGAAGAGAAACTAAAAAACCTTTTGATGTAAGTGAAAGAGGAGAGTGAAAATGTTGGATTAAAGCTCAACATTCAGAAAACTAAGATCATAGCATCTGGTCCCATCACCTCATGGGAAATAGATGGGGAGACAGTGGAAACAGTGTCAGACTTTATTTTTTGGGGCTCCAAAATCACTGCGGATGGTGACTGCAGCCATGAAATTAAAAAAAGATGCTTACACCTTGGAAGGAAAGTTATGACCAACCTAGATAGCATATTAAAAAGCAGAGACGTTACTTTGCCAACAAAGGTCCGTCTGGCCAAGGCTATGGTTTTTCCAGTCGTCATGTATGCATGTGAGAGTTGGACCGTGAAGAAAGCTGAGCACTGAAAAATTGATGCTTTTGAACTGTGATGTTGGAGAAGACTCTTGAGAGTCCCTTGGACTGCAAGGAGATCCAACCAGTTCATCCTGAAGGAGATCAGTCAGTCCTGGGTGTTCATTGGAAGGACTGATATTGAAGCTGAAACTCCAGTACTTTGGCCACCTCATGTGAAGAGTTGACTCTGGAAAAGACCCTGATGCTGGGAAAGATTGGGGGCACGAGGAGAAGGGGGTGACAGAAGATGAGATGGCTGGATGGCATGACCGACTCGATGGGCATGAGTCTGAGTAAACTCCAGGAGTTGGTGATGGACAGGGAGGCCTGGCATGCTGCGATTCATAGGGCCGCAAAAAGTCAGACACGGCTGAGCCACTGAACTGAACTTTCAAGTTTACTTACAGATAAGTATTATTCAGCTTTGATTTGGATAGTTCTTTCTATAGGAAAACCAGTAAACTGGCTATGCTGTGGTAAAAAGGTTTTAATGGTCAGCCCTTGCTCATTACAAGGCTCCACTATCATTTTAAAGATATTATTTTATTTAAAAAGTTAATCACACTGACATTCTGTGTAGCACATAAACTGTGGTACATATCATATGTGGAGAGGAAATCAATTTGTAGCATCTTTATGCCATGTATTTGACTTATGGAGCCAGTGAGACAGCAGTGCCAGTCAGTACATTGAGTATTAGACAAGCATAAATCCCTTCATATTTTTTAGATACAAAATAAATGTGTCAGGACTCATATTTTATTCTTCTTTTCTTCCCCTGCTTTTAAGCTTTATTTTTGGCCACGCTCTGCAGCATGGAAGATCTTTGTTCCCCAACGAGGGATGGAGCCCGTGCCCCTGCATTGTCTTTTTAAAAAATTTTTGCAAATTTATTTTGGCTGTGCTGGGTCTCCATTGCTCCTCAGGCCTTTTTTCCCCTCTGTATTTGGGGCAGGTGGGGGCTAGTTGCGGAGCATGGGCTTCTCATTGCTGTGGCTGCTCCTGTTGCAGAGCCGGGGCTCTCGGGCAGATAGGCCACAGTCATCACAGCTCCCAGGCTCTAGAGCACAAGCTCTGTAGTTGCTCCAAGGCATGTGGGATTTTCCCAGACCAGGGATCAACCCATGTCTCCCTGTATTGGAAGGAAAATTCTTTACCACTGAGCCACCAGGGAAGTCCTAATATTTTATTCTTGCTCCTCATGGTTTTGTTTTGCTCATTCCATTTTGGAAATTATATTTTTTGAGTAGGATCAAGAGGAGGAACTTTTGGTTTTGGCAGCATGGTCCACAGTAAAACCTTAAAACAGTGATTTTGGGGTGACTGCGCTTTCTGACACCACTCAGTAAAGACTCTTATGCTAAAAAAGTTTCATTGCAACACAGTTATTATTGTATATAAGCACCAACTATGTGCAGACAATAGTTATAACAATGATTTTACACTAGAAGACAGATGATCCAACTTTTGGTCTTCAGGTACGTACTATGTACAATTTAAATTCATTCATTCGCTTAATATATTTGCCATAACTTTTGGCAAATATTTTAGAAGTGAGGTAAAATTGATATGAGTTTCAAGTATTTACCAAGGATTACACTTACAGTGAGTGGTGAAGATTAAGCTATATGCTTAAGATATTTTTTTCTCTAACCTACTTCCTTTAAGAAGGTCTTCAGGTACTAAGATGGAAATTAAACAGGCAGAAAATGTTAAAGACAGAAACAAAATACAAAAGTCCCCCGAACAAAAAGCACAATAGGACTTATACTATCAGGGAAAACGTACATTCAGAAGCCAGACTTGGGTAGTGGAGTTCAGAAAGGACCGGCGTTTGTTTGCAGCAGCAGTGGGATCAGTCAAAGGAAGGAAGTCATTGGGAACACTTGTCTTCTTAGAACACATAAGCATATTGGATTAGTGGCTCACAGGCAAGTCCTAGAATTTCTTCAACAGTAACACAGGAAAGGGATATCTTGTAGTTGTTTGGGAACGATTATAAAGCAGACATTGGATGTAGGAGTCTGGAACTCAGGGAACAAGAGGAGTTCATGCTCTGTTCTTCCCCTTTTCTTGGAGCTCTTTCTGCTCTGCTGACCTCTCAAAATGAGGTGGTCCCTCTTCTCTCTCCATCTTTCTCTCCCTTTGTCTCCTTTACACAGGCTCCCCATTTATTTAAGCCCCAAGGCTATATGTCATCCCTGATCTTGATCCCGAGTTCCAGATTTGCATATCCATTCCCCTACCATACTTTCTTATTAGCACTTCAAATTTGATATGGCCAAAAAAGAAATTTTAATTGTCCTTTCATCCCTAATCTGCTTTTTTCCCTAATCTTTACTATCTTATTTTGCTTAAACCAAAAACCTGGAACGCACTCTTCTGTTTCATTCTGTTTCTTCTCGCTGCCCTCTATCCAATCCCTCTGATTCTCCTTCTTTCCAAACATTATTTCACATCTGCCCACTTTTATCTCTGATATACAACCCTGGTCCAAACTGCCATCTTCTCGTACCTTGATTTCTCTGAGGGTCTCTGGCCTTTTCTCTTGCCCACTTACATTCTAACCTCTACATAGCTGCTGGAGTCATCATTATAGAATGTAAATCAGATCCATCATTCCCCTGCTGAGTCCCTCCTCCCTCCAAAACATCCTACCTCACTTAGAAGGCTCAAATTCCTTACCTTGGCTCACCAGCCCTCATGTAATCTATCTTGCTTCCATCTTTGTCATCATTTTAAACCCTTTCCCCCTCTCACTGCCTTTCTTTCTGTTTCCTGAAAATGCCAAGTTCATTCCTGCCTCAGAGCCATTAAACTAGCTGTTCCCCGAGCCAGGAATGCTCTTTCCACAACTGCTTCCTTTTTATTATTCAGGTCACAGCTCAATTATCACAAAGGAACTCAGTTGCCTCGCTTCTATAATGTACGCAAACCAACAAATCTGAAGCAGTTAGTTACTCCATCACATCGCTCTGATTTACTGTCCTTATAGCCTTATTATTATCTGTTATTTTCTTGTTTTATTTGTTTGTTTTCTCCCTGTGCTAGAATGTAACAATAGTAAGAACAAGGATTTTTGTCTTTCTTGTAAACTGGCACTGTTAGACCAGTGTCTGGAATGCTTTTCTTTTAAACATCAATTGCATGCTCTAATTTAGTACCCTGGAAGAGAGAGCTTTAAAGACAGAATATCACAAGCCTCATTAAAAATGTCTCATATCTAATGCTGTTTAATGGGAGAAGGGTACATCCAACAACTGTTGTTTAGTGATGGGAAGGATGTCTAATGGAACAGCTGTTTTCAAAAGAATCTTAATAGCTCTAGACTTCTGATTCAGGGAATGAATGAATAAACTTAAGCAGCTCTTCTGAGCATGTGCTATGCTAGGGACAGTCATAGGATAAGACAGGAGATAAGAAATGGTGGAAGAGAGAGCCAACTCATTTGTCCAGCTGATCATACTATGAAGGGTTGGGAGAATAGAGCACAGAGATAATATTAAAATAGAAATTGTTGGAAAAATACAAGTTACAGATGGATAGAATCCAAATCGATGGCACAAACAGAGATAGTTACTATAAAACATGATTCATGCCTTCAAGGAAACTTACAATATAAAAATGAAAGTGAACATATACACAGTTAAGTGGAATCCAAAACTCTTCTTGGACTAGCCTCAGGCACACCTCCAAACCAGGCCACTAGATTTTAGCCCTTAAATAAATCTGACTGTGGGAGAACTGCTCAGAAGCATAGCTTTACTAAAGATATAGTGAGAAAACAGAAAAGTGAAGTGTTAGTCACTCAGCCGTGTCTGATTCTTTCTGACCTTGTCGACTAGAGCCTTTGTGACCCTATGGACTATAGCCTGCTAGGCTCCTCTGTCCATGGGATTCTCAAGGCAAGAATACTGGAGTGAGTTGCCATTCCCTTCTCCAGGGGAATCTTCCCAACCCAGGGATCAAACCTGGGTCTCCTGCATTGCAGGCATATTCTTTACCATCTTAACCACCACCGAATCCCAGGAAAACAGAGGGAGAAGTCATATAGCAAAATAACCTAAAACTCTGCTCTTTTTCTCTTTCTTATAATTTCCTTAGTCCTTCCTCAGCAACCTTTCTAATCACCTTGCTTACTCCTCTTTTCCCCCATCCCCTTTCTCTAGCCAGCTTGTGTAGTATTCTCAGCAAACCAAAATCTAATTGTCAGCCAAACCATGACCACTTATTGTTTCTCAAATGAATTTAGGATGGTCGGTCTAGGGGTGTGGGTGGGGAGAATGACTCAACTTTTATGCCACAGATATGTCTGGAAACTAATTCAAAATTATTAGAGCTTAAGTTTCACACTGGTGTTTAGTTGGAAATAAATCTGAAAAGATGATAGCTCAAGGCATGATTAGCTTTGAATGCCGCCCCATTTTTACTTTTTGTAGGTCAATAGAGAATTTTGAAGATTTTCGAACAGAGATGTTTCATGATCAGATTTATAACAATAAGATAAGGCTGGGAACAAAATGAAGGATGAATTAGAAAAATAATCCACCAAAGACAGGAACATAGTTTAAACTATTTTAAAGTTATTCAGTGATGAAGTTATAAAATAGAGTGATGGAGATGACATGGAGAAGTTGATTTCTAAACACACTTAAAATTCAAGAATCCTCAGAATTTTAAGATTGAATAGATGTAGAAGGTTGAGAGGGTCCTCTTGTTTCTAGCTTCAGCGACCAGTAGGAGAGTGATGTAATTAACTGAGTTAGGGAGTGTAAACAATGAATAGCTGCTCTATTTTTGTATGTACTTTATGGTTTGTTTTTGTGGGCAGAGAAAATGATTTAGATGTCAAACCGGACAAGTGTGAGTAGGAGAGCAATACACCCACATGAAGATGTACAGCATTTGGAAATGCAGGTGTGAGGCTTTAAGGAAAGGTCAAAGCAAGAGGAAATTAGCGGTACAGATGACGATGGGAGCTATGGAAGCAGATAAATGATGCATGAGCAAGTGTGAAGCTGGGAGAAAATAGTGCTAAGGACAGGTACATAAGGGAGTATTACATTTAAGATATTTGTGAAAAATAGGAACAGAAACAGATTGACCAAGAGTTGTCAGAAAGAGAAGGCCTGTCGATAAAAAGACCATTATTTTTGAAAAAGTGAGAACTTAGGGTAAAGAATTAGGATACATGATGTACAAGTGGTTGTGGAATTCTGATATACCACGGGTTTTTAACTACAAAATCTACTTACGATCAACTGTTCACAGTTACCAGCCCTGATTATAAAGAACTAGGGGCAGGGTGTTGTAAAGGCAGGACGAGGGAGAAACTTCAGCTCCGATGTTGGAATAGAGAGAAATCCCATTTTCAGGGGCTTTTGTTACAAGTCTAGAAATTTAAATTAGACCTCTCCTCTCTGCTCTCTGTATATCTTTTGCTTTTAAAATTTTTTGTTGAAAAATAGTTGATTTACAATATTGTGTAAGTTTCAGGTGTGCGGACAGTGATTCATTCTGATCAGTCACAGCACCTTCTCCATACACTGCACAATTTTTTTTTGTATGTTTCAGTTGTGTTTTTACCTTTCTTGAAAAAATTAAAAATAATATGCCAAAAAGGTTGCTTTTTTTTAAAATTCCATCTTCAATATTAAAATGGCTGCACAAAAATTTGCTAACTTTGGTGAGTTTTTTATGCACGCCGATGTGACAACTGTCATAGTACAATCTAACAAAATTGTTTAGAATTAAGCTGAAGATAACTAAGTACTACTAGAGCTATCTTACAGAAAAAACCCAGCGAACCTTTTGGCCAACCCAACGTGTTTGTCCCAAGTACTCAACTTCGCCATTGTAAAATAAAAGCAGCCATAGACAATACGTGAAAAAAAAATGAACATGACTGTTTCTCGATAAAATTTTATTTATGAAACAGATGAAGGGCTGGATTTAGTCCATAGGCTATAGTTTTCTTACCCTAGTTCTTGATCAGTCATTCTCTGAGATTGATATCTGGCTAGGGGGTGCATGTTTGACCTTAGTATAAGTACAAACTAAAAATCTCCCAAGAGTTAGTTCAGTTTTGTCCAGGAGGAAATCACTTTTATCTTCAGATCTTGATCGAGGTGTAGTAAACATCAATCTGGTGATCTTTGAAGCTCCAAACAAAATGAGGTGGTATTGTGAAAGCAGCAAGGGCACTTTTGATTTTGTTGAGACAAGAGACCTGCATGATTAACAGAGCATCCACCAGGCCTTTTGATGTTCCTTGGGCCTTGACAACTGCATGCCATTTTTGAAGCTCCTTCATTATCTTTTTATTCACCAATTTAATTGATAAATCAATATATGTTAACAGGCCAATCCCATTGATATATTTTAGTTAGAAGACAATTATCTATATTATTTTTGTATTAATCCACAATTTGCTTATATACCATTATTAATCACTACAATTAAAATGGACCGAAAACATTCAAGATGAGTTACTATTACTTTTTCACTATTTAATTAACATTTTCCTGTGTGCTTTATTCAATTAGACTTTCTCCTTTAGTTAACAGGTAAAAATACAATATGTATTCTTTCATTCACTTATTCATTCATTTATTGAAATCTCCCTGAGTGTCAGGTATCAAGCAGAATGCAATGTGCTGGAAATACAAAGATAATCCTGCTTAATCTCTGTCCTTGAAATGCTCTCTGTCAAGGCATAATCGAGTTTCCAGAGGGAAGGACTGGTGAACAGTTTCAAATGTGGCTAAAGGTCAGTTCTGAGAACAGAGGCCACTGGATTTAGCAGTAAAAAATCACAGAGAGAGCCATTTCAGTGGAGTGTCAATGTAAGTGCACATACTTTTGGATTCTTCAAACTCTTGCCTATGCTATAATATTTAGATTCTCAACAATAGACCCCAAAGGCACTGTCTTTATTTCTCACCAGAGACTATATGATAAACTCTAATTTCCAGGTGAATTGGACCTTAGAGCTGTATTAATCAGGAATCTTAGCTGTAAGCAATAATACCAGTTCTGCTAGGCATCAGCAGGAAAGGATTTCAAAATCTCTGGAAAGAAAGGAGAATCAGTCTCAGAAGTTACATAAATAAGAAGTGAGTCAGAAGTCTGAAGCCAATCTAGATCTGTAAAGACACATTGCCTCGACATTGTATTTTCTAAGACTATTTTTTAGAGCAGTTTGAGGTTTACAACAAAACTGAGAGGATGATACAGAGACTTCTCATATACCCTCTTCTCCACACGTGCATAGCTTCCCCCATTAGCAACATCACTCACCGGAATGGTAACTTTGGGTTTACGCTTGGTGTTATACATTCTGTGGGTTTGGACAAAGGTATAGTGTATGCATCACTGGAAGAGGACATGGCAACCCACTCCAGTTTTCTTGCTTGGAGAATCCCATGGACAGAAGAGCCTGGAAGGCTACAGTCCACAGGGTTGCCCAGAGTCAGATGCAACTGACGTGACTTTGCACAGCACAGACAGTGTAAGTATAACAACAAATATTCATTATTATAAAAAATTCCTCTGTGCTCTGTGTATTCATCTCTGTCCCCCTGACTTCTGGCAATCCCTGAACTTTTTATTGTCTCCATGTTTCTGCCTTTTCAAAAAAAAGTCATATAATTGGAACTGTATAGTATGTATCTTTTCCAGATTGTTATCTTTCACTTAGTAATATGCATTTAATGTTCTCCTGTGTGTTTGCATCATTTAATAGTTCATTTCTTTTTAGTGCTGCATAACAATCTGTTGTCTGGCTGTACCACGGTTTGTTCATTTACTGAATGAAATACTTTGTTGCTTCCAAGGTTTGGCAGTTATGACCAACTATAAACTGGCAATGGCACCCCACTCCAGTACACTTGCCTGGAAAATCTCATGGACGGAGGAGCCTGGTAGGCTGCAGTCCATGGGGTCACTAAGAGTCAGACACGACTGAGCGACTTCACTTTCACTTTTCACTTTCATGCATTGGAGAAGGAAATGGCAACCCACTCCAGTGTTCTTGTCTGGAGAATCCCAGGGATGGGGGAGCCTGGTGGGCTGCCGTCTATGGGGTCGCACAGAGTCGGACACGACTGAAGCGACTTAGCAGCAGCAGCAGCAGCATAAACACCTGTGGGGACTTCCCTGATGGTCCAATGGTTAAGAGTCCTCCTTCCCATGTAGGGGGTGTGGGTTTGATCCCTGGTGGGGGAATTAAGATCCCATATGCTGTAGGGCACCTAAGCCCACTTGCCACAACTACTGAACCCATGCTCTGGAGCCCAAGTGCCACAACTAGAGAGAAGCCTGTGCACCTCAACCAAGAAACCATGTGCTGCAAGGAAAGATCTCGAGTGCCGCAACAAAGACCTGATGCAGCCATAAATAATTTTTTTTTTTTAAAAGAACACCTTTGACTATAAACACCTATGTGTAAGTTTTCAACTCCTCTGGATGAATATCAAGGATCACGATGATTGGATAACTGGTGAGAATATGTGTACCTTTGTAAGAAGTTGCCAACTTCCAAAAGTCCTCCAATGTGGCTGTATCATTTTGCATTCCCAACAGTGATACATGAGAGTTTCTGTTACTCCACATAGTTTCCAGCATTTGATACTGTCAGTGTTTCTGATTTTGGCCATTTTATGTATGCCAATGTATGCATATGTATGCAATGTATGCATTTTATATGTATGCAATGGTATCTCAGCATTGTTTTAACATGCCAAGCTCTAGTGACATACGATGTGGAGCATCCTTTCATGGGCAATTTGTCACCTGTATATTTTTAACAAGTATCTGTTCAGATCTTTGGCCCATACATTTTTTAAATTTTGTTTTTAATCAGAAGATAATTGTTTTACAATGTTCTGTTGCTTTTTGCCATACAACAATGAGAATCAGCCATAATTACATATATGTCTCCTCCCTCTTGAACCTCCTTCCCACCCTACAAACCATCCCACTCCTCTAGGTTGTCAAAGAGCAGGGGGTTGAGCTCCTTGTGTTATACAGGGACTTCCCATTATCTATTTTACATATGGTAATGTACATGTTTCAATGCGTCTCTCTCAATTTGCCGCCCCGACCAAGCATGTCCACAAGTCTGTTCTCTATCCCTGCCCTGCAAATGAGCTCATCAGTACCATTTTTCTAGATTCCATATATACGCATTGCATGCCGCATGCCTGCTGAGTCGCTTCAGTCATGTCCGACTCTTTGTGGCCCTATGGATTGTAACCCACCAGGCTTCTCTGTCCATGGGATTCTCCAGGCAAGAGTGGGTTATGGTGCCCTCCTTCAGGGGATCTTTCTAGTCCACGGATTGAGTCTCATGTTTGGGGCATTGACAGGTAGGTTCTTTACACTAGCGCCACCTGGGAAGCCCTATATATAAATTAACACACCATATTTGCTTTTCTCTTTCTGCCTTACTTCACTCTGTAAAACAGGTTCTAGATTCATCCATCTTACTAGAACTGACTCATATTCATTCCTTTTTAATGGCCCATGTTTTAATCAGGTTGTTCATGTATTTTGGATAATAGTCCTTTATCAGATGAGTCTTTTGCAAATATTTTCTCCAAGTGTGTGGTTTTTTTCCTTTTCATTAATCTTGAAAATTTTTTTTGAAATTTGACTTTTTCAAATCATATGTTGTTAAAATAACTTTCTTTGGTTAGTATCTTTATGTTTTATTTTCAGCTTTTGTGTGTGGACTTTTAATTTAGTGTATTGTTAGCAACACGGAGCAAGATTTGTTGCTTTAATCCAACCTAATAATCTCACTGACTACTCTTTCTGGTATATCTGCAATGATTTTAACCATCTTATATTTTATGCCTACCTTTCTTTTTCTGTTGATTTTTTTCTGCCTTTTTTGGGTCCAAAAGTTTTCTATTCTGCACTTTTTGTCGCTGAGTAATTTACTATTGATTATGTACTTTGTCTATTAGTTATAATCCTTACTTTTTCAGCATAACATTTAACTACAAATATCTCTTACATATTTTAACCTATTTGGTGCTTTTATTTTTCAAACACAGAACAATCTTAGCCTGCTTCAATTATCCATAATTGTACCCTCCAATCTTATTATTGCTTCATTTTTTAAAATACAAAAGTAGTCAATTTTTTTATAGTCAGTAGTAATTAAATTTATTTTCATTAATTAAAAAAATATTGAATGTTTCACGAATTTGTGTGTCATCCTTGTGCAGAAGCCATGCTAATCTACTCTGTTGTTCCAATTTTAGTATATGTACTGCTGAAGCAAGTGCTTCATTAATTTTTTTTTATTGAAGTATAGGCTTCCCAGGTGGTGCAGTGGTAAAGAATCTGCTTGCCAAAGCAGGAGACATAAGAGACAAGGGTTTGATCCCTGGGTCAGGAAGATCTCCTGAAGAAGGAGATGGCAACTCACCCCAATATTCTTGCTTAGAAAATTCCATGGACAGAGGAGTCTGGTGGGCTTCAGTCCATGGGGTCGCAAAGAGTTGGACACAACTGAGTACGCACACACACATAATTGATTTACAATATTGCGTTAGTTTCCGGTGTATGGCTCGACTTCTCTGCTGGCTCAGACGGTTAAGCATCTGACTACAATGTGGGAGACCCAGGTTCAATCCATGGGTCGGGAAGATCCCCTGGAGAAGGAAATGGCAACCCACTCCAGTCCTCTTGCCTGGAGAATCCCATGGATGAAGGAGCCTGGTAGGCTACAGTCCACGGGGTCGCAAAGAGTCAGACACGACTGAGCCAGTTCACTTTCACTTTCAGGTGTACGGCAAAATGATTCACATATATACACATATATATATTTCAGATTATTTTCCATTTGCTACTACTAAATATTGAATATTGTTCCCTGTGTAATAGAGTAAATCTTTGTTGATTATCTATTTTATATACAGTAGTGTGAATCTGTTCATTCCCTTAATTTATCCCTCCCTTTCCCTTTTTTCCTCTTTGGCAGCTATTTTTTTTTTTTTTTTTTTTTTTTGGGTATAATACTGGGACGTTGTGATTTAATTATTGAAATGGAACGTCAAAATCTTACTCAGAAAGAATATATTACAGATTAAAAGGTTGGAGACAAGTTATTTCAGCATTCAGTAGAAATTCTATTCAATAAAAAATCATAGCCAAGAGAAAAGCTGGATATTTTTAAAAGACCCATGGGTTATCTGGATTTAAAATTTCCAGATACTGAAATAGCTATGAATAATATATTCAAGAAAATATATGATAAAATTAAATCTAAAAAAGAAATACACAGAAATAGAGAGGATTCAACAATGAATAAAGAATTCAACAAATAGATTAAAGCAGATTGGACTCAATAAATAAGAGTAACAGTGAGTTTCATGTTGGATCAGAATACATACAGACTAAAAGATATATTAAGAAGCAAAAATAAGAAAATTATGTAAGAGACCCATGTGTCACAAAGTAAAACGTCTAAGCAATGTGGTTGAATTCCCAGAAAACAACCTAGCCAAAGAATCACAAGTTCAGAGAACTAATACATTATAATATGTGAGCTGAAAGTAAATTTACTGAAACTTTTCCCTGAAAGGAGATGGTATGTTTATTTTATGTTTATTTATGTTATGTTTAATTTATGTTGCAAATTAAGGGTATACTGGAGCTTCCTCAAAAAAAAGAAAAACAAAAAACAAAAACTAAAACCACCATATGATCAATAATTTTATTCCTGGACAAACACCAGAAGAAAATGAAAATATTCATTTGAACAGATACATGCACCAAATGCTCACAGCAGCACCACCCACAATAACCAAGATATGGAAGCAACCTAAGTGTTTATCAACAGGTGAATGGACAAAGATGTGACACATAGATAGAAATATACATACACACAGTGGAATTCCACCTAGTCACTCAGAAAGAAGAGAATTTTGCCATTTGCAGCACCATGGATGGACCCAGAGGGTATCATGGCTAGTGAAAACTTCAGACAAAGGCAAACACTCTATACTATCACTTATATGTGGAATCAAAAAGATTTATCCTTCTCTGTCCCCCTTCCCCCCTTGGCAACCATAATTTAAGAGGTTTTTTGTTTTTGGTTTTTAAAAAATTTTTTAAGTAACTCATTTACTTATTTTTGTTGACCCTAGGTGGCGCAGTGGTAAAGAATCCACCTGCCAATGCATGAGATACTGACAATGCAGGAGATGAAAGCGACTCGAGTTCCATTCCTGGGTTGGGAAGATCCTCTGGAGAAGGAAACGGCAACCCACTCCAGTATTCCTGCCTGGAGAATCCCATTGACAGAGGAGCCTGGTGGGCTACAGTCCATGGAGTTGTGAAGAGTTGGACACGACTGCATGACTGAGCATGTTTATTTTTGTTTGCACTGGGTCCTTGCTGCTGCGCACGGCTTTCTCTGGTTTCAGGAAACCGGGGCTGCTCTCCCCTGCGGTGCATAGGTTCCCCATCGTGGTGGCTTCTCTGTGCGGAGCACAGCCTCTAGGCGCGTAGGCTTCAGTAGTTTCCGCACAGGGGCTCATTAGTTGCCGATTCAGTAGTTGCAGGCTCATGGACTCAAGAACACAAACTCAGTCATTGTGGTACCCAGGTTTTAGTTGCCTGAGACATGTGGAATCTTCCCAGACCAGGGCTCAAACCAGTTTCCCTTGCATTGCAAGGCGGATTCTTAATCACTGGACCACAAGGGAAGCCCCATCCTTCTATTTTTTAAAGACATCTTCTCAGTTCTAAAAGATCATGGATTCACAAAGACCCAGTCATTCTCCAAACACATTCTAGTTCTGTTAAGAAAACCTAGGTAATTAGGAAGTTTATGTAATCTTAATAATTAAATGGTGATACTTCCAGAGATGAAGAGGGCAGTTTTGTTCACCTAGCCAGCTGGTGACTTGCTTTTCTTCATAGTCAAGGAGCTATGCTTATTATTCTCCGTGCCTAGGCTTGAAGCTCCAGATGCAGAGCAGCAGATACAACAATGATTTTTCATTTGCCTTTTAGGAAGTGAGTTTTACCCCAATTTAGTTTGGATCAGTGGATTGCGGTTTCAGCCCTGCACCTTCCATGGCATATATTCAGAAAGCAAATTCTAGTCACCAATGTTTATTTTTGGATTTAGAATCCAGCAGAGTTTGTGGCATTTCTCTTCTGCTTCTTATCCATGGAGATTTATGTTTGAGTCTGATAGGCAATTTTTGGTTTTCTCTCTCAATATTTATGTATATTACTGATTATTTTTGGTGCTGGGTGAGCACATGAACACCTGAACTTCCGGGGTCATCTTGACTGTAATCTCTCAATACTCTTTTAAAGCCTAAGATTTTATATTCGCTCTACACCAGAAAAAGATGAGAAAAAAGCACATTAGATTCTCTCTCCTTAAACTATATTTTTCGCTGATATAATAAGTTGTTCTGTCCAACCTTTGTGTGGAAAGGAAATTATACACTGGGTTGCATAATCTTCTCATAAGTTTCACAGCGTCTCATAGGTAAAAGCTTTATTTTATGGTATCATTATCAAGATCACTCATTTGTGTGGTTCTAGAAATTCCAAAATGTCAGGTACATCCATAAAAAATTATAATCTAAAGTTAAAAAAAAAAAATTATACTCTAAAGTTAAAAGAACTGATTGTCTAGTTCTTTGGGTAATCTGCTGTAACTCTCCACAGTACTGTTGGACTACATGATGCTTCCCTCCTAGTTTTTATTCATTGTATTTATGGTACAACCCTTCAATTGTGCTATATTTTTGTTTTAATTTTTTCCTTATACTTTTAATAATTTTCATCATTTGTAAGTGGCTTAGGCCTTAGGCCTAAAAATAAGAAGCCCTTTATATTAACTGACATTTTCCATTAATGAGAAAACACTGTCACTTCAACTCTTTATTTCCTGTTTGTAAAACCAGGCATATGAATTTTTTAGCGCTGAACTGTGGTGTGGGGGAAGACTCTTGAGAGTCCCTTGGACTGCAAGAAGATCCAACCAGTCCATCCTAAAGGAGATCAGTCCTGGGTGTTCATTGGAAGGACTGATGCTGAAGCTGAAACTCCAACACTTTGGCCACCTGATGCGAAGAGCTGACTCATTGGAAAATACCCTGATGCTGGGGAAGATTGAGGGCAGGAGGAGAAGGGGATGACAGAGGATGAGATGGTTGGATGGCATCATCGACTCAATGGACATGGGTTTGGGTGGACTCTGGGAGTTGGTGATGGATAGGGAGGCCTGGTGTGCTGTGGTTCATGGGGTCACAAAGAGTCAGACACGACTGAGCAACTGAACCGAACTGATAACAAATTACCACAAACACATTGGCTTATAACAACATGGAGTGATTTTCTTACTGTTCTGAAGGTCTGAAGTCTGAAATGGGCCTCACTGGGTTAAAATCAAGGTGGTAAGCAAGATTGCATTCCTTCTGGAGGTTCCAGAAGAGAATCCATTTCCTTGCCTTTTCCTTCTTCTAGAAGCTGCCTGCATTGTTAGTGGTCCCTTCCTCCACCTTCAAAGCCAACAGCATAACATCTTCACCTCTCTCTCTGATTCTGACCCTTCTGCCTACCTCTTCTGCTCATAAGCATTCTTGTGATTACATTAGGCCCACCTAGGTAATGCAGGATAACCTCTACACCACAAATTCATCAGATTAGCAACGTCAGTTCTATCTGCAACCTTACTCATTAATTCCCTTTCATTAGTTCAGTTCAGTTCAGTCACTCAGTCATGTCTGACTCTTTGTGAGCCCATGGATTGCAGCATGCCAGGCTTCCCTGTTCATCACCAACTCCCGGAGTTCACTCAAACTCATGTCCATTGAGTTGGTGATGCCACCTAACCACTTCATCCTCAATCATCCCCTTCTCCTCCCACCTTCAGTCTTTCCAAGCATCAGGGTCTTCTCCAATGAGTCAGTTCGTTGCATCAGGTGGCCAAAGTATTGGAGTTTCAGCTTCAACATCAGTCCTTCCAATGAACACCCAGGACTGATCTCCTTTAGGATGGACTGGTTGGATCTCCTTGCAGTCCAAGGGACTCTCAAGAGTCTTCTCCAACACCACCGTTCAAAAGCATCAGTTCTTCAGTGCTCAGCTTTCTTTATAGTCCAACTCTCACATCCATACATGACTACTTGAAAAACTATAGATTTGACTAGACCTTTGTTGGCAAAGTAATGTCTGCTTTTTAATATGCTGTCTAGGTTGGTCATAACTTTTCTTCCAAGGAGTAAGCATCTTGTAATTTCATGACTGTACTCACCATCTGGAGTGATTTTGGAGTCCCCCCAAATAAAGTTGGTTACTGTTTCAATTGCTTCCCCATCTATTTACCATGAAGTGATGGGACTGGATGCCATGATCTTAGTTTTCTGAATGTTGAGCTTTAAGCCAAACTTTTCACTCTCCTCATTCACTTTCATCAAGAGGCTTTTTAGTTCTTCTTCACTTTCTGCCTTAAGGGTGGTGTCATCTGCATATCTGAGGTTATTGATATTTCTCCTGGCAATCTTGATTCCAGCTTGTGTTTCATCCAGCCCAGCATTTCTCATGATGTACTCGGCATATAAGCTAAACAAGCAGGGTGACAATATACAGCCTTGACATACTCCTTTTCTTATTTGGAAACAGTCTGTTGGTCCATGTCCAGTTCTAACTGTTGTTTCCTGACCTGCATACATATTTCTCAAGAGGCAGGTCAGGTGGTCTGGTATTCCCATCTTTTTAAGAGTTTTCCACAGTTTACTGTGGAAAGTCAAAGGCTTTGGCATAGTCAATAAAGCAGAAATAGATGTTTTTCTGGAACTCTCTTGCTTTTTCGATGATCCAGCCGATGTTGGCAGTTTGATCTCTGGTTCCTCTGCCTTTTCTAAAACCAGCTTGAACATCTGGAAGTTCACGGTTCATATGCTGTTGAAACCTGGCTTGGAGAATTTTGAGCATTACTTTACTAGCGTGTGAGATGAGTGCAATTGAGTAGTTTGAGCATTCTTTGGGATTACCTTTCTTTAGGATTGGAATGAAAACTGAACTTTTCCAGTCCTGTGGCCACTGCTGAGTTTTCCAAATTTGTTGGCCTATTGAGTGCAGCACTTTCACAGTGTCATCTTTCAGGATTTGAAATAGCTCAACTAGAATTCCATCACCTCCACTAGCCTTGTTTGTAGTGATGCTTCCTAAGGCCCACTAGACTTCACTTTCCAGGGTGTCTGGCTCTAGGTGAGTGATCACACCATTGTGATTATCTGGGTCATGAAGACCTTTTTTGTACAGTTTTTCTGTGTACTCTTGCCACCTCTTCTTAATATCTTCTCCTTCTGTTAGGGCCATACCACTTCTGTCCTTTATTGAGCCCATCTTTGCATGAAATGTTCCCTTGGTATCTCTAATTTTCTTGAAGAGATCTCTAGTCTTTCCCATTCTATTGTTTTCATCTATTTCTTTGCATGGATCACTGAGGAAGGCTTTCTCATCTCTCCTTGTTATTCTTTGGAACTCTGCATTCAAATGGGAATATCTTTCCTTTTCTCCTTTGCTTTTCACTTCCTTTCTATTCACAGCTATTTGTAAGGCCTCCTCAGACAGCCATTTTGCTTTTTTGCATTTCTTTTTCTTGGGGATTGTCTTGATCCCTGTCTCCTGTACAATGTCATGAACCTCTGTCCATAGTTCTTCAGGCACTTTGTCTATCAGATCTAATCCCTTGAATCTACTTTTCACTTCCACTGTATAATTGTAAGGGATTTGATTTAGGTCATACCTGAATGGTCTAGTGGTTTTCCCTACTTTCTTCAATTTAAGTCTGAATTTTGCAATAAGGAATTCATGATCTGAACCCTTTTGTCATGTAACCTAGCTTTCAAAGGTGTTAGGGATTAGGACGTGGACATCTTTGGGGGATCATTATTTCATCTACCTTAATACTAGTTAGCTTATAAGAGTTCTTCCTATTCTATCAAGGATTCTAAATTTTGTAAGTACTCTGTGAGGTATATTAGTGCAAAAAGATAGTATGTAAGTACTGAATAATGCATAAGACTTTCAACTACAGAAATTATTATAAATTTTTATGCCTTGCTAATTTCACAGAACTATTTTTTCCATTGGATACATTAAAACATAAAAAATCACAGTGATTACTTTCTACTAGTAATTCAGAAGGTATCCTAATTAAAATATTTTAACATTTTAAGCTGTAAACCAAGTTTAGGGTGAGGATCATTTATACTCTCAAAGATCTACTTAAAATTAAAAATTAAAATTAAAAATTAAGAGGCTTTTTCTATGTTAACCAGTCAATGAGAATATTATCATGATGGTTCGGTAAGTACTTAAGAATTAAAATTTGGTAAAACGTTTTTAATTAAGTTCTTTCTACCTCATTTGCAATTTGGTTTGTTTTTTATGCAGTGGGAAAATGCAAATGTTTCTCAAAGGAGCTTTCATATTCATAAAATGTTCATAAAATATTCTCAAATCCTATGGGGTTTATCACGAACATTAAACTTGCCTTATTATTTTTCAGGTCAGTGTAGCCAAAGAGGGAACTTTTAAAATAATACCACGCTTTGGGGTGTGGTTGCAGGTGTTAGTGTTAGTTTCATCACTTTTATTAAATCAAATGCTATTATAAAAGCAATACTTAAAAAAAAAAAAAAACAAGACAAAATAACTATAGCTTTCAATTTCCAAGTAATGAATACATCCTTGAAAGTAATTACTGCAGTCCCCAAACAGAGAGAATGGTTTAAAATGATAATGTGAAATAATTTTACTTTCATGATCCTGTATTGCTCTTTTAGCATTAACATTTTGGTTTAAATTCTTGAATACGATTCATTTGCTATGCTTGTTTTGTAGATGTTCTTTTCCCTGGAGGATTTTTCAAAATATTGCATCAGCTTGTGTTTTCCAGGTTCTCATTTCTGAATTTGAAAAGATGCTCCCAAAGAGATTATAGCTAAGTAAGACTTTATTATTTATATATGCTTTGTTTGAATATGTACCCTAGGATTTGAATCTATCATCAGCTCTTTTCTGACCCCAATTATTAAGACAATTCAATATTTTTCACAGTCATCATTATAACTGAAAGAGAAATATTATTTTTTAAAATGGCACACCTAACATCAGAGATGCAACTGGTTTAATCTTCATTGGAACTGCAATTAAAATATAATAATATATGCATATCAATTGTATTATTTCCATTTGTTTAACATAGCTGAGGAGTATTTTGGTACTTAATGTTCTAGCACAAATGAATTACTCTCCTACAGCTGTTCCATAGACACTAAATCTTCTACATAGAGATGCCTGTGTCTGTGGTCTTCAAACTGTCAATGATGATAGTAAAATAGCATATAACAGAGGCGAAACTACCTTCTTCACCTCTGGAAACACCTCTATTTTATTAAAATGTTACAAATTTTCTAACTACCTATGTCTTCTTAATAGGGTTACCATGTGTTTGGAGAATGACTGGGGCTTCATGAATTTATGATTTTTTAGAACTGAGAAGATGTCTTTAAAAGATAGAGGTTAAATTTTTTATTTGCACTGTAACCTGGATTATAATATTCTACATTTGTTCTATTAAAAAAAGTAGGGGGTGTGTGGGTGTATATGTGTTAACTATGGTTTGGGTCTAGGGACAACATTCAGAAGTTCACATAAACACAGATTTTTCAAATTGTGTGTTAGAAAGTAGTAGTGACTTATATTAAAATTATATTTAAAACACAGTTTTGCAGTGAAAATTTTAAAACATGGAAAACCTTTCATATTTTCTCTGTGTTGATGCTATGACTTCTGGCCAATTCAATATGGAGTGAAGAGAGACGTTATGAACCAGATTTTAGGAAGCAACTTATTTCAGAGTCTTACAACTCATTATGTTACAACTCCCCCTTTTATTCTGATTATAACAGAAATTTTGTCTCACTGCAACAGAAATTGCTGCAACAGCTTTTCTTCACATTTCTAAGTAAGGATATCCTTGGGATTGAGTCACTTTTGGGGTCTAGGGGGTGTCAGATGATCTTATCGTTTGCTGCCAAAACACTCACAAGGATTCTGAAAAAGGATCTGTTTGATTTTTCTGAACCCGATTTCTTGTAGCTTGTCCATCTGAATTGGGAAAGTGGAGGTGGAGTTTTCTGGGGAGGTGGGAGAGGTGACTTTGAGAGGCAAATAGACATTCCCAAATATTGTTGTTCAGTCGCTCAGTCGCATCTGACTCTTTACGACCCTGTGTATTGCAGCATGTCAGGCATCCCTGTCTTTCCAATGAATATTTAGGGTTGATTTCCCTTAGGTTTGATCTCCTTGCTGTCCAAGGGATTCCCAAGAGTCTTCTCCAGCACCACAGTTCAAAAAGTGTCAGTTCTTCAGTGCTCAGCCTTCTTTGTGGTCCAGTTCTCAAATCTGTACATGATCACTTGACAGTTATCTGCCATAGGGACACAGCTGTGAGAAGCCAGGTCCATGTATGTATATGAGACTTCAAAAAGTTATTCTCTCAGCTCCAACCCAAAGTTGGAGGTGTTCAGTAAGAAAAAGTCAGATTGGGATCAGAAAATATTATTTTCTTTTTCCCCCAATGAGTTTAGCTGTGGGTATTCTCATACGAAAGCCACAATGGGTAATAAAGGTTGCCAGCCTGGCTCTGAGACCACAAGAAGACAATAGCTAAGGACATTGAACAATAGGTCATTTCAATAATTCTCAACCTGTGTCATACCCTGGCAATGCAGAATGACATTAAGAAGTGTGATTGGGAAGCTGGAGGGCATAAAAATAACTAGAGCCTCTCTGGTGGGGGAGCCATCTCCTTATTGCCCAGATTAATTAGGCCAACTTTTCACTGGATGCCAAATTCTTTAATGTATTTATCACAACTGCACCAACTCTCATTACGATCAGATAATTATGTGTGTAATTTTTGGTTGAAATGTCTTACTCTTTCATTAGATAGTGGACTTCTTGAGGGCAGAGAGCATGACTGTCTTACTGCTACAAACCCAGTGACAGGTACATGTATGGTAATCAACAAGTATATATACTATTGTGTGGTGGTTAATACATACTTGTTGAATGAACTGATGGTAGTAAATTGGGTGAGAGCAAAAAATGCCTTGCAGCTTCTTCAAGCTGTATATTCATGAAATGAAATTTAACTTAACTTCTGCCTTTTGTCCTTCCAATCTGTTTCTCTTCTTGTATTCATTAATATGGCTAATGGTGTTATCACTTATCTGATCTCCCAGATTAGAAAGCTCAGAGCCATTCTGCATTCCTCTCTCTTACCCAATCTATATATAATTGACTTTCAATTTTTTTTTTTAATTTTGCTTTAGACTGTCTCCGGATTCTGATTCTTCTACCTTTGTAGTGCCATGATCTTAATCTAGGCTTTTATTTTCTATTATCTAAAATACTGCAACAGCCACCTAATGAACCCTGAGCCATTAATTTCTACCTATTTCAATCTGTACATTGTCATTGAGGGTTGTCTTCCAAACCACTGCTGTGTGAATACCCTGCTACTTATAATTTTTCATTGGCTCTTTATTAACCTAAAAAATAGCCATGTATCACTTAAAGAGTGGTTCTCAAAGAGAGTGATACTGCTCCCTAGGGATATTTGCAAATTTGTGAGCACATTTTTGATTGTCATGAAGATTGGTAGTACTACTGACCTTCACTAGGCAGGGACCAGGGAGGCTAGATGTTCTATGGACATCTATATATGGACAGTGTTCCTTAATAAAAAATTATTTCATATTCTGCACATCTTTTAAATGTCCCACAAGAAATTCATGTAAGTGGGAAACTTGTATAAGCATTTGAACAGATGTTTTACAGGAATGGAAGCATTGTGTAAATTCACAGAAGTATCAGTTTTGATCAGAACTTTTCTAAAGTTGTTTGCCATTTTTGAGACTCATAACGCTAATGGTGGATGCTGCTTGGGGTATCTGAGTTTCCAGAAACACATCTTCATTTGTGGCTATCACATTTATGGTGATCCTGTATATAGATGCAAGCATCTGACTACTTCATGTTTTCCAGTGAAGCTGTACCCAAGCATTGACATATTGAAATACATGTTATTTTATTTTGTTACTTTTATTTCTCTTATATATAACATTAAATATCATATGGGTTTCTAAACCATGTGTCAGTTAGTTTTATCTTCCTTGAATTTCATTTCAGAAGAGTAACAAGGACAAGGACATCCGTTGGATCATAGAAAAAGCCAGAGAGTTCTAGAAAAACATCTACTGCTGCTTTATTGACTACGCCAAAGCCTTTGACTGTGTGGATCACAACAAATTGTGAAAAATTCTTAAAGAGATGGGAATACCAATCTATCTGACCTGCCTCCTCAGAAATCTGCATGCAGGTCAAGAAACAAGTTAGAACCGGACACAGAACAACAGACTGTTTGCAAATTGGGAAAGAGTATGTCTAGTATGTCACCCTGTTTATTTAACTTATATGCAGATACATCATGAGAAATGCTGAGCTAGATGAAGCACAAGCTAGAATCAAGATTTCCAGGAGAAATATCAATAACCTCAGATATGCAGATGACACCACCCTTATGGCAGAAAGTGAAGAAGAACTAAAGAGCCACTTGATGAAAGTCAAAGAAGAGCGTGAAAAAGTTGGCTTAAAGTTCAACATTCAGAAAACTAAGATCATGGCATCTGGTCCCATCACTTCATGGCAAAGAGATTGGGAACAAGGGAAACAATGACAGACTTTATTTTTTTGGGCTCCAGAATCACCACAGATGGTGATTGCAGCCATGAAATTAAAAGATGCTTGCTCCTTGGAAGAAAAGCTATGACCAACCTAGACAGTGTATTAAAAAGCAGAGACATTACTTTGCAGACAAAGGTCCATCTAGTCAAAGCTATGGTTTTTCCTGTAGTCATGTATGGATGTGAGAGTTGGACCATAAAGAAAGCTGAGCACTGAAGAATTGATGCTTTTGAACTGTGGTGTTAAGAGAAGACTCTTGAGAGTCCCTTGGACTACAAGGAGATCAAACCAGTCACTCCTAAAGGAAATCAGTCCTGAATATTCATTGGAAGGACTGATGCTGAAGCTGAAGTTTCAATACTTTGGCCACCTGATGCGAAGAACTGACTCATTGGAGATGACCCTGAAGCTGGGAAAGATTGAAGGCTGGAGGATACGGAGACAACAGAGGATGAGATGGTTGGATGGCATCACTGACTTGATGGGCATGCCTTTGAGCAAGCTCCAGGAGTTGGTGATGGACAAGGAAACCTGGCTAGTTGCAGTCCATGGGGTCACAAACAGTTGGACACAACTGAGCGACTGAACTGAGCTGAACAAGGACGAATATTTATCTTGAGAATTATCAGGCTTAAAACTACATATGAAGATGATATATCAGATTTATTAAAAGTATATTCAGATGATCAAAGAAAGTGAAGTTTCTTTATTTTTCTCTAGGGCTGATCTGTTAAGTCGTTACTTACACTGTAGTAGATAAAAGAAAGTGAAAATTTTAATCTAAACCTGTAAATATAATCCAGTAAAATGATTTTTAAACATCCACTTGGATGACTGTATAGCTTTTTATAGGACGCTCAGTATGTCTCAGATTTCTTCTCCTTCCACTATTACACTCTAAGAGTCTATAAACTGGGAAGAGGGGTGATAAAGGACCTTGTGGTGGTGAGGAGAGGAGTCCTTGCTGTCTATATGGCCTCATTCGGCCTGTGGCTTAAATACAATCTATATGCTGCAGATGATCTGTTGACTGACCTTCCATCTCCAGTCCTGAATTGTGCTGCTCTGGAATCATATTTCCATCTCCCAACTTGACATTTCCACCTGGATGCCTAATTGGCATCTCAAACTCACCATTGTCAAGACAAGACTCTTGATTCCACCTCTCCCCAAATTCACTCATCTCCTACCAAACTTTTCCATGCCAGTAATGGCTGCTCTACCCCAATTGCTCAAACCTACAGTCCCCATTCCTCTCTTGCCTCACATTTCAATCCGATCCATCAGCAAGACCTATTGACTGTACTTTCAAACATGTACTGTTTCTGCTGTTATAACTCAGTTTCTCTAGCCTCCCTGTTTTGTCCCTTACAGTCAGTCCTTCACACAGCATCCTGAATTGTCTTTCTAATGGGTAAACCAGATTATGTCACTTCCTTCATGACTTCCCACTGGAATCAGAGTAAAATCCAAGCTCTCTCCCAAGGACTACAAGGCCCTACCCGTCTTCTCCTTCTGCTTCCCTCTCTGACCTCCTCTCGCCACTTCCTCCTCATTCACAGTCCTATAGCCCACTTCAGACCTTCCCCCAGATCTGCATGCATGGCCTCCTTCTCACAATTCATGGCTCAAGTCTAATATCACTTCCTCAGAAAGGTTTGCCTGTCTTGTTCATTTCTATTTCCTCATATCAAAACAGCTAGCTACGCAAAGAAACTGGCTAGTAGATGACTGGCTTATTTCTGCTGTGACAAGCTGGATGCGTATTCACCGTGGGCTAGTGAGCACCGAGGCGCACCTCTGGGGGTGATGTGGTGGTACCCAGTACTGCAGCCTGGCCATTTGCCCAGGGCCTTGGGTGCTGTCACAGAGGTCTCTCTGTGACTCCAGGCTATGCTGGTCTACTGGCACTCTCGGCACATTCAGACTTCCTCTATAAAGCATTTAGGAACTTCTGGGGACACAGCAGGACACGTACAGGCCAAGAGCAGCCCGGAGATGTGCCTCAAGTTTTATGCGGCCATTATACACCCCCACTTACACACCACGGTTCCCATGTCATGTTGGACATTGTACTGAGGGAGAGGTAGGGCTCTCCCAGGCCAGGGGCCTCCTCAGCACTGCTTCTAATGAGTCCCTAGGTCCAAAGTCCTTGGTCTTAATAATTTCTGTTTCAATATTTCTGAATGCCATTTTGTCACATGAAGGCCATAAAGATGCTCAACATTGCTAATTATTCAAGAAATGCAAATCAAAACCAGAAGGAGGGATCATCTCACGTCAGCTAGAACAGCCATCATCAAAATGTCTATGAAAAATAAATGATGGACAGGATGTAGGAAAAGGGAATGCTCCTACACTGTTGGTGGGAATGTAAATTGGTACAGCCACTATGGAAAACAGTATGGAGGTTCCTTAAAAAACTGAAAACAGAGCTACCATATTACCTAGAAATTCCACTCCTGGGCATGTATCTGGAAAAAAATGTGGTTTGAAAAGATACATGTCAGCTCAGTTCAGTCGCTCAGTCACATCCGACTCTCTGAGACCCCAAGATACACATACCCCAATGTTTATTGCAGCACTATTTACAACAGCCAAGACATGGAAGTAACCTAAATATCCATTGTCAGAGGAATGGATAGAGATGTGGTACATGTACAAAGTGAAATATTACTCAGCCATAAAGGGATGAAATAATGCTATTTGCAGCAACATGGATGGATCCAGACATTTTCATACTAAGTGAAGTAAGTCAGACAGAAAAAGACAAGTATATGAACATCACTTACATGTGGAATCTAAAAAAAAAAAAAATGATACAAATGAACTTATTGACAAAACAGGAACAGACTCACAGTCTTTGAAAACCAATTTATGGTTAACAAAGGAGAAATGTGGGGTAAATCAGGAACTGGGGATTAACATAGACACACGACTATATATAAAATAGATAATCAACAAGGACCTATGTATAGCACAGGGAAATCTATTCATTATTCTGCAATAATCTGTATGGGAAAAAAATCTGAAAAAGAATGGATAAATGTGTCAGGATAACTGAAGAACTTGGTTATGTACTAATATAACTAATATACTAGTTATTAATATATATACTATTTTTATATATATTATATATTATATAAACTAGTATATAATATATATTTAATTATTTATATATAATATATAATATTATAATAAACAATAATATACAATATATAATTATATTTATATATAAAATATAGAAAAATATTATATATTATATATAATTATAATTATAATATAATATAATAAATATATAATATATTATATATTAATATACTATATAATAAATATATAATAATAATATATATTAATATATGATATAAATTATATAAACTAATAATTAATTAGTAATTAATATATAAACTAATATAACGTAAGTCAACTACACTCCAATATAAAATAAAAATTTTAAAAAGAAAATAATTATAAGCACACACACAAACAGACAAACACACACACAAACAGATAAAATCCCTTCTCTCTCTCAAGTCCCACCTTTACCTGCAGTCCCTCTGCTGTCGCAAAGCAGAAACCCGGAGGAAAGAGGAGAGAGACATCTTTCAGGTGTCACTCTTCTTATTTCTTGTCTTTTGAGACAATGCACAAGGCTGAAAGGGGAAGCTGCTTCCAATTTAACCTTTCTGCCTCTACTGGCTTGCCTTACACAGACTGTATAGGCTGGCTTTTGAAATATTAAGAGGGGAGATTGAGGAATTTATAAAGTCCTTTTCTCGCTCTTATAAAACCTGGCTCTCTCAATTACTGTCTTCCTAAAAAAGTTAAGACAGCTTGCTTTGAGGCCTAAAGCTAATCAAAGGCATTTTATTTTACAGTATTTCCCCTACCATCACATGGTAAATATCATGGCTTGACTTTGGAAGTGCAAGAAGACAAAGGAACATGCTTTAACGGGGACATTACAATGGAGTGATTTAGTATTTCTAAAATATTATCCCTACCACACAAAACCTGTTCCCAATCTGCTTTATCATCTTATCCTTATTTCCTGCTATGCTCCAACTGCTACACAAACCCGGTTCTTTAGACACCATAAATGTCTTATCATTTTCTGAACACAACATACTCCATGAATTAGCACAGCTGTTTATTTTGCCTAGAACATCATTCCCTGATGCACTCGGCCTGGCAAAGTTTTTTTTATCCTTCCAGATTTAGTTCAAATGTCATCTCCCAGAGAAGTCTTCTTCGGCCAACTTGTACTCCATAATGTCGAAGCAGTATGTGAACATCACACACTGTAGCATGCATCACGGTAATTTTTTTTTTTTTACCACTAGTTTGTTCAGCACATCAGTGGCAGGGGCAGTTTTACACATCTCTTTACCAACAGACCCTGTTATTCTGGCTAAATATATTTTTTCTGTTCTTATTTAAATTAGACAGGAGAACAAATTTAGTACTTTATAGGAAAAGGTTTCCCAAGTGGCTCAGTGGTAAAAAAAAAAAAAAAAAATCTGTCAGCTAAGGCAGGAGACACAGGAGATGCAGGTTTGAGCCCTGGGTGAGGAAGATGCCCTGAAGAAGTAAATGGCAACCCACTCCAGTATTCTTGCCTGGGAAATTCCATGGACAGAGGAGGAGCCTGGTGGGCTCCATGGGGTCACAAAGAGTTGGACATGACTGAGTGACTGAGCAAAGATAAGAAAAGGAAATACTGAATCTCTACAGTAATATAATTTTCCCTTTAATTTGCTACATAAAAATGTAAAAGCAAGAAAGAGGAAGAACAAAGCTAGTTTAATATATCTGAAAATTCTTACTTAACCCTTTTCTATTTTTTATACAAATATATGATTCATGTTAAAAAAATTGTGGTGGATTTTTTTACAGCCCGAAACTTTATACAAACGTCAAAAAGAATTATAAAATAATGTTTTAAAAATCCTACCCATTCTATTCTACATTAATAAACAATCAGAGTGTTTTAGATAAAATATTCCAGTCAGGCGTCAGTGAATGAATAAGCTAAACTAGAGAAAGAAAGATCAAGATAGCAACTAATTGTACATTTTAAACATCAATTAACAACACAAAACAGGTTTTTGTTTTATGAAAAGCAAGTCAGATAACAAGCTTGTGGAATTATGTCCTATCTTTTTTCCTTCATTTATGGTGAATGAAAAGCAGGATTTGTCAACCACTAGTAGGGAAATGTTGGAGAAGGCAATGGCAACCCACTCCAGTACTCTTGCCTGGAAAATTCCATGGACGGAGGAGCCTGGTAGGCTGCAATCCAAGGGGTCGTGAAGAGTTGGACATGACTGAGCGACTTCACTTTCACTTTTCACTTCCATACATTGGAGAAGGAAATGCAACCCACTCCAGTGTTCTTGCCTGGAGAATCCCAGGGGCCATGGAGCCTGGTGGGCTGCCCTCTGTGGGGTCACACAGAGTTGGACACGATTGAAGCAATTTAGCAGCAGCAGCAGCAGCAGTAGGGAAATATATACATGTAAAAGTCACCACACTCAGGGGAAGGCTGTGTTCTCAAGAGGCTACAGCAGGAGCTCAAAAACCTTGCCTCTTTAATGCCTTGTGTTGTTTTGTTCGATCAAAACATGTTTGCTTTAACCTACTCCCAGTTGTAGCCTTGTGGCTTTTATTTTCCTATTTCAGCTTCAGAATCAGAATATATTGCTTCTTTACCTTTGCAAAACTCAGCAGCTGTAAAAATGCAATGTGAGTGTGTGAGTGTGAAAGTTGCTCAGTGGTGTCCGACTCCTTGCGACCCCATGCACTATAGAGTCCGTGGAATTCTCCAGGCCAGAATACTGGAGTGGGTAGCCTTTCCTTTCTCCAGGGGAATCTTCCCAACCCAGGGGTCAAACCCAGGTCACCCATATTGCAGGCAGATTCTTTACCAGCTGAGACACAAGGTAAGTCCTTGACACTGGATTGTAAAAATGCAATGGTTTCTTTAAAAGATGTGAGGGCATGTCTGTGACATATTTAGGTTTTTAGTAGGGATGTGTGATGGGTTCAACAGTGTTCTCCCAAGATTCCGGTCCGTCCAGAACCTCAGAATGTAAGTTTATTTGAAAATAGGGTCTTTGAAGAATGTAATTAGTTAAGGATCTTGCGATAAGGTCATATTGGGTTAGATAGGGCCCTAAATCCAATCAGGTGTCTTTAGAAGAAGAAGTGAAAAGGCATAGAGACACACAGAGAATGCTGTGTGAAGACAGAGAAAGAGAGTAGAATGATGCGGCTAAAAACCAAGAAAGGCCGAGGATTGCTGGCAACTATCAGAGCCTGGGAGAGGCAAGAAAGATTTTTCCCCGGAGCCTTCAGAGGGAGCATGACCTATAGACACCTTGATTATGGTCTTCTGGCCTCCAACACTGTGACAGAAAAAAATGTCTGTTGTTTTAAGTCACCAAGTTTGTGGTAATTTCATAGCAGCCCTAGGAAACTAATATACAGTATATAATTCTTAGCTCATACTTTATCTTAGAAAGCAGAGAGACCAGAGATTTGGTGGGGAGAAGAGTCCTTCCTTCTCTGAAGTTTCCCATCACTGTTTGTAACAACATAACAAACCTCCTGTTTCTCTTCCTCCTACTGGTAACTGATCTATGGATGACTGTCCCCTGGGAAATTAAGGAGTCCTCGCAAAGAATCTATGAAGCCATGCTGAATTAGATAGTAACTGAGAACTGAATAAATGGGTTTCCTCCAGTTTTGCTCAACTATTTCCAAAAATGTGTAGATGCTATAGTCACGAACACCGTGTACAGTAGGGTAGACTATATAGATTGTGCACTGCACAGCCCATAGGGTAGCATTCATATCAGTGTCAATATGCAGAAGAGTCAAACTGTATACAGTGAAAACAGACATATGCTATTGTGATTCACAGAATACAATTTCATCTAAAAGCATTATTGAGTTAATGGCAGTTGTTTGTTATTAGGTATTTCTCTCCATCATTAGATTTTTAAGTTAAAACGACTATCCTATAGGTGCCTATGACTTTCTTAAAAAAGATGCCCTTACATAAAAAAATATATATATTTGTAAGTTTTCCTGCCCTAATAAGTAAGCCAGTTGCCTGAGAGTTTATCTTTCATTCTTATTTTTCATCCATGTCATAAAGCTCCATCCATTTCTTCTTTAGAATATCTCTTAAATGCTATCTGCTTCTACATAATAACTACTTTACTTCAGGCAGTCAGGACCTCTGGCTAGGACAGCTATAACCAGATTCTTATATTCTCCTGTTAATTTGTGACAGAACTGCAGATTAATCTTTGAGAAGATGGTTTTTTATTATGTCAACCCTCTGATCAGGAAATTTCACTGACTTCCTTGACTTGTATTAATAGAATTAAATCCTAATTTCTTAGTCTTTCATTCAAACCTCTGTTAATTTATTCTATCTGATCTCTTTTCTCACCACTTCCTATTACTGTTCTAAGTTGGTGAATTGACTTTATAATGATATTAAACAGCTGTAGTGAAATTTTGATTTCTTTCTATTGCTTTCTTCTCCCACCTTTTGACAGTCACAACTTCAAAAGAAGCTCCAGAAGAATATACATGAGGCATATAGAGGAAAAGATGTGCTCACAGTTATGTTTTTGTGTTTAAGTTTCACAGACCCTGTTTCATAAAGGTTGTTTTTGTTGTTTAGTTGCTAAATTGTGTATGACTTCTTTGCGACCCCATGGTCTGTATAGACTGCTAGGTGTCTCAGTCCATGGGATTTTCCAGGCAAGAATATTGGAGTGGGTTTCCATTTCCTCCTCCAGGGGACTTTCCCAAACCCAGAGACCAAACCCATGTCTCCTGCACTTGTGGGCAGATTCTTTACCACTGAGCCACCAGGGAAGCCCTTCATAAACATACTTGTAAACAAAAAAACTAAATGTAATGTCTAACAATAATGTCTGAAATAATTATTCTCTGTTGGGCTGATAATATAACTATTAAGCAAGCAATAAATTGATGAGTTTTTATTAGTAATCATCAATAATTATATTTCATCACATACAGCTTACAAGGTAGGTAGTTAAAATTAGATTTTAAGAAACTTTCCATCCACATGTCAAATACATATACCTTAAGAACCTATTTTTTAATTGTTAAAAATATTTACACTTCTTATGCAATAATATTTTTTAAATCTAAACAGAATTATTATTAATTCCTGACAAACATCATGCTAGCAAGAAAAATTGCAGTGTTTTCCTTTTAAATCTTATATAAAATAGATCTTCATATAAACAATGGTAGCAGTCCTTCTAAAACTGACTGAATATTTATTAAAGTTCCATTGCTAATATATCATATTTTATACATTAATGGTGAGGATGATCATATATGAAATATTATTCATTGTAGACAGTAGATATCATCATTATTATTAAATATATGAAACTTCATATATTATTAGAGTTCCAGAAAAACATCTACTTCTGCTTTACTGACTATGTCAAAGTCTTTGACTGTGTGGATCACAGCAAACTGTGGAAAACTCTTAAAAAGATGTGAATACCAGACCATCTTACCTGCCTCCTGAGAAATCTGCAGGAAGGTCAAGAAGCAACAGTTAGAACTGGACATGGAAAAACAGACTGGTTCCAAATCGGGAAAGGAGTGCGTCAAGGCTGTATATTGTCACCCTGCTTATTTAACTTATATGCAGAGTATATCATGCGAAATGCCTGGCTGGATGAAGCACAAGCTGGATTCAAGATTGCTGGGAGAAATATTAATAACCTCAGATATGCAGATGACTCCACCCTTATGGCAGAAAACAAAGAGGAACTGAAGAGTCTCTTGATGAAAGTGAAAGAGCAGGGTGAAAAAGCTGGCTTAAACTCAACATTCAAAAAACAAAGATCATGGCATCTGGTTGCATCACTTAATGGCAAATTGATGGGGAAATAATGGAAACAGTGAGAGACTTTATTTTCTTGGGCTCCAAAATCACTGCAGATGGTGACTGCAGCCATGAAATTAAAAGATGCTTACTCCTTGGAAGAAAAGCTATGACCAACCTAGACAGTGTATTAAAATTAAAAAACAAACAAAAAAACAAATCTTACTTGGACTCTCTTCTCCCTTCTGCTCTTGCTTCTTCAGTTTTAACAGCATGGTTTCACTAACCAATGTACAGTCCATGTCCACTGTCTCTCCTGCTAATCTTGACTGACTGCCATCCTGAATAAATGTTTAAAAATTCAAAAAAAAAAAAAAAAAAAAAAAAAGACAGTGTATTAAAAAACCGAGATATTACTTTGCCGACAAAGGTTTGCCTAGTCAAAGCTATGGTTTTTCCAGTAGTCATGTATGGATGTGAGAGTTGGACTATAAAGAAAGCTGAGCGCTGAAGAATTGATGCTTTTGAACTGTGGTGTTAGAGAAGACTCTTGAGAGTCCCTTGGACTGCAAGGAGATCCAACCTGTCCATCCTAAAGGAAATCAGTCCTTAATATTCATTGGAAGGACTGATGCTAAAGTTCAAACTCCAATACTTTGGCCACCTGATGCAAAGAACTGACTCACTGGAAAAGACTCTGATGCCGGGTAAAGATTGAAGGCAGGAGGAGAGGGTGATGACAGAGGATGAGATGGTTGTATGGCATCACCAACTCAACGGACGTGAGTTTGAACAAGCTCTGGGAGTTGGTGATGGACGGGGAAGCCTGGCATGCTGCAGTCCATGGGCTTGCAAAGAGTCGGACAAGACTGAGTGACTGTACTGAACTGAACTGATGTGAAGGTATATGAAACTTAACATGTTATTTAGTACAAATAATTTCTTATTTTATACAAATACAAAATTCCAAGAAATATACCACATGTTAGTCATATCTGGTAGGTCCACAAACATATTTCAAAAGCATAGGAGATAATCCTACTGTAGAGCACAGGGAACTCTACAGCACAGGGAACTCTACTTGATGCTATGTGGCAGCCTGGATGGGAGGGGAATGTGTGGGAGAATGGATACGTGTATATGGATAACTGAGTTCTTTTACTGTGTGCCTGAAACTACCACAACATTGTTAATTGGCTATATTCCAATACAAAATAAAAAGTTTAAAAAAAAGCATAGGAGGTAGATGGGTTCTATGTAGAATCTGAGCATACTATGGCAAAAAGTAATTAAGATTTTGTGATGAAAGGCAATGGTAGATCATGAAGTAGAGAATGCACTGCTACAATCTGTTCAAATGTTCAAAAGGTGAAGGCAATGAGTAGATCACTAGGTATAATGATGCTCTGGAATGTCATTATCAGACAGGGCCCAGCAAACCACAATAATGATGGCCATAGCAATCTTTTCTTTCCAGAAAGCTTTTGATCCAGGCCATGGAAGAATTTGTTTTCCATGGTAATATCTCTAATTCTGTAATTAAAATATCAAGTAAGGATTTCATCAAATTAGCTTTCCAGACAGTTTTATAGAATCTCATTTGTCTTTAAGGAGTAGGGTACCTGAATAATTATTTTAATATTGTCTTAATATAATTACTGGAAAAAATAATAAGTGTGTTTTGGCTGTAGCAAACCACATTTATTAATTGGAATTGCAATACTACCACTGACATTGGCAGAGTAGAAAAAAATGTTATTTACGCTAGTTCTGTTTTTTTTTCCCCCTTTAGTGTTTATCCACTTGGAGCTGAAGCAAGTATAAAGGCCAGATGGGAATCTGACAGTTACTCAGCCAGAGGATGTAAAAAAATCAGCAAGTTTTAATCTAGAAAACTCTGCTCAGAAATAGATGTGAGTTATAAAGGTAAAAAATAAAAGTTAGAAAAAGCATGAAATGAGTTGGACATCAAAAAACTGACATGTACGCCTATATACACTGCTTTATTCCTTGTGAAAATGTCAGGAATGCCATCATTTATTACTGGCTATGTGCTAACAACTCAGGGTAAACGATCATAGTAACAGAGATGAAAGGTATTCAACCCAGACTTGAGAGGCGGGAGTAAATGGCCAAGACAGTGGCCTTTTAAAATGGTGGGGGGAAACCAACTATGGGGGCGAAGGGTCTGAAATAGCTGGATAAAAAATTCTGCATTGCAAACTACATATGGCTCAAGTCAATCTGAAATAATTCTCTAGACTTTGTGGCATACGGAAGGCTGGGAAGGAAGCAATTACCAATTTCACCTGCTGTTTGGCAATTGTTATGTTTGTTGTACGGTGTGAGTAAAAATGAGCTAGGTATGTGTCGTTCACCCAGCCCTAAACCATAAAAGATCCATAGTAATCTTACAATTTTATAATAAATGCATGACAACAACAATAACAACCAGTTTTTATCTTTAACCATAAATTAGGTATAATACAGTTATTGAGCATCTTAATGAAGTCAATTTTATTAAATACTATTTTTTTTTTAAACAATAGCTTGGACCATCTTACCTGGTGGCTCAATCAGTAAAGAATCCATCTGCAATGCAGGAGACCCGGTTCAATCCCTGGGTCAGGAAGATCCCCTGGAGAAGGGAATGGCTACCCACTCCAGTATTCTTGCCTGGAGAATCCCATGGACAGAGAAGCCCGATGGGCTACAGTCCATGGGCTCACAAAGAGTCAGGCAGTACTGAGCGACTAACACTTTTCCTAAGTGATAATGTTACTTGTTCTTCAAGTTTATGAAGTTTTGGTCTGACCTTTCAGGTTTGGGTGCCAGTTAAGCAAGCAGATGAACCACAGGTTAGATCATATGAGGTGCTTTCCTGGAGAGCTAGGAGAAACATAGAGCCAGACAAAATGCAAACAGAGTCAGAGAGTTGAGAATAAAAACCAGGAAAACCAAATTTGTTATCATTTCCTAAACTAGGAATCTGGGAGACAGGCCTGGAAGATGGGAGTTCAAAGCTGGTGTTCTAGAAGATTGTGTTTTTTTGCTTTAATTTAAATTATTAGGAATATTGTAGAAAATATACACATGATAAAAAACTTAAATGAGTACATAGAGATATGAAATGAAATATAAAATCTCCTAACTCACTCACTTTCAGTTCTAGTCTCTAGAGATAACCATTGTTAACAGTTTCTCATGTATCCCTCCAGAATTTTATATCCATATACTAGAAAAAACAATTTCTACTTTGAGAATTACCATTATATTATGAAATTATATTAAAATATAAAAGTAAGGAATATAATACCTTAAAAAAGCAGAGTCACCCTATATGTGTTATATATATATGTAAATATATGTACATATATATAATATATATATATATACATAAAATAAAGTTCTAAAAATCAAACAGGCAAGTAAAAGGAATTAGCAGTCATTAGTAATCATCTTGTATTATGTTCAGTGACAAGTAGAAGGAACAAATCAGTTAATTAGAACCAGATACAGAGAGAATGAGGGCTTCCCAGGTGGCGCTAGTGGTAAAGAACCTGCTTGGCAATGCAGGAGACTGGTCCCTGTGTCAGGAAGATCCCCTTGCAGGAGGGCATGGTGACACAGTCCAGCATTCTGGCCTAGAGAAACCCATGGACAGAGGAGCCTGGCGGGCTATAGTCCACGGGGCTCAAAGGGTCAGACACGACTGAAGCGACTTAGCACATGCGCACGCGCATAGATAATGAATATCCTTAGAGCAAACACACATGTGGCTTTTTAATTCTTTTAAATAACAAGGAATTATACTATAAGCTGCTTTTGTTTTTAACTTTATTCTTTAAACTAACAATTATTTTGGAGATCTTTCCATGTGGGTCTAGTTAGATTTACCTTAAATTTCCTGATTGCTGCACAGTTTCTATTATATGGATTTGCTATAATTTACACAACCAGTCCTGGACTTCTCAGGAAGCGTTAGTGGTAAAGAACCTGCCTGCCAATGCAGGAGACATAAGAGATGTGGGTTTGATCCCTGAGTCGGGAAGATCCCCTGGAGGAGGGCATGGCAACCCACTCCAGTATTCTTGCCTGGAGAATTCCATGAACAGAGGAGCCTGGCAGGCTATGGTCCGTGGGGCTGCAGAGTCAGACATGACTAAAAAGACTCAGCACACATACACACACGCACAGACCCAATCCAATGCTACTGAACACACCGCACAGACCCAATCCAATGCTGCTGAACATGGATTGAGTTTTTAGTATTTCAAACAATGCTGCAAGAAGTAATTTTATAATATGATTTTTTACATTTGTGGAGTAGACCTGTGTGTTAAATTCCTTTTAAATGCAGTTACTGCACCAGTTTTTAAATTTTAATAGGCATTAACAAATTGTCTTCTAATGAAGTTGTACAAATTTACATTCATTAAAAGCAGATGAATGTTCCTTTTCCCCTCAAGATTCACTCTCACTGGATGTTTCAACTTTTTAATCTTTGCTAATAACCTAGGTGGAAAAAAAATGGTACATCAATTTTTTAAACTCCTTTCAATTAATTACAACTGAAGTTGATTATTTTTTCATAAGATTTTGTTATTTTTACCTCTTTTTTCTATTAATATAAGATAGATTACATCAGTCTTCTCTCAAAACCCTTCTTTCATTTTCCATTTTATCCAAAGTAAAATTGGCAGTTCTTAACACAGCCTAGGCTTCTCAGGTGACTCAGTGGGTATAGAACTGCTTGTAATCCAGGAGACGCTGGAGATATGGGTTTGATTCCTGGGTCGGGAAGATCCCTTGGAGGAGGGCATGGCAACCTACTCCAGTTTTCTTGCCTGGAGAATCCCATGGACAGAGGAGCCTGGCGGGCTACAGTCCACAGGTCAAAAAGAGCTGGACACAACTGCAGTGGCTGAGCATCCACCACAGTCTACAAGATTCTAAAAGACCTGCCTCCTGTCCTCTTCTCTGACCTTGTCTATCAACCCCACTCTCTGTGCCTCCCTCTGCTCCAGCCTGTGGCCTTCTTGCTATTCTTTACCAAGGCCAGACGAGTTCAGCTTTCAGAATCTATGCTCTTACTATTCACTCTGCCTGGAATTCTTTTAACAATAAAACAGGATGATTTCCTCCTTTCCAGTTGCTGCTCAGATGTCATCTTTTCAGAGAGCTCTTACCCTACCACCCCGTTGAAAGAAGCACCTGCTTCTCTTCATTCTGCCTCTCTTCATCCAACTTTTCTTTCCTTTATAATTCTTCCTAATACTCTACCCGGCATTTACACAAACTGGTGTTTGTCAACAGGGGCAGGGGCATTTGACAAAGCGTAGAAACAATTTTGGTTCTACCAGCTGGAGAGAAGGAGCTGCTACTGCGGGCATGTAGTGGTAGAGGCCAGAGATGTTAGTAAACATCCTACAACGTACTGGACAGTCCCTGACATAAAGAACGACCCCGCCCAGAATGTCAATACCATAAAGGTTGAGAAACTCCAAAATTTACTAGTTTACGGTCTGTCAATCCTCTACCAGCAGAGAGGATATTTAATAACTAGAAAGCGTGTGAGTTCTGATAAGTCAGATGGGGCATCAGTCATAAGCTACTAGTATAGCCCTACAAGGGTTTACCAGCTGAGCATCAGGTCTACCTACTAGAATTAAGACTCATTAAGGAGATTGTGTTTTATACTTGCATCATTTATTTGTTAAATAAAATATGTTAAATCTATTTATAAGTCTATGACATATATACTCTATGTCAATTTTTGTCTATGTGGTTGTTTTTTAAAAATTGATTAGCAAGTGTTTTTTGTATATTAAAGTTAGAATTTTACAGATATATATTACAAACAATTTTTTCTCCAGTTTGGTTGTATTTTATCTTATTTAAGTATTTGTTTTGTCTTGCGTGAGTCCTTAGTTTTTATCTAGTCAAGTATATTAATTTATTCCTTAATGAATTCTAGATTTTCAATGTTCCCATAAAAAGAGTCCTACTCTAAAATTATTTTTTAATTCATCTTTTTTTAGTTTTTATGATTTTACTTTTACAATAAATATTTATATATTTGAAAATTTTAAAAAATCTTTCTAAATTGTTCTCCCAGTTGTTCCAACATCACTTACTGACTAAGCCATTTTTCCTCAATAATTTGAAAACATTTATGTATATTGTGGCTTCCCAGGTGGCTCAGTGGTAAAGAATCTGCCTGCAATGCAGGAGATGTGGGTTCGATTCCTGGCTTGGGAAGATTCTCTGGAGAAGGAAATAGCAACCCACTCCAGTATTCTTGCCTGGGAAATCCCATGGATAGTGGAGCCTGGCAAGCTACATATAGTCCATGGGGTCACAAAGGAGTTGGATATGACTTGGCAATTAAATAGTAAAAGCAGCATTTATTATATACTAAATTCCTTTTTGTTTGGAGGTTTATTTTTGAATTCTATTTTTTTTTATAGAATTTTACTTGGCTAATAATAACATTCCTTAATATTGAAGTTTTACATAATTAATATCTGGTAGGTACATTTCCTCCATATAAATTTTCTTTTTCAGAAATTTTCTGGCCCTACTCATTTATTTTTATAGATGAACTCTACTATTATTTTGCGAGTTCAAAAGAAAATAAGAAATCTCTTTGGGATTCTGTTTGGGATGATACTGAATTAACTTCCTAATCTTTGGGGAAATTTCATGTTTGTATTAGTATTATTTTTAACTAGTTTTTTATTCTATATTGGGGTATAGTTGATGTACAATGTTGTGTTAGTTTTAGGTATACAGCCAAGTGGTTCAGTTATATACACACATATTAATATAGCCATTCTTTTTCCAGTTCTTTTCACATATAGATTGCTACAGAATATTGAGCAGAGTTCCCTCTGCCACAGAGTAGGTCCTTCATGCTTGTGTTATTGAGTGTTTCTGTACTGAGTCAAAGTATAGTTGACTTTTGAATAACCTACTTTGTTGGGGTGCTGATCCTCTAAGCAGTGGAAAATCCAAGTGTAACTTATAGTCCATCCTTTGCAATTCCACATCCTTAGATCCCAAAAACTGCAGAGCATATAGTACTGCAGGATTTATTATTGAAAAAAAAAATCAGTGTATAAGTGTACCTGTGCAGTTTGAACTCTCGTTGTTCAAGAGTCAACTGTATATCTATGTATTTTTTTATATCCCATTATTTTTCCTAAGTAGATCTTAAACTTTTTATGTTTACTACTAAGTATTTTATTTTAAAAATCTGATTTTGTAAAATGGGATGCTTTTTTTCATTTTATTTCCTAACCTATCTTTGTCCAAAGGTTTGTTTTCTCATCCGGTGCCAGCTCCACAAGGAGGGCAAGTGTGAATTTGGTTTGAACAGAGTTCAGACAGACGACTTCAAGTTCTGGGCTATATCTGGTCTTGTTTTTGTCTCACTCTTCTCTTACTTGCCCCCATCCATTCTAAAATCGAAAATGGCCATTTTATTATTCAATCAGTCTCAGCATCTTTCTTAGAAAGTCAGCTACCTATTGTTCACTCAAGCACACTGAGATCTGTAAAACAGGCTATTATACACCTAAATATTGTTCTCTTTGTTTTTAAATTATTCCTAATATTTTGAGTTATGTGGATATTTAAAAATAAATTTATCAATTACATTTTTCTTCAGTTGCTTTTTCCACTGAAAAATAAATCTGTGACCTAAGTTTTGCAATATAACCAGAGACACAGGAGTAGAGGGAGGCTGCCTACACTCTAGGAGTGAACAGAGCTGGTTCCCAGGTGGGTCAGTGGTAAAGAATCTGTCTGCCAACATAGGAGATGCAAGAGACACGGGTTCAATCCCTGGGTCAAGAAGATTCCCTGGAGTAGGAAACAGCAACCAACTCTAGTATTCTTGCCTGGAAAATTATGTGGACAGAGGAGCTTGGTGAACTACAGTCCATGGGGTCACAGAGTCAGACATTACTGAATGGAATCATGAAACTCACAACTTAATTCATCAGTTTGGCATACTTCATTCTCATATTTGCAGGAACACCAATGTCTACCTCCTGTGGCCTCCCCATAAGGAACTGTCCACCATGCTCAATTCAACTTCTAAAAAGATGTGAGGAGACAGAATCAAAAAGTCTATTGAGGCCTTTTGAACCAGAGGTATTTTGCTATCATACTTGGTGTCTATATTGAGCATCTGCTCTGCACAATCTGAGGAATACCAATCTATTGCCACAGTGATATCTTTTCTTGCCCAGAGCTCTTCAGTCTTGTACAGTTATGCCATAGGTAGGCTTCAGGTTTAAGCTTACACATAACCAGCAGCTGATCTCCAAAGGTGGTAACATACTGGAAGCTCCTGACGTAGTTTCCTACTTCTCACATGTGCCTTGACCAAAGCTGTATCCCTTGGATATTGAAGTTCTTGGGTGGGCTGGATCTTAAACACAAATCACTGAGGGAGAATTCTACTTTGAAGTTCTCGCTGCTCTTATCCAGTGAAAAATCTTGGACTGAACCACCTCAATCTGTCAGAAAACTACTAACCTCAAAAAGGAGGTTATTAAAAATCTGGTTCATTTTTTTTTTCCCAAGCAGATTTTTCATAGTATGCAAAATTTCCCAAGCCTTACTCTAGAGGTAGGCTCTCTACTTTGTGAAGTTGTAAGGAAAAAACATCATGTTGTGAGACTTACCCTCAAGAGAACAGGTGCCTGAACATCTTACATAAGTAAGAGCAAAACAAACATCACCAAGGAGACTTGCTCCAGGTACCTAACCAAGAAATGCTGCCAGCTTGTCACTCAGTGTTCTAAATTCAGCCCACCTGAAACCCTGTCACACATAAGGCTTTCAGAAAACCAAAGCGTGTGAGGAGGACGTATGAGGTTTGGGAAAGAGAAATTGGAAAATTTGAGGAGAATTGCCTAAAACTTTTCTTGGTGCTTACAGTTTGTCTTTAGGGTGTGTGGGTGAATGTGCCAGGTGTAAAAGACTAGAGACAGAAGGGACACTATATAAATATAATAAGTTTAGTATGCAAGTTGTTAACATGTCCACATAAGCTCTGTTATGATTAGAATAAAAATGTTACCTCTTTTCACCATTAACAGAATTATATTCTACCCCCACACATTGCTTTAGGCATCTCATTTACCAACACATTTGGACATCAGATAGGAATAAATTAAAGTATATAATTTATAGTGCATAAAAATCACAGAAATGCTTATTGATTTGTAAATTAGGATAATATATTTTAGCTGGTGCGGTCTTTTATCAATAAATCGTAATTGAATTTTCAAGTTAGAGCCTGCAGGGAAAATGTGCTCTAGTTTTTTTTGCAGTTTCCAGAAACACTGAGTCCAACACTGTGAATGTTCCCTGACTAAATGTAACTGGATCATTTTGCCACAAAGATGAATCAATTCTCTTAATTTGTTCAAATGAAAATCATTCATATATCCTAGGTCCAAGGTTTTCAACTACTCTGTAAAAGTAATTAGTTTTTCTTGTAAACTACATTTCAATCAGTTGAATATTATAAAATATTAATCTTCTTTTAAACAAATTCTCAAATATCAGCACTATTTTCTGTGCAAACATATTAAACCTTTATCTCTGGGATAAACAAAAAGATGATATATTAAAAAGACAATTCCACTTAGGGAATTTTACCAACTTTTTTTTCAAAATAAAAATTATATGCCAAAATCATCAGTGGCATAGAAAACTAGGTGAATGATCTCAACTTTTAAAAAATAAAATTCAGTATTTTAGCACTTTGAATAGAAGAAAATGAAAGTAGAAGAATCACTCCAGAATTTTAGTTTTGAATGACTCTTTTTATCTGAAATGTTCAAAGTCAAAACATACCATTTTCCTTCCATTGGTATGGTCTATCTTCATTGTGTTCCCTCAAAAGCCAACCCTGAAACAAGGGACTTGGGTACAGATGATGTGCTGGGGGAATGGTCCGCAGGCAAATCAAGGAAGCCAACTTGTGTGACAATATAGTATTCTGTTTCATTACAACCCTAACTCTCTGAGGTAGATAAGTCAGTCATCACCCTCAATTTCAAGCACTTGAAGCTAACTCTCTTTAGCTGATTAAACAGGAAAAGGAGTTTATTAAAGGATATTGGCTGCCTCACAGAACTGCTGGAAGGCTCAGAGAACTAACCTTGAAGTTAGGTGCCTGGGAACAGATTCTGATCATCATGCAGCACAGCCATCCCCAAAAGGAAACTGGGGCTTCTGTTGCTATCTTACACAGCGTTAGGGAAGGTGCTATCAACTCCCAGCTCCCCACCTAGGCCACTTCGGTGCCAGGAAGTAGACCTTGAAACCACAGAGAAACTGCATGTCCTGGGAATGTTACCATTGAAAGGAGTGGCACAGCGCCCACACCTGGATCTTAGCCCTGCAAGGCTTATTTAGGACTTCTGACCTCTAGAACTTTATAAGAATAAATTTGTGTTGTTTTAAGCCATTATAGGTTGTGGTGATTTATTAAAGCAGTGACAAAAACCCCAATACACCTCTCTTATCAGAGAGAGAAGAGAGATGAGAGAAATACGGAAAGAGACGCAGAGAGATCGATGCAGACGATAGCGCTGATGATTGTGATGGTGTATTCGGAAACCCTTGATTTACCTGTCTAAGCCAGCACCATTCCTGCACACTGCAGTTACTGGGTGGGCAGATCATTTGTTTTGAATACCAAATAATTTGTACTGTATTTCTACCATCTACAACTGAAAGTCTTAAAGATACAAGGTAGCAATGTCATTTTCAAATTTCTAACTTGTAAAGTGTAAGGAAAATGAGAGTGCAGAACCACGTTTCTTCGTTGCCATCCACACAGGTGAAGTGAATTACTTGAAAGAAGAAGAAAGTAAAGTCAATGCTTCATTTAGTCACAGTTGAGTATAAACTTAATTATTATCTTGGGATAAAATAGCAAGCATTTAGCTTTTGAATCATTGAAGTTCATTGGTTTCAAAAGTGAAGTTGTCATCTTGGCCAAACACAAATTTTGTTCTTGATTTAGGAGAATCAATTCCCCAGAAATATTCTGGTCATGCAGAATTTAAAAAAAGGAGCAATACCTAGATCTTCCGGCAGTATGGTTAAATGCAGCCTAACGTCTGATAAACATGGCATGAGCTGTGCGGTGCAGTCGTTGTAGTCATGTCTGACTCTTCACAACCCTAGGGACTGTAGCCCACCAGGCTCCTCTGTCCATGGAATTCTCTGGGCAAGAATACTGGAGGGAGTTGCCATTTCCTTCGCCAGTGGATCCTGCCAACCCAGGGATCGAACCCGCATCTGATACATCGCCTGCATTAGCAGGTAGGATTTTTACCACTAGTGCCACCTGGAAGCATACACTTTTACATTTTAGATAATATAACTTTCCTCTCGTTTAGAAGGCACTCGTCAGTTATGTAGGCAAACATAGTTCAATCAAGGATCACAGCCACTCAAACTTCAACAAAAAGTTGGTCAATTTATATGGGAACTTCATCTGTATTTTTATTTTGGGAGAGACATATGGAAAAAGGAAATATTCAAAGTTGAATCAGTTTTGGTTATCAGAGGGGTAAAAAATGTCACAACTAAATTTCCCCTGGCATTTAGACATAGGTAAAAGGTGTTTTAAGCTTGAATTTAACAGAGGTTTTAATTTCATACCAATTTTACCTTCATATTATTTAGTTAGTCTTTAGAAGTTATATACCTTTTCATATTTATGTGTAATTTATTATATGCATGACACTGTGCTAAACACTTTACCTACATCATTTCATTTCATTGTCACAGCAACCCAGTGGAATAGGTACTGCTATTATTTTCATCTTACCAGTAAGAAAACTGAGGCTTAGAAAGATTAAGCATCTTTCCCAATGTCATACAACTTACAAGTGGAAAAAGCACGATAAAATTTTGACAGATTCTACAAACTGTAGTATACTTCAGAGCTTACTTTCTAAATCAGTAATACCATATCAATTTCAGCTTGAACTTTTATATGCTAACTTTGTTTCATTTATATCTTCCTGGTGTTTATGCTATGTTCTGGAAACATAAATCTTTATGGAAATACCTGACTAAGAGCTTCCCTATGGATCTAATAACATGCTAATTTTGTTAATTTAGAACTATAGGAGCAAAGATTACAAACTATAAACATTTGGAAGAAATAATTTGTCATAGAATGATTTAAAAAAAGGATTGACAGTTTTCTAAGACTACTGAAATATTTTTGTATATAATTGAGACTAAGCAGATATTTGAGTTTTCCAGAGTTACATCTTAAGCCTGTCCGTGTATTCTAAATACAAAACTCTACCTTTATGATTGCATCTCACCTCATAATTTTTTTTGTCCTTTGGCCACACCACACAGAATATGGGCTATTAGTTCCCCAATGAGGGATCGAACACACACCCCTTGCAATGAAAGCTCAGATCCTTAACCACTGGACCCCAAGGTAAATTCTGACGTCATAATTTTAAGCATCACTTATATTCAGACAACTTACACATTTGTATCAATATCAATAGGCCAAGCCACTTATCCTTCGTCCAGTTGCTTAGTGGTTATCTTTGTTTACAGAGCAGCCAACACCTTAAACATTATCAAAGCAGGATTTACTATCTCTTCCTCTTGCACACATTCCTTTTCATCACAACCTCTCAGTTTCTTTTTATCTGTCAGACCTGTTCAGTTAGTGGTACCACTATCCATCCTCTATTGATTCTTTTCTTGGTTTTGAAGCATCAGAGAGTTAGGTGTGTAGGAACTAGGAACCCATGAATCAAGACCTCGGGGAGAAGGTGCACGAACTGAGATGGTCCCAACAGGCCCTGCGGCTTATCCCCCTGACCCTCCACTCCCCGCCCCAGACCATGTTCATTGTGCATGGTACAGAAAGAGGGGATTAGACATCTAACAGAAATCACTGGCCAACAGGCTGATAAGCTGAGCAGGAATTTCATCAATTTTACAGTGCTGGAGAGACAAAATTTGGAGTGACAAAATTTGGAGAGACAAAATTTGGACCATTAAAGAAAAGAGGCTCTGGTAAACCCTCCAGACTTTCAGTTGAGACTCAGGAAAGGAAACACCCTGGAAATACTACAAACTATAAATATAGAGCTATCACAAAGGCTGAAATTCAGCTTAGAACTGATACAACCCAGGAGTACATTTAAGGTAATATATCCCTATTCTAACTGCTGACAGGGGGAAAAGAAAAAACCTAAATCTTTTTTGGAGAAAGAGATAGAAAGCATTATCCAGAGCTTCAAGTTAGCCCTACAAATTTTCACACACAACACAGGTGTACCAGGACATGACAATAACCTGAGAGAGAGAGGAAAAAAACAAAACAAAATGAAAAACAGATAAAAGAAACAAACACATAGAGGTCCATATATTTATTACATATGAACTTTAAAATAACTGTAAATCAAAACATTTAAGAAAAGGATGGAAAGGTAAGGGATTTCAACAGAAAACTGAAACTATTTTTAAAATTCTTTAAAATTCTAGAACTAAAAATTATAGTAACTCAAGAACTTAGCTAATGAACTGAGTGGCAGATTAGACATGATTGAAGGCAGGGTTGATGGAATATAAGAAAGATCAGAAAACATTGCAGTAAAGAGCATAAGAATTCTGGAGCATGATGACATATGCTATTATATACATAATCTGAGTCCTAGAAAGGAGAGAACAGAGAAATATTGGAATACATGAAGAACTAAATTTTAAAAAAATTATGAAAGATATAAAGTCACATAATCTAGAAGGGTTATAAACTGCAAGCAGGATAATTAAAAAAAAAAGAAACCCCAGGAGGAGCCAAGATGGCGGAGGAATAGGGCAGGGAGACCACTTTCTCTCCTACAAATTCATTGAAAGAACAACTGAACGCTGAGCAAACTTCACAAAACAACTTCTGATCGCTAGCTGAGGACATCAGGTGCCCAGAAAAGCACCTGATTGTCTTCGAAAGGAGGTAGGACAAAATATAAAAGATGAAAAGAGAGACAAAAGAGCTAGGGACGGAGAGCCATCCCGGGAAGGGAGTCTTAATAGAGGAATTTCCAAACACCAGGAAATCCTTGCACTGGCGGTTCTGGGGGAAGTTTTCGAATCTTGGAGGGCAACCTAACTGGGAGGAAAAATAAATAAAACCCACGTGCCTAATAGCAACTCCCAGCAGAAAAATACCCCAGACACCCGCATCCGCCACCAGCAAGTGGGGGCAGAACGGAGAGGAGCGGGAGGCATTGCTTAGGGTAAGGACTGGACCTGAGTGCCCTGAGGACAACCGGAGGGAACTTTTGTGAGACAGCAACTTAAAGGGTGGGATAGCAAGAGAGAGAGAGAAAATTAACCAGCCCGAGCACACTGCCAGCCGTTCGCAGAACAAAGGGACCGAGCAAGTCCAGAGGAGCTAGCCGGCTGCGGACCAGCCCAGCCCCGCCGGAGGCAGGAGGCAGGGGGGGAGGGGAAAGGGGCAAACTCGGCCTCAGAGACGGCATCCCCTACCACACTGCAAACAGGCCTCCAGTTTGTAACCAAAGACTTCCTGAGATTCTGGATGGTCGACGTCCGCTGGGAGGGTTGCGGCTAAACACAAGGCGCACGCACCTGACCGGCCTGGGCGGAAACGCGGCTGCGGCCGCGGAGGGAAGAAGGCGCACCGCCCCCAGGGAGAGTGCGCTCCTCAAGCTCCCGGCTGCCTGAGCTGCTCGGGCAGGGGAAGGCACAAAACGCAGGCGCAGCCGAGTCCGCGCTTTTGTGGAGGACCCGAAAACTGGAACCGCACGCAATGCAGGGCACGCTCCATATAGAGCAGCCGGGAGCCTGAGCAGTGTAGACGGGGAGAGCACACACCCGTGAGCGGGGCAAACCCAGTGTGGCCGGAACCCTGTGGGTGCTCCCCACACACAGTGATATCTGTCTGCAGCGCCCCGCCCTCCCCGCAGCAGGACTGAACTAGTGAACATGAACAGGAGACCACCTCCGCCCGCCTGTGTCAGGGCGAAAATTAGACACTGAAGAGACCGGCAAACAGAAGCCAAATAAACAAAGGGAACCGCTTCAGAAGGGACCCCTGCAACAGATTAAAATCCCTGTGGATAACACCGACTAGACCAGAAGGGGCCTATAGATATCGAGAAGTGTAAGCTGGAACGAGGAGCTATCTGAAACTGAACCGAACCCACACTGACCGCAACAGCTCCAGAGAAATTCCTAGATATATTTTTACCTTTCTTTTTTCCTTTTCTTTTTTTTCTCTTTTATTTGTTTTTAAAATTCCCTATTACTCCCCCATTACTCCTTAACTTTCATTTTCATATATTTGTTATGATTTTTTTTAATTAGGAAAAAAATTTTTTTCTTTGTTTTTTCTTTTAACGTCCTCTATTACTCCTCTACTACTCCTTAATTTTCATTTTCATTTCACTATAACCATGCAAAAAAACAAAAAAGAGAGAAGCCCTATTTTTAAACCAAACTTCATATATATTTCTAAAATTTTTGTGTTTTTGTTTTTAATATTGTATTTTTAAGAGTCTGACCTTTACTCTAGATTTTTAATCTTTGTTTTTCAGTATGTGATATAAATTTTGGACATTTAAGAATCCAATATTCAGTACCCATTTTTACTCAGGAGTGTGTTGATTACTCTCTCCACTTTTGACTCTCTGTTTTCTCCCTCAGATCACCTCTATTTCCTCCCTCCCCCTTCTCTTCCCAATCCAATTCTGTGAATCTTTGTGGGTGTCTGGGCTATGGAGAACACTCTGGGAACAGACAACTGCATAAATCTGTCTCTCCCCTCTTGAGTCTCCCTTTTTCTCCTCCTGCTCATCTCTATTTCCCTCCTCTCTCTCCTCTTTTTCATGTAACTCTGTGAACCTCTCTGGGTGTCCCTCACGGTGGAGAATCTTTTCACCATTAACCTAGAAGTTTTATTATCAGTGCTGTATAGTTGGAGAAGTCTTGAGACTACTGGAAGAATAAAACTGAAATCCAGAGGCAGAAGACTTAACCCCAAAACCTGAGAACACCAGAAAACTTCTGACTACAGGGAAGATTAAGTAATGAGACCATCCAAAAGCCTCCATACCTACACTGAAACCAACCACCACCTAAGAGCCAACAAGTTTCAGAGCAAGACATACCACGCAAATTCTCCAGCAACACAGGAACATAGCCCTGAGCGTCAACATACAGGCTGCCCAAAGTCACACCTAACACATAGACCCATCTCAAAACTCATTACTGGACACTCCATTGCACTCCAGAGAGAAGAAATCCAGGTCCACGCACTAGAACATGGATGCAAGCTTCCCTAACCAGGAAACCTTGACAAGTCAATTGTCCAACCTCACCCCTGGGTGAAACCTCCACAATAAAAAGGAACCACAGACCTCCAGAATACAGAAAGCCCACTCCAGACACAGCAATCTAAACAAGATGAAAAGGCAGAGAAATACCCAACAGGTAAAGGAATATGAAAAATGCCCACCAAGTCAAACAAAAGAGGAGGAGATAGGGAATCTACCTGAAAAAGAATTTAGAAAAATGATAATAAAAATGATCCAAAATCTTGAAAACAAAATGAAGTTACAGATAAATAACCTGGTGACAAACATTGAGATGATGCAAGAAATGTTTGACAAGGAGCTAGAAGAAATAAAAAAGAGTCAATAAAAATTAATAATGCAATAAATGAGATCAAAAACGCTCTGGAGGGAACCAAGAGTAGAATAGCGGAGACAGAAGATAGGATAAGTGAGGTAGAAGATAAAATGGTGGAAATAAATGAAGCAGAGAGGAAAAATGAAAAAAGAATTAAAAGAAATGAGGACAACCTCAGGGACCTCTGGGACAATGTGAAATGCCCCAACATTCGAATCATAGGAGTCCCAGAAGAAGAAGACAAAAAGAAAGACCATGAGAAAATACTCGAGGAGGTAATAGCTGAAAACTTCCCTAAAATGGGGACGGAAATAGCCACCCAAGTCCAAGAAACCCAGAGAGTCCCAAACAGGGTAAACCCAAGGCGAAACACCCCAAGACATATATTAATCAAATTAACAAAGATCAAACACAAAGAACAAATATTAAAAGCAGCAAGGGAGAAACAACAAATAACACACAAAGGAATTCCCATAAGGATAACAGCTTATCTATCAATAGAAATCCTTCAGGCCTGAAGGGAATGGCAGGACATACTTAGAGTAATGAAAGAGAATAACCTACAACCTAGATTACTGTACCCAGCAAGGATCTCATTCAGATATGAAGGAGAATTCAAAAGCTTTACAGACAAGCAAAAGCTGAGAGAATTCAGCACCATCAAACCAGCTCTTCAACAAATGCTAAAGGATCTTCTCTAGACAGGAAACACAGAAAGGTTGTATAAACGCGAACCCAAAACAACAAAGTAAATGGCAACGGGACCATACCTATCAATAATTACCTTAAATGTAAATGGGCTGAATGCCCCAACCAAAAGACAAAGACTGGCTGAATGGATACAAAAACAAGCTCCCTATATATGCTGTCTACAAGAGACCCACCTCAAAACAAGGGACACATACAGACTAAAAGTGAAGGGGTGGAAAAAAATATTTCACGCAAACGGAGACCAAAAGAAAGCAGGAGTCGCAATACTCATATCAGATAAAATAGACTTCAAAATAAAGGCTATGAAAAGAGACAAAGAAGGACACTACATAATGATCAAAGGATCAATCCAAGAAGATGATATAACAATTATAAATATATATGCACCCAACATAGGAGCACCACAATATGTAAGGCCAACGTTAACGAGTATGAAAGAAGAAATTAATAGTAACACAATAATAGTGGGAGACTTTAATACCCCACTCACACCTATGGATAGATCAACTAAACAGAAAATTAACAAGGAGACACAAACCTTAAATGACACAATGGACCAGCTAGACCTAATTGATATCTATAGGACATTTCACCCCAAAACAATCAATTTCACCTTTTTCTGAAGTGCACACGGAACCTTCTCCAGAATAGATCACATCCTGGGCCATAAATCTAGTCTTGGTAAATTCAAAAAATTGAAATCATTCCTGTCATCTTTTCTAACCACAGTGCAGTAAGATTAGATCTCAATTACAGGAAAAAAATTGTTAAAAATTCAAACATATGGAGGCTAAATAAAACGCTTCTGAATAACCAACAAATCATAGAAGAAATCAAAATATGCATAGAAATGAATGAAAATGAAAACACAACAACCCAAAACCTATGGGACACTGTAAAATCAGTGCTAAGGGGAAGGTTCATAGCATTACAGGCTTACATCAAGAAACAAGAAAAAAGCCAAATAAATAACCTAACTCTACACCTAAAGCAATTAGAGAAGGAAGAAATGAAGAACCCCAGGGTTAGCAGAAGGAAAGAAATCTTAAAAATTAGGGCAGAAATAAATGCAAAAAAAAACTAAAGAGACCACAGCAAAAATCAACAAAGCTAAAAGCTGGTTTTTTGAAAAAATAAACAAAATTGACAAACCATTAGCAAGACTCGTTAAGAAACAAAGGGAGAAGAACCAAATTAACAAAATTAGAAATGAAAATGGAGAGATCACAACAGACAACACTGAAATACAAACGATCATAAGAGACTACTACCAGCAGCTCTATGCCAATAAAAAGGACAACTTGGAAGAAATGGACAAATTTTTAGAAAGTATAATTTTCCAAAACTGAACCAGAAAGAAATAGAAGATCTTAACAGACTCATCACAAGCAAGGAAATCGAAACTGTAATCAGAAATCTTTCAGCAAACAAAAGCCCAGGACCAGATGGCTTCACAGCTGAATTTTACCAAAAATTTAGAGAAGAGCTAACACCTATCTTACTCAAACTCTTCCAGAAAATTGCAGAAGAAGGTAAACTTCCAAACTCATTCTATGAGGCCACCATCACCCTAACACCAAAACCAGACAAAGATGCCACAAAAAAAGAAAACTACAGGCCAATATCACTGATGAACATAGATGCAAAAATCCTTAATAAAATTCTAGCAAACAGAATCCAACAACATATTAAAAAAATCATACACCATGACCAAGTGGGCTTTATCCCAGGAATGCAAAGATTCTTTAATATCCGCAAATCAATCAATGTAATACACCACATTAACAAATTGGAAGATAAAATCCATATGATTATCTCAATAGATGCACAGAAAGCCTTTGACAAAATTCAACACCCATTTATGATTAAAACTCTTCAGAAAGCAGGAATAGAAGGAACATACCTCAACATAGTAAGAGCTATATATGACAAACCCACAGCAAGCATTACCCTCAATGGTGAAAAATTGAAAGCATTTCCCCTAAAATCAGGAACAAGACAAGGGTGCCCACTCTCACCACTACTATTCAACATAGTTTGGGAAGTTTTGGCCACAGCAATCAGAGCAGAAAAAGAAATAAAAGGAATCCAGATAGGAAAAGAAGAAGTGAAACTTGCACTGTTTGCAGATGACATGATCCTCTACATAGAAAACCCTAAAGACTCTTCCAGAAAATTACTAGAGCTAATCAGCAAATATAGTAAAGTTGCAGGATATAAAATTAACACACAGAAATCCCTTGCATTCCTATACGCTAACAATGAGAAAATAGAAAGAGAAATTAAGGAAAAAATACCATTCACCATTGCAACAAAAAGAATAAAATACTTGGGAGTATATCTACCTAAAGAAACAAAAGACCTATACATAGAAAATTATAAAAAAATGATGAAAGAAATCAAAGAGGACACAAACAGATGGAGAAACATACTGTGTTCATGGATTGGAAGACTCAATATTGTGAAAATGGCTATACCACCCAAAGCAATTTATAGATTCAATGCAATCCCTATCAAGCTACCAATGGTATTTTTCACAGAACTAGAACAAATAATTTCACAAATTTGTATGGAAATTTGTAAACAAATTTCAATTTGTATGGAAATACAAAAAACCTCGAATAGCCAAAGTAATCTTGAGAAAGAAGAATGGAACTGGAGGAATCAACCTGCCTGACTTCAGACTCTACTACAAAGCCACAGTCATCAAGACAATATGGTACTGGCACAAAGACAGAAATATAGATCAATGGAACAGAATAGAAAGCCCAGAGATAAATCCACGAACCTATGGACACCTTATCTTAGACAAAGGAGGCAAGGATATACAATGGAAAAAAGACAACCTCTTTAACAAGTGATGCTGGGAAAACTGGTCAACCACTAGTAAAAGAATGAAACTAGAACACTTTCTAACACCATACACAAAGATAAACTCAAAATGGATTAAAGATCTAAATGTAAGACCAGAAACTATAAAACTCCTAGAGGAGAACATAGGCAAAACACTCTCCGACATAAATCACAGCAGGATCCTCTATGACCCACCATCCAGAATATTGGAAATAAAAGCAAAAATACACAAATGGGACCTAATGAAACTTAAAAGTTTATGCACAACAAAGGAAACTATAAGCAAGGTGAAAAGACAGCCCTCAGATTGGGAGAAAATAATAGCAACCGAAGCAACAGACAAAGGATTAATCTCAAAAATATACAAGCAACTCCTGAAGCTCAATTCCAGAAAAATAAATGACCCAATAAAAAAATGGGCCAAAGAACTAAACAGACATTTCTCCAAAGAAGACATACAGATGGCTAACAAACACATGAAAAGATGCTCAACATCACTCATTATCAGAGAAATGCAAATCAAAACCACAACGATGTACCATTACACACCAGTCAGGATGGCTGCTATCCAAAAGTCTACAAGCAATAAATGCTGGAGAGGGTGTGGAGAAAAGGGAACCCTCTTACACTGTTGGTGGGAATGCAAACTAGTACAGCCGCTATGGAGAACAGTGTGGAGATTTCTTAAAAAACTGGAAATAGAACTGCCATATGACCCAGCAATCCCACTTCCGGTCATACACACTGAGGAAACCAGAATTGAAAGAGACACGTGCACCCCAGTGTTCATCGCAGCACTGTTTATAATAGCCAGGACATGGAAGCAACCTAGATGCCCATCAGCAGACGAATGGATAAGGAAGCTGTTGTATATATACACCATGGAATATTACTCAGCCATTAAGAAGAATTCATTTGAATCAGTTCTAATGAGATGGATGAAACTGGAGCCAATTATACAGAGTGAAGTAAGCCAGAAAGATAAAGACCGTTACAGTGTACTAACACATATATATGGAATTTAGAAAGATGGTAATGATAACCCTATATGCAAAACAGAAAAAGAGACACAGATGTACAGAACAGACTTTTGGACTCTGTGGGAGAAGCCGAGGGTGGTATGTTTTGAGAGAACAGCATCGAAACATGTATATTATCTATGGTGAAACAGATCATCAGCTCAGGTTGGGTTCATGAGACAAGTGCTCGGGCCTGGTGCACTGGGAAGACCCAGAGGGATCGGGTAGAGAGGGAGGTGGGAGGGGGGATCGGGATGGGGAATACATGTAAATCCATGGCTGATTCATGTTAATGTATGACAAAAACCACTACAATATTGTAAAGTAATTAGCCTCCAACTAAAAAAAAAGAAAAGAAAAGAAACCCATCTAGACACATGATTAGTCAAACTGCTAAAAGTAAAATATAAAGAGAGACTCTTGGGGACTTCACTGGTGGACCAGTGGTTAGGACTCTGCTTCCACTTCATGGATGCAGGTTCTATCCCTGGTCAGAGAACTTAGATCCCATAGGCCATGTAGTATGGCCAAATAAATAAATAAATACATAGAAAATTTTGGAAGTACCCAGTAGAAAAACAATAAGACTTCTCAACATAAGTGATGAAAATAACAAAAAATAGAATAGTTTCTGTAAGCAAGTGAAAACAAGTATCTTAGAATTCCAAACAGGCAAAAATATCATTCAAAAATTAAAATAATTTAAGATGGATCATAGAACTAAGTATAAAAAGTTAAATGATAAAACTTCTAGATGAAATAATTTAAAAAAATTTTCATGTTCTTCTGGTAAGCAATTATTTCCTAAACAAAACATATAAACACAATAAAGAAGATTGGAAAATTGGACTTCTTTGAAATAAAGAATTTATGTACATCAAAAGACACTTAAGGAGTGAAAAGGGAAGTCAAAAGAACAGAAGACTATAAGCATAAGCCATATCCACCCAAAGACTTCTATCTAACAGAAAGGCTGGCTATACCACAGGGTTAATAAGGATGTGAAGAAATCAAGTCTCAAGGTTTGTGTATAGCATAGCCACTTTGGAAATTTGTTTGGTGGTATCTGTTAAATGGTCTACTATTAAATGATCAGCAATTTCATTCCTAGTATAATGAGTGCCTATGTTCACCTAGTAAATGTACAAGAATAGTCAAAGTAGCTTTATTCCTAATCTTAGCTTTCTAAAACAATGGAAATCTGCATTAATATAATGGATAAACCACCTATGGTATATTTATACAATGGAATACTATTCAGAAAACTGCTACATGCCACAAAATGAATGAATCTCATAAATACAATGTTTTACAAAAGAAAGCAGGCACAAAACAGTACATATTACATTTTAAGTACATTTATATGAAGATTGAAAGCAGGCAAGACTAATTTGTGGTTATAAAGATCAGGATAGTATTAGCTTTGGGGAAATATTGGTTAGGAGGGCATCATGGAGCCTCCGAGTCTGCTGGAAGTTCTTCTAGAGTGCTCGATCTAGGCTGTGGCCATGTAAGTGTTTACATATGGAAAGATTCATTTATCTGTAATGAATGATATTTTCAGAAAAAGAAAACTATTGAGATACTTAATCAACAGTAAGTATGCATTCAAAGAAATAAAAAGGCAGAGCTTCAATTAGAAAGAAATGAGCCTTGATAGAAGCAAGCAATGCAGCAGAAGTAAATAGTAAACTGGAAAGAGAACTGCCATACGACCCAGCAATCCCACTGCTGGGCATACACACTGAGGAAACCAGATCTGAAAGAGACACGTGGACCCCAATGTTCACTACAGCACTATTCACAATAACGAGGATGTTGAAGCAACCTAGATGTCCATCGACAGACAAATGGATAAGAAAGCTGTGGTACATATACACAATGGAATATTACTCAGCTATTAAAAAGAATTCATTTGAATCAGTTCTAATGAGGAGGATGAAACTGGAGCCTATTATACAGAGCGAAGTAAGTCAGAAAGAAAAAAACCAATACAGTATATTAATGCATATATATGGAATTTAGAAAGATGGTAACAATGACCCTATATGCGAGACAGCAAAAGAGACACGGATGTAAAGAACAGACTTTTGGACTCTGGGAGAAGGCGACCGGGGGATGATTTGAGAGAATAACGTTGAAACATGTATATTATTGTATGTGAAATAGATCGCCAGTCCAGGTTTGATGCATGAGACAGGGTGCTCAGGGCTTGTGCACTGGGATGACCCTGAGGGATGGGATGGGGAGGGAGGTGGGTGGGGGGGTTCAGGATGCGGAACACATGTACACCCATGGCTGATTCATGCGAATGTATGGCAAACACCACCACAATATTGTAACGTAATTAGCCTCCAATTAAAATAAATAAATTTTTTAAAAAGCAGTAAATAGCAACAAAAAGGGTCAAACGTGGGTTAATATTATAATCATTGTTGTATAACATTATTGTATAAAACAATAATAGTAATGTCAAATGACATTTGTAATTTCTGGAACTAAAATACCTGACAGCAATAGCACAAGAGGAGAGAAGGAGCAGTTAACAGAGCGAAGTGTTCCAGAATCCTTGCATTGAAGTTTATCATAGACTTGAATAAGTGAAGGATGTATGTCATAATCTTAAGAGAAGTGATGCCCAATTGAAATATAATGCAAGCTACAAATGAGCATCACATAAATGAATTTTCAATTTCTCGCAGCTATATTTAAAACACGTAAAAAGAAACATGAAATTAATTTTAATAATATATTTCTAATCTAGTACATCTATAAGTTAAATCAATATAAAATTACTAATGAGGATACTTAAAATAATATTCAGTCTTCAAAATCTGGTATCTTACTTTTTATTCCACATCTCAATTTAGACTAGCCACATTTCTTTCTTTTTTTTTTTTAGACTAGCCACATTTCAAGTTCTCACATGTGGTTACTAACTAATATATTGGACAGCCCAATTTTAGAGCAGTGATTCTCAAGAAGAGAGATCATGCCCCACAGGAGATATGCGACAGTGTCTAAAGACATTTTTGATTGTCATGATTTTGATTGTCATGGATGGTACTATTGTTATCTACTGGGTGGAAACCATGATTGCCAAAAAAAATCTTATACACAAACAGCCTCCTCCTATCCCATAAAGAATTCTTCAGTCCAAAATGTCAGTCACAACATGGCTGAGGAACCCTGATCCAGAGTAACCTCTAAAATAAAATTTAAAAATTATACAACTAGTAAGATAATGGTGGGAAGGAGGAGAATTAACAGTAAAAATTACACAACTAATTCAAGAGTAAAGAATGGAAAGAAAAAAGGAATATAGAACAGAAAGGACAAATAGAAAGCAAACAGTTATAACAGTAAATTTACACTAAATAAATAAATGGATTAATATTCTAATTAATGATTAAGATTGTCAGATCAGGTAAAACTCCCCACCTATATGTTGCAACATTTTTTTTTAACATATTAGTATGCAGAAATGTTCAAAGTACAAACTTTGGGTTTGTATAGTTACAAACTATGATTACAAAGTCTATACCTTGCAAACTCTTACCAAAATAAAACTGGTATGGCTACGCTAAGATCAAAATAGGTTTTAATGCAAGATGTATTACTAGAAGCATAGAAAGATATTTCATAATGATACAAGAGTCCTCCATCAAAGTGATGGAAGTGATTGATTTAAAATGTCAGATGACCACATTACTTCACTGATATAAATCTTTCAGTGTCTCCCCACTGACCTTGAATAAAGCTCAGACTACAATTATAGTAGATAAGATCCTCCGTGAATCACCTGCTTTACCTCTCGTGACATTTCTTTCAACAAAATTCATGGTCAGCCGTGTTGAAAAGCATACAATTTACTCAAAATTATCCTTTTGTTTTATGCTGCCTGTGTTTTTGCTCATATTAGTCCTTTTCCCTGTAATGCTTTTCTTCATGGAAATCACCTGAAAAAGTTCTATTTATCTTTCAAAGCTGTCTTCTGTTATATTCTAGCTAAATCTTTTATTACTGATCTCTGCATATAATCCTTTCCTCCTCTGTGTACCTCTGTACCTCATGAACATATAAAAAAACAATTTCTTGTACAATTCTGCCTTTTCCTGGTCGCCAGCAGGATGTTAGGCACTCAATTTTTTTTTTTTTTTTTTAAGAAGCTAAAGTATTTACCAAAGCATTTAGCTATGACCAAAAGAAGGTTTGAGTGCCGAAGAATTGACTCTTTCCAACTGTGGTGCTGGAGAGTCCCTTGGACTACAAGGATCAAACTAGTCAATGCTAAAGGTAATTAACCCTGAAAATTCATTGGAAGGACTGATGCTGAAGCGGATGTTCCAATACTTTGGCCACCTGATGCAAAGAGCTGACTCATTGGAAAAGACCCTGATGCTGGGAAAGATTGAAGGTAGGAGGAAAAAGGGATGACAGAGGACGAGATGGTTGGATGGCATCACCAACTTAATGGACATGAACTTGAGCAAACTCTGGGAGATGGTGAAGGACAGGGAAGCCTGGCGTGCTGCAGTCCACGGGGTCACAAGGAGTTGGACATGACTGAGTGGCTGAACAACAACGAGATCAGATGCTTTTTAAAGGTAACTATTTGACTTTCTAATTCTGATGTTCAAACCTGAGATTCAGCCTTTGTAATAACTCAGGTTTTGGGAATCTAATTTCATGTTAGGCACTTACTTTTACTGAACTTAATCTATTTGTGTTGCTAAGTGCAATAGCCTTAGAGAGATACTTGCTAGAACATTGTCTAAAATTTTTACCAATGAATTTTTCAAATTAATATAGTCCTTTTAGATTCAGCTCAGATAACTTGTAAATTGTTTATATAATGACTTCAATTAGTGTATTTTAAACTAAAGTCTCATTATTCTCTTCTCATTTTATTAATTTTATGCTTATGAATGGAGTCATGTCAGTGTAATACCTGAGAAAGAATGCCTATTTATACAGCTCTTTTGTAATAGATTGCTTCTTTTTCATAGCTTGATTCTTTTACAGTAGTTTTCTAGACTGACCTAGTCAAATTGTAATCAGTAAATGAATTAACTTGAAAAACTTGCATGTTAGGTATTTAGAAAAAGTATGAATACACATTCTCCTGAGAATTTAGAGTAGAATTTTCAGAAGTTATTCAGTGCAGCACTATTGAACAGGGTTATATCATTAGGAAAAACTGCAATGACAAGGTTTTAATTTCTGGATGTTATTCAAAATATTTTCAGCTGATTCTACAGTTCTTTTTGCTAGACTCAGAAATTAAAATAACTTCTTGGATGAATTGATTTATAACCAGTATAATAATGCTTTCAGAATTTTAAAGCGGTTCATATTTGTGTTACAGTAGACGAGTTAAGGATGAAAACTTTGGGTCAAACTGTAAAGATCTAAATTCAAGCTTTGCTATATCCTAGCTATATAATTTTGGAATATATATAAGGAATTTTCAATTCCTTAACTTCCCTAATGTGCAGTTTTTCTTCTATAAAATATAGATGATAATACTATGTACACCACAGGTTATTTTGAGGTTTGAATGACTTAATATAGAGAAGACATTTATTATGTTCCCTCTTGCTCAGTTACGGAGTTGTCTTTGTGACCTCACGATCTGTAGCCTGCCAGACTCCTCTGTTTATGGAATTTCCCAGGCAAGAATACCGGAGTGGGTTGCCATTTCCTTCTCCAGGGGCTCTTCTCAACCCAGGAATCGAACCCACATCTCCTGAATTGGCAGGTGGATTCTTTACTACTGAGCCACCTGAGAAGCCCCATGATTTCTCTTAACTAGTAAATATTCAGTTAAAATGAGCTAACACATAAAATATAGCTAGGTAAAATCAATAAATCATATAGTTAATCAAAATAGCTATTTTATATCATCTACCATGTATCTAAGGGTTTTTCCCAGTGGTGCTAGTGTTAAAGAACTCGCCTGCCAAATGCAGGAACCATAAGAAATGCGGACACAACTGAAGCGACTTAGCATGCAGCATGTATCTAGGCACTATTAACTAAAGTTACAATTTAATGATCACTGTGCTATGTACTGTATATATATTATCACATTTAAATATTATAGTAACTTTGAGAGTTGACTGTAATGTCCCTTATTTTATTGGTAAGTTAACTAAGGTTCAGAGATTATAAGCTCAAAGTTATAAGTATGCATGCATGTGTTCTAAGTCGCTTCAGCCATGTCCCACTCTTTGCGACCCTATGGGCTATAGCTTGCCAGGTTCTTCTGTCCATGGGGTTCTCCAGGCAAGAACACTGGAGTGGTTCACCATGCCCTCCTCCAGGGGATCTTCCTGGACCAGGGATTGAACCTGCATCTCCTGCATTAGCAGGTGTGTTCTTTACCACTTGTACCACCTGGGAAGTCTTCAAAGTTATAAGCTCGGTATGAATATTTTATATGTGACTTCCCTGGTGGCTCAGACGGTAAAGAATCACCTGCAGTGCAGGAGACCTGGATTCGATCCCTGGGTTGGGAAGGTCCTCTGAAACAGGGCATGGTAACCCATTCCAGTATTCTTGCCTGGAGAATCCCCATGGACAGAGGAACCCGATGGGTTACAGTCTATGGGGTCACAGAGAGTCGGACTGAGCACAGCGTATGTAAAATAGCTAGCTAGTGGGAAGATGCTGTATAGCATAGGGAGTTCAACCTGGTGCTCTATGACAACCTGCAGGGGTGGGATGGGATGGGAGGTGGGAAGGAGGTTTAAGAGGGAGGGGGCATGTGTATACTTACGGCTATTTTGCATTATTGTATGGCAGAAACCAACACAACATTGTAAGGCACTTATCCTCCAATTAAAAAAAATAAAAAGTATTTTGACATGATCATTTGAAGCAGACATTTTAATATCAGAGATATTTTGGTGCAGCCTATAAAAACAAACGTTGAAGCTTCCTATTTTCCCCTACAAAATAAAAATAACTTTATTGTGCTCTTTTCCAATTAAAATAACATCACATACTGAAAACAATTTGGGCAATACAAGAAGGTGTAAGACTTACCTATTACTTCTTCATTTAAAGGTGGCCATGGTTAATATATTTGGTGAACAACAATAGCAGACACTACTAGTTGCCTATTAAATATCCATTGTCCCTATATTTCTTAATAATAAAATTCAAAATTTTGCTTGGATCAAGCTAATATATTCATCTCCCAGATAAACAGTGGACCTGTAAACCAGTTCCAGCCAAGGAGATGCAAGCAGAAACTACTGGGTAGGCACTGGTGGAAAGGTTTTTGATTAGGAAAAGACAATCACCTTTCCTTTTTCTCTTTCTTTTCCTTTTCCTGCATGGAGAGCAAAAAGGTGAGAAGTGTAGCCACCATTTTGTGGCCAAAAGTAAGAAAGTCACATATATTCCAGCATAATGAAGCTTGAATCCCTGGGGGCATCATGGATCCATTTTCCCAGTCTTGGACTGCCTACTTTGGGAATTCTTGTTTTAAGTTTAAAAAAAAGCACACTTTTTGACTAATCCATTTTAATCTTGTTTCTGTTATATGCACCTAAATACAACCTTCAGTAATACACTGCCATTCTTAATTTTTTTCCCTGTTCAATTACATTGAATTTAAAAGATAATCATATTTTGCTTATTATGACCTTACCATAGTGCTTCTTATAGAAAATTAATTTATTATAATTATAAAAGGTAACACTATTAATAATAAATTTGTCATAAACAATATTTATTTAAGTGTATGTTATGTACACACCAAATATATAGTTACACACAGAGAAATTCTCTCAGAAAGAAATCCATAAACTGGCTGAGTGACTCCTACACATTGTGTGAATGAGAAAGTGCCCATATCAAAATGGTTAAAAGATGCTAAAACACAGTGTTACCATAAATCCTAACCTGGCAGAGCAACATACAATTGGGAAGGGACTCACAGCTTCCACTTTTCCCTAAGGAGTGAAGGGTTTGAACACAAAAATGGTGCCCCAACTTTTTTAAAACCTCCACTTGAGAGACAACTAAGAGCTCAGGACAAGCTGAACAAGTAAGTTCATTTCCTACATGAGATCACTCTGTCAAGACTGGGGGAGGTCGCTATTTTACGTGATGTACAGAAAGCAATTCAGACAGACAAGGAAAACAGAAACAGAGGACTATATTCTAAATTTTAAAAAGATAAAACTCTGGAAAGAGCCTTTAATGAAATGAACATAAGAGGGGATAACTGAGAAGAAATGCATACATTTCTAGAAACAACAGCCTACCAAGACTGAATCATGAAGAAATAGAAAATTGGATGGGCCAATTACTGGTAAGGAGATTGAATCAGTAACCAAAAATTTCCAAGCAAAAAAGAGTTAAGAACCAGATGACTTCACTGGTGAATTCTATCAAACATTTAAAGAAGAATTAGTACCAGGCTTTGCCAAACTCTTCCAACAAACAGAAGAGGAGGGAACACCCTCAAACTCATTTTGCAACATTACCTTGATACCAAAACCAGATGAGGACACCACATGAAATAAATATTATGGACCAATATTCTTCAGGGCTTCCCTGGTGGCTCAGCTGGTAAAGAATCCACCTGCAATGCAGGAGACCTGGGTTCGATCCCTGGGTGGGGAAGATCCCCTGGAGAAGGGAACGGCTGCCCACTCCAGTATTCTGTCCTGGAGAATTCCATGGACTGTATAGCCCATGGGGTCCCAAAGAGTTGGACACGACTGAGCGACTTTCACTTTCACTTTCACTTTCAATATTCCTCATGAGGAGTAGGGGAAATGGGTGAAGGTGGCCCAAAACATAAAGATTTCCAGTTATAAGATAAATAAATTCTGGGGAAGTACTGTACAGCATGGTGACTGCAGTTAACAATACTGTGTTGTTTATTTGAAAGTTGCTAAGAGAGTGTACCTTAACAGGATCCAAGAATTGGAGAGCAGCATTGACGTACATACACTACAATGTGTACACGAGACAGCCAGCGGGAGGCAGTTATATAGCAACAGGGGCTCAGCTTGGTGGTCTGGGACGACCTAGAGAGGTGGGAACAGGGGCTGGGAGAGAGGCTTTGAGGGAGGGGACAAATGCATACGTCTAGCTGACTCACATGGTTGTAGAACAGAAACCAACACAGCATTGTAAAGCAATTACCCTCCAATTAAAAATAAATAAATAAATAAAAATAAAAAGAAGATCCACGTAAAACACTGTAACTATGTGAAGTGATGAATGTTAACTGAAAAACTGTGGTCATCATTTTGCTGTATATACGTATATCAAATATGTATATACCTTAAACTAATACGATGTTATATGGCTGTTATAGCTCACTAAAACTGGGGAAATAAAAAGAATTTGCACAGTAAATTTGACACTTAACAATGCATAATTGTTACTGTCCTGAATGAGAATTAGGAATCTGTGGTAAACGATTCTTTTAATGGTTGCAATTATATTACTGTCACAAACTGTTTTCCTTCTTTTTAAAAACTAAATTTCATGATTTTTTCAATAAAAATGGTACGTATTAAAAGTCTACTCTGATTCTATAGACTTTTAATAGTTCAAACTTGATCACCTTCATGCTGACTGATTTGCATATTTAAAAATCCAAGGTCTTGAAGTCCTACCTCACAGATTTATGGGGGTTAAATGGTTTAGGTTCAAGTTGTTGAAGACAAACTGTAATTGTGCTCCTCAAACCTCTTCCCCTACTATTCAGTCAAGACTCAAGGCAGACAAAACCACTCCTCTTACTGTACCCTTGCCATAGACAACCTAATTATGTGAAGAAAAGGATCACGGTGAATAAAGTGAAAGAAGGGAATGGTCCAGAAAAAAATGGTCTCAAGTGTTTCATTCATTCCTTCTTTTACAAATATCTGGATGTCCTTCTTAAAGCATTTGAACAGCATGCCTGTTCTCTCTTTCCTTAAGGGCTTGCCTGAGAGTACGAGGCAGCACAGATGGGGCTCTGAAGCCGTGGAGATATGCTCAGAGTTGGGAGATAAATCTTACTCAGCTTTTCACATAATGCAAGTGCTAGCTATTGTATTTAGCTGCCAAGTGCACTAGTCAGATTCCTGGCCAACACCCATCATACTTTCTAATGGCAAAGTTTATATTCTTGGGCATGTAGTTCAGACCAGGTCAATCAGAAAACTTCCTCCTCTGGGGAGGTAAGTCATATGATCCAAGTCACAGTGTTTCACCAGAATTGTTCTAGATGCAGATAGCAAGGAAAGCCTTATTTTTGAATATTGGAGTTAGAAGTTTGTGAAATTAGATACCAGTGGTCTTATTTCTTATCTTGTGGAGATAATGCAATCACAGAGAGAGAGCAGAGTTATTATAGATGTGGTAAGATATGAGAGAGAGATAGAGAGGCCAGGAAGCACCGCCTGCTATTTCCAGGTCTGAGGTTCTAGAAGCTGTCATTGCTCAGGGTGTTAGTCAATGAAAATTTCCGGGCACAGGCGGCTGCCTCCTCTGTATCACACTTCACCATCTGGAGCTGAAAGAGGCACTGTTCATGCCCAGGGCTCAGATTAAGTCTTACATAAACAGTTCCTTCACCCTCTGGCCTCCAGGTTCTTATCTTCTACCAGCAATGTTCTCAACTCACATCTCCCAAGAAAAGCAACTCTTTTCAGGTATAAACGAGTTTCAGTCTCAGGGGAGAGACTTACTCAAGGGAGCCAGATTTGTTCAAACTCAACTCTTGCCTACTAAGTGAACAGTCTTTTACATAATTAAACAAGCCCTTCTTTTAAAAATTGTAGTCTTTGCTGTATATTTACATAACAAAAAACTCAAGAGGCTTAATTAGAACAAAGGTGCTGTTTGTCCCAAATGTGGTTCCATGTCTTTTTGAAACAAACAAAAAAACCATTGGCAGCTTTGAAATGGAAATTTTTTTCAACTCCTACTCTTCTAAACCAAGGTGTCAAGATTCCACCCTAGTTCTATCTCAAGATATCTTGCAACTTCCTTCCTCCTAGTAGTCTGTGCAAGAAGCTTCTCACAGCTTGTGCCTTACCAACTGGAATTTAATCTTTCAGATGGTAGCGCAGGTGACTTTCCTGTGTTGTTCCAGATGTCACTCTAAAGTTCCAGTGCAGACCATAACCATCTGACTGGGGTTATTCTGTGACGTAGAATTGTAGGACCAAAGCAGTGAAATGTCGAGGAAAGACATAGAAACTTAGGAGAACCTACAGTGAAGGTAATTAGTTGGATTAATCGGTCATGTGATGGGCTCACAGTGCTGTGACTTTTAAGGACATCTGTGGTGTATTCTTGGGGGCAGGACAGCAGCCTTCAAAAGAGACCAGGTTAGAGCATAGTGCAAGTGAGAAAACAATGCAGTCCTCCCAGTTGTATCTGGATGTGGTGCAAACCCTCCTAATTTCTTGCCCTGCTTCTTCACACTGTCGTCAATGTGATAACAGCTGCAATCCTGATCAGTCTCTCATTTGAAGTTTTCACAGTGGCTCTCTCTTCAGTCTTGATACTTTTGCCACTTGACTGGGTTCCTGAACTGGTCCCACTCTCCTTTCTGCTTCTGTTATTTGTGTTCACAGCATAAAGGGAATTCTGACAAGAGATATGACATAAGACAGTCTGGATGTTATTTTTGTCCCGATGAAAAAAAGAGAGATGGGTATTTTAAAGAAAGACCCATAATCACCACAGGTAGGAGTGCTACAAAAGCTGAGGTGCAAGATTTCAGCTGGAGAGTGAGAACTAGTAGCTGGAGTTTTCCTCCAGCACCATCCTGCTTTTCCACAAGAGACCAGAAGTGGCATCAGCGAAGATTCAGGGTTTGGTGAGATACACAGGTCCATGGCATGGTTAGGAAAGTCTAGGGTGTGGAACTTCTGCAAGAAATGGCTGTATTAAATATTATCGTCTTGGAATCCTGGTGTTTTGGATGTGATAGATTGGTTCACATAATGCCCATTCCACCCACTTCCTTGACTTTTTCTTATCTGACTCTACTGTAGCAGTTGTAAAACCTAAACACTCAATTCCTCAGCATTTCTTGAAACTGAAGTGCCATGTGACATGATGGTTCTACCCCATAAGGCATAGGCAGATGTGATTTAGCATCACAATTTTCCCTCTCTTATTTTTGCCTGGTTTTTAGTTTCAAGAACTGGAGGCACTGATGCCATTTGGTACCGTAAGGCAACAAGTAAGAGAACAAACGAGAACAAGATAAAGAAGATAGACCAAAAAGGCAGAAGCCATAACATCAGCCTGGAACTGCCTATCACAAGATTTGTGTCAGTGAGACAAGAAACTTCTACTCCTTTAAGCCAGTACTTGGCATCCTTTTCCATATCTTAGCACACAAGGAAATGATAATATTCATAATCCACATGGAGGTAGATAGACAAAGCTGCTTAGAACCGGAGACAATCTCTCATAGCTTAAATGCCAACTCCAACGACTAAATGATCACTATCTCAGTTTACTTTTAACCATATACAGCTCTCAGAGGATTGTGACTTAAGCCACTTTCAGTTGGGGTTTCTTTTCTCTGAATCTGAACACATATTTGATGCACTAGATTTTGAAGAGAGTCTTGGGAGCTAAGAAAGTAACTTTTAACTGGAGAAAGAGGGAATGGGTAGGTAAATGAAATTCATGATAAAGGTAAAAAGCAAGCTAGACTCTGTAAGGTAAAAATGAAAATGTGGCATGTAAAAAGGAAATTCTGTTGAAAAGGAGGGATTTCTGATTTAAGGAATCAGAGGGTTACTCACTGTAATGAGAAGTATAGGCTCCACAGGTGTCTGGCTAGTAGAATGGAGATGGAGATCTTCAGAATGAAGGAAGGAAAGAAATAAGGATTAAGGGAGTTGGGGCTGTTAAATTACCTTAGCATAAGGAAGATACTAGTATAGAGGAAGAAAGTACTGTTGTAGGCTGAAGGTATCCATGGAGAAGGAAGCAGTCTCTGCTAGGTAATGCTGTGAACTGGGGAAAGGAATTAGACTGAAGATTTACATTTCACGTGATAAGATTGGAAGGGAAGGTGCTCACTCTACTGTGTGGAAGTAGCATTGAAAATCTAGAAGAACATTAATTCTGAGGAATGGACCATATATTTCTCTTCCTCTCAACCTTGCCATCCTTCCACCGCCCACGTCTCCCCTTTGAACTTTTCCTGTTCCTCCTATTCTGGGCTATTTAGGTCAGACTGTAGCACTAAAAATAAGATATATAGATGAGTTTATTTTTCCAAACCTCCTTTCCTGATGACAAAGATTCTCTCCTTGACCAAACTCTACTTAGTTTCCGTGGATTTCAACTAGGCCTGACTTTGGATTTCCATGTTCCTTTCAGCATTTTCCAACTTTATCAAAATCTTGCTAAAGTCACTTCAACTAGAATTCCCCATCCTTCATATCTGATCACCCTCAATATCTAATTTGGTTCCTTATCTGTCACCATCCACCCGGTGGTGTCTGGTCTGCCTACAGTAAGAATCCTGTTAGGTCAGTTTAACCAGAATCCTCCCTACCCCCACTCCTGATGTTTCTTATTAGTAGTAATCTCCCCCACCCAACTCTTATCCTTGGCTAAAAGTTCCCCTTGCCTATTCTTTGTTAGGAGTTGAGTCTAATCTCTGTCTCCCACTGCAAGATCCCGCTGCGGTTGTCCCTATATCCTCTACAATGATCTCCCTTGAATAACACCTACCTTACTTAGCACCTTCAACAAAGGTCATGAATAACATTTTCTTTAACAACTTGAATAAATTTTTCCCTGATGTTTATCAGGAGTTACAACAATGAAATAATAATGATTGTTAGTATAGATAATATACATCTTAAGGATGATAAATTGTTGAACACGTACTAGATGTCTGACATCATTCAAAGTGCTATACAAATATTAACTCATCACCACTTCAGTATTCCTGCCTGGAGAATCCCATGGATGGAGGAGCCTGGTGGGCTACAGTCCATGGAGTTGCAAAGAGTCGGACACGACTGAGTGACTGAACAACGATAACAACCCTCATAAAAACACAACCAACCTTGTGTTAAGGCAGCATCAAGCATTATGATTTGGTGTGTGAAAGACAAAATGTGTTAGACAATTGAGGACATTATTCATCTGTAAGATAGCAGTAAAGAGACTATTTAATGAGTGATGTCTTGAAGAACAGGGAGGGGCCTGGGATTCTATAGAGGCAGATAAACAAGAATGTCTTCTGCTGTGAGGGGGTTATGAAGAATGACAGAGACATCTCGAACAAGTGAGGCCAGAGTTGTGCTTTGCAGTTAGGCATTTCCCAGAACACGAGAACATACACGGATTTCTGAACCACTGCTGCTCAAAACACAGGGTTCAAATAGAAGTTCAACACTGTCAAGTGAATGAAGAATGAGAGAAGTATCGAATGTACCATACAACTTAATGATAATTGTCAAACTCTACACCTCTAATTTTAAATCTGTTAATACTGATTAAATGCAAAGACACATTTTCTAAAATTATCTAGTGTTAAATTTAAGGATAATGGAAAACCCAGGGTCATCCTCAGTGCTACATTTTAAGAAAAGCCAGCCAAGGTGTGATAGACAACCGGAAGGAAGTTATTTATGATACAAAATGATAACAAAGTTTTTAACAAACTTCCCAATGATTTATTTTTGGAAATAGAACCAGTAGTGAAGGGCCACCTGAGAACATAATAATAAGAAAAATAAGGTTGCTCTCTGGAAAGCTACTCTTGTGACTTAAAAAAAAAAAAAAAAAAAATTGGAACAGGTCTGTCCAGGTCATAGGTATCCCCAGAACATGAAATAGAGCTTTGCACAGAGTAGACACTCAAATATTTCTTAAATTAGTGACTTTGTATGAGTAAAACCTGGAGACCATGTAGGACTACAGGACTAAAGAGTCTGGGAATACCCCAAACTCTAGTCAAAACAATCCAGGTACAAAATCTGGAATGTGACCAAACTTTAATAAGTAAAACTCTAAGCAGTGATATTATACCTTATTTAGAAAGATTATATAAATGTAGGGGTTCAAAACATGCCACCCCAAAATATACCAATTTGGCACATTAACTGTTTTGAGTTACAAATACTAGAGAAACAACAGACATAAGAAAGGTACACTGACCTGGCCCTTTTCTTTGTGAAAATAAGAGAGAAAACTCCCAAGAAGAGATGCCCTTCCTGTACCTGGAGGAGGAGAAATTCTTATCACCAGGAACAGGGAGTCAAGGTGGCAAAGAAATTGCACAAACCAACCTTGTTAGAACAACCCTTCTCCTCCTTTGTGTAGTCTCCCCATATATTTTAGGTACTTTCCCACAATTACTAACGTGTGTTCAATCTATTGATATACTTAGTATCTATGTGCTTATCACACAGCCCTAAATACCATGTGGGTCTTCATGTTCCTGTGAAGACATTCATGCACACATGAAAATAAAATTTGTATGCTTTTCCCATGTTACTATGTCTGTATCAATTTAATTCTTAGGTTCAGTCACAGACCCTATGAGGGTAGTAGAGAAGTTTTGCCTCCGTTATACAACCAAAAGGTAAATTCTGTTTGGGGTGGAGAATATGAAGCCCTCAAATACAAAGTTGTTAACATCCATCCAAAAACTGCCCAGGCAGAGAACATTCAGATTAATGAAAATGGCCAAGGAGGTGAGAACCTCAAGTGTCTTTAACCTGATTCCCTTAACCATTTGAACTGCATAACTGTTGTCCCTATTTTAACGATCACCCCCCCACACACACTTTTTTTTTGGTTTTGTTTTTGTTCCCCCACCCTCCCAGATACAGTTAATGAACAACATTGTAATTCAATTTGGCTTCCTGTGGCTGTCAGAGAAACAAACCTTAGCTTTAGCACTAACCATGGAAGAATTGAACTGTAATAATACATTTAGCTATTTCTTTATGATACATCATTAACTGACTTTTCTACCTTTGGAAACTGAGAGGCTGAGAAACACAACACAGGCAGTATTATGATTAGAATTAAATTTTAGATAGCTTTTCAGGCTGCAGTGTGGACACTGGATTTAAGAACTGAAAGATTGGGATCAGGGATACTAGTGAGAAAGGAGTTTTGGGGATTGTCTAGGTAGGAGATAATGAGGAGCTGATTAAGGAGGCTGTAAAAATGTGGACTTCCCTGTTGGCTCAGATGGTAAAGAATCCGCCTGCAATGAGGGAGATCTGGGTTTGATCGCTGGGTTGGGAAGATCCCCTGGAGGAGGTCATGGCAACCCACTCCAGTACTCTTGCCTGGAGAATCCCATGGACAGAGGAGCGTGGTGGGCTACGGTCCATAGGATCACACAGAGTTGGATATGACTGAAGAGATTTAGCATGCATGCACAAGCATCTAATAGTATTAGATACTACTGCAGTGACTGCTGAGCAGTTTCTTTCCATGAACCAAAAATTCTTAGAACTCAAACTCAAATTTGAAAGATGTACAAATAGCATCTTAAAATCACTTTACAGGTCATTTTGACTTCAGTCATTTCCTTTTCCTCTGTTCTCAAACAAACACTTGCTGATATGAAAGTAATATGGGACTTTCCTGGGGGTGCAGTGGATGAGAATCTGCCTCCCAATGCAAGGGACATGGGTTTGATACTTGGTCTGGGAGGATTCCACACGCCCGGTGCTACTAACCTCTTGTGCCACAGCTACTGAAGCCCACGTGCCCTATAGCATGTGCTCCACGACCAGAAAAGCTACCACGATGAGAAGCTTGTGCATCACAATGAGAGAGCAGCCCCCACTCTCCACAGCTAGAGAAAGCCTGCATGGAGCAACAAAGACCCAGTGCAACCAAAAACAAAAACAACAATAACAAAGAAAGTAATAGGAAAACACTGTAGTATTGTGAAAAGGATTATGGAGTCAGAACTGAACTTTTAGCCCTATAAGTCACGTATTTATCACCAATCTTTTTGAATTTTAGTTTTCCCTTCTATAAATAAAAATTATACATGACTCTTCTAAGAATCAGATAATGCCAAATTGTAGACTGTGCAATTAGTGAACAAACTTGTGGTTACAAAAGGGGAAATGTAATAAAGGAGAGGTATAAATTGGAAGTTTTGGATTGACATATACACACCACTGTATTTAAAATATATAACCAACAAAGACCTACCCTATACCACAGGGAACTCTGCTCAATATTCTGTAATAATCCAAATGGGAAAAGAATTTTAAAAAGTATCAGTTCAGTTCAGTCGCTCAAAGAGTCGGACATGACTGAGTGACTGAACTGAACTGATACTTTTTAAAATATATAACCAACAAAGACCTACTCTACAGCACAGGGAACTCTGCTTAATATTCTGTAATAGTCTAAATGAGAAAAGAATTTTAAAAAGTATAGATACATGTATATTTGTAACTGAATCACTTGGCTATACACCTGAAACTAACACACAACACTGCTAATCAACTATACTCCAATATAAAATAAAAATTAAAAAAAAATGATGCTCCATTATACTGAATTATGAATTGACCTAATGGGTATGGTCAAAATATCAATGCAGAAAAATCCATTCTTACTTGACCTTTTCTGAGCACATGTAAGGGTTTTTTGATTGGTGGCTACTATGAAGCCCTGAAATATCTTTGCCTTTTTTTTCCTTTCTTTCATCCAGCACCAGCTTCCAACTCTTAAGACTGCTTGATTAACTGCAAAAACTGAAAAACAAAGCAAAACAATGTGAGCAATAACAATTTGAAATGAAATTCATATTTTATGGCAAGACAAGAAAAATTTAAACATAAAAAATTTTCTCTGCCCTTTGGCTTCCTCTCCTCCACTGCATAGTATTTCTAAGTTATGCACCAACCAAACCTCCCCACCAACAAAAATACCTGCTCAACGGAAAAGAGCAACATTTTTCTAGTATCAACAAGACAACTCTTTAAAAGATAATATTCTGCCTTGATTTTAAGGGGCCCAATAACGCTTACATCTGGATTGTGTAAACTGTCAATAATACATCATTTAATGTACAGTCCTCTGTCTCAAAAACTTACATAACTGTGCCTTAACTTCTAATGGGTAGGACAGTTCTCACAGCTTTCTGAGATGCTCTTCCAGAGTTATAACCTTCAAATTTGGCTTGGATAAAAATTTCCATTTCTTTTTAGGTTGACTGATTAATTTTTTAAAAAATAGCTTCTTGTTTTATTTCTTTTGGGGGCTGTGTTGTGTTTGAGTTGTGGTGCATGGGTTTACTTGCTCTGTGGCATGTGGCATCTTAGTTCCCTGACCAGGGATTGAACCTACGTCCCTTGCATTGCAAGGCAGATTCTAAACTACGGATCACCAGGGAAGTCCCTGACTGATGAATTTTTTATCGACAACAAGCAACAGAGAATTTATGAAGTTACAAAAATTCTTTAAAGCTAAGAATAACTATACTTAAAAATTCTAGCCAGAGCATTTAGATAAGAAAAACGAACAAAAAGCATCCAAATTGGATAGGAAGAAGTAAAACTATTTCTGTTCTCAGGTGATATAATCTTAATATAGAAGCTCTAAAGATTCCATATATACACACACAACAACCTGTTAAAACTAATAAATAAATTCAGCAAATTAGCAGCATAAAATGTTAACACACAAAAGCAAGTTGTATTTCTGCAGATTGACAGTGAACAATCTGAAAAGAAAACTATGAAAACAATTCTATTTACAATAGCATCAAAAAGAATAAAATACTTAGAAATTAACCAAGAAGATAAAAGATTCATACAATGAAAACTACAAAACATAGAAAGAAATGAAAGAAGTCATGAATAAATAGAAACAGATTCCATGTTCATGGATTGAAAGACTTCTACTATTAAGATGTCTATACTACCAAAAGCAATCTACAGATCCAATACATCCTTATCAAAATTCCAGCAATGCTTTTTTTGTAAAAGTAGAAAAATCTATGCTAAATTTCATATAGAATCTCAAGGGATCCTAAATAGCCAATGCAATTTTGAAAAAGGAGAGGAGTGTAAAAGCTGGTGAACCTACATTCTTAATTTCAAAACTTACTACAAAGCAACTGTAATCAAAAGAATATGGTATAGTACTGGCATAAAAACAGACCTATTGACCAATGGAACAGAATAGAGAGCCAAGAAATAAATTCTATCATATATGGTCAACTGACTTTTGACCAATGTGCCAAGACCATTCAATGAGGAAATATAGCCTTTCCAACAAATTGTACTGGAAAAACTGGATATCCACAGACAGAAGAATGAAGCTGAATCCTTACCTAATATCATACACAAAAGCTTACCAAAAAATGGATCAAAGATAAAAACGTAAGATCCGGTATATGCAGAGTACATCATGAGAAACGCTAGGCTGGAGGAAGCATAAGTTGGAATCAAGATTGCTGGGAGAAATATCAATAACCTCAGATATGCAGATGACACCACTCTTATGGCAGAAAGTGAAGAGGAACTAAAAATTCTCTTGATGAAAGTCAAAGAGGAGAGTGAAAATGTTGGATTAAAGCTCAACATTCAGAAAACTAAGATCACAGCATCTGGTCCCATCACCTCATGGGAAATAAATGGGGAGACAGTGGAAACAGTGTCAGACTATTTTTGGGGGCTCCAAAATCACTGCAGATGGCGACTGTAGCCATGAAATTAAAAGACGCTTACTCCTTGGAAGGAAAGTTGTGACCAACCTAGATAGCATATTAAAAAGCAGAGATATTACTTTGTCAACAAAGGTCCATCTGGTCAAGGCTATGGTTTTTCCAGTGGTTATGTATGGATGTGAGAGTTGGAGTGTGAAGAAAGCTGAGCACTGAAAAATTGATGCTTTTGAACTGTGGTGTTGGAGAAGACTCTTGAGAGTCCCTTGGACTGCAAGGAGATCCAACCAGTCCATCCTAAAGGAGATCAGTCCTGGGTGTTCATTGGAAGGACTGATGCTGAAGCTGAAACTCCAGTACTTTGGCCACCTGATGCGAAGAGTTGACTCACTGGAAAAGACCCTGATGCTGGGAGGGATTGAGGGCAGGAGAAGGGGACGACAGAGGATGAGATGGCTGGATGGCATCACCGACTCGATGGACATGAGTTTGAGTAAACTCTGGGAGTTGGTGATGGACAGGGAGGCCTGGCATGCTGCAATTCATGGGGTTGCAAAGAGTCGGACACGACTGAGCGACTGAAGTGAACTGAACTGAGCTGAAAACTAAAAAGCCAGAAGAAAACATAGGGCAAAAGTTTTACACCAGTGGATTTGGCAGTAATTTCCTGGCTATGACACCAAAGGCACAGAAAACAAAACAGACAAACTGAATTTCATGAAAATGAAAAAAATGTGTGCATGAAAAAATATCAATAGAGCAAAAAAAGGTAACCCACAGAATAAAAATGATTTGGAAATCATATATCTGATAAAAGAGTAATATTTAGAACATAATGGAGGACTCCTAAAACTCAACTATTAAAAAAAACACCAATGCAATTAAAATATGAGCAAAGGGTTTGAATAGATATTTCTCTAAGAAAGATACACAAATGACCAATAAAAATATGAAACGATGCTCAGCATCACCAACCATTAGGGAAATGCAAATCAAAAGTACAATGAGAGCCTACCTCATATTACGATAGCTATGAGGATATGGAGATATTGGAACCCTTCTGCACTATTGGCGGAAATGTAAAATCCTGTTTCCATTATGGAAATAGCATGGTGTTTACTCAAAAAAGTAAAAACAGAATTACCAGGTGATCCAGCAATTCCACTTCTAGGTATATACCCTAAAGAATTGAAAGTAGAATTTTGAAGTGATATTTGTATATCCATGACCAAAGCAGCCTCATTCACAGTAGCTAAAACATGCAAGCAACCCAAGTGTCCATCAGCTGATGAAAGGATAAGCAAAACGTGGTACAATAAAGCATTATTCAGTCTTAAAGATGAAGAAAATTCTGATATATACTATAACATGAATGAACCTTAAAGACATTATGTTAAATAAATTAAGTCAGTCACAAAAAGACAATATTTATGATTCCATTTATATGAGGTACTTGGAGTTGAAATCACAGAGACAGAAAGTAGAATAGTGGTTACGAGGGGCTGTGGGGATGCGGGCAGACAAGGAGTTCTCCCTTAATGGAGAGAGTTTCAGTTTCACAAGATGAAAAAAGTATGGAGATGGACAGTGGTGATGGTTGTACAAAATTATGAATTATTTCATACCACTTAAAAATGGTTAAAATGGTAAATATTTTATGCATTTTACCATAATAAAAATGAAAAAAAGAGTAATAATTGTCCCTAAATTTTTGAACTCTTATTTGTGTAAAGTTTTTCTTGTTTTTAGCACCATGCCCAGGCTAACATGCTGAGTATGATCTGAAGAAGCCCTGTAGCTATTTATGAACTTTCATTTGTAGAAATGTCTCCCTCTCTCCAGGAAGAGGAATACTCTTAACAACTCTTATCAGTGAAGTCAGCACCAACTCAGATCTGCAACACAAACCTTACTAAACAACCCTGTTTACCATAAGTTTCCCGGTCCCTTTCATATCTCTTGCCTCCCCTGCCCGAAAGCCCCTGAATTCCTTTTCCTTTGTAGGTCTTTTTTTTTTTTTTTTTTTTTTTAATGAGTGCTTGCTTTATTTTATTTTATTTTTATAGTTGAATTTTTTTGTTCATTTATTTTTATTAGTTGGAGGCTAATTACTTTATAATATTGCAGTGGTTTTTGCCATACATTGACATGAATCAGCCATGGATTTACATGTGTTCCCCATCCCGATCCCCACCTCCCACCTCCCTCCCCATCCCATCCCTCTGGGTCTTCCCAGTGCACCAGCCCTGAGCACTTGTCTCATGCATCCAACCTGGGCTGGTGATCTGTTTCACCCTTGATAGTATACTTGCTTCAATGCTATTCTCTCAGAACATCCCACCCCTGCCTTCTCCCAGAGAGTTCCAAAATCTGTTCTGTACATCTGTGTCTCTTTTTCTGTCCTGCATATAAGGTTATCATTACCATCTTTTAAAATTCCATCTTTTTAAATTCCATATGCATTAGTATACTGTACTGGTCTTTATCTTTCTGGCTTACTTCATTCTGTATAATGGGCTCTAGTTTCATCCATCTCATTAGAACTGATGCAAATGAATTCTTTTTAATGGCTGAGTAATATTCCATAGTGTATATGTACCACAGCTTCCTTATCCATTCGTCTGCTGATGGGCATCTAGGTTGCTTCCATGTCCGGGCTATTATAAACAGTGCTGCGATGAACATTGGGGTGCATGCGTCTCTTTCAGATCTGGTTTCCTCAGTGTGTATGCCCAGGAGTGGTATTGCTGGGTCATATGGCAGTTCTGTTTCCAGTTTTTTAAGGAATCTCTACACTGTTCTCCATAGTGGCTGTACTAGTTTGCATTCCCGCCAACAGTGTAAGAGGGTTCCCTTTTCTTCACACCCTCTCCAGCAATTATTGCTTGTAGACTTTTGGATAGCAGCCATCCTGACTGGCGTGTAACGGTACCTCATTGTGATTTTGATTTGCATTTCTGTGATAATGAGTAGGACTTAGGAGTATATCTACCTAAAGAAATGCAAGACCTTTGTAGGTCTTTAAACTCAAGTTCTAACTCTAGAGAGTCATTTCTGTTACTTATTACTGAGTGCTACCATGTGTCCATGTGCAATGCACATGTTAACATCTTGTTTTTCTAACACTAAGAGGCAGAGATCTTCTTTCACCTACATTATCTTCCATTTCTCTCTGCGGAGAATTTATAGATGTGTCTCTTCTCTACTTTGGTCCTGGGTATTTGATGATCACAGGCAGTATAACCTTGCTATTTGTTTCCACTGTCTCAAGATCTCACCCTTAAATAGTAACAATGACATCAGTTATTCCTACCTGGAAGCCTGTTGTGAAAACCAGAAGTAAGAGATTTGATACTATTCCACATGAAGGGCCAAACTGACAGAAATTCCTGTGAGGTCATGGGAAAGAGCATATTCTGCTTCTAAGCTGGTGAATTTGCTGAAGTTTAGTTGTAATCTTGCTCTAAGGAAATGATGTGGAGAGCTGCTTTTTCATTACAATCTTACTGTGAGTCTCTGACAAGAAAGGAGTTTGGTAACCTGGTTTGGGGAAACTAAACACAGACAGAAATGAAAAACTTGTAGAGCAGCAGCAAAGTCTTCCATAAACCTGAGTTGTTTTTTTTTACCCCCGGCCTCAAGGATGAATTAGAAGTCATCTCTTTTTCCTCTTATTCCCTATGGTACTCTGTCTACAAGTTGAATGATAATTTCTATGCATATATTTTTGCTGTGGTTTTCCCATCAGGAATAGCCCTGTATTTTCGTGGGTTTTCCCGGGTTGTCGTGGTACTCTACTTTCCTAGCCAATCAATACTCCCTTCCCTTTTGTATTAATACATTCTTTCAATAGTTATGTCAATTTATTCATAAAGTATTTCAAATCCTGTGGACTTGGCAGGAATTGTCTTTGAGGTGACTCTGCTTATAAGTCAGTTATGTGTAAATATATCGTTCATATTTACTCAATATCCAAATTCTTGTCTGACCACTTACTATAGTGCTCTGTACTGACAACTGCAGAAAGGAAATTAATGTTTTACTTACAGCTGCATTTGAGGCTGATGCTATATCCTGGACATCAGTAGCTTATTCTGACCATGTGAGATGATGATTAAAGAACTCTTTTAAGCACTGCTTTTCCTTATAATTATTTCACTTGCACGTAGGTATCCTGCTGTTGTATTATTTCCATGTGCCCACATTTGCATATTTCCATTGTGATAAACATCTGCATTCATCTTTATTTCCTTCCCTCTTGTCTCAGAAGATGAAGTGTCCCTCCCACTGCTCAACCAAAAACAATTTGGCTTCTGCTAATCCCCCATCTCTTTCACCCCACGAAACAAATTATCTCTACTGAAATAATGCATTAAAATTGATAAATTCAGGGAATCTTTTCCAATATTTATCTTAATGAAACTCTTCTCTACTTCTGATTACTGGACAAGCACTTCTCAAAATTATTGTCCATGCCTTTGGAATCCCTGACATTTCTTAGGCTTCCCTGGTGGCTCAGTTGGTAAAGAATCTGCCTGCAATATGGGAGACCTGGGTTTGATCCCTGGGTTGGGAAGATCCTCTAGAGAAAGAAATGGCAACCCACTCCAGTATTCTTGCTTGGAGAATCCCATGGACAGAGGAGCCTGGTGGTTATAGTCCATGGGGTCACAAAGACACATTACTTACTATGACTCTAATCAAATATGCCTAACCAATTTTATTATTTTTCTTAACGAGCTTCTCCTCTTTGGCCCACAGATATTTAATCTTGGCTGTTTTTGGGGGGTCTTTTTGTTTTCAGGCACTGTTCTCTCTTTACCCTCTCATGTTGGGTGACAATTCACATGGTTTTTAATTCCCTCTCATATGCTCCAGTACTTTGGCCACCTGACACGAAGAGCCGACTCATTGGAAAAGACAGTGATGCTGGGAAATATTGAGGGCAGGAGGATAAGGGGACGACAGAGGATGAGATGGTTGGATGGCATCACTGACTCAATGGACATGAGTCTGAGCAAACTTGGGAGATGGTGAAGGACAGGGAAGCCTGGTGTGCTATAGTCCATGAGGGTGAAAACAGTTGGACATGACTTAGTAACTGAATAACATACATTATGATCAAGTAAGCTTACTCTGTGATTGTAAGGGTGATTTAATTTTAAGAATTCCATCAACACAATTCTTTGTACCCACCAGTGTCAGCTCTAGCCATTAGATCCAGACACAGCAACATTCAAAGAGTCCAGGGGCTCTTTGTTGAAGAAAATTTCTTCAGAAACATCAGCAGACTGTATTTTATAACTCTTTGTCAACTGCATTAGCTTTCCACTGCTGTCATAACAAATCATTACAAACTTAGCAGCTTACTACAACACTCATGTACTATCTCACAGTTCTATAGGACAGAAATCTGTACTGGCTCTACTGGGTTCTCTGTTTAAGGTGTCAGAGGCTAAGGTCAAGGTGTAGGCTGCACTGGGCTTCTAGCTGGAGGGTCTGAGGAAGAATCCACTTCCAAGTTCATTCAGATTGTTCACAAAATCCAGTTCTCTGTGGCTATAAGACTGAGGTCCCTGTTTCCTTGTTGGTTGTCACCTGGGGGTTGATCTCAGCTCCCGGGGTTGGCCGCATTCCTCAACAAGTGGTTTCCTTGAATCCTTGCTTTGAATCTCACCAATTTTCCTTTCTGCCATCAGCTAAAGAAACCTCTCTGCTGTTTTTAGGGCTGGTATGATTGGATTAGACCACATATATAATTTCCCTATCTTAAAACCAGCTGTGCCAAATCACAGACTGCAATCAGGAGAGGAACATTTCTTTATATTTATAGGTTTTAGAGATTAGCATGGGACATTTTTGGGGTGCTATTTTATAATTATGCCTACAACAGCCACAGTTGAGTCACAAGCCCTTTCCTGAACTAACCATTGTCCAGGGAATTATTTACCATAATTTGCTCAGATAGTTTTCTGGGAAGGAGTGGATGTGTTGGGGGATAAACCACAATGTACATTATGTACTCACATAATAATGCTTCCTTTGTGAGGTGCTAAATAGGTTCAAATATTCTGTCTACAATATATATATTCTTTTACAAAGAATACCATTATGTTGTTAATACTATATTCTCTTCCTTGTTAATCATAATGATATGGTACATGCTGGTTGGCATACCTGGTAAAAAGAGACTTTCTGAAGTGAAGCCTAGCATTTGAGAGCAACAGAAGAAAGACCGGTTTTTCTATCCTATCATGGTGAATTATTTTTAAAAGAGATAGCTGACTAACTTGTTAAGCTCATGGATGGCAGCACCATTATGGTTACAACTTTGGAGATTCTTCCACGCCTTTTTATGTAAAACATGTAGGATTTGGCAGATGTAGAACTGATACTGATTCAATTGTTACAGGTAAGTCACTCTAGGTATCTGGAAACAACTTTCAGGAAGACACTGTCCACTCAGCATCAATTTTAAAGGACCTCCAGTATTGCTTTAAAAGTTCCTTTCTAGTAATTGTCTAACTTCTCTTTCCCTAACTTAGTCCATCGACAGCCTCCTCTGCCTAGTTTGTTGGAATATGCCAGCAAATTTGGAAAACTCAGCAGTGGCCACAGGACTGGAAAAAGTCAGTTTTCATTCCAATCCCAAAGAAAGGCAATGCCAAAGAATGCTCAAACTATCACACAATGGCACTCATCTCACACACTAGTAAAGTAATGCTCAAAATTCTCCCAGCCAGGCTTCAGCAATACGTGAACCGTGAACTTCCAGATGTTCAAGCTGGTTTTAGAAAAGGCAGAGGAACCAGAGATCAAATTGCCAACATCCACTGGATCATCTAAAAAGCAAGAGAGTTCCAGAAAAACATCTATTTCTGCTTTATTGACTAAGCCAAAGCCTTTGACTGTGTGGATCACAAGAAACTGTGGAAAATTCTGAAAGAGATGGGAATACCAGACCATCTGACCTGCCTCCTGAGAAATCCGTATGCAGGTCAAGAAGCAACAGTTAGAACTGGATATGGAACAACAGACTGGTTCCAAACTGGGAAAGGAGTACATCAAGGCTGTATACTGTCACCCTGCTTATTTAACTTATATGCAGAGTACATCATGAGAAATGCTGGGCTGGAGGAAGCACAAACTGGAATCAAGATTGCTGGAGGAAATATCGATAACCTCAGATATGTAGATGACACCACCCTTGTGGCAGAAAGTGAAGAAGAACTAAAGAGCCTCTTGATGAAAGTGAAAGAGGAGAGTGAAAATGTTGGCTTAAAGCTCAACATTCAGAAAACTAAGATCCTGGCATCCGGTCCCATCACTTCATGGCAAATAGATGGGGAAACAGTGGCTGACTTTATTTTTTTGGGCTCCAAAATTACTGCAGATGGTGATTGCAGCCATTAAATTAAGAGACGCTTACTCCTTGGAAGGAAAGTTGTGACCAACCTAGATAGCATATTAAAAAGCAGAGATATTACTTTGCCAACAAAGGTCCATCTAGTCAAGGCTATGGTTTTTCCAGTGGTCATGTGTCGATGTGAGAGTTGGACTGTAAAGAAAGTTGAGCAGAGAACTGATGATTTTGAACTGTGGTTTTGGAGAAGACTCTTGAGAGTTCCTTGGACTGCAAGGAGATCCAACCAGTCCATCCTAAAGGAGATCAGTCCTGGGTGTTCATTGGAAGGACTGATGCTGAAGCTGAAACTCTAATACTTTGGCCACCTCATGTGAAGAGTTGACTCATTGGAAAAGACCCTGATGCTGGGAGGGATTGGGGGCAGGAGGAGATGGGAATGACAGAGGATGAGATGGCTGAATGGCATCACCAACTCGATGGACATGGGTATGAGTAAACTCTGGGAGTTGGTGATGGACAGGGAGGCCTGGCATGCTGCGGTTCATGGGGTTGCAAAGAGTCGGACACGACTGAGTGACTGAACTGAACCCAAGGGCAATCTGGCTGTGCAGCATGTCACTCTGTGAATATCTTGTGCACTGTGTGACAGTCTAGCTAACAAGGTAGATGTTACTTTTCCTACTTCCCTCTTCGTACATGACCCTCTAGAAGCTGTTCCCTTTGGCCAAGACTATGTCTTTGCCCTAAGAGAACAACTTTTCATTAGATAAGTGTATCTAAATATTTCAGTAGGCTCATTTGCTTGTTTCATTGTTGTTGTTATAGTCACTAAGTTGTATCTCTTTCGTGACCCCATGGACTGTAGCCCATCAGGCTCCTCTGTCCATGGGATTTTCCAGGCAAGAATACTGGACTGGATTGCCATTTCTATCTCCATGGGATCTTTCTGATCCAGCGATCGAACCCACATCTTCTGCAATGACAGGTGGATTCTTTATCACTCAGCCACCAGGGAAGCCCTCATTTCACTATAGAGAGACTGCTATCTCCTTTGGGTTACTTACTCAACCAATGATGGAATTCTGTTGACTGTGTTTATAAACAAAAACATAAAACATGGCCTATTGGAAACATTATATTTTCAAGAACTTTTCTCTTTACTATTATAAAGATTCCTTGTTAAATTATTTAGGTGTAACTATTTATAAATTATTTTATTTTTGTATTAATAAGAAGACAAATGACTTTATCAGCATGAACTGGTGAAACTGTGCCATCTAGTGTCCTTTATGGAAAAAAATTATTTTTCAGTCCCTCAAATCTTACACGTTACAGATTAAAAATGAGTCTAGAAATTGATTTTTCCAACCCTAAATATTACAGATAAGAAATATTAAGACATACATCATGGAAGACTGTTCCATGTACAGGGAAAAATTCTAGCTAATCCTTAGGAACTGGTGTGGTCACTCCAAGTATTTCCTGAGATTTGTTTACTACATCTCATAAAACATCCTCCATGCTGTGTCTATTAGTGGGGAGAATGAAGACCACAAGATAATAAGGTAATTGGTGGTTGGTGATAAAAGGGAGGAAAGATCTTGAAGAGTGGGGTTTGAAGATTCTTCTCTCCTTCCTTCCTTGCCTTTCCCTGAGATCTCTTTTTTTTTTAATTAAAAAAATTTTTTTGGCCGTGCTGATGACTGTTTTTCTGACTGGGGAACAAACCCCAACCCCCTGCAGTGTAAGCACAAAGTATTAACCACTGAACTGCCAGGAAAGCCCTTCTATATTGCCCTATCCTATGAACTGGGAAAAACAGAGTTTTGTGTGTGTGTGTGTGTGTGTGTGTGTGTGTGTGTGCGCGGGTGCGCGCGCGCGTATATGTACATATTTTGACGAGAGGAGGATAAGAGTCATTGTCAGTTGTATTAAAATAAGTGGGGAAATGCAACGGAGAAGACAGAGAAAGTTTAAAAATTAAATTTTAGGGTATTAGAAGCTGAAATTAATTGATAGAAAGCTTTGGAGTTACAGTTATCCAGGTTTTGGTTTATGTGACTTTAGAATTATCTAATTACTTTTGGAGACTTAATTTTCATATTCAAAATGGTGGTAGTAGATGGAAAGAAAATTCAGATACCTTATGTCAATAAAATGGTTGTGCAGAAATAATGATGTAATGAATATCAATTCATTTCAACCACAAATGTGTTAGGAAAAATTTCAAGTATCTACTTATATATGTGAGACACATGTACACACTTGTGTTAGTTATTATGCTTGTTCAATTAAGTTAAACATTTTTCATCCAGTGACCTTCTCAACTATTAATCATGTACCATCTTGTGACTTCAGTTATTTTCTTGACATTTTTTTCTATCTTGAATTGCTATTATGTTTTTCAGGCTTGTGTCAACAACTGTGTCTTTATCTACAGATATCTACATATCTACCAAAATGTTTACATTCCTCTCAATGCTTTGTTCATAGTAGGCAATTGATAAATCCTTGTTACTTTATATGCTGGGCTTCAGTGGAATTTTCCCTTACCCATGTAGATTATGTTGTCAACAAATCTTTTATTTGGCAACTATGAAAGTATATTTCACAAAACACATTTGTGATTTTCCAAGCACTTATGTAAATTATGTAGTTATTTTATGTTTAATTTTAACTGTGATAAAAACATACAACACAAAATTTATCACCCTAACCACATTTAAGTGTGCAGTTCAGCAGAGCCAAATATATTCATGCTGTTGTGCAATGGATCTTCAGAACTCTTTAATCTTGCCAAACTGAAACTCCACACCTATTAAACAACCCTCCAACCCTCCCCTCCCTCAGCCCCTGGCAGCCACCACTCTTCCTTCTGTTTCTACGAATCTGACTATGTTGGATACCTCATGTAAGTAATTATCACATAGTATTTGTCTTTTTGTGACTGACTTGTTTCATTTAACATAATGCCCTCAAGGTTCATCCACGTTGTAGCAAGTAACAGAATTTCCTTCCTTTTTAAGGCTGAATAATAATTCAAGGTAATTATTTTTAAAGTACTTAGATTGCAGTCTGAAAACTTAATCAATGAGAACTGCTTATCAATTTAATATGGTTTGCATTATATAACAGAAGAATATAGCTACATATATTTAGTAAAACACTGTGCAATGCTGAGACAGAAATTTAATGATTGAATATCTTCTAAAACTTTAATAAGCTCCTTTGGGACTATTATGCAATACGATAGGTTTTTTTTTTAAAAAAAATACCATATAAATATGTTCTTAAATCTTTCATCAACAGTTTATAAACTGAGCCACATAAGATTTGGATCTTAGTTCTATACTTTCCATTTTTAAAATACCGACTCTATGATAAGTGTCGAATATACTTAAGTTTTTAAAAGCACACACCATCTTAAAAAAGACTTTTTCATTGGTCTTAATTTACTTAAGCAGTATGTCAAGGCTGTATACTGTCACCCTGCTTATTTAACTTATATGCAGAGTACATCATGAGAAATGCTGGGCTGGATGAAGCACAAGCTGGAATCAAGACTGCCCAGAGAAATATCAATAACTTCAGATATGCAGATGCACCACCCTTATGGCAGAAAGTGAAGAGGAACTAAAGAGCCTCTTGATGAAAGTGAAAGAGGAGAGTGAAAAAGTTGGCTTAAAGCTCAACATTCAGAAAACTAAGATCATGGCATCCGGTCCCATCACTTCATGGCAAATAGATGGGGAAACAATGGAAACAGTGAGAGACTTTATTTCTTTGGGCTCCAAAATCACTGCAGATGGTGAAATTAAAAGACGCTTGCTCCTTGGAAGAAAAGCTATGACCAACCTGGACATAGCTTTAATATGGACAGCATATTAAAAAGCAGAGACATTACTTTGCTAACAAAGGTCTGTCTAGTCAAAGCTTTGGTTTTTCCAGTAGTCATGTATGGATGTGAGAGTTGGATTATAAAGAAAGCTGAGCACTCAAGAATTGATGCTTTTGAACTGTGGTGTTCGAGAAGACTCTTGAGAGTCCCTTGGACTGCAAGGAGATTCAACCAGTCAATCCTAAAGGAAATCAGTCCTGAATATTCATTGGAAGGACTGATGCTGAAGCTCTGGTACTTTGGCCACCTGATGCGAAGAACTGACACATTGGAAAAGACCCTGATGTTGGGAAAGATTTAAGGCAGGAGGAGAAGTGGACGACAGAGGATGAGATGGTTGGATGGCATCACCAACTCGATGGACATGAGTCTGAGCAAGATCTGGGAGTTGGTGATGGACAGGGAAGCTGGCATGCTGCAGTTCATGGGGTCTCAAAGAGTTAGTCACGACTGAGCGAGTGAACTGAACTGAATTTTACCATCTAGAAAGGAAAAGTAATATCTTGACATTTCATTCACACCTTCTGAGACAAAAGTACTGCATTTGGTATTGTTTTCCTTATTTTCACACCATTAAAAGCATATTACCAGTAAACTGTTACCTTGACTTATTCAGTCTAGGAGGACCGAACCCAGAGTAACCCATGATGGGGCAGGGAGAGCAATCTAATAACTGGGTTGGTGCATTTGCCTCTTCTCAAACCCAATTTCCACAGGGCATCAGAGGAACAAGAAGCTGCTACTGCTTCCAGGCAGATGATTTATTAAGTACACTGATTTTGGTCAAAGTTAATAATAGAAACATATTATCTGTCCCTTTTTGAAAAAATCCTAAGTACAAACTTCATTTATCCCATTTTTTTATAACTTATTCTCTTCATGACTCTACATTTTGAGGTAAAACCTCGTGCACCATATCTCCATATCTTCCCCATAATTGCCCTCATTAGAACACATGTGGCTCTGCCTCTAATTACTCTTTACTTCATTTGGTACTGGGTTTTTCTCATCATGGTGTTGTCTGAAGCAGGTGGCATGAACCATATTTTCCAAAGGAGCCCAGGTGGTGTATAGAAGCATGTTGCAACATTTATTGCAAACTCCACATAATCTACATCTCACCGTGTTTCTGCTTTACCTTATTCATGGCACTAAAACAATATCAACATATAGCTCTGCTTGCTTGCTTTCTCTGTCTTGTTTCTTTTAATCAAGGTTTTACCTGTTTAAATTTTATTAAATAATCCTGAAACATCTCCATTTTATAAACAATTAATAAATATGATCATTATTTATTTCTTCTTCACTCTTCTCTCCCACCACATTTTCTCCCCATTTTACATAATCTACTGATGATCTAGCATGCTTTTCACATTTTCTCCATGTTTATGTAATCATATATGTAAGTATACATGCACATGTACATTTAACATTAATAGATGTTTTTTGATAATTCCTTGGTTTTAGAAAAATATATAACTCATATTTTCCGAATCTTGCTCTTTTCAGTAATACCTTATAGAAATCATGTCAAGGATTTGAAATGACTTTTACTGCTGTTTAGTTGCTAAGTCATGTCCAACTTTTTTGCAACACCATAGACTATAGCCCGTGAGGCTCCTCTGTCCATGGAATTTCCCAGGCAAGAATACTGGGGTGGGTTGCCATTTCCTTCTCTAGAGGATTTTCTAACAAATCTAGTGGAGGTGATGGAATTCCAGTTGAGTTGTTTCAAATCCTAAAAGATGATGCTGTGAAAGTTCTGGACTCAATATGCCAGCAAATCTGGATAACTCAGCAGTGGCCACAGGACTGGAAAAGGTCAGTTTTCATTCCAATCCCAAAGAAAGGCAATGCCAAAGAATGTTCAAACTACTGTACAATTGTACTCACACGCTAGCAAAGTAATGCTCAAAATTCTCCAAGCCAGACTTCAAAAGTATGGGAACCATGAACTTCCAGATGCTCAAGCTGGATTTAGAAAAGGCAGAGGAACCAGAGATCAAATTGCCAACATCCGCTGGATCATCAAAAGAGCAAAAGAGTAGCAGAAAAACATCTACTGCTGCTTTATTGATTTTGCCAAAGCCTTTGACTGTGCAGATCACAATAAACTGTAGAAAATTCTTCAAGAGATGGGAATACCAGACCATCTGATCTGCCTCTGATAAATCTGTATGCAGGTCAAGAATCAACAGTTAGAACTGGACATAGAACAACAGACTGGTTCCAAATTGGGAAAGGAGTACATCAAGGCTGTATATTGTTACTCTGCTATTTAACTTATATGCAGAGTACATTATGTGAAATGCCAGGCTGGATGAAGCAGAAGATGGAATCTAGATGGCTGGGAGAAATATCAATGACCTCAGATATGCAGATGACACCACTCTTATGGGAGAAAGCGAAGAGGAACTAAAGAGCCTCTTGATGAAAGTGAAAGAGGAGAGTGAAAAAGCTGGCTTAAAGCTCAACATTCAGAAGACTGAGATCATGGCATCCGGTCCCATCACTTCATGGCAAATAGATGAAGTAACAATGGAAACAGTGAGAGACTTTATTTTTTGGGGCTCCAAAATCACTGCAGATAGTGACTGTAGCTCTGAAATTAAAAGATGTTTGTTCCTTGGAAGAAAAGCCATGACCAACCTAGGCAGCATATTAAAAAACAGAGATGTTACTTTGTCACCAAATATTTATCTAGTTAAAGCTATAATTTTTCCAGTAGTCATATATGGATGTGAGAGTTGGACTCTAAGGAAAGCTGATCACCAAAGAATTGATGCTTTTGAACTGTGGTGTTGGAGAAGACTCTTGAGAGTCCCTTGGACTGCAAGGAGATCCAACCAGTGCATCCTAAAGGAAATCAGTCCTGAATATTCATTGTAAGGACTGATACTCAAGTTGAAACTCCAATATTTTGACCACCTGATGCGAAGAACTATCTCCATGGAAAAGACTGCTGGGAAAGATTTAATGCAGGAGGAGAAGGGGATGACAGAGGATGAGATGGTTGGATGGCATCACCAACTCAATGGACGTGAGTTTGAGCAAGCTCCGGGAGTTGGTGTTGGACAGGAAAACTTGGCATGCTCCAGTCCATGGGGTTGCAACGAATCAGACACGACTGAACATCTGAATTTAACTGAGAGGATCTTCTCTCTCTCTCTCTTTTTACATTTATTTATTTATTTTAATTGGAGGCTAATTACTTAAAAATATTGTAGTGGTTTTTGCCATACATCGACATTAATCAGCCATGGGTGCACATGTGCTCCCCATCCTGAACACCCCTCTCCCGTCCCTCCCCATCCCATCCCCCACGGTCATCCCAGTGCACCAGCCCTGAGCACCCTGTCTTATGCATCGAACCTGGACCAGTGATCTGTTTCTCATATGATAATATACACATTTCAATGCTGCCCTCTCAAATCATCCCCCTCTTGCCTTCTCCCACAGAGTCCAAAAGACTGTTCTTTACATCTGTGTCTCTTTTGCTCTCTTGTGTATAGGGTCATTGTTACCATCTTTCTAAATTCCATATATATGCGTTAGTATACTGTATCAGGGTTTTTCTTTCTGACTTATTTCACTCGGTATAATAGGCTCCAATTTCATCCACCTCATTAGAACTGATTCAAATGCATTATTTTTAATGACTGAGTAATATTCCATTGTGTATATGTACCACAGCTTTCTTTTCCTTTTGTCTGCTGATGGACATCTAGGTTGCTTCCATGTCCTGGCTATTATAAACAGTGCTGCGATGAACACTGGGGTACACGTGTCTCTTTCAATTCTGGTTTGAGAGGATCTTCTCAGTCCTGGGGTTGAACCTATGTCTCCTGCATTGGCAGGAGATTCCTTACCACTGAGCTACAAGGGAGTCACCAGCCCTAAATGACTTTACTGGAGTCTTCAAAATGTCTTCATAGTCCTTCTGCCTCTAATAATGGCTAGAGCTCCAGCAGATAATTTTTGGACAATGAGGAATCTCAAGAATGGGAACTGCACATCAAGATACAGAGCAACACAATATGGCATCCTAGTTTCCTGGCATCAAGGAGCTACCACATCACACCTGAAAGGTCACTTCTAGATTTTCATTTTAGAAATAAACATGCAGCCACACTGAAATAAGAATTGGTTAAAAAAAACAAAAAGAAACTACTGACTATTGGGTGTCAGAGTAGAGCACAGTTGGGGGCATCTCCCTCATAATGGTTAAGAAAACAGTTTCTAGAGTCAAACTGATTAGCTCCATCATTCAGTAACTATGTGATACTGAATAAGCAATGTAATGGCTCTAAGCCTCATCGTATTAACAGAGGAGACATATTAATAGAGTCTACTACATGGGTTATGTGAGAAATGGTTTAGACTGTTCATTAAAGTGGTTCTCACAGTGACAGCACATAGTAAGTGCTCAATAAATGTCAAAGAAAACTCAGGTAAGCACTGGGTAATGGGATAACCTTTAAAATACATTTTATGAAATGCAAATGAAAACTGCAAAGAGGTATTACTTCATATCAGTCAGAATGAACATCATTAAAAATTCTACAAATAACACATGCTAGGGAGGGTGTGGCAAAAAGGGAACCCTCCTATGCTGTTGGTGGGAATGTCAGTTGGTGAACCCATAATGGAAAACAGTATGGAGGTTCTTCAGAAAACAAAAAATACAATTACAATATGACTCAGCGATTCTACTCCTGGGCATATATATACATATATATGGAAAAAACTATAATTTAAAAAGATACAAACACCCCTGTGTTCAGAGTAGCACTATTCACAATAACAAAGACATGGAAAAAACCTAAATGTCTGTTGATAGATGAAAAGATAAAGTGTGATGCGCGCGCACACACACACACACACACACACACACACACACACACACACAGAGGAATATTACTCAGCCATAAAAAAGAACAAAATAATGCCATCTGTAGCAACACAGATGCAACTGGAGACTATCATACTAAGCGAAGTAAGTCAGAAAGAGAAAGACAAATACCGTATGATATTGCTTAATGTATGGACTCTAAAATATGACACAAATGAACCTATCTAGGAAACAGAAACTCAGTCACAGACTGAGTGTCACAGAGAGAGCAGGTTTGTTGTTGCCAAGAGGAAGGAGTGTAGGGGCGGGATGAACTGGGAGTTTGGGGTTAGTAGATGCAAACTATTATCTATAGGATGCATAAACAACAAGGTCCTACTGTATAGCAGGGAACTATATTCAATATCCTGGGATAAACAATAATGGAAAAGAATATAAAAAACAATGTGTGTATATATATATATAACTGAGTCACTTTGCTCTACAGCAAAAATTAACACATTGTAAATCAACTATAATTAAAAAAACACATTTCATGATTTCAGAATCATATTAAATCTGCAGCTTAAAAACAAATTAAAATACTGAACATAGAATATACTGTGTAAGCTTCAAATCATTATATTAACGATTTTTTCTTTTACCTTTTTAGCTTGAATATGTTATTACTCTACTAGCTTCCCTTGTGGTTCAGTGCTAAAGAATCTGCCTGCTAAGGTAGGAGATGCAGATTTGAACCCTTGGCTGGGAAGATCCTCTGAAGAAGGAAATGGCAACCCATTCCAGTATTCTTGCCTGGGGAATCCCATGGACGGAAGAGCCTAGTGGGCTATAGTCCATGGAGTCACAAGAGTCGGGCATTACTTAGCGAACAACAATATCACTTTACAATATGACCTCTAATAACATTGACAAAGTATACTCATTTGATTGATACATGCTAAATGATTTGTTCCTATTGCTTGATTTTTTTTTTAACAAAAAGCAAAACAATGGGGAAAAAATGGAAAACCATCATGAGGTGAAGAAATTAGTTTCAAAAACAATTCAGTTTTATATTTATAAGGTATTTAATGCTACTTAAAGCAGAATTCCCACTCCCAAGCTTAGTTTTATTTTTTTAATTAAAAAAAATTTTTTTTGAGAAGACAGGTATTACTTTCAATTTATTTTTTTCCATTTATTTTTATTAGTTGGAGGCTAATTACTTTACAGCAAGCTTCATTTTAAAGTTTATTCTTGTGGAAGCCAGTATGGTGAAATGGAAAGAACCCAAATTTTGCAGTCAAATAAATGTGAATTCAAAGGCAGTTTCCATCTCTTACTACAGTAATGGTAATACAGTGTGGTTGATTAGCATTAAAAATATTTCATAGGAATTGAGGAATGCTGAATCAAATTATTTTGTGTTCATATATAATTATAATTCTATGTTAACATTGTAATTTTAGTAGTAGCACACTCATTCTAAACTATTTAAGAAATATTTACCACATTGAGAAATAAGTAAAAAGGTTTGCTGTTCTCATTTTAAAAGTATCTTCCAATTCTTAAATACTTCGTACCATTCTGGTTACTGAACCATAAGACGGAAATAAAAGCTGGGGAAGTTAGAACAGCCACCGTAATCAAGGAAATAGATAATGGATTTTCACACTAAGAACTTTTCAAAGAAAAGCTTTTTGTTAGGAATACAGAATTCTCAGCGACCAAGTGTTAGAAAATTAGGAAGAGCGTAGACACTGTACTTCAGTGGTGGCATATTAAAAAAAACTCTGCCCACAAATATTTAAATAGGATCTCACTACAAGACTCTGAAACACGAGCCTTGCCACTGATCAGCTATTCCTCTCTGTGAGGTATTTGAGGAAAGACCACATACTGAGGCAACAAGGTAAAAATTCTGTATTCCTAGCAGGTGGGTGTGTGCTAAGTCGCTCCAGTCGTGTCGGACTCTTTGTGACCCCGTGGACTGTAGCCCGCCAGGCTCCTCTGTCCTTGGGATTCCCCAAGCAAGAATACTGGAGTGGGCTTCCATGCCCTTTTCCAGGGAATCTTCCCAAAGAGGGATCAAACCGGCAATTCTTTTTTTTTTAATTTTTCAGTGGGTTTTGTCATACATTGATATGAATCAGCCATAGAGTTACACGTATTCCCCATCCCGGTCCCCCATCCCACCTCCCTCTCCACCCGATTCCTCTGGGTCTTCCCAGCCCACCAGGCCTGAGCACTTGACTCATGCATCCCACCTGGGCTGGTGGTCTGTTTCACCACAGATAATATACATGCGGCAATTCTTATATGTCCTGCAGACAGGCAGGTTCTTTACCACTAGCGCCACTTGGGAAGCCCATTCCTAGTTGGTACACAGGTCCTAAGATTACAAAATCCCCTTTGGAGATATGTAAACAAACTTCGATAGACCCTATAAAGAGCTCCTTTTGTCTAAACTAGGTTGGCGCCAGTGGACAAAAATCAAATCCAGACATGAAGCAGAAAAGTCTCCTCTGTCACTTCCATTTTCAACGGCAAACCCTTGCCTTAGGAAAGAGTAATGCAGACTGCTGCAGACGAGAAAAATCAGGAGGTGAGAGCCTGCACCAGTACCTACAGCAAAGTGGCCTGGACCTGAGTTTGCCTTTTGGGGTCATCATAGATGATAAGATGGTTGGATAGTATCACCGACTCCTTGGACATGAGTTTGAGCAAGCTTCAGGAGTTGGTGATGGACAGGGATGCCTGGCATGCTGCAGTCCATAGGGGTCACAAAAAGTCGGACAGGACTGAACTGACTGATTGATATAGTTAAGTATCAGTTTCTTAGTAGGAAGGGGCGGTATCTAAAGTGCTGAAATTTTTTTTTTTTAATCATTTTATCCATCTCTCTTGTTATGGATTACACACGTCTCTTTCTCTATAAGATATAGAAGACTTGATGAAGACTTTCTTATATCTTTGGGTACCCACAGCCTAGTAGGATACTGAACCTACAGTACATGCCAGTGTTTTTTAAGTGAGTAAATATTTATTTAGGTTATTGAGTAGGAAAAAAAGTACTACAGATACATTCTTGAGACGCATATAAGCCTTGTATGCAGCTGCGCTTTCTCAACGCCTCTGTTTTACTTTATGGACAGAGTAATGAGTATGCTGCTGTTGCTGGGTGTCTGACAACAGAAGCACCTTTCGGTTACCTGCATTTGCATTGCTTCGGTTGGTGAGTTTCTCTTCTTCCCCCGGGTTTTCTGTTTCTGTCACCACCATCTTCTGGGTTTTTCTGAGCCACGGTGTGGACTACATCTGGGATAAAGTCAGAAGTGCTTTCTTTCCCCCTGGGGTGCGAGGACAGCTGTGGTGGGAGTTAGGGGTGTGGGCACAGAATCGTTTCTTTTCGTAGTAAGATGTTTATTTCACAATTTTTTGCTAGTCTCTTTCCCAGCCGCCCTGACTTAAAGGGAAAATGGATCACGATCAAAGTAGTCCTAACGCCTAGTGCGTTTACTGAGGTTTTCTGACGAGTCAGGATCCAATGTAGTTAGAAAAGTAAGAGGATCGCGGGGGCTCGAGTTTGTCCTTTCCTTTAGAAAGCCAAAGCGCTGGGCGGAGCGAGTCGGGAAGGCTTGCGGCTCAGCGCGCATGCTCGCAGGGCTGGGCCCGAGGTAAGCGCCCCAGCCTTCAGTCCAGAGACTTCCGGGAGGCGAGAAATGGGCGGAGGCAGGGCCGGAAGCACGGGGGCGGGGGCCTGGTGCTTACCTCGTACCTGGGCGCGGCGCTTCAGGGCTCGGTTGGTGAACCGGTGATTCTGTGGGAAGTCTTACGTCTGGTTACACTGATTTCAAGATTTCCTTGCGGCTAGAAGCCGCCTGGGAGAAATCTGACACCATTCAGCAGGTGGGGCGATAGCCCCTGCGTTAGGGCCTCCATTTACAGAAATTCTTCCCGGGCCTTCTGAGTTTGTTGACGACTTTTTGCGCCACCATTTCTTCTAGCTGCTCTGTTCTTAATCCTTTTGCAGCCGCCCACCCCTCCCGTCCCGCCGTTATGTATGACCGGGCTCCCCGTGTGCTTAGATTGGCTGAAGGTGGCAGCACTGAGGATCGTGTGGGTCCTGGATCTTACCAGGTTCCTTACCTGAAGCAGCAGGCAACAGGTAAGAGGTAGAGAAAGGCAAGCCTTCTGTGACAGGCGCCTGACTTTCAGCCTGCCCCGCTCGTGTGTGCCTGAGTTAAACACTATAGTACAACTGCATACGTATAACAGAATATGAAGTAGGCAGGGAAAATTCTATCCCTATATTTACAGATGGTAAACCAATTTTTCCCATTTCACTAGACCAGGAAGCGTATTGCCTTTTTGATCTTACAATGGTTTTTTACATCTTAGTTTAAATGCTGCAGATTCGATCTGGGATTTTGATTTCCGTGTCCCACTGACTATCAGTCTGTTCAGTCAGTCAGCCGTGTCCGCCTCTTTGCGACCTCCATGGACTGCAGCATGCCAGAACTCCCTGTCTATCTACAACTCTCGGAATTTACTCAAACTCAGGTCCGTTGAGTCAGTTATGCCATCCAACCATCTCATCCTCTGTCGTCCTCTTCTCCTACCCCCTTCAATCTTTCTCAGCATCACGGTCTATTCAAATGAGTCAGTTCTTTACATCAGGTGGCCAAAGTATTGGAGTTTCAGCTTCAGCATCAGTCCTTCCAATGAATATTCAGGACTGATTTCCTTTAAGATGGACTGGTTGGATCTCCTTTCAAGTCTTCTCCAACACCGTAGTTCAAAAGCATAATTTCTTTGGGGCTCAGCTTTCTTTATAGTCCAACTCTCACATCAATATATGACTACTGGAAAAATCATAGCCTTGACTAGATGGACCTTGTAAGCAAGGTAATGTCTTTGCTTTTTAATATGCTATCTAGGTTGGTCATGACTTTTCTTCCAAGGACCAAGTGTCTTTTCTTTCATGGCTGCAGTCACCATCTGCAGTGATTTTGGAGCCCAAGAAAATAAAGTCTGTCACTGTTTCCACTGTTTCCCCATCTAGTTGCCATGAAGTGATGGGACCAGATGCCAGGATCTTAGTTTTCTGAATGTTGAGCTTTAGGCCAACTTTTTCACTCTCTCTTTCACTTTCATCAAGAGGCTCTTTAGTTCCTCTTCACTTTCTGTCATAAGGGTGGTGTCATCTGGGTATCTGAGGTTATTGATATTTCTCCCGGCAATCTTGATTCCAGTTTGTGCTTCATCCAGCCCAGCGTTTTTTGTGATGTACTCTGTGTATAAGTTAAATAATCAGGGTGACAGTATACAGCCTTGATGTACTCCTTTCCCAGTTTGGAACCAGTCTGTTGTTCCATGTCCAGTTCTAACTGTTGCTTCCTGACCTGCATGCAGATTTTTCAAGAGGCAGGTCAGGTGGTCTGGTATTCCCATCTCTTGAAGGATGTTCCAGAGTTTGTTGTGGTCCACACAATCAAAGGCTTTGGCATAGTCAATAAAGCAGAAGTAGATATTTTTCTGGAATTCTCTTGCTTTTTCCATGATCCAGCAGATGTTGGCAATTTGATCTCTGGTTCCTCTGCCTTTTCTAAAACCAGCTTGAACATCTGGAAGTTTACAGTTCATGTATTGTTGAAGCCTGGCTTGGAGAATTTTGAGCATTACCTTGCTATCATGTGAGATGAGTGCAATTGTGCGGTAGTTTGAGCATTCTTTGGCATTGCCTTTCTTTGGGATTGGAATGGAAACTGGTCTTTTCCAGTCCTGTGGCCACTGCTGAGTTTCCAAATTTGCTGGCATATTAAGTGCAGCACTTTCACAGCATCATCTTTTAGGATTTGAAATAGCTCAAGTGGAATTCCATCCCCTTGACTAGCTTTGTTTGTAGCGATGCTTCCTAAGGCCCACTTGACTTCGTATTCCAGATTGTCTGGCTCTAGGTTGAGTGATCACACCATTGTGATTATCTGGCTTGTGAAGATCTTTTTTGTATAGTTCTTCTGTGTATTCTTGCCACTTCTTCTTATTATCTTCTGCTTTTGTTAGGTCCATACCATTTCTGTCCTTTATTGTGCCCATCTTTGCATGAAATGTTCCCTTGACTATATGAGTCTCCAAATTACCTGTGTGCTTCTTACCACCTTCTGTCTCTTTGTAATCCTGCCTGCCTCACACACCTTTCCTGGAAACATTTACTAAGATAAAACTTTTATATTTGTTTTGGAATATCATTTTTTCAGGTAGATGCTTTCTATCTGACCATCACCATCTATTTGAACTTATTTAATGAGAGCTCCTTTATCCCACATTGCATAAGAAAAGCTTTATTCATTGAGAGGTGAAATGGGAATGGATAATTTAAGTACTTATTTGCTCTCATTTATTTGCAGTTAGTGGCTGGGGTAACTTTTAATAAGTAACATAACTTCCTTTCTGCTTTTTCTAATCTGATTTTTTGTGGGGCTTGATACCATCCAAATTAAACGTTTTCCTTTTTAGCCTACGTTTTCCCTATTCCCACACTATTCCTGTATTTTTGAATAAGTGCTAGGATCCATTATTCCGTTGACATGATGGATGAGATTAGGATGGTAGGTTGATTTAGGTTTCTTTCGAGTACTAATTTGTCGTTTGTCATTGTTTTAATCTTGAGTTTTACTGCCTTTCAGCTTCTGATATTAATATCAGTGTTTTTGGAGCTTATTATGTGTATTTAATACAGCTGAGTTATAAGCATTACATCCCTACCAATTTATTAGCCACCAACAACCACCCAAAATGCTTACACTTTTCTATCTTTATTTTGACACAACTTACCACTCTTTTTTTTTAGAGATGCTTCTTTCCCTGGTGTCTGTAACATCTTTCTCCTGGTTCTTTTCCTAACTGTTGTAACAGTGCCTGATACATGGTTGGGACACAATGAACATTTGTTAAATGCTGACTCAAAGCATCATTTTCCTCTCTCAAACCAATACTCCATAGTCTTCTTTAAAGATTTTTATTTTTCTAAATACCTTTTACATGTTTATATACTCTACTTTCCATCATTTGCTTGTTACTTTTCTCATGTTTACTTTCTCATTCAAATCCACAGCTTCAACTGCTATCAATATTCTGATGACTCCCGTGATACAGGTGCTTCATATCTCTAAGATGAGCTTTCTTCTGATAAGATCTTTTATTTTTTTAGGCATCTCTACCTAAAGTGTCTGAACTTACCAGTTTCCCCAGAATTACTGGCCCCTTTGAAAAAAAATTCCTTATCAATTAGAAACTTTAAGCTTTGAAATTACTGTAGACTCCTCCCCCGCCCCCCCCATCACTCTCATTGATTTTAGGACCTATTGATTATTCTCTTTATCTCTCAAACTAGTTCCCTTTCTTTATTTAACTGCCCTTGACTTAGTTTGGGATTTGTTCTTTTTATTTTGAAATAAGGGCTTCCCTGGTGGTAGGTAAAAAATCTGCCTGCAATGCTCGAGACCTGGGTTTGTTCCCTGGGTTGCGAAGATCTCCTGGAGAAGAGAATGGCAACCCACTCCAGTATTCTTGTCTGGAGAATTCCATGGGCAGAGGAGCCTGGTGGGCTACAGTCCATGGGGTTGGCAGAAATTAGGACACAGCTGAGCGACGAACACTTTTGTCAATAAAATATTTCTCGTTTCCCTCTATTTCAGTCTCTAACAACGTCTGTTTTATGTCTAATGTTATCTACACCTCCACCAACACTTAACCAACACATTAGCAATTCCAGCCTTACACTGTCTGTAAATTCATGCTCACTCACCTCCATTCTTTTGTACCTGCTACTACCTTTGCTGGGTATGTTCTCTCTTCTTTCCTTTCTTGGCTAATTACTACTTTTGTCTTGAGCCTCAGGTGAAGTTTTTCTCTGACTCCACTCTGTCCCAGGTCTTTCTTCTTTGACTCCTTAATAACTCAAAGGACTTTGGTACTGTATTGTAATTATGTGTTTACTTACCTGGCTCCCCCACTAAAGTGTGAGATTTTTGAGGGCAGTAACAAAGATCTCCAGGTATTAGTCTCAGTTTTTAGCTCAATACCCTAACACCTAAGTGCTTAGTTAAAAAAAAAATAGCAAGACAGTAATTCTTGAAGTAAAGTTTGAAAAGTCTGATGAGTTACATGTGTCAGGTTATAAGAGTTTTAAATTCTTCTTGTGTGAACTCTGATTGGAGATATGTAAGGTTTGCAAGGTCCTTTTACTGCTTTGTAGAATTGTGCCTTGTTGACCTATGAAGGAAGCTAGGAAATTCCATTCTTGGGAACTTTGAGCAAATGCATCATATGGAATCCTGTTTTAGCAGTACTCAGCAGACATGCTAATAATAATAAATAGAGGGTATAGGCACCTCTTTAGTCATTTTTCTACCAGATTCCCTGGCAAGGTAATTGAAAGTAGCTGTTACTTCTTTCCTAGGTACAGTCTGCTTTTCATTTCTTTGAGATCAGTAACACTGGACTATAGAGAAGTATGCACAGTTATTTAAGGGTCAGGTAAATATTGTAGAGTATGATGTAGGAAATGTTGGGAACTTTATGTAATTTACTTGTTGCCTTGAATTACACAAAAAGAGAAACAACTTAGAGTCTTCAAACTTCAGAGGAACAGTGCAGATATTCTTTATTTCCAACCTTTCTCTCTTCATTACCATTCTTCACTTACTATACCCTGCTTGGTCAGTCCTCTAGTGTACTGTCTTCATATTTTCCTCAGGAAATTCTTTCCACATTAATTTGCAAACTTCATTGCTTTGACTTTTGTCCAGCTGATCAGGGAGACTGTTTTCTACACAGGATTTGCAGCCTGAAAGGAATAGGACTGATTTCATGATTCAGATTTCATGAGTGGGAGAGAGAATGGATATTCCGGATCCAGATTAGTGAGAACTGCTTCTGATTTTCTTTTGAATTATCTGAGAAGCTAGAAAATTTTGTCTCATTAAAGCAAATCTTTACCATAAATGACCAGCCTAGTAAAATATGATAAAAACATAGTCCCTTTAATAATGGACAGCTCCTGGTATTATTGTGCTAAGGAATATTTCATTGTTTTCTGAGCTTGATTTACATAATAAATGGTACTCCATGTTAATATGTATTAGTTATCTGTATTGATTCTCTATTAGTTATCTAAACTGGATAATGCTGGCTGTTAATATATTCTTTGCCAAATTTCTTCTTTTATAGGAAAGCTGCTAGTTTTATCTGCCGTAGAAGCATGAACTGTCCATGGACTTACACTCCTCTGCCTATATGCTGGTTTCACACTCCTGCCTATGTGCTTATGATAACAATAATGACTTTATCTTATTGGCCATTCAGAATTCAGGACACAATTTGAGGGAATGCAGTTTATCTTTATTCAAGTTTAAATTAAAAAATGTGATTGCTGTAAATGTTGATATCCCTAAAGATGAGTATGTTTCAAAGTTCTAGTTATTGCTTTTATGTGAAGAATGCCCTGCTTGCTTTGTATCTGTAATTGTGGCTGTAGAACTTGTACTTTATCCCCCAGCTGCTCACCTTCTTTCTCAGAAAATAGACTGACTTTTATTGCTTCATCCAGTCTGATTTATTTTTTACTATTGGTGCCTCAAACTTAATATATCTCAAATTGAACTTATTCTTCTCAGATCTTATCCTCCTACATTCTTCATTTCTTCTTTCTACCTGACAGTTTGATTTATCATTTATTGTTGGAACTTCACATGTCAATATATCCTATGTCTCAAATCAAACTTTTTATCTTTCATTTCACCAACCCTAATGTGCCAGAACCCTCTACTCCTATATTTTATACCTTAATTATTGGAAACACTGTTTGTAATCTAAGTATTTGTTTATTTGTCTGGCTTTCCCTCTATCTGAGGCCAGAGTTTTAGCTTATTCGTTATTGCACTCTCATTGCCTCTCTCTGACACATAATAAAGTACTTAGTGTTGCTGGATGAACGACTAAAGGTGTAGTTTAGAATATCATCTATTAATTCGACATTTATTGTTTAGTGTGCAGGGCAGTATAATAGGGAGTCTGGGAAGGTCCTGATTTTAGCACTACCAGTCCTATGTCCTGGGCAAACTGAGACAGTTTGTCCCCATAGCTCTAAACCACAGGTAAATAGGCACATAATTGTGAATAAAGCAGAAAATCCTCTTCTCTTATGGAGCTTATTAGTACAAACATTTTAATTTTCTTGTGGTTTTACTTGAGGTCAATATTTTATGTAAACTTTTAACCTATTGATGAAAGATTTTATGTGATTAATTTTGGGAAACTTCAGTGAAGATTTTATGAACACTGTCTCTTTTGAACACATGGGCTACTGGAGGTTCCCCCTTCCTTTTATCTGAATTTCAGTATTTTGCAATTCATTTTATATTTCTTTAGATAGATTCATTTAGAATCTCTCCCATGTTTTGATGACAGCTGCCTCAGAACTAGCCCTGAGCTTAGCTTTCTTCATTTTCATACCTGTCTCACATTATCCCAGTGTCTGTATACACCTAAATTTTAAAAAACATACCTTTAATTGTGAGATGAAATACAGAAAATCACATAAAATATAAACATACAACTTAAAACATGAATACACAAAGAAATATGACTTTGCAAAATTTTCTTTTTCATTCATAACCCATACCTTCTCTCCTACCGGTGAGCACTATTCTAATTTTTATGGCAATTACTTCCTTGCCTTTCTTAATGGATCATTGAATTGTATTGATGAAATGATCCCTTTAACATAATGAAATGTCTCTTATTCCTGGTATTCTTTGTTCTAAAACCTTGTTGGATTTTAATTTAGTCACACCAGGTTTTTTTGATGCATGGATGTATGATGCATCTTTTCTCGTCATTTCATCTTTAATCTCTGTCTTTATGTTTTAAGAGGGTTTCCTATAGACACCATGAAGTTAGATGTTGCTTTTTTTTTTTTAATCAAGTCTGACAGTCTCTTTTAGTTGGGGTGTTTAGACATTTTCCATTTAATTTTGTTATCAATATTGTGTTTAAATTTACTCCTAGAATTTGCTAGCTATTTTTCTCATCTGTTCTTTGTTTCCCTTTGCTTCTTTCCCTGCCGTAGTTGAATGATTTGAGTTTTTAAAAAGATGGTTCTGTTTTTATCTCTGCTACTGGTTTACTAGCTGTAGCTTTCCTTTATTTTTTAGTGGTTCCTCTAGAGTTTACAATATACATCTCTAACTTAACACTGTCTATCTTCAAATAATATCGTACCACTTTATGTATAGTATATGAGCCATACATCTTCTCTTTCCCTCATCTCATTCTCTGTGCTATTGTGGCTAAATATTTTTTATTTATATATACTGTAATGCCACAGTAAATCAAAATTACTTTTGCTTAAGACAATTATTTTTTAAAGTGATTAGGAATAAGAAAAAATGTCTTGTTAACCCACATAAAAGTAGTTATAAATCATAATAAATTAAAAAGTAGTTATTAATCTCAAGTATACTTTTCATATCAGAAGTTCGCTTTGGGTCTTTTTTATATCCTCATGTTCATCTTGCTTCTAACTTGTTGAACATATGAAGAATATTTATAATAGATACTATAATGTTCTTTGTGCTATTTCCATTTTTTCATTTCAAGATCTATTTTTTTTCATTGACTTTTCTCCAGTTTATAGGACGTATTTCTCTGCCTCTTGGAAGAACAATCTCTGGTTGTTTGCACTAGTCCCTTGATAAAATCTGTAGCTTGGTTTGTGTGTGCCTATATGTGCGTTTCATTTGAAATCTGTACTTGTTCTTTGGTTGCATGCCCCATTTTGGAACATTTCAACTTCTGTACTGGATTTCTCTGCTCTATCAGACAACCCTTGTCTTTTCAAATGGACCCTGGCTTCCTTTTAAGGATTTCTGTTCTTGTGGTCCTTGTGTGGTTTTGTTTGTTTTTATTTTGAACTGCAAATTCAAACCATCAGTCCCTAAATTAACACCCAGTGTTTTAACATCATTCATGAATTTTTTTCTAATCACCTCAGTGTTGTTGAGAACTTCCCCTCCTTTTGACCCCCTGGGCGCTTTCGCACTTCAGATATTTTTACATGTTTTAAAATTATTTTAGCATTTATAGCACTTAATGCTTCGCTAGGTTGTTTCTTTTTAAGGGTAAGATATGTATTATATTCACCTCTTTTGTGCTTCAGACCTTACACAAATAAATCTTGATTTCAGTTGCATTTTAATACATGAGGGCCTCAAAAAAACATTTCTGGTTTAAAAAATATATTTTATTAGTCCAGATTAGCAAGCTTTTAAACTGTACAAATTATTGCCATAAATCCTCTTAGTGTACATTTTCCTTAGGTGTACAAGATTTTCACAAGTTTTGAGTCCTCGCTTTCATCCTTTTATTACCTGTTGAATATAGTTGCTCTGTTCTCTCATTTTTTTCTTGAATATCAATGTAACTTAAGCTGTGCTCATTTTCTTGATATATTTCTTGAAAAGTTTTTATCAGCCTTTCAGCAGACTAAGTCTGTCTAATAAGTTCATTTACTGAGTTTGGCAGTAATGTCAGTAATCTTATGCTTGTATCTTGTATCCAAGAAATACTGAGTGCCAAACATGCACCCAAGCAAGGAAGTGAAGATGAAAATGTTAGTCACTCAGTCGTGCCCAACTCTCTGAAACATTATATTAATTACTTGCTGTAAGCTCACTTTAAATTATTTCTGTCTAGGCTGTCTCTACAAATTCATATATGCTATTCGGTATAATTAATGAAAATGGAAGTGTTAGTTGCTCAGTCGTGTCCAACTCTTTGCGACCTCATGGACTGTAGCCTGCCAGGCTCCTCTGTCCATGGCATTTTCCAGGCAAGAATACTGGAGTAGGTTGCCATTTCCTTCTCCAGAGTACCTTCTCGACTCAGGGATCAAACTCAGGTCTCTCGCATTGTAGGCAGACTCTTAACTGTCTGAGCCACCAGGGAAGTTATATAATTAATAGTTTTCTTCAATATATAAAACTGTGATCTTCTGAGGGTGAAAATATTTTGTCAGTTAAATAGAACTTCCATTTTCATCCCAACCAAATATGCTTAGAAGAAAAAAAGCTTTTGTTTTCTTCAGGTATTCTTTTGTTTAGTAAGTTCAATTCTATAGGTTCTTAATTTAATATATATTAATATTAATTCCACTCTTACATAGAATTTTTAAAATGCGACAACAACTTCTGTGGCTAGACATTAGTTCTGATAATATATAGTCCCAGCAATTGATGTACCAAATGATTTTATACATTTTTGAGTGCTTTTTCTCTGAAATCATTAGAATCCTGTCTTGTCTGCCAATGACATGGTTTTACTTATAGGTGGCTATGCACCATTCCTGTCTTTGACTGCCAGGGAAAGTACTTTTACTGTCATCTCTAACACTGAGAAAGATGTTCCAGGTCCAGGACACTATAATGTTTCAGAAAAGCAGGTAAATTTACAGCAGTCATTATAATTGTCTGAGTTAATAAAAATCATGCTTTCTTCCTCTAATAGACTAATGTGTCACTTGCCATATTATATTTTCCCTCTATATCATCTTCTTTCACCTTTCAATCTGTATTTTGCAATAGAATAAGAGAGAAAGAAATGTGTTCAATGGTAATTGTCTGGTGGGTGTTATTCATCAGTGTATATAACCTATAGGACAAAAGCATTGTCCTTGAGATTCCTGAATGGGAGAATAGGGCTACTGAATTAATTAAGGCCCATGAAAGTTGTACAGATGGTCAAGATATGTAAAATAAGAATGACATCAGGGTGCAGGATTTGGTTTGTGCTCTGTACTCTAAAACTGTAGCTGTGGGCCGTTGTCTCCTATTTCTATACCGTCTCAAGAGTCTGTGACCAGAAAATCTTCAATGGTTCATTTATGTTCAGAAACAATGTTTTAATTCCAGTATTTTCATAATCATTGACATCAAGTTTTACCCTCTTCACATACATTTTGCACTCAGTCAGAAGCAGTGTTTTAATTCCAGTATTTTCATAATCATTAACATCAACTTTTACCCTTTTCACATACATTTTGCAGTCATAGTAAGTCCTACCTGACCCAAGAAGACCTATATCTCCCCTGTTGGAGACCCAGATCCAATTGCTGATGCATTAATTTTTGTATTAGACTTCTGAATTATTAATAGCAATGTTTTCTACCAGTTATGGGGTTTCGGTTGCAAGCAGTCAGATGAATTTTTAGGACAGATACTAGGTTTCTAATAAATTTATAGGTAAGATACTTGGTTGGCTCATAGACTTGAAGGAAGAATTGTTCAAACAGGTCTTTAAGAAGGATAAAGTGAAAATGAGAACTGCTCATTCGTGTCTGACTCTTTGCGACCCCATGGTCTGTAGCCTGCCAGGCTCCTCTGTCCATGGAATTCTCCAGGCCAGAATACTGGAGTGGGTAGCCATTCCCTTCTCCAGGGGATCTTCCCAACCCAGGGATCAAACCCGGGTCTCCCACATTGCAGGCGGATTCTTTACCAGCTGAGCCACCAGAGAAGCCCTGAAGAAGGATAGGACTAAGACAATTCCAGGTATTTCAGTAGTAAGAACTTCTGCATTATTCAGTGGCAAACTTCCATTAGATAACGTAATTCCATAACTTCCTTCCACTTCTTTTTTTTTTATGTCTAACAACACTAAAGATGAAAATTCTCAGTAGGGAAGATCTGGTCTGGCTTTATTATGGACCCACACCTGTGATTCCTGGGTCAGGGGTTCCTGTGTTTGGAAGTTCCTTTTAAAACACAAAATACAGTAGGTTTGATTGTCCCAAGAGTGGTAAATATGCTATTTTCAGCAAATAATAGAAGGGAAGCTAGACAGATGAAAGCAATAGATTTCCATTATGTTTCATGTTTTGACTGCCTAGTTCTCCTCTCTCATGCACGTGACATATACACACTTCTTTCTATATATGTAATTTTAAAAGTTCAGTTATTTTATGTATAATTTAATTAGTGTTTTGCTACTACCTTTAAAGATGGTATTACAGTGTCACTGCTAAATGTATCCTGGATCTTTAGATTAAGACTACTTCTTGTTCTTGACATTTCTGTTTCATTACTCTGCAGTTTATAGATTTGATGGTAAACATAACATGAGCTTTTATAAAGAAGTGGTTAGGAGTGTGGGCTCTGGAGCTAGACTGCTGCTGCTGCTGCTAAGTCACTTCAGTCGTGTCCGACTCTGTGCGACCCCATAGATGGCAGCCCACCAAGCTCCCCCCTCCCTGGGATTCTCCAGGCAAGAATACTGGAGTGGGTTGCCATTTCCTTCTCCAATGCATGAAAGTGAAAAATAAGAGTGGAGTCGCTCAGTTGTGTCTGACTCTTAGCGACCCCATGGATTGCAGCCTACCAGGCTCTTCTATCCATGAGATTTTCCAGGCAAGGGTACTGGAGTGGGGTGCCACTGCCTTCTCCGCTGGAGCTAGACTACCTAGACTCAAAATCTGTCTCGGCTTACTAACTGTGAGACTTAATCTTAACCACTTAGTCTGTTCAGGCCTTTGTTTCTTCATCTATTAAGTAGCAGCAGTAACTTGGTAGGCTTTTTTCCCCTAAGGATTAAATATATTAATAAGCATTTAGAATAGTATCTTAAAGTACTGAAGGTTGACCTTCAGTAAAATTTAACCATTATTAGTGTTGCCATTTTACAATAGAAAGGGGAAAGAAATAGAGGGAAAATTAAAAAAAAAAAGTGATGTATGAAGCAAGGAAATATAGGTAAGGACCTGTTCTGTTTCTGTAACTGAACAAAAGGCTGTAGCTTAAGATTTTTCCATTACTCATTCCATGTTCCTTTAACAAGAACTTTATCTGCTGGAGTTCTAAGCCTAGTGAGATAAATAGACTCTTCAGATCTAAGGTGTCTGAGTTCTTGGTTCTTAGGGTTGCTTTTTGTCCTTTAAATAAACTTGCTCTTAGCATTTTCACCGCCAGTTAGAAGGCTCTGCAGGGTGTCCCCATCTTCCATCCTACCACACTCCTCCTGGTACTCATTAGTCCTGTTTTTCTGTCCTAGTCAGGACAGAAAATTAATTTCCCCAGTCAATACACAAACCTCCTTATTTTGTTTTCTGCTTGGTAGGAAAGAATGTTGAATGATCACTTAGTGGTTTCAACTTCCAGTTCAGGGGAACATGTCTTGCTTTTCCACGAACTCTTAAAATGTCCAGAAAACTAGAGCCTAGAGCACAAAAAGCAAAACATTAAATAGTGGGACATTAGATGTAGTCATTAGAAGCATCACTCCTGCTTCCACTCCCTGGCTTACAGACCAGACCAGCATGGGTCTGTGGGCTTGCTAGTTCTGACAGTATTTCCCTCATTAAGTCTGATATGTAATTCTAGTATTCAAAGAGGGAAATACAGTAAAAATACATAATATGTAGGTTTCAAACTTATCAAATGTGATAGTTACCAGGATGTTGGAGTGTTACTTTAATACTGATTTTATTCAATTCTCTTGTAAAATAATATAAAGTACAATTTAAGTAAAATTTTATTTTATTCTCAATTGGGTACATTTCTTAGATTTCAAGAGTAAGAAATAAGGAAGTGTGCTTTTTTTGTGAAATGGATGATCTAAGAAAAAGTTCTAGTATTCTCTACTTTTCTCCTTAAAACTGTGAACAGATGCCTGGAAAATATTGATTTCCTTGCTTTAAAAAATGATTTATTACTTATTTACACAGTTGCTGTTAAATTTTGGAGTTTTAAGTTAAAGTCTTGTAGAACTTTTAGAAGTTCAAGAAGTGTGAATTTATCATACTATTTGAAAAATAAGTCATTTCATTTTAAACAACTGAATTAGGAAACATGTTTGTAATGTGACATAGGTTGCATGTTATGTAAATAATGTATTGGATAATAAAGGGGTAATCTTACTGGAAATTAATGCATATATTTGGTAATTTATTTTTATACTTTTCTTTTGGAAGCATAGATTGAAATGCTGCTTTCTATGGGTAGTTAGTAAATATCATTTGAAGACTTGAAATGAAATGTTAAAAAATCCAAAATGTGGGTTGTGTTTGTGAGGGCCTGCCTCCACTGCTAAATGTAGCAGTAGAATACTTGAAGCTTTTATGAAAGCAGAAGATTTAGGAGTTGGAATTTTTTCCCCCTATTTGGTTTTCTCTATTTCTCTCTTCCTCTTATGGTCATTTCACTTTGGCTATGGTTGAGACCATTATTCTAAAGTTGGAGGTAGGGCATAATTTTTGCCTTTATAGCTCTTGGCCAATTATAGACAAAGCAGTTCCCTTTAGCATATCTGAAGTATGTTAATTTTTTTCAAGAGGAAAAGAAAAGTAGAAAAGAACATGAAGGAAATTTACTCTGTAGAAAAGAACGCAAAGAAAATTCAGAAAATAAAAGAAGTAGAAGAACCAAATTTACAAAGTGCAAACTTCTGATCCTTTGATAATTAACCTATTAAGTCACATACTTTGTTTTGTTAATATCCTATTTCCTAGGATGATTCCCATTCCAAAAATCCAGTACAAATTTCACTGTTTTCTGGTTGTCTTCTAGCATCAGACCTGTTTCTGCTAGGTAGATACCATTTTGTTCCTTCCTACATGAGAATGGCCCTGGAGAAGTAACTGGCAACCCACTCCAATATTCTTGCCTGGAGAATCACATGGACAGAGGAGTCTGGTGGTGTCGAGTCTTTGGGGCTGCGAAGAGTTGAACACGACTGAGTGACTCACACACACACAGAAGAATGGTTCTAGCTATGGGGATCTATTTCCTATGCCTAGAGAGTTTAGGTCTTATTTTTTGTTAACTAGGCCTAGGAATAGATGTCCAAATCTAGGTTTTATTTTTGATTGAAGAGATATACCTCATTAGAGTTGAATGATAGGCTATCATATGTGATACAGTGCATGGGTTCACACTTTAGATGAGACTCTGCCTCCTATAGTGTTGAGAGATTGTTGACAATATAATAATTGATCAAATAACCATAGCACATAGACAGAACACAGTTCTCAAGAAAGACTAAGACCACTTTCTCACAGGTGTTTATATAAAATGTATTATTACTTGGTAATATGATTGACTCAGTTATTTGACATATGGAAGTTCCCTTTGTAAACTCTAGAAAAATTTGTAGAATTGGTAGTTATGAATAATGTGAAACATAGCATGGTTAATTTGTATGCAGTTAAAAAAAATCAGGTTAGGTCTATCTAAACTTTTGTTGAAGTATTCAATATAAATTCAAATTCAGTTTGAAATGTCTGATCTTAGAGACTAGACTAATGACTGTCAACGAATGAAAATTTGGAGATCTTCTCTTCACATGATTTTATTTTTTAATTTAACTTATTAAATTTTTTACAAAATCATTAATGTCTACCATTATAGACCCAAATTCTTTAAACATAGGAATTGTGATCTTATTAAATCAGTAATCAAGTAGTGAATTGAGTATCTGAGAATAATTTGACTCTTTTTTTTTACCAAAAGAACTTTTTGTATATTTCTTAAACTCTGAATAAAGTCTAATAAGATGCAAACTAGAGATAGGCTCAGTCAATAGTGATTGTGAACAACTGACATGAAAACATCATGTGAAAAAGTCTGTTGGTAAATTAATAACTTAAAAAAACATATCTGATCAATCCAATGCCAAAATTATTAATATGAATCATCTTTGAAATGACTGAACTGTGACTGTTTATTGAAACCAATATGATGGAATTTTATTTGAATTGGCTGGTTTTTGGCCAGTTGATAACTTTCTGATTCTAGAGAATCCAGATATGTGACATGAAGAGCCATGGAAGATTCATTCCTTCCAGGACTCTCCCTGCAATAAACAGTGTTTACAACTAACCTGAGCATAAAACCAAGCTGTTGCCAGTAAAACTGCATAAACATCCTTGGAAATGACCAAAGTGTTATTCATGAAAATAATTAATCCTAAACAAGATTGGAAGGCTGTCTTCCCCCCTGCAGTATGAGCATTTAATCTCATTTCAGAGGTATAAATCCTCCAGAGACCTATAAACAAACATGCACTCTTTATTCTTGCTCTGTAGCTTTAAGGATTGCTTTATCTTTGACTTCATTTTAAAACTGAGTGTTGCATTCTTTTTGAGTGTTCAAAGTACAGCAAATTTTAGTTTGAGTTTGGCATTAAAACTGACAGCTGTATTGTCATCCTTTCTTATTACTGTCTCTCATTAGAGAACTGTCTTCAGTCAAAAGACTTAAATTTCTCAGGCTGAGTTTTAAAACTGTTAATGTTCATATTAATATGTAATATTTATCAAATAGATACTGATTTAAAAGTGCTTCTTTTAATTCATGTTTTCCCTGTCCAATTCAGTGTAATATAAAAGGAGGCCAAAGTCTACAAAACCGGGAAAAGCGTTTTAAGAAGTTTATTTCAGATGGTCCAGGGCCAGCAAGCTATGATCGATCTTATCCTGGAACACTGGCTGTTGTGAACAGGAAAACTCTGGAGGCTAAAAAGCATCTTCAGTCAGTATGTTGCTATTTTGATTTCTGTTCCTAATGACTTTTTTTTATAGCTAAAATAATGTAGAAATTGTATAATATTTTATGTGATAAGTACATTTAAAAAACCTTATGGTAAAAATTATCTGGTTTATTAGTATCCATATTGTAGTTCATAATTAAATGAATACTCTGTTTACAAATTTTAGTTTTTTACCTGTATTAACGTTTGACTTCATTTTTGCTTTTGATAAAAGTATAATCTCTTCCAGTGTCTGAGGTGAACAGAAAGTAAAGGAGATTTTAAAAGTTGCCATAGTGATTTACATCTGTATATAGAGGAAACTATTTGTTAAGTAATATTAATAATATAGTGAAAATTGAAACATGACTCCTGAAATAAATAAGCTTAAAATTTAGGTTAGAGAGAGATATATAGATCATTAATAATGTAAGATGAAATATGACAGATGCTAAGTGAATGATCATGTGATTAAGTGCCATAGGAACTTAAAGGAAGACTGATGTATTATGGGAAAGCATAGTTTGGAGATGGTTTATAGCAGAGGTTTGTTTTGATGCATAGGATTGCAATATCCTCTCCAGAGGATCAGTATATCTTTAATAAGTAAATTTTTAGATGACTAAATCATTTAAATGCCAGTATTTTATTTGATATACTTACACCAGGTGTGTGTGTATTAGTCACTCAGCCTTGTCTGACTCTTAGTGACCCCATGGACTGTAACCTGCCAGGTTCCTCTGTCCATAGAATTCTCCAGGCAAGAGTGGGCTGCCATTCCCTTCTTTGTGGGATCTTCCCGATGCAGGGATTGAACACAGGTCTCCTGCATTGGTAAAGGTGAATCTTTACCATCTGAGCCACCAGGGAAGTCCTATATTTATACTAATATTTCTAATATATGTTACTCCTTCTTGTTTTTATTTAAATTATAAAATATTTTACATTAAAGGAAATTCTGAAAAAACAGATAATCACCTGAAAACTTCTGACTCTTAACACTGATAATTCTGTTAATTTTTTTTAGTGTCAAACTGTATATGTATATGACTTTATTGTAGTTTTTCTTTAGTCACTAAGTCATGTTCGACTCTTTTGTGACCCCATGAACTGTATGTAGCCCGCCAGGTTCCTCTGTTCATGGGATTTTCCAGGCAGGAATACTAGAGAGGGTTGCTATTTCCTTCTCCACGGGATCTTCCTCATCCAGAGATTGAACCCCCATCTCATGCATTGGCAAGTGTGTTCTTTATCACTGAGCCTTCTGGGAAGCCATATGACTTTATACAGTGACATATAATATTACATAATTTAAATAGCTATAGTCAAACATTTAATTTTAATTTATATTTTTGATTTCCATTTAATGTTATATCAGATATTTTCCTTGCTACATAGTCTGCAAAATTAGGATTTTTATACAGGGCACTGGTAAGATGAAGATAAGTCAGGAGCTGGGAAGGAGTGGAGCCAGGAAATGTTACAGAAAAATGTAAAGTTTGTTTTGGCCTGGCAGATACTATGATTGCATAGCACAAATCCACTTGTAATTCCTGATTGTTGATGTGACTGTAGGAATGAATGCCTGTTTTTGAAATCACTAATAGTTGCTTTACTAAGCAAGATAAAAAACAACCAAGTGAGGGAGGTTCCTTACCTGCAATAGTGGCTGAAACAGTAGTTTGGTTTGCATTATGGTTTATGTTACTATTTAATAATAGTTTGATTAAATCTTGGTTTATATTATGAAGTAAGACTTGAATTCACTCTTTTAAATTACTTTTACAAACATTTTTGATTTATATTATAAAACTCATGAAGTCAATATTTAATAGTTGTCTTTTGTAAATTTTAATATTTTATTATTCATTCCTTCTCTTGTCTTTGAGTAAATAGTATAATTTTTTTTTAACAGAAAATGTCAAGGGCACTTACAGTTTTCAGAAGTGTTTATGTTCCTTCAATTCCTTTTGGACGGTCATATGGTTATGATATTAATGAGGATGACAGTATCATAAAACATTTACCACCTGCCAGTGACAGCACACTAGGTCCAGCATACTATAAACCTAAAATTGTAAGTATAATACATTTCACATTGACAGTTGGAAGACCATTTATGATAACAAATAGACCCCCAAATCTCACTGGCTTAATGCAGCAGAAATTCTTTTTTTTTTCTCATTCATATGGGCATTTCTGTTGATAAGAGACTTTCCTCCTTGTATAAATTCAGGATCACAGGCTTATTCCATTCATGCTACTGTCATCTCCAAGGGTCTTGGTGTCATATGTATCCATCCTGCAGAAGGGAAAGAGGACAGAGAACTGCTAGTGGGGTTTTTTCTAGGCTAGGCCTGGAAGTTCAGGGCACACTGAACTTTATATTATCTACTTTATTTTTTATATTTATTTATATAATATTATTTGTTATATTATATTATTTATATATAACTTTATATATTCCAGAAAAAGAGGAAATAGGTTTAACTTACTAAAAGTCTTCTGCTGCATTGTGTAAGCATATACAATACATAGATATTCTTTTCCTGAATTTGAAAGGAAAAAGCATTTTATTTATAAAATAACTTGTTTTTAAAAAAAATATTTATTTGCCTGTACCATGTTGTGGCATGTGGGATCTTTACTTGTGTCATGTGGGATCTAGTTACCTGACCAGGGATTGTACTGAGGTCCCCTATATTGGGACTGTAGAGTCTTAGCCACTGGACTACCAGGGAAGTCCTATGACAGAGTTTGAATGTAATAAGCATTATTTATTTCATAAGTGATCATTAAAACAGATAAGGAGTCTCTCTCTGATTTAAAATATCAAACATAATATAGCAGAGCCATCTTATCCAGGTTTTAAATTTCAAATGAGCGAAAATTTCATTCAGTCAGTTGAAATGTATGAGTTATCCATGAGTATAGATATGTCTGATTTTAGTTCATTACAAGACTGAAGCACATTGTGCTTTGAATCTGTTGTATTTTTATACTTTTATGGGATCTGGAAGAAGTAATCCTAGTGAGGAAAATGGCAAATTTAGGGTAGGGTTAAGGAGAGGCTAAAGAGACACCTTGGGCAAAGAAAACGTATACTCAGAATTTGGCTTAACTTTTATTCCCAGTACTTTCTTTCTTTCTTTCTTTTTTTAAAAATTATTTATTTATTTTAGTTTACAACATTGTATTAGTTTTGCCATACATTGACTTGAATCTGCCATGGGTGTACATGTGTTCCCCATCCTGAACCCCCCTCCCAACTCCCTCCCCATCCCATCCCTCTGGGTCATCCCAGTGCACCAGCCCTGAGCATCCTGTATCATGCATCAAACCTGGACTGGCGATTCGTTTCACATATGATAATTTACACATTTTAATGTCATTCTCCCATATCATCCCACCCTCGCCCTCCCCCACAGAGTCCAAAAGACTGTTCAATACATCTGTGTCTCTCTCTCTGTCTCACATACAGGGTTATCATTACCGTCTTTCTAAATTCCATATATATACATTAGTATACTGCATTGGTGTTTTTCTTTCTGGCTTACTTCACTCTGTATAATAGGCTCCAGTTTCATCCACCTCATTAGAACTGATTCAAATGTATTCTTTTGAAAGCTGTGGTACATATATGCAATGGAATATTACTCAACCATCACAGCTTTCTTATCCATTCATCTGCTGATAGGCATCTAGGTTACTTCCATATCCTGGCTATTATAAACAGTGCTGCGATGAACATTGGGGTACACATGTATCTTTCAATTCTGGTTTCCTCAGTGTGTATGCCCAGCAGCAGGATTGCTGGGTCATATGGCAGTTCTATTTCCTGTTTTTTAAGGAATCTCTACACTATTCTCCATAGTGGCTCTACTAGTTTGCATTCCCACCAACAGTGTAAGAGGGTTCCCTTTTCTCCAACCCTCTCCAGCATTTATTGCTTGTAGACTTTTGGATAGCAGCCATCCTGACTGGCATGTAATGGTACCTCATTGTGGTTTTGATTTGCATTTCTCTGATAATGAGTGATGTTGAGCATCTTTTCATGTGTTTGTTAGCCATCTGTATGTCTTCTTTGGAGAAATGTCTGTTTAGTTCTTTAGCCCACTTTTTGATTGGGTCATTTATTTTTCTGGAATTGAGCTTCAGGAGTTGCTTGTATATTTTTGAGATTAATTCTTTGTCCATTTCTTCATTTGCTATTATTTTCTCCCATTCTGAAGGTTGTCATTTCACTTTGTTTATAGTTTCCTTTGTTGTGCAGAAGCTTTTAATTTTAATTAGGTTCCATTTGTTTATTCTTGCTTTTATTTCCAATATTCTGGGAGATGGGTCATAGAGGATCCTGCTGTGATTCATGTCGGAGAGTGTTTTGCCTATGTTCTCCTCTAGGGGTTTTATAGTTTCTGGTCTTACATTTAGATCTTTAATCCATTTTGAGTTTATTTTTGTGTATGGTGTTAGAAAGTGTTCTAGTTTCATTCTTTTACAAGTGGTTGACCAGTTTTTCCAGCACCACTTGTTAAAGAGATTGTTTTTCTCCATTGTATATTCTTGCCTCCTTTGTCGAAGATAAGGTGTCCATAGGTGCGTGGATTTATCTCTGGGCTTTCTATTTTGTTCCATTGATCTACATTTCTGTCTTTGTGCCAGTACCACACTGTCTTGATGACTGTGGCTTTGTAGTAGAGTCTGAAGTCGGGCAAGTTGATTCCTCCAGTTCCATTCTTCTTTCTCAAAATTACTTTGGCTATTTGAGGTTTTTTGTATTTCCATACAAATTGTGAAATTATTTGTTCTAGTTCTGTGAAAAATACCATTGGTAGCTTGATAGGGATTGCATTGAATCTATAGATTGCTTTGGATAGTATACTCATTTTCACTGTATTGATTCTTCCGATCCATGAGCACAGTATATTTCTCCATCTATTTGTGTCCTCTTTGATTTGTTTCATCAGTGTTTTATAATTTTCTATATGTATGTCTTCTGTTTCTTTAGGTAGATTTATTCCTAAGTATTTTATTCTTTTTGTTGCAATGGTGAATGGAATTGTTTCCTTAATTTCTCTTTCTCTTTTCTCATTGTTAGTGTATAGGAATGCAAGGGATTTCTGTGTGTTAATTTTATATCCTGCAACTTTACTATATTCATTGGTTAGCTCTAGTAATTTTCTGGTAGAGTCTTTAGGGTTTTCTATGTAGAGGATCATGTCTTCTGCAAACAGTGAGAGTTTCACTTCTTCTTTTCCAATCTGGATTCCTTTTATTTCTTTTTCTGCTCTGATTGCTGTGGCCAAAACTTCCAAAACTGTATTGAATAGTAGTGTTGAGAGTGGGTACCCTTGTCTTGTTCCTGACTTTAGGGGAAATGCTTTCAATTTTTCACCATTGAGGATAATGTTTGCTGAGGGTTTGTCATATATAGTTTTTATTATGTTGAGGTATGTTCCTTCTATTCCTGCTTTCTGGAGGGTTTTTATCATAAATGTATGTTGAATTTTGTCAAAGGCTTTCTCTGCATCTATTGAGATAATCATGTGGTTTCCCAGTACTTTCTAATGTTTGAACATGTCTCCATTTTTGGGTGTAGGCTTAAGCACCTTGTGAAACCATTTGATTTTTGCTAACAGGTATACTGTGGCATTTTGGAGCCTTAGATACTTTGAATTGTTAAGTTTTTATTCCTAAAGTATTTTTATTGTAATTTATATAGTTGCACATTGACTAGTAAAAACAGATAACCATATACCCACCATTACATATAACACATAATAAAATTTTATTACACTTGAATTCAGTTCAGTTCAGTTCAGTTGCTCAGTCGTGTCCGACTCTTTATGACACCATAGATTGTAGCCCACCAGGTTCCTCTGTCCATGGGAATTCTCCAGGCCAAGAATAGTGGAGTGGGTTGCTATGCCATCCTCCAGGGGATCTTCCCAAACCGGGGATGGAACCCAGGTCTCCTGCATTGCAGGGAGACTTTTTACTGTCTGAGCCACCAGGGAAGCCCATATTAAAAAAAAATACATTATTATCATTACTCCCCTGCCCAAGTTTCCTCGCTCCTTTTGTCTCCCTTTGCAAAAGTAAACAGTGAATCTTTTAGTTCAGTTCAGTTCAGTCACTCTGTCATGCCTGATTCTTTGTGACCCCATGGACTGTAGTACGCCAGGCCTCCCTGTCCATCACCTACTCCTGGAGCTTACTAAACTCATGTCCATCAAGTTGGTGATGCCATCCAACCATCTCATCCTCTGTTGTCCCCTTTTCTCCTGCCTTTAATCACTATGAGCATCAGGATCTTTTCAAATGAGTCAGTTCTTCACAGCAGGTAGCCAAAGTATTAGAGTTTCAGCTTTAGCATCAGTCCTGCCAATTCAGGACTGATTTCTTTTAGGATGGATTGGTTAGATCTCCTTGTAGTCCAAGGGACTCTTAAGAGTCTTCTCCAACACCACAGTTCAAAAGCATCAATTCTTCATTGCCCAGCTTTCTTTATAGTCCAACTCTCACATGTATACATGACTACTGGAAAAAACCAAAACTTTGACTAGATGGAGCTTTGTCAGCAAAGTAATGTCTCTGCTTTTTAATATGCTGTGTATGTTGGTCATAACTTTTCTTCCAAGGCACAAGCGTCTTACTCTCATGGCTGCAGTCACCATCTGCAGTGATTTTGGAGCCCAAAAATATAAAGTCTCTCATTGTTTCCATTATTTCCCCGCCTATTTGCCATAAAGTGATGAGACTGGATGCCATGATCTTAGTTTTCTGAATGTTGAGCTTCAAGCCAACTTTTTCACTCTCCTATTTCACTTTCATGAAGGGGCTCTTTAGTTCTTCACTTTCTGCCATAAGGGTGGTGTCATCTGCATATCTGAGGTTATTGATATTTCTCCCGGCAATCTTAATTCTAGCTTGTGCTTCATCCAGCCCAGCATTTTGCATGACATACCCTACATATAAATTAAATTAGCAGGGTGACAATATACAGCCTTGACATACTCCTTTCCTAGTTTGGAACCAATCTGTTGTTCCATGTCCAGTTCTAACTGTTGCTTCTTAACCTACATGCAAATTTATCAGAGGCATGTCAGGTGGTCTGATATTCCCATCTCTTGAAGGATTTTCCACAGTTTGTTGTGATCCACACTGTCAAAGGCTTTGGAATAGTCAATGAAGCAGAAGTAGATGTTTTTCTGTAACTCTCTCACTTTTTTTGATGATCCAATGGATGGTGAAAGTTTGATCTCTGTTTCCTCTGCCTTTTCTATATCCAGCCTAAACATCTGGAGGTTCACTGTTCATGTCCTGTTGAAGCCTGGCTTGGAGAATTTTGAGCATTACTTTGCTAGTGTGTGAGATGAGCGCCATTGTGTGGTAGTTTGAGCATTCTTTGGCATTGCCTTTCTTTGGGATTGGAATAAAACTGATCTTTTCCAGTGGCCACTGTTGAGTTTTCCAAATTTACTGGCATAGTGAGTGCTTCACTTTCACAGCATCATCTTTCAGGATTTGAAATAGCTCAATTGGAATTCCATCACCTCCACTCGCTTTGTTTGTAGTGATGCTTCTTAAGGCCCACTTGACTTCACAGTCCAGGATGTCTAGCTCTAGTGACTGATCACACCATCATGGTTTTCTGGGTCATGAAGATCTTTTTTGCATAATTCTTCTGTGTATTCTTGCCTCTCTTCTTAATATCTTCTGCTTCTGTTAGGTCCATACCATTTCTGTCCTTTATTGAGCCCATCTTTGTATTAAATGTTCCCCTGGTATCTTTAATTTTCTTGAAGAGATCTCTAGTTTTTCCCATTCTATTGTTTTCCTCTATATCTTTGCATTAATCACAGAGGAAGGCTTTCTTATCTCTCCTGGCTATTCTTTGGAACTCTGCATTCAAATGGGTATATCTTTCCTTTTGTCCTTTGCTTTTCACTTCTTTTCACAGCTATTTGTAAGGTCTCCTTAGATAACCATTTTGCCTTTTTTCATTTCTTTTTCTTGGGGATGGTCTTGATCACTGCTTCCTGTATAATGTCACAAACCTCTGTCCATAGTTCTTCAGGTACTCTGTCAGCTCTAATCCCTTGAATCTATTTGCCACTTCTATTGTATATCATAAAGGATTTTATTTAGGTCATGCTTGAATGGTCTAGTGATTTTCCCTACTTTTTTCAGTTTACATCTGAATTTGGCAATAAGGAGTTCATGATCTGAGCCACAGTCAACTCCCGGTCTTGTTTTGCTGACTGTATAGAGCTTCTCCATCTTTGTTTGCAAAGAATAGAATCCATTTCATTATGGTATTGACCATCTGGTGATGTCCATGTGTAGGATCTTCTCTTGTGTTGCTGGAAGTAGGTGTTTGCTATGACCAGTGTGTTCTCTTGGCAAAACTCTGCCTTGCCCTGCTTCATTCTGTACTCCAAGGCCAAACTTGCCTATTATTCCAGGTTTTCTTGACTTCCGACTTTTGCATTGCAGTCCCTTGTAATGAAAAGGACATCTCTTTTGGGTGTTAATTCTAGACGGTCTTGTAGGTCTTCATAGAACCATTGAACTTCAACTTCTTCAGCATTGTCAGTTGGGGCATAGACTTGGATTACTGTGTTATTGAATGGCTTGCCTTGGAAACAAACAGAGATCATTCTGTCATTTTTGAGATTGCATCAAGTACTGCATTTTGGATTCTTTTATTGACTATGATGGCTACTCCATTTCTTCGAAGGGATTCTTACCCACCTTAGTAGATATAATGGCCATCATAGTTAAATGCATCCATTCCAGTCCATTTTAGTTTACTGATTCCTAAAATGTTGATGTTCACTTTTGCCATTTCCTGTTTGACCACTTCCAATTTGCCTTGATTCATGGACCTAACATTTCGGGACCCTAAGCAATATTGCGCTTTGCAGCATCACACTTTACTTCTATCATCAGTCACATCCACAACTGGGTGTTGTTTTTGCTTTGGCTCCTTCTCTTCATTCTCTCTGCAGTTATTTTCCACAGATCTCCAGTAGTATATTGGGCACCTTCCGACCTGGGGAGTTCATCTTTCATTGTCCTGTCTTTTTGCCTTTTCATACTGTTCATGGTGTTCTCAAGGCAAGAATACTGAAGTGGTTTGCCATTTCCTTCTCCAGTGGACCACATTTTGAATCTTTACTACGTTTATATAACAAATGTTGTGTGATTTCAAACATTTAAGTAATGGTATCATCTGGTAAGTAGGTTTCTTCCTATTTCACTTAATGCTATATTTTCTAGATAAAACATATAAATATATTTGATCTAATTTACTCATTGTTTCCAGTTAGTGAATTTCCTTTTAAAAAAAATTTATATTTTGAAAAAATTTCAGATTGAGAGAAAAGTAACAAGAATAATACAAGTAATTACTATATACTTTTCACTTAGATCCTGCAGTTAACACTTTATTATATTTGCTTTGTCATTTCCTCCATATATATTTCTATCCTTATTTCAGTTTAGCAATTTCAGAGTACTGCATTTCAAACATGATGCCCCTTTATAAATATATTAATGTAGAATTTCTAAGAACAAGAATTCTCTATTATGAACTCAATATAATGATCAAAATCAGAAAAATTTCACTCATATAATGCTATCATCTAATGTATAGATATTTTTAAAGTATTGCTAGTTATCTCAATATGTTCTTTAAAAATGAGTTTTGGTCTAGAGTCTTAAATTAGTATTATAAGCTGCATTTAGTTGTGTCCCCTTAGATTCCTTTAATTGGGAAAGTTGTTCAATCTTTTGTTGTGTTTTGTAGTCTTGACTTTTTAAAGAGTACGGAGTGTTTATTTTGTCCAATATGTTTCCATTTTGGATTTGTGTATGTTTTATCATGATTAGGATAAGTTTATCTTTTTGGCTGGAATGAAAGTGATGTATCAGTGTATCACATAAAGAGGGACAGGATGTTTACTTATCTGGTAATTGGTGATGTTAACTTGAGGGGATGTCTTCTAGTTTTATCTACTGTAAAGTTACTATTTTTAAAAATTATAAATGGAACCCATTTACTTTAAAAATGAATAGATATGCTGTTCCTTATCAAACTCTCACCTATTTAACATTCATTGATGATGCCTGAATCAGTTTTATTGTGATGTTTACTAAATGATGGTTTTCTAATTCCATATTTTCTTTTAACATTTTTTGTTGGCATTTTAACGAACTGCTTTATGTTCTTTTTCATTTATGTATTTATATCAGTATGGGGTCTTAAATTCCTGTTTTACTCCAAAGGTTGTAATTTATTACTCTTACTTTTTATTTTGAAGTTAAAATTATCTAGTATTTGACCCTGAGAGCTCTTTAAATCTGCTTATTGTGCTTTTGACATTCACTGAGCACAACATTTATGTGTTTTATTTTATGGCACAATAAAATGCACCAGACCCATCTTGTTTTTTCCCTGCGCCAGTTGTTCAAATCAGTCATTTCCTCAAGGAGCCCTACTTTTTTAGTAGAAAATAATATTTCAAAACAATATCAGTACACTAGGTATGTTTGGAAAAGGAAGTGGCAACCCACTCCAGTGTTCTTGCCTGGAGAATCCCAGGGATGGGAGAGCTGTCTATGGGGTTGCACAGAGTTGGACATGACTGAAGTGACTTAGCAGCAGCAGCAGCAGCAGGTGTGTTTAGGATATCATTCCTTCTGGGCCATCTCAATGGACAGAGTTATAAATCTATACTTTTTCTTACTTATTAAAAACTTTGAGCTTATATTGATCTCTCTGATTCCAGTTCAGTGCCACATAATTATTCCAGTATTTCCTTTGCCATATTTGATCTCCCTTCTCTCACATAACCTGGCTCACACTGTTCTCAGTATAGTTACTTATTTGCTTAATCTTGTAAAACACTGAAAATGCTTTCAGGATTGAAAACCATTTTCAGACTTGAGAAGGTGCAAAGTTCTTACCTCTATGTGAATATGTGGTTCTATACAAGTGGGAAGTGAAAGCTCAGACAGACTTATAAACTGCCTACTTGAATGTTGAAGGTGTGTTTCAACTCATGCACAGAGCATGTCTGCAAAGGTTGGAGACTTACTGGTTCAAGGGCATTAAGAAAACTCCTGTCCAGCCATTACCTGACCAATTAGCTAACCAAACTGAGACTTTAGTGAACACACATGACAGAGAATACAGAATTTAGAGAATTAGTTCAGGAAAATCACAGAACAAAACAAACAAAAACAGAATTAGGGGCAGGAGGGGGATTCTGATTTTTGAGTTTCCTCATTGAATTATCTCAGATGTCTGGTTTACAACATAATTATGATACATACAAAGAACAAAAAGTATATGGCTCATACGCAGGAAAAGAAGCAATCATTAGAATCTGTTCTTGAGGAAGCCAGGATGTTGGACTTATTAGATAAAGTCTTTGGCTCAACTAATTTAAATACAATCAAATAACTAAAGGACTTGGACTTTCCAGGGCTGCAGTGGTAAAGCATCTGCCTGCCAATTCAGGAGACACAGGAGATGTTAGTTCAGTCCCTGGGTCGGGAAGATCCCCTGGAGTAGGAAATGGCAACTCACTCCAGTATTCTTGCCTGGAAAATTCCATGGACAGAGGAGCCTGGTGGACTACAGTCCTTGGGATTGCAAAAAGTTAGACACAGCTGAGCAGCTGAACAGATCAAACATCAAACATACTAACATAAGCATGATGAGAATCAAAGAAAGAAAAAGGGGCGGAGAGAATATCTGAAGAAATAATAACTTGGAAACACCCCAAATTTGTTGAAAAATGATCTACACCTACAGGAAGCTCAATGAATTGCAAGTAGTGTAAATTCAAAGAGATGCACACCGAGATATAACACAAAATGTTAAATACCAAAGGCAATGAGAAATCTTGAAAGAAGCGAGAGACATGGCAAGGAATCCCTAAGAAGACTAACAGCTTACTTATCAGAGAAAATGGAGGCTGGAAGGCAATGAAGTGATACATTCAAAATGCTGAAATAAAAAGCATTGTTAAACAAGAATTCTATAATCGGCAGAAAAATTCTTTGAAAATGAAAGCAAAATTAAGATTCCCAGGTGAACAGAAACCTATAGACTTTATCTCTAGCACTGGAGTTCCTCAGGATGAAATGAAGGTTTATTAGATAATAGCTCAAATTCTCTTTAAAGAATTAAAATACAAAGGTAAAGGCAAATAGACAACCTGGCATGATTTTATTTTTGGTTTATAACTCCTCTTTTTTGGAAATTTCTGTTGATTGTGGAACATAATAGAGATACATTATATGTTCGAATACAGATATTCTAAGACCTGATTGATTGCTCTGTAAACTTTACGAAGAACCAACTTACCTCCAGTAAAATGGAGAGTAAGTATTTTGAGGTTATAGATACGTCTCCTGTTCACACCCTGAGAATCCCCATTTCTTTGTGGCTCTGGGGCCTTTTGTCCCAAGATTGTTTTGCACCCCCCTCTCTTTGCCATACCTGGTTTTCCAGGCCTTGACTGGCCTATCCTGTCAGTCATATAAAAATAGTTTTCATCAACAGATAGTGCTGTTATCTTACATATCTAAGTAAGATATGCTTAGAAGAACAATGGAGATCTGTAAAAATTGCACTGGAATGAATGGCGGCCCTGTGATCTGATAGAAGTATGTTCTGTCCAAGGTAAAGGACCATGATGAAATGTAGTGGAATGTAACTAGACTGCCTGGGTTTCTTTCTTTGCTTTTCTGCTTAATAGTTACTTGTCTTTGACCAAGTTTCTTAAGCTGTTTATGATGTTTCCTTATCTAACGTATCCTGGGAAAAAACTTTGTTCTAATACATTGGAACTATCAATAAATATTTCTTTTTCACAATAGTCATTGATCCTTGGTCTTGGCTTAAACAGTTCTCTAGTCTTAAATCCCAAAATGTTATTCTTGTTTTAAAATTGTATTTTTTATATATGCTATTTCTTTGTTTCAGAATAATATCTACTAAAAGGCTTGAATAATGCCTCCAAGCTTTCCTAGATGTATAAAGCCTTTTTCACATGTGAATAAACATTAACATAGAACTTTTGATTCCTTTTTGGCTAAATTATTATTTATAGAAGAGAGAAATAAGAAAAGTTATAATTTTAATAGGTCCAACTTATCTGATGACATGTTTTAGTAATAACTGAGTCAATTCAACTTGTATTTATTAGAATAAAAAATCTAGATTGAATTTAAGAAAACATGTTTGTAGAAACATAGATTTACATATAAATTAAAGACATAATTGTTAATATTAAAGAAGCTTCAACAAAGCATAGCTGGAGTAGCTTAGTAGCTGGAGGTTTATATTTCTTGTTTTTTCCTGCAAAAAAAAATAGGTGCCTCACAGGCTATTTTCAAATTGATATTGTAGTAATGTTAATTCAAGTATTAACCAAATTTCTGATAATTCTGTGTATCTCTTTAGCTGCTTTGTGAGATTATGCTGTATGTGGGATATGCTATATGTGAGATATGCTTATATGCTATAAGATGTAAATATTAATATAAAATTGAGAAAATAATCCAAGAGATAGGTAATTATTGTGATTATTCACTGAACCATTGAAATAACATCTGCTGAAGGTATTTTATATACTTTAACTATGGAAACACCTATAAAGTTAAAAGCTATGTAAGACTCAAGCCACCAAATAATTTTCAGCTATATTTAATCTATAAAAGGAAATTCTGTATAAGTTATTTTGTATGACTCTTTGAATGATAAAATTTGGCTTCTTTCTCTTTTTAAAAAGAAGAGCCCAGGGAACCATTGGGAATTTGCTTTTCAGAGGTGGATTTTGCAAGCAGGGTTTTGCGGCTGGAATTATAACACTGACCTACTTGCTAATAATAACATGTTGGGAACTACCTGTGTGCTGCCACACTGGAGTGCAGTCTATTAGTGTTTGAACTGCTGCACCTTGGGACTCGTAATTCTTCACAAATTCTCTTTCTTCACTTAATTATGGAAAAGATATGAGGAGAAAGTTGCATAGCCCCTTCATTTATTTCACTGTCAGTGAAAGTGGCAGTTAGTAATTCTTCAAGTTATATTACATCATTCACTTAAAATAATGTAGCTCCTTGCTGAGTTTGCTTCAATTAAGTCATATTTTATTTGCTAATGATTTTACAAGTTAGCAATGACCTTGAAGGATGGTGTTGTCAACACATCTCGACATAGAGAATGTGATATAGAACAAAGAGTATGTCAGTTTATTCTTTATTTTCTGTCTGTATTTTTAAAAGACTTTTAAATTAAATTTCCAATTGAACATTTACGTGAGAACTACAGAGGTTAGTGAATTAAGTAGTTCATGTGGTTTAGAAGAAATAAATTTCAGTTTATACACAGGAAAAGGATATTGCTGGTGTCTTGAATGGTGTGTGTGTGTTTAAGTATGTTTGTTTGTGCATAATCTTTCCTTCTGTTGGATTAGTTTTAAGAATTGTTAAGCAGTTAACCTCCAAAATCCCAATGATTAACCTGAAGAAAGCTTCTTGGATCTAATTCTACTTGAATATAATTTATCCTGAAATGCTATGTTGAAACAGTTACTCTAAAACTAACATAGTTTTTCAGTTCAGTTTAGTTGCTCAGTCGTGTCCAACTCTTTGCAACTCCATGGACTGCAGCACGCCAGGCCTCCCTGTCCATCACCAACTCCCAGTGTTTATTCAAACTCATGTCCATTGAATCGGTGATGCTATCCAACTATCTCATCCTCTGTTGTCCCCTTCTCCTCCCCCCTTCAATCTTTCCCAGCATCAGGGTCTTTTCCAATGAGCCAGTTCTTCCCAGCAGGTGGCCAAAGTATTGGAGTTTCAGCTTCAGTATCAGTCCTTCCAATGAATATTCAGGACTGATTTCCTTTAGGATCTCCTTACAGTCCAAGGGACTCTCAAGAATCTTCTCCAACACCACAGTTGAAAAGCATCAATTCTTCGGTGCTCAATTTTTTTAGGCTATAAAAATATAATGTTAAGGATGCTTTGTCAAAATGCTCTGTTTTAAAATATGAATTTTATTTTTAAAAATCTATAAGCTATAGCAAATCAATAGATATGCTCCTGCCTGAAATATAGAAAATGTCTGGTGCATCTAACCTGGCTGTATTATATGAAAAGAGAGTTCTACATTTATTTTATTACTTATTATGCCTAAAATCTTCACAATTATGAAATTTTGCTTTATTTCAAAGTAAATAAAGTACAACACAAATGAGAAAACTTTCTTTCTGACATCAAAACTGTGTATGTACTTTAAAATCTATGCCTCTGTTAAGTAATTTCATTTGAAAGGTCATTTAGAACACTTATCTTAGCAAAAAGTGTTGTATGGCTCAGCACTCTTTCCTTTCTGAAACCCTCTGGGGTGCAGCAGGCTTCAGAGTTGCCGCTGACCCAAAGGAATAGGCTGCTTTGCAGCTACTCTAGTGGAAAACATGGTTTCTTCCAGGACTCCTCTTTTACCATCTGCTATTCTGTTGGTTGTGTCAGGCTGTGCTGTTTTTCTGTGCTATTCTGCTAGGTGTTATGGTATTTGTCTTTGCACACTAGACCCAAAGCCTTTGAATGGTCTGACTACCATTATTTCCTTTTGTGTTATATTCAGAGGTGCTAGAGTGGTGTAAGCTCCATGCATTAGAGAGATTGGTGGGAAAGCCCTTTTAATTTTTATTTATAGCTCTGTTCCTTCTAGGATTGACAAGAATCTGGGCTTGGGAATCATATATCAACCTATTTATAATAATATCATCATCTTGCTTTGATTTGGTACTTTATAGAGTGTTATATCTTCATAGTGTGTTCAAGCTAAGCATCCCTAGTGAAGAAGGGCAATAGTTCTCTGCTCTTTGTGTTGTAGTTTGTTAGAAGGAATCTGTATACCAATTAGCTAAGCACAACAAGATGAGTTGCAGTGCTGGAAATATTCTAGTGGAAATAAGAATTAATCCTTTTTATTTATGTAACAAGTTTTCCCAGGCTTCATTGGATTGTGGGTGCTAAAGAGCATCACAGTTATGTTAGCAACTCAAATATATTCATATTGTCTCCTGTTGATGTGGTGGAACTCAAGGCTTCTTCAAAGTTCTCCTTTGCAGAAGCTTCTAGAAGGGCTGTCTCAACCATGCTCCTGAACAAGCCTGTTTCCCCTGAGACAGCACCTGCTGCCCCAGGCACCTTCGTCTCTCGCCAGATGGTGCTCTCTGCTGGGCATTTCTGCCCATGTACTCCATCACAGTGAAAGCTGCACGATAAGCTCAGGTGAAGTCAGGAGATAGTGCTTTTCTCTCTGTGTTATACTCCATTAGCTAGAAGGGTCTAAAAGGAGCACTGATTTTTTTTTACCAGTGTTTTAATGAAATAGATCTTTTAGGTTTTTATCATAGCCCTTTTGCACTCCACAGAACACAGGCATAAATCCATTGGGGGATTGTGTTGTAGAAGGCAAATTCAGTCAACAGAGAAGTAGAAAGCATTGCCACTCTTTTGACTGTAAGATTTTCTTACTGGATGTTGGTTATCATGATTAGCTGCTTCCCATAGGATTAGTTTTTGCATTTACCTTCCGGTTGATTTGTTTTGTTAGTTCACTAGTCATTCCAAAATATGTCTGACTCTTACATGGACATAGCTAGTAACTCCCTGTTTCTATACCCTCAGTTCCAACATCTTGTACCACCCCAAGAAAGGAGACTTACTGTAATTCAATTTCTGTAGATTACCATCTATGATGAAAGAATCAACAAAGGTTCCATTTCGTTTCATTCAAGCATCAAAGTTCTGTCAGATGATGTTTGCCTCTGTTTAATTCTTTAAGATCAGAATTAAAGAATTCTGTAAAAGGAAAAGTTTAGTTTTATTGATTTTGTATTTTATAGTATTTGAGGGCTAGTTTTTAGTGGTGAGTTCTAGGAAATAAAAGATGTTTTCACATAGTAGGAAACCTTTGTGCTGTAGCAGCTTATTTTTGAATTTTGTTGTGGCACCATTCTGGAGTGATGCCTGTCTTAACTAGGAAGTCTGTCTTTGTTAGGGCCTAATGGCAGTGCTTCCAGTTTATTTCCAACCATTTATGGCAGGAATGGAGTGGGTTTTAGCATTCTTCCTTCACTTCATGTAATGGCACCAGTGCAAATAAATCTCTACGATTATTAGTAGTTTTGAGAATTGCTCTGTAATCACTACCCATGAGTCTGTCCTTACCTCCAGTATCTGTCTTCCTGGGCATATTAATAGGGTTCAGCTGAGGTTTCTTTCACATGCAGCGAGGTCTTTTTCTGGTTCTAATCTCTGCTGTGCTATATTTTCCAAAAATTCCTTGAAGTGGAATGTGAATGTGAATGATACCTTCTCTTAGTTTCTGAAGAAAAAAAAAAAGAGTGAAAGTCTTTCAGTCATGTCCAACTCTCTGTGACTATATAGTCCATGGAATTCTCCACACCAGAATACTGGAGTGGATAGCGATTCCCTTTTCTAGGGAATATCTCCAATGTAGGGATTGAACCCAGGTTTCCCGCATTGCAGGTGAATTCTTTACCAGCACTGATAATTTGAGTCTATTTTACACTGTTCTTTTGAGATTCTGGCAGGAATCTGATTCGATTCACCAGTCTGAACTAGAATTTTGTCTTCTTAACATTCAATCACTATTTATTTAATTAATATTGCTTATAATGGTAATTGAGAGAGATTGGTTCCACTGTTCTAGAACAGCAATGGTCACCTATGAACAACTGGCACACTGTTTTATGCAGTTAAACTACAAGTTTATGTTACTGGGATTTTATTCATTGTATATATATATATTGTTTTAATAATCCATGCCTATTTTAAAGCCGTATTTTTACAAATATGAATTAAAAGTGAAATAGAGTTTAAGTTTACATCAGTTAAAAAATAAGATTTTATAAATTTTTCAAATTATTACTCAACATAAAAGAATTCCTATAAGAAACACTACTATTCTTGTTTCATATTATATTATTATTGTCTAACGAAAGCAGGTGTTTTTAACTTCTCTGAAACAAAATCTTCAGTGAGTCATGCTTAATTTTGGTATTTTTTTTATAGTGGATATTAAGGAAGATGATTGTTGATTTCTCATGTCACAAATGACTTCTTTGGTGTTAAAGTACTGATCCTGATCTTAAATAGTAACTATAAAATGAATTGAGTTTAATTTTTGTTGTGTATTTGTTACTCCATGAAAATTTTACATGACTATCTTATAGACATAAATATCAAGTAATTAGACATTATCTAGTATCTGTTGGTGATGTTTGAATTCTAATTTAATTTCTTAAAATTAATTTAAGTTCTATTTAATTAAGTCATTTGTGTTAGACTTTCCCTAAATCATGCAATTCTGCCCTTCCTCCCTAATTTAAGTGGTAAGGAGCTGATTTTCATTACCCTTAAAGATTTAGGTTGTTGAGTGTACTGCCAAGAGCAAAGCTGTTCATATTGGTTGAGGTTATGATGGAGAAGGAAATGGCAACCCACTCCAGTATTCTTGCCTGGAGAATTCCGTGGACAGAGGAGTCTGGTGGGCCATAGTCTAGGGGATAGTAAAGATTCAGACACAACTGAGCAGCTTTCACTTTCATGCTAAGCTAGAGATCCTTCTCTGGGAATCCTGGTTGACTTAGGAGTAGAATGGGATACAGTGATAACTTAGGTTATCTAAGTTATATCAGGGAAGAGTCTAGCATTTACCAGGGAAAACATTGACTAAGGTTATCCTTGCTTTAGACTTGAGTAAAGTTAAACTTTGTTTTATGATTTATATAAACTATCTCTCATCCTTTTTTTTTTTAAAGGATTTTTCCAGTGCAACTTTGAAATACAAGGGGATACATTTTGGCAACTCTTTGGGAAGACTCCTGTTACCTATAACATCAGGGCCTGGTCCTGGACAGTATGATATAACCCAGTAAGTTAAAAAATAGTATACTTTTACTGTAGTCTTTGACTAATAATTTAGACTAGATTATGCTGTTATGAAAGGAAAAATCAGTATAAAAAACTTAAAGAAATGTTATACTTTAGGCTTCAAAGGAAAGTTATGGTGAACTCGACAGCATATTAAAAAGCAGAGACATTACTTTGCCAACAAAGGCCCATCTAGTCAAGGCTATGGTTTTTCCAGTAGTCATGTATGGATGTGAGAGTTGAACTATAAAGAAAGCTGAGTGCCAAAGAATTGATGCTTTTGAACTGTGGTATTGGAGAAGACTCTTGAGAGTCGCTTGGACTTCAAGGAGATCCAACCAGTCCATCCTAAAGGAGATCAGTCCTGGGTGTTCATTGGAAGGACTGATGCTGAAGCTGAAACTCCAATACTTTGGCCACCTCATACGAAGAGCTGACTCATCGGAAAAGACCCTGATGCTGTGAAAGATTGAGGGCAGAGTGAGAAGGGGACGACAGAGGATGAGATGGTTGGATGGCATCACCGATTCAATGGACATGAGTTTGAATAAACACTGGGAGTTGGTGATGGACAGGGAGGCCTGGCATGCTGCGGTTCATGGGGTTGCAAAGAGTTGGACACAACTGAGCAACTGAACTAAACTGAACCTATGTGAAAACTATTGCTTTTTCAGTCTGCCAGATCCTTTGCTACCTGTTTTACATGTATTAACTCATTTAATATTCACAAGTCTCTGTGTAGTTGCTATTGTTGTGTCTATTATCAGTGAAAAATGAGTCAGAATAAATAACATATTTAATATCATGTAGCTATTCAGTTGCAGAACTTGATATATAGCCCATGTGTCTAAGTACTAAAATAGGCTCTCTTTAATTACAAGGTAGACAAAAGTTCAGGAAAAATATAAAAATAGGTGACCCCAGGATTCTGTATCTTGTTCCTGGCTCTGTTGTCCATTCTTCTGACTAATGATAGATTGAGAAGGCTTTCTAACTTTGAGTCAGAACCTTAACATTAGGTTGAAGGCAATATTTACAAAGTCTAACTAGGAAATGCATTTCTTGTAAAATAACTGTCTTTATTTTTTTCATACTCTTACCTTAGACACGAGTAAGGTCTTGGACATGAGTCCATGGAGGGCAAAATTGAGTAATAAATACGATGTTCTCAGAATCTATAACTGCTTTCCATGATTTAGTTTTTTTTTTTTTTTTTTTTTTTAATAACAGGTTCCAGCTTATGTGCCTGATCCTTTCTCTCTCATACAATGAATTTTCTCATAGGAAGTCCCACAGTGAATACCTCCAGTTAATTTGCTGGACACATTTAGATACATGTGTATACCAGCAGTGGACCTAGCTTAAACTCTTGCTTAAACTCCCCTGCTGCTGTTCATTCATTGAACAGACATTGTTTGAATTCTTGCTATAACCTCTTAATGAACTTAGTAACTGAGAAAAAAGAATAAAAGATGGTCCTTGTTTTGGGGAATTTATACCCTGTTCTATTGTCCTTTTCTCTTCTCACTTTCCTAGTATGGGAGATATAAAATGTATTTTTATTTTTTAGTAGTTACACTGGAAGCTTAACATGTATATCCAGCTTACTGGGATCTAAATTTAATCTTTGTCATTCCAAATAAAGCAAAGTCTGTCAAATGCTCTTAATGGTGCTCATTCCTTTGACATAATGCTTTTGTTAGTACTTTATTCTTTCTTCTTTCAGTTTGGCTGGTTGATTCCCTATCTGTCTGCCTGTCTATCAGTTTTATTGACGTTTTGTTAACATTAAGCAAAATTAACCCTTTTTGGGGTATGTAGTTCTGTGATGATTGTTTTCCATCCATTTCGCTACACATCTAACTGAGTACCTCAGGCATGACTAGTATTCTAATTATGTTGCTCTAATTTTGCTTGCTATTTTCTTCATAATGATCACTTTTACTTCTCTAGCCCTGTCCTGCTCCCATTCTCATCCTAGTTTTTAAATGTTACTTTCTTTTTTATCGTGTCTTCCTTTTCTTCTGTTTGCATTTTCACTTTGCTAGTAGGAATGTGTCCGTATGGATTGCACTCCTAACTGCTTCAGATAGTTCATCATTTCCATAATTTGTCTACTCTTTGGTTTGCTGGCTTCACTATCTTTTATTTGGACTTGTCTTGGTTCCTTCTGGTAGTCAATGCTTCCTAACATTTTTTCTTTTTTACTTCTTGTTTATTGACTGAGTCATAATTACTCTGGGAGATTTGATATGGTATAAAAATGGAAGTACTTGCTGGATGGGAGGGGAGTTTGGAGGAGCATAGATATGTGTAGTTACACTAGAAGTATAGAAGAAACTATAGAAGTAACTATACTTCTCAATCCTCATTCCAATTCCCAAGAAGGCTAGTACTAAATATTGTGCTATCAGACAGTGGCACTCATTTCTCGTCCTTGTAAGTCAAGCTTAAAATCTTGAATGCTAAGCTTCAGCATTGTGTGAACCAAGAACTTCCAGAGGATGAAGCTGGGTTTAGAAAAGGAAGAAGAACCAGAGATCAACATTTGCTGTATCACAGAGAAAACTAGGGAATTCCAGAAAAACAACTACCTCTGTTTCATTGACTCTGCCAAAACCTTTAACTATGTGGATCATAATAAACTGTGGAAAGATCTTAAAGAGATTGGAATACCAGACCATCTTACCTGTCTCCTGAAAAACCTATATACAGGTCAAAAAGCAACAGTTAGAACAACTGATTGGTTGGAACAACTGATTGGTTCAAGATTGAGAAAGGAGTATGACCGGCCTGTCTGCTGTCACCGTGTTAGTTTAATTTATACACTGAGCACATCCATGAGAAATGCAGGACTGGATGAGTTACAAACTGGAATCAAGATAGGTGGGAGAAACATCAACAACCTCAGATATGTGGATTATACCACTCTAATGGCAGAAAGCGAAGAACTAAAGAGCCTCTTGATGAAGATGAAGGAGGAGAGTGAAAGACCTGGCTTAAAAATAAATATTAAAAAAACTAAGATCATGGCGTCCGGCCCCATTACTGCATGGCAAATAGAGGGGCAAAAGGTGGAAATCATGCCAGATTTCCTCCTCTCGGGCTCCAAAAATCACTGCGGATAGTGACTGCAGCCATGAAATCAGAAGACGTTTGCTTCTTGGCAGGAAAGCTATGACAAACCTAGACAGTGTGTTGAAAAGCAGTGACATCACTGCCAACAAAGGTCTGTAAAGTCAAAGCTATCATTTTCCCATTGGTCACATACACTTGTGAGAGCTGGACTGTAAAGATGGCGGGGTGCCTAAGAACTGATGCCTTTGAACTGTGGTGCTGGACAAGATTCCTGAGAGTCCCTTGGACAGCAAGGAGATCAAACCAGTCAATCTTAGTGGAAATCAGCCTTGAATACTCATTGGAAGGATTGATGCTGAAGCTGAAACTCCAGTATTTTGGTCATCTGATGCCAACAGTTGACTCATTGGAAAAGTCCCTGATGCTGGGAAAGATTGAGGGCAGAAAGAGAAGAGGGCATCAGAGGATGAGATGGCTGGATGGCATCAACAATGCAGTGAACATAAATTTGGGCAACTTTGGAATATGGTGAGGAACAGAGAGGCCTGGCATGCTGCAGTCTGTGGGGTCACATGGAGTCGGACATGACTGAGCAACTGAACAAGAAGAAGAAGATACATGTATATGTGTGGTTGAGTCCCTTTGCTGTTCACCTGAAACTTAATCAGCTATACTCCAATACAAAATAAAAAGTTAAAAAATGGAAATATTTGACTATTCTAAATGGAAAGATAGGCTTATAGGTTTTGTTTGTTTTTTTTTTTTAGTGTGGGAAACAGACCTAAATGATATGTGACTCTTTTGATATCCCTAATATAAAGTTTTTATTCATAAAACTATTTGAGGTTTTGAAAATGTTTGTTGAATTTCATGTAAAAAAATCAATGAAGCCAGTTTTTAATAGTGAACTGAGATGTTCTGTGCATTGTTTAACTCATAGTAATGTGTAAACAAAAAAGTAATGACAATTATATAGCCTAAGCATTTGTTTTTGTTTTTCTATTATCTGTTTTATAATCTGCTTATGTTCAATATAGCTCATTGGAAGTGTTTAATGTGAAACTGTTTCCCCAGAATTCTGTTTAAGAATTAGAAAAAATGTATGCCACCAAACACTTCACATATAATTATCTGCTCTAATCACTACCTTGAGAATTGGTTATTACTATTTCTAATTACAGAAGAAGAGTCAAATCTGAAGTTTAGAGAAGTTAGGCGATTTGTGCAAGGTCAGCTAGCTAGTAGGTAGCAATCTTAAGATTCACATCAGGTTGTCTGACTCTAGAGCTGTTACTCGTTGCCTACTTGGTTTATTATTCTCACTTGAGGTTGTGTAAATTTCAGGAAAAATAAGCTTCCTTTTCATTTTCAAACATCTTTCTTTATGCCTTTTTTTTTTCCTGATTGTTTTGTGATATAAGTAGCATTAATTGTTTTTCCCTTGGGACTTCCACATGGCTCAGCACGTAGAGAATCTGCCTGCCTGCAATGCAGGAGACATAGGAGGCACAGGTTCATTTCTTGGGTCAGGAAGATTGCTTGGAGGAGGGCATGGCATCCCACTCCAGTATTCTTGCCAGGAGAATCCCATGGACAGAGGAGCCTGGCAGGCTATAGTCCATAGCATTGCAAAGAGTTGGACATGACTAAAGTGACTTAGCACTCACTGAGGATATATAGGCCTAACAACACCCAGATGTGTTTATCATCAATAACATGATCTTACTGAATATTTTTTAAGCAGGAAATGTTTGTGTAAAAATATTCTGTTAGCTTATATAGACATTTATATATTTGAAATTGAGAATAAGGTTTTTTTTTTTCTTGATTTTTAAAGGAAAAAGGCACCTCATTATGAAAATGTAAACATCAAGAAAGATCAACAGCAAAATAGTGGCTCAAATCTCCGACAACTTTATGAAGTAAAAATATTACAGGAGGAAAAAGAGGTAAGTTAAAAATTAGCCATTTCATCTACTTTCTAGATTTTAAGGTCATTGAATCTGAAAACAAAGTTAGAGTACTCTTAGATGTACTCTGCCTGCTAGGTAGTTGTCATTCGGTGAATTTTGTGGAAGGAACTAAGGAACTGTATTTAAAAATTTCCTTCAGGTGATGGCTATTTCTGCTTGATCACCTCTTGTGGTTAAAACACTCCATACCCCTGAGGCTTCTTGTTCCAGTAGCAGATTACTCTGTTTCTTTCCTTCCTAAACTGACTTAACTTTACCTGCTTGCTGTCTACTGAATTCTCCCTTTTTCTATGACTTCTTTTGAATCCACCTTTAAGTCTTTTCTCGTAAGGATAAACATTCTAAATATGTTTGATTATTCTCAGTATTTAACTTCAAGATAATTTATCTTCCTTTGAGGTTATCTAGGGATCTTCAGTTTTTGACTTTTTCTCTCTTCAAGATAAGAGGTTGAGAACTAAGAATAATATTCTTGGTACAGTCTGAATAGTACATTGGTTTTATTTTCACTGTTCTAGGTAGTTTATATTTATGAATATAAAACTCTAAATGCCATTAACTTTTTTTTTGTCGCTATGCTTCAGTTTAATCATTTGGAACCTGTAGTCATAAAAACCTTGGATTTTTTGTAGTCACAGAAACCTTGGATTTTTTAAAGTTTATATTTATACTTAAATACTTGAAGGTTAAAGGATAAACATTTCAAAATGGATCCATTTAGAGTAAGGATAGATGATTCTCAATTGAGAAATCGGTGAGTATTTCAATAAGAATTTTCTCTGCACTTGATTTCCTTGGTTTTCCCCTGAATATTAATCAGCAGTGAAAAATACTGCTTATAGAGTTATTAGAAAAAGATACATTAACAGGGAAATAAAATGCAGTTGTTTTCATAGAATAATAATTATAAATCTCAAACAAGATAAAAAAAGTGTTAAGAATCATGAGAGAGATTGGTCTGTAGTTATATTGTAATGTGTTCGTCTGGTTTTAGTATTAAGGTAATACTGGCCTCATACAATGAGTTAAGAAGTATTCCTTCTACTTGTGTCCTCTGAAAGAGCCTGTAGAGAATTGGTATAATTTTTTCCCCTGAACGTTTGGTAGAATTTACCAGTGAAGCCATCTGGGTCTGGTACTTTTAAGTTTTGGAAGGCTGTCTTGATTTCTTTAGTAGATTTAGACCTATTCAGATCATCTGTTTCTTATGAGAATTTGGCAGTTGAACCTTTTAAGGAAGTGGTTTGTTTCATCTAGGTTATCAAATTTATGGGCATAGAGTTGTTTATAACATTCCTTTATTCTTCTAATGTATATGGGGCCTATAGCTATGTCTCCTCCTTCATTTCTAATATTAGTGATTTATGTCTTCTCTCATTTTTCTTAGTTTGCCAGGTGAGAGGTTTATAAATTTTATTGATCTTTTCAACGAATCAGCTTTTGGTTTTGTTGCTTGTCTCTGTTCATTTCTTATATTTAATTTCATTGATTTTTGCTCTAATTCTTATTTATTTTCTTGGGTATTATTTTGGTATTTAATGTTTTACTTGGGTACATAATATTTTATTTTGTATTTGCTCTTTTAAAATTTTTTCCTAAGGTGGTAAGTTAGATGCTCATATCTGTTTTCAGTGGTATAAATTTCCCTATAAGAGCTGTTTATCCCGTGTCTCACAATTTTTGATTGTTTCTCTATTCATTTTCATTTAGTTCAAAATATTTAAAAATCTCTCTTGAGATTTCTTCATTGACCCATGTGTTATTTAGAATTGTGATGCTTAATCTCCATGTATTTTGTGAGTTTCCATTGATCTTTCTGTTTTTGGTTTCTAATTTAATTCTACATGGTCTGAGAGCAGATGTCGTATGATTTCTAGTCTGTTAAATTTGTGAAAGTGTGTTTATGACTCAAAACGTGGTCTATCTTGGTAAATGTTCTATATGAGCTTGAGAAGAGTGTATTCTGCTGTTGGATGAAGTAGCATGTAGGTGTCAATTACATCTAGTTGACTGATGGTTGTTACTGAGTTCAAGCATGACCTTATGGATTTTATACCCACTGGTCTGTCAACTTCTGAGAGAGGGTGAAGTTTCCAACTGTGATAGTGGATTCATTTATTTCTCCTTGCAATTCTATCAGTTTTTGCCTCATTTAGTTGATGCTCTTTTGTTAGGTGCCTGCACCTTAATGATCATTACGTCTTTTTAGAGACCTGACTCCTTTACCATTGTGTAATGACCTTCTTTATCCCTGATAATTATCTTTACTTTGAAGTATACTCTTTCTGAATAAAAAGCTTTTTCTTTTGGCTCAGATGGTAACGAATCTGCCTGCAATGCAGGTAGACCTGGGTTTGATCCTTAGGTTGGGAAGATCCCCCAAAGAAGAAAATGGCTACCCACACCAGTAATCTTGCATGAAGAATTCCATGGACAGAGGAGCCTGGGGGGCTACAGTCCATGGGGTCGCAAAGGGTTGGTCACAGTTGAGCAACTAACACTTTCACTCTTGCTTTCTTTTGTTTAGTATTAATGTGGTATATTGTTCCCTATCCATTTACTTTACATTTATAAAGTGGGATTTTTGTAGACAAGGCTTACTATACAACTATAGTGATATCTTTGATCCATTCTGACAATCTGACTTTTAATTAGTGCATTTAGATCTTTGCCATGAATGATTATTGATATAGTTGAATTAGTATACACTACTGTTTTCTGTTTGCCCTTACTCTTTTTTATTTTTTTTTGCCTGTACCACACAGCTTGTAAGATCTCAGAAACCTAGGCCATGGTTGTGAAAGCCCAGAATCCTACCCACTAGGCCAACAAGGAGCTCCCACTTTGTTGATATTTTTGTTGTACATTTTTTCCCCCTGCCTTTTGTGGCTTTAATTATTTTGTATGATTCCTTTTCTGTCCTTTTTTAGAATATAGCTGTACTTCATTTTTGACTTTTTAAGTGTCCTAGAGTTGGCAATATATATTTATATATTTATAACTAATTCTAGTTTACTTTTAAATAATACTGCACTACTTCATGGGTGGTGTGAGTACCTTGTAATTGAAAAAAAAATCCTAGTTTTTCCTTTCCATTGCTTACATCATTGTTGTCATGCATTTCACTTATGTTTAAGCATACAGAAACATATGTATATGTATGTGTATATATATATATATACACATACATAATTGAATAAATTGTTGCTATTATTTTGAGGAAAATAATTATTTGAGAATAATAATGGCTCTGTTAGACCCATAAAGAATAAGAAAAATAAAACTTTTTGTTTTACCTTTACTTATGCAGGCTTCAGTTCTCTTCCTTTATGCAGATCCAGATTCTGGACCTGTATTACTTTCCTTCTTTTTAGGAAACGTAGCATTTCTTTTAAGGCAAGTCTACCAGCAACAAACTTCATCAATTTTTGTTTGTCTAAGAAAGTATTTCTCTTTCATTTTTAAAGGATAATAATTTTTTCATTTTTAAAGGATAATAAAGGGTGCAGAATTCTAGGTTTTTTTTTTTTTTTCTCTCAACACTTTATTTCACCCTACTTTCTTCTTGCTTGCAAAGTTTCTTTGGAGAAGTTAAGTGTAATTTTTGTTCCCCTTTATGCAGGGTGTTTTTTTTCTCTGGCTTCTACCGGGGTTTTTTCTTTATCTAATTCTGTATTTTGAAGATGATATGCCTAGGTATAGTGTTTTCAACAGTTATCCTTGTTTTGGGGACACTGGTGTTCTCTGAGCTTTCTAGATCTGTGGTTTGATGTCCAACATTAATTTGGGGGAAATTCTCGGTCATTACTTTTTCACATATTTCTTCTGTTCCTTTTTCTCTTTCTTCTACTTCTAGTATTACCATTTGTTATTGTTGTTTGGTCACTAAAACATATCTGACTCTTTTGCAATCCCATAGACTGTAGCCCACTAGGCTCCTCTGTCCATGGAATTCTCCAGGCAAGATTACTGGAGTGGGTTGCCATTTCCTTCTCCAGAGGGATCTTCCTGACCCAGGAATCGAATCCACATCTCCTGTTTGGCAGATGGATTCTTTACCACTGAGTCACCTGGAAAGCTCAGTACTACCATTACACATATATAAAACCTTTGGAGGTGTCTCCCAGTGTTTGGATAGTCCATTTTGATTTTTTTTCGCCAGTCTTTGTTCTCCTTGCTACTTAGTTTTGGAGGTTTCTATTGATATATCCTCAAGGCTAGAGATTGTTTTTTCAGGTTCTCCAGTTTACTGATAAACCTACAGAGGCATTTTTCACTTGTGTTCTTGTTTCTGGTCTCTAACATTTATTTAAAATTTTTTCTTTTTCTTTTAGGATTTTATCTCCCTTCTTCCATTGCTTATCTATTCTTATATTCTGTGATTTTTTTCCTGTAAAGGGTAAATTAGCTTGTTAATCACACATATTTTAAATTCCCAATCTGATTGACTCCACCATCTCTGCTGTGCCTGGTTCCCAGTTGTGTTGCTTACTACCTCTTCTAAAAGAGTTTTTGTTTTCTAATATTTGGTGTAATTTTTTCTTGATAACTGGATGTATTAGTCAGCTTGGGCTACTATAAAAGAATGCCATAGACTGGGTGTCTTATAGGCAACAGAAATTTATTTCTTATAGTTCTGTGAGGCTGAGAAGTCTAAGATGAAGGTGCCAGCAAATTCATTGCCTATTGAGGGCCTCTGTCCTGCTCATAGACATCTTTTTGTTGTGTTTTTGCATAGTGGCGGGAGCAAGGGAACTGTCTGGGATTTTTCTTTTTTTAAATAAAGGCACTAATTTCATTCATGAGAGCTCTACCCTCATGAGTGAATCACTTCCCAGAGGCACTACCTTCAAATACCATCACATTGGGGGAATAGGTTTAAATGTGTATCTTGCAGGGACAAAAACATTAAATCTCTAGCACTTGACATGATTTATCAGGTAAAAAAACTGATGAAAATATGCCTTTTGTAATGTAATCTGGGGAAGGAGGAGTGTTCTACAATCCTATGACTAGCTCTTGGTCTTTTAGTGGGCCCATGTCTCTGGACTGTGAACTTCACAAATGTTTCTCAGTGTTTTTCTCTCTCTTTAGCTGGAATAGAATGGCTAGTGTGGCCCGGAGTTGGATATTTTCTTTATTTTGTGTGGAAGGCAAGACTGGATTTTTTTTCTTATACCAGATTTACTAGATGCAAATAATAATGCAGCAGTTTAGACTGTGGTTAATGATATTCTCCTGAGAGCAGGCCTTGTTAAGATAAACAGATTGTTCTTGTATGTTTCAAAATGATTCCTTTTCCTCTGTCTCTGCCAGAAACATAAGGGGATTTTACTCCAGTATTTACTGTGAGAATCTAAGTTGAGCTCCTGGAGTAGATGAGAATTGTGGGGTCCTCCTCTATGACTGAGACCCTGGAGTTTTTAACTTTCAGACTTGTCTGCACTGAGCCTCCAGCAATACATCAAATACAGTTCAGATTTTCCTGCCTTGGCAGTGGTTCCCACAGTGGTTTCTACGTGTAAGTTTCTGCTCTGGTAAGCTGTGACATCTTGCGTTGGCTTGTCTGTCTCTCCAGTCTAGGGGGCAGCCATTTTGCCCTGTGTTCTCTGCTCTCTCACAGATTCAAGAAGAGTTAGATTTTTCATGCTGTTCAAGTTTTTACTTGTTGTCAGGGAAGAGTGTCAACATTAAACTTTCTGACATGTGGGACTGGAGACTGAAGTCAGGAAACAAGTTTTTTAAACAAAATATTTTTTGGCAATGACATCAGCAAGATGGTGAACTTGGAGTCCCAACATTCTTCTCTCCCCATGAAATAGTAACACTCAATAAACGACTATATCCTGATACAAATAGCTCTGGGAAAGCTCTGCAGTACAATGAAGAAGCTACGGAGGCCTCAAGGAGCTTCAAAACTAAGGATGGTCACGTAGAAAATTGTAGAAGGCATTTTGCCTGCATGACCTCATCCCTCAGTCCATAGCTAAGTTATGAAAGATATACAGAATAGTTTATCTAAAGTAAAAGTTCAATTATTAAGATAAAAGAAGAAGAAAATCACATCAGAAAGGTGATTTTCCCCAAGCATTTTTCTCTCTGTGCCTAGAAAAAGATCCCACGGGAAAGGGAATGGGGGTTCTCCTGGAGCTGGTCTGGTATAGGCACATGCCTGCTGCAGTGGTGGTGCCAGTGTCTGAGATGAGGACGCCCAGAGAACTGGCCCAGAGCCAGGGTCTTGGCCTTGAATGGTGGGTGGTGGATCCAGCCCTGGGGCGTGAGTAGCGGAGGCTGTGGCAGTTCCTTCTCCAAGGGAGGCATAGTAACATGAAATAGAGGCAGTACCATCAGCTGGCTTCTACTAACTTTGTGTTCTGTTCTTGTTTCTCTTGGTGTTGTTTATCTGAGATTTTTCTGGTTTTTTAAGTTAGCTTGTATCACTGTAAGCTTCCCTGTTAGACCTGGTTCGGCTGCATGCCATAGGTTTTGGATTGTCATGTTTTCATTTTCATTTGTCTCTAGGTATTTTTTAAAATTTCCTGTTTAATCTCTTCAGCAATCCATTGGTGACTCATAACATACTGTTTGTGCTCTTTACAGTTTTTTCCTTATAGTTGATTTCTAATCTCATGGTGTTGTGGTCACAAAAGATGCCTGATATGATTTCAGTTTTCTTAAATTTACCAAGGCTTGCTTTGTGGCTGACCTTATTGCTTTAAATGTTTTCTCTGTATCTTTAATTTTTGCCATTTTAATTGCAATCTGCCTTGGCCTGTTCCGTTTTGAGTTAATCCTGTATGGGACTCTTGGTGCTTCCTGGACTTTGATGTCTGTTTTCCTTCCCAGGTTAGGGAAGTTTTCAGTTATTATGTCTTTAATAGTTTCTCAGGCCCTTTCTTTCTCTCTCTCTCATTCTTTTAGGACCCCTATAATGAGAATATTTATGTGTTTGATGTTGTCCCAGAGGTCTTTTAAACTGTTCTCATTTCTTTTCATTCTTTTTTTCTTTCTCCTTTTCAGTGGCAGTGATTTCCATTATTCTGTCTGATCCATTTCTCTGTATCATTTAGCCTCCTCTTAATTCCTTTTAGTGTATTTTTCATTTCAGTTATTGTGTTCTTCATCTCTGTTCTTTATATTTGTTCTTTATATGTATTGTTCTTTATATTTTCCAACTCTTTCTTAAACACTGTGCACCTGTTTTCTCAAATTCTTTGGTCATCTCTACAATCATTATTCTGTAGTCTTTCTTGGTAGACTGCCTGTTTCCATTTTACTTAGTTCTTCTGGAATTTTATCTTGTTCCTTTGTCTGGAACATATTCATCACTGCCTCATTTTGTCTAGGTTGCAATTTTATTTTTATGTGTTAGTGTTGCAATTTTTTAAAAAATGTATTTTTATGTACATTAGTTAACATTTCTCAACCCTGTAGAAGTGACCTTCTGTAGGGGATGTCCTATGTGTCTTAGCAGCACACTCCCCTCTTATCATCCAAGCTATATGCTGGAGGGGTTCCTCATATGAGGGCTGGTGTGTCCTTATTTGTAAGTGTTCGGGTAGGCTTTGCTGGCCCCTTGTCCAGTGGGTTGCCACGTCCCACCTTGTGTGGGAGCTACTGGCTGTTGTTTAGTGGAGTCTGGTCACCACGTGGTTAGATTCAGAACACTAGGGGACCCTGGGGCTAGTACTGCCTCAGTGGTGGGCAGTGTAGGGTCCTGAAGACTCTGAGACTGTCACCTGCCCACTGGTGGGTGATGCCTGTTCCTGGGGTTAGTGCCAGACTCTTGGCAGGCAGAACTGTTCCTGGAGCCTGGCGGTAGGGCCCAGGGATCTCAGAGCTTGTTTCAGACCATTTGTGTGTATGTGGGCGGTTCTTCACACAGTTGGGCATGGGATCTGGAATGTCTTGAAGCTTGTGTTAGCCTGCTAGTGGGTAGGGCCAGGGCCCAGCTGGTCCCAGGGTAAGGTCTGGCCTGCTGTAGTGGGGTGGATCTGCAAGCTGTGGGATCATGTTTGCCCCCTGATGCATGAGGCTTGTCTAGAGGCTAGTGCAGGCTTCCCATAAGGAAGGGGGCAGTGCCTGCCCACTGGTAGATTAAGCTGGTCTTAACCTTCTGGTGGGCAGGGCAGTGTCTGGAGGTGATTATGGGCTCGAGAAGTCTTTAGACAGCCTGTCTGGTGATGAGTGAAGTTGTGTTCCTGTTCAATTAGTTATTTGGCCTGAAATGTCCCTACACCACCTACAGGCTACTGGGTGTGGCCAGGTCTTGGCGCAAATGAGCTAGGGTGGCAGCCAGCAACAGCATTGTTACTGCAGTAGATTACTCCTAAGAATGGCTGCCACCAGTGTTTTTGTTCTCCGTGTGAGCCGTAGCCACCTGTTAGCTCCATGGGAGGCTCTCCAGGGCTAGCAGGAAGCTCTGGCTCAGGCTCTTATAAAATTGCTGCTTTTTCCCTGGAGTCCACCTTGTCTCATGGTTCCTTCTTTATGACATTAGTTGTGGAAAATCTTTCCAGGCTTTTTCCTTGACGGTTGTTCTGAAGATAGTTGTGATTTTGGTGTTCTCATGATGGGAGATGAGCTCAAGATCTTTGTACTCCACTATCTTGCCCCAACCTCAAAATCTACTTCTTTTTCTTTTAGAGGTTTGCTTTGTTAGAAAAAATAGCTTTATTCAGATGTAGTTCATGTGTAATATGATTATCTAAAGTATATAGTTTCATGGTTTAGTATGTCCTCAGAGTTGTGCAACTGTCACCACAGTCAATTCTAGAATATTTTAATTCACCCCAGTAAGCGGTCATTTCCATCCCCCTCCAATCCTCCTAGCTCTAGGCCATCAATAATTTATTTTCTGGCTCTGTAGATTTGTTTCTCTGAACATTTCATAGGTATGGAATCATACACATTTGTCCTTTATTGACTTCTTTCATTTGGCATAGTGTTTTCTAGGATGCAGCATGTATCAGTGTTTTATTTCTTTTTGTGGCTGAATAATATTACATTGTATGGATATACCACATTTTGTTTATCTATTCATTAGTTGACACACATTTGGGTTATAATCACTTTTTGGCTAAGAAGAAAAATAGTAAGTATAGCAATATGCTAAGTGAAAGCATGAGAATAATGCCATGAACATTAGTGTATGAGTCTTGTATGGACATATGTTTTCAATTCTCTTGAGTAGGAGTAGAATTGCTGTATAATAGTATAATTCTAACTTTTTGTGGTACAAACAGGTGCACTATTTTACATTGTGATCACTAAAATATGAAGGTTCTAATTTCTTTCCACCATTGCAGCACTTGCTATAGTTTTTCTTTTTGATTATGGCCATCTTAGTAGGTGTGAAGTGATATATTTTTGCAGTTTTGATTTACATTTCCTAAACATTAATGATATTGAGTATCTTTTCATACACTTATTGGAAACTTGTATATCTTCCTTAGAGAAATGTCTAACTAGACTTGGCCCATTTAAAATTTTTATTGTCCTTTTGTTACTGACTTTTACGAATTCTGTAAATTTGATTTGTTTTTCTCTTAACTTATGATTAATTTGAATAGCATATACAAGAAATAACTTATTTTTTGTACATGAAATCTTTTTTAAAAATGTATTTATCTTATGTCCCCAGTTAAACCGCTATTCTTAGAAAAGAGGACTCTCATGGTACTTTCTTTCTTTCTTTCTTTCTTTTTTTTTGTATTCCTATAGTTACAGGAGTAAGATACATAATGTTTTTTGAATGAATGATTACAAATCCGAAAAATGTGCAGTTTTACTTTAAAATATTTATTTTCTCTTGCTTCCCACTTATAATATTACCTTAGAAGGATAAATTTTAAAGCAATAAAGTAATTAGGCAAGTAAATGCTCTAATGTCTTTGGATGTAAATATTTTCTGATGGTACAGCAAAATACAATATATAATAATATGAATTGTTGTTTGGTCGCTAAGTCATGTCAGACTCTTTTGTGACCCCATAGACTGTAGCCCTCCAGGCTCCGACTGGGTTGCCGTTTCCTTCTGCAGGGGATCTTCTTGACCCAGTGATCGAACCCCCTTCTCCTGCATTGGTAGGGGGATTCTTTACCACTCAGCCACCTGGGAAACCCAATAATATGAGTATAAACATGAATATTCATAACTCAAATATAAATATGATAATATGAAAGATTGTGATTTTTGTTTATCATATACTTGAAATCTATTTAATTCTGTTATATGCACAATATTATTACAATATATCTTTTGAATTTATTCTGGCATTTGACTCTACTGATAAATTCTATTAAGAAATACAAATATATCTCTAATGGTTTTGTAATTCTTTGAATACCTTAAAAACACCTGAGTTGTACATTTTAATGGATAAATTATATGATATAATATACAAAATTATATCTCAATATAGCTGACATGAGAAAAGAAAAGAAATCCAAATATTAACTTTTATTCAACCTGAATGTTTTCCACAGGAATATGTCTTGCCTTGGCAATGAAAATTCTTGTTAGTATTCTCTTTAATGTTAACGAAGTCTTTAATATATACAAATACTTAAGTTATTTCTATTGAGACTCTTTGATTTGTAATAAAAGACTTAAGAAATTGCTGTAAATAGCTCCTGATCACTTAAAAATCTGAGTAAAATTTCACTGAAAGTGACAGTGAAGTCGCTTAGTCATGTCCGACTCTTTGCAACCCCATGGACTATATAGCCTGCTAGGCTCCTCTGTCCATGGGATTTTCCAGGCAAGAATACTGGAGTAGGATGCCATTTCTTTTTTCAAAATTTCACTAGATGGCGCCAATACTTTGAGTCTATATTGACAGAAAACATTTATTTGTTAATTTCCCATATTCATTAAAAGATTAAAAATTATGTGGTATGAAACTTTTCCTTGTAGTTATCCTGAGCAGACCTAAATTGGAAGTTTTATTTCTTTGGAAGTTCTGCCAAATAGAAATAACTTGGAACCATATATTTTAAAATGTTATTTAAATTCTAGTTGCAGACTGAATTATAGATTTTTCATTTCATTTATCTATTAATATATATAAATATAATATATAAATATAAAATATAAATATAAATTTATGAAAACTGTTAGAATTTTAAGGTTATTTTAAAATTGTAATTAATAAACTTGGTTTTCCTATAGAGTATACCTAAAAATAATGTATTTGTCTTAAGTAAATATTAGGTAGAAATATCTACCTAAGATATTAAATAGAAATCTTCAAGTAGAAAGTTGTAGTATGAAATAAGTAAAAATACACTAAAAAGGTTAATAACGACATAAGCAGCAGAAATATATAGCCTTTTGTGACTATTTTTGAAGTCTGTCATTACAATAATTCTAATGATTTTCTTTTATGGGTGAATGGTTCCAATATTTCTGATGCAAAATTTCACCTTTTCACTTTCCATTGCTAGCCTTTAATATTTATTAAAGTACCTGATTAGTGGGCATTATAACAGATACTTGGTAATTTATTGCAGCTAGAAATATGTAGTGGTTACCTTGAAAGAAATGAACTTTGAGGATAAACAAACATTTAGGAAGATTTGCAGAAAATTATTTTCTCCCCAAACACAAATTAATTGTTTGAATTATGGTTACTGTATCTAGAAATCTGAGTGATCACTTTTCTTATTTTTTAAGATATCTTTTCCAAGTTTTAAGTTATGGATTTCAAAGAGGAAAAAAAAAGATGTCAAGAAAGGTTTGAGGAAAAGATAGAATCATTAAAATATGAATGGAAAAACTTGTGAGAAAAGCAGTGAAGTTGAAGTTGGAAACATTTTTTTTTATTGCTTAAACAGTGATTCAGTATCTTTTAAAAGAACATCTATCTTCAAGTGTAGTTGTATAATAGTTTGTACTATTATTAGTGAGTTTTATATATACTAAAGTCATATTTTGGGAAAAATCTAAGAACTATGTAAAATAAATAAAGCTTTCTTAGATTAATTTGTATTTTAGTGGTAAAGAGTTCAGGTTTTGTAATCACACTGCAATTTCTTGCTCCATTACATACTAGTTGTGTGAGCATGGGCAACTTACTTTGCCATTCTAAGCCTATATACTTTTCCTTCTAAATTTCTAAAGTATGAATAATAATATATATAAAGATGTCATTGTGAAAATTCAGTGAAATGTGATTACACACACACTGCTTAATACAGTGTTTGGCATTTGATAATACCATTCTGTGACTAGAAAGATGATGAATATTACAAAGTTTTCTGAATCAAAGGACTTACACATTGATGGATGATACAAATATATAAAGAATTATAAAATGATATCCAAATAAGGTACAGTGAGACTTCAGAAGAGAAAGTCACTGATTCTGCTTGGGGCATGACTTAAGTCACGAAGGAATTCTAAAATGTGTTTGTGTTTTGAGTAATGAGTTGGTGTTTGTCAAATGGAGTAGAACATTATAGGCAAAGAGGATGTGCAAAGCCATGAAGTTTCAAGCAAAGCAGTTTTTATTTGGGTGATAATGAACTAGTAAATATTTTAAACAGAAGATTCATGAACAGTTTTGTAATTTCAGGAAAATAGGACAGTAAGCTGTGAATCAAATGGATGGAATGTGGGGAAAGGGAGGAGGAGGGAGAAGTCATGAGGTGACGTGTAGTGATTCACATAGAGGATGGCTGTGTTAAGGTAGTGGAATGAGAGGGTAGTGATATATACCTGCGTGTTAGCATTGATTTTTATCTGGTAGTTAATTTGATATGGGAAGATGACTGGCAAAGTTGAGGATGACGTAGATTTCTCATTTAAAATACTGGGTAAATGGTGTTGTACAGAGAGAAAATATAGAAAGAAAGCTTACCACACTGTGTGTGTGTGTGTGTGTGTGTGTGTGTGTGTGTGTGTACATAATACTGGGGGATCACATTCTTTTATGCATCTATTTGTTATATAGGTAGAAATGTTTTGAAGATAGTTAGAAAATTGAGAAAAATTTGGACTGGAGGTTTAGGAATTAGTCTTTGGGTTAGTTATATAATTCATAAAAGGTGAGGGTTGAACCAGGGAGATTGATAGCATTTAATGGATAAATGGAGGAAAAGGGATTTAAGAAAGGAACGAGGACGATTAAAAATGGTAGGGACAAAATAGGGAGGAGTGATCTCATGGGGGCCAGATCAGGATTGTGTTTCAAGAAAGTAGCTGCCCCCTGTCTTATATACTTTGGATAAGTTAACAAAGGTAAGAACTGAAAATGGTCCCCTGAACTTTGCAGAAGTTTGAGATCAGTGGTTGCTTTAGTAAAGCATTTCTGATGGACTGGGTTGAAGATAGCAGGGTGATGGTGGATTGAAGAATGTATCGATGGGAAAAAATAGGATTATATGAATATGTTTAAAATGAAAGGCAGAGATAAGCTTTTATCCAGTTTTTTTTCCCCTAAAGGAAAGATACCATAATTATCTGCATATGCTATTTCAGTTCAGTTCAGTCGCTCAGTTGTGTCCGACTCTTTGCAACCCCATGAACACCAGGCCTCCCTATCCATCACCAACTGCCGGAATCTACCCAAACCCATGTCCATTGAGTCGGTGATGCCATCCAACCATCTCATCCTCTGTTGTCTCCTTCTCCTCCTGTCCTCAATCTTTCCCAGCATCAGGGTCTTTTCAAATGAGTCAGTTCTTTGCAAAGTATTGGCCAAAGTATTGGAATTTCGCATATGCTATTTACTTTTTGTTAATTTAGGATTATTGCCAAGATAAAAGCTAGGTTAATGATTTTAAATAACCTGATAATAATTAGGCTATTAATATTTTAATTCAAGAAACATTTATAGAAGTGAGTATTGTATGCTTAGTATTACACTAGTTGCCTTAGGACTTCAGAAGGTTAAGAAAAATGTTTATTTTTTATTTGCCTTTGGGGACACAAATTATATAGAAGAAACAATTAGAGAAAAATATATGGTATTCTCTCTAACTTTTGCTGAATGAATGAATGAATGAATGACATTAATTTATGAAGGCTGAAAACAGGGTGTGTGTGAAATATAGGGATATACAGAATGTTGTGTAGTCACTAAGTCATGTCTTACTCTTTTGCGACCCCATGGACTGTAACCCACCAGGCTCCTCTGTCCTTGAGATTTTCCAGGCAAGCATACTCGAGTTGGGTGCCATTTCCTTCACCAGGTATATACGGAGTGAGATGGGCCTTAATACTTCTTATCTTGACATGCAAAACTGTTACAGTCTGACCCTTTACTACTCCAACTGCACATATCATAATTCTTCTACACGCATTCAGGACTTGAGTCATGTTGAACTGTCCCCTCAGCCCCTACCTCTCGCTCTGCATAAACTAGTCTTTTCCCTACAGTGCTCCCTTTCTCTTTATGTAGCTCACTCCCAGTCACCAGTGAGATTCGTCTCCTAGTTATCTCTGCATACATCAATCACGGCATTTATCATACTATAATTGTCTGTTTCTGCCAAACCATGCCATTCTTGAGGGATTACGTCTTATTAAATTTAAATCCCTAACATGTTGTAGACTAAAAGAATTATTGAATGAATGAAAAAAATCATGTTAAACTATCTCTTAAAGGAAATGTTGGAGAACAGATCGATGGAGAGTAAGCAGATGAGGACATTTTGAGTAGAAATAGAAAACATAACATTTGTATGGATGGCAGACTAGTATGATTTATCTAAGTGAGATTGTTTTAGTGAGTACTGAGAGAGCTCTAAAGATGGAAATAATGGAGAGTTTTAATGCAAGCTGGAAATGTCCAGATTCCACATAAATTGTAATAGTCGTTCTTAAGCAGGAAGATGTAGAAAAGTTTTTCAGGTTTTATATTCTGATAGTTGTATATTTTACAGACTCCCATTTTCAAATCTAATCTGTTCCTAAAAACATATTGGATAGCAAATACTTGGGTAGCAGGAACCTGTGTTCTGTCATTTAACATGACAAAAAAAGTAATACAACCAACCCATGCAAAATCGTACATCAATTTCCCAAAATACTCTTAAACAGCTATATAACAGTCACACAAGAATTTCAGCAAGGTTTTTAAAATACCAGTTACCCAACTAAGGAAAAAAAGCATTTATTGATCACATCTATATGTTTGTGTGCAGTAGACAATAATATTCTTCTATATCAGATATTACTTGTAAATTTGCAAAAACCTATTCTGTATTGTAAATAAATAGTAAAGTAGTATGTTATAGATACTAAACGTATCTAAATTTTCTGGGTTGATTGAATCCTTAGCCACCTGGCCAAAGCACAATCTGGGACCAGTGAAGTGCTAAGCTTGGGGAGCATGGGAAGGGTGGGAGGGAGTGGGAATGGGCTGAGTCCAGTAAGGTGCCCTAAACCAAAGAGTAGTGATCACATTAGGATAATAGCTGAGATAGACTGCAGACTGCTCTGCACTCTCAGCCTACATTTGTGCAAGGCACTGTTTTTGCTGGCATGCATCTTCAGATTCATTATAATAAGTTCCTATTTAAGTATTGAATTTGGGGTAAGATATTTGGCATGTCATTATTTAAATATTTGCTTTCAGGTAGTGAAAGTTTGAATAGTGATGTAGAACCTGTTTCACTGGGTTCTTTTAAAAATGAAGTGAAGTAGATGATCTTTGTTGTGGACTGAGAAGTTTTTTGATTTGCTAAATCTTATTATTCTTAGTATATAAAAAAAATGGAGAGTTCTTTCTTGCATTAGTATTTTTTTAAATGTCTTTTTTGATTCTTCTTTCATTAAAGTAAAAAACACTAAAAACTATAGTATGGACTTTGTAAAAGTTCGACTTGAGTTGGAATTCTATTTTGATGTTTGTTAGCTTTAGGCCCTTGGGCAAATTGTTCAACTATTATGAGGCTTTCCTATAAAATAGAGACTATCTCATAGTTGTAAGAGTTAATTGGAACAGTGAAGGAAGTATGCTTACTAGAGTACTGATTATAGTGATAAATATCTAGTACTCAAATATTACTTTTTTATAAAACTGAAAACATAGCACATTTAAAGTCAAAGTACCTGCAAAACTTTTCTTTTGGATTATACCTTACTGATACATCTTCATTTAACTTTAGTCAAAGTAATATATTGGATTTTTATTGTTTAAAATTTTTTTCTCTATTCATTTGAGCCATTGTCTACCCCTCCCCCCAAATTATTTTGTTTTTTTCTGTAACAAAGTGTTTATAAAAGGAACATGAGTTCTGTGATAACCATAGCAGTTTTGTTCGTTGTTGTGAATATTCTCCAAGTTGGTGACAACCTAATATTTATCAGTATGTGAGTGGTAAAATAAATTGTGAATATTTATACAGCAAAATACTATTTAGCAATAGAAAGAACTAACCATGGAATGACTTATTCACAAAACTTCATGGTGAGTCTCAGGATTATTCTCCTGAACAAAAGAAACCTGATACTAAAAAATTACTATATGATTCCATTTATATAAAACTCTAGAAAGGACAAATTAACTGAAAACAAACTAGCTGTTGCCTGTGTCCTGGAGTAGAGGAATTATCTGGAAGGTGGAGCATGAAAACTTTGCGGTGATAGAAATATTCTGTACCTTGATTATGGTGATGGTTACAGAAGTTTTGGATCTTTTAAAACTCAAGAGTTTACGTTGCAAATGGGTGTATTATATGTTAGTAAATGACATTATAGTGTAAATTATATGATTTATACAGTTTACTGGAGTGTAAACTGTGAGAAGGCATAGATTTTTGTTGTTGTTGTTGTTCATTGTGATGTATCCCTACTTCCTAGAATGGTCCTTTTATGTATTTGATGAGTGAATTGATAAATCTGATAGACATTTAAATACAATAAGCTATGAACATTTCCTTTTCAGTATTTTTTCCTACAGTCTTTTTTCCACTTGTTAATTTTGTCTGTTTTTCATATAATAATGTATTAGTTGATATTTTCCAAGAATTTCTATGAATAAAAGGATCCAACTCCACTAAAAATCTTCTTGACCTATTCAAAGTAAAGGGAAATTTATATCTGTATATTTTTATCAATGATTTAGAAAGAAGAAATTATGATATTCATAAATACTTATGTAAAGGGAGTTCTTTTCACCAGGATTAAAATCCACAGAAGACTACATTCTCTGATGTGAGAACTTTGCAACCATATATTTAGTCATGCTCTCAGAGCTTCCGTGGTAGCTCAGACAGTAAAGAAATCTGCCTGCAATGCAGGAGACCAGGCTTTGATCCCTGGGTCAGGAAGATGCCCTGGAGGGAATGGCAACCCACTCCAGTATTCTTGCCTGGAGAATTCCATGGATAGAGGAGCCTTTAAATTTGTGCTTTTTAGTAGAGACCCTGTAGTCTCCCAGTTTTTATTTTTATTTTTTGAAAAATTGCACGCAGATTGGGCCACTGAAACATTGTTTGCTTGGGAAATACAATATAATGAAATAGGAGTTGAATGAAGTTTCCAGCTACTTGACTATGAAAAGTACTCAACAGTCTTAAATTTTTGCTATGGGATTTAAAAAAATCTTTATGTTGTAGTATAGTTGATGAACAGTGATGTGTTAGTTGTAGGTGTATAGCAAAATGATTCAATTATCCCCATGTAAGTATCCACTCTTTTTCAAATACTTTTCCCACTTAGGTTATTACAGAATATTAAGCTGGGTTCCCTGTGCCATACAGTATGCCCTTGTTGGTTAACTATTTTAAATAAAGCAGTGTATACATGTCAATCCCAAATTCCCAATCTATGTTCTCCCTCACTCTTTCTTCCTGGTAGCCATAAATTAATTCTTTAAGTCTGTGAGTGTTTCTGTTTTGTGAATAAGTTCACTTTTATAATTTTTGTTTAGATTCTGCATTTAAGTGTTAACATATGGTATTTGTCTTTCTCTCACTTACTTCACTTAGTATGATAATCTCCAGGTTCATCCTATGGGATATTTTTTATACTTATTTATAGATACCTTTTGCTTTTATCTGGTGTTTCCACTCTGTTTCATATATCCATGCTAGCTGAATAAAAGGCCGCTAGGTAAGTGAAGTTGATATAAAACAAGGTATGGTTATGATATAAATCAAGTAGACCTTGTTTTCAACTGTGACGTGTAGAAAGAAAAAGACTTTGGACATTATGAGTTAGAAAATATGGATGTGAAATTGATTCATCTCTTATTAAATGTGGATGCTGAAAAGTAACTTAATGTTTCAGAGTTTTAATTTATAAAATAAGAGTTATGATAGTTCCTATTTCACAGGATTACATAAGACATGAGATAATGTGTGTGAAAGCACTTACTGCATTTAAGGTACTACATATATCAATTGCTGCTTTTGAGAAAAAAAATCCCTATCTACTTTTCTAATGTAATGCCCTGAAATTGAGTGACAGAAGCAGCCATGTGTAATTCATCTTTGTGTACTGTTCTTGAAGTTAGAATTTGTGATAGTTACATCACTACCTTCATGTGAGTAAAACTAATCTTTGCTATATTTCATAATGTGATTATGTTATTGCTGTGTTTATAATTATACTTTGAGTTTGCCTATTTTTAAATTACTTGAGTCATCCTATTCTGTTTTTTAAAAATTCACATCGCTTTTTCTATTGGATATTTTTAGAGTTAGTAGACTAAAAGAGACACCTTTTCTCTCTAAGAGTAGCTACTGGGGTGGTGTGTGTGTTTATATTTGTTGTGTGCATGTGTTCACATATAAATTGTAACTGTTAAGGATTGACAGATAGTATAAGTGAAAGTCAATCATGGTTACCAATCTAGTAAACAGATTTGCTCTAAGGGTAAATTATTCATTTGCAACAGGTTGTTTTAAATCTCTATACAGAAAGTGAACTTTATAGCAATATAGTTTATAAACTATAAACATTCCTTCAAACATAAACAATTGCTTGGCATTAGATAATATTTCTTATCTTAACATTAGATAATACATAAAATACAGTTTTATGTATATATAAATGTATTTTTTAAAGTTTGTTTTCACTTTTTGATTGTGTGTATTTCCCTTTTATATGTATTGATTTTTCTAAGAACCAATTTGTGGCTATGTTAGTTTTTCTTTATGAGTTTAGGTATAATATAATACAGATTTATTCTGAAAAACAGCTACATAAATGATCATTCTTGAGTCTTACCCATAGCATCTTTAGGAAAGTAAAATGAGCATCTCTATACATTTTTTAATGGACATAGAAACATTTCATTATCTCTGTAAGTGAGCATTCTTTCTGAAAACTGGAGTGAAATAATTTTATTTCAAAGCAGTTAATGAAAATATATTTTAAGACGTAACATTATAGAGTGATTTTTATCCTATATAAATAGCAAATATACAACACATACAAATGTTCCTAAAGACTTTTGCTGTAAAAGAAAATGTTGCCTTTTGTGTTGCATATGTATAGTGTTGCTGTCACCATATGGAGCTATCTTGTGGATCAGTCAGTAAAGAAGTTTAGGAGGAATTAATTTCTCAAAAGTGCTAGTAGTATTAAGTTTATTTTAAAAGGCTGAGTCTAATAAACAACAGTAGTATTTTCTAAGAATTTGTAAAGGCAAGTAGTAAAGAATGAGTTTGTAAGAGAAAGTGAAAGCAGTGTCCTGGTAAGACTGATGAGTATGAAATACTCATCTTTGCTTTTCAAACCAAACCTTTTAGGTCATCAATCAGTTAGGAGTGGCAAGTAGTGACCATTAGGTGGATTCATTAACACCCTGCCGCCTGGTTGTACAGGGTGACCCACATCTGTCTTCATTAGAAGTTTTCTGGTTGCTGGTAGTGAACAGATGGGTCATTATTGCCAACACTGCCCTCTGGGGCTACCTGGAGGACATGCAAAGTCATCCTACATAGGACACATCCATATTTACCTACTAGGGTATACACAAAATATTTTGAGTAATGATGATATATTGAGACATTTTTAACCAAAGGCCTGCCCATGTGGATTCATATTTGTAAACTGTTTATGCAAAAATATTATTTTGGAGGAGAGGGAAATTGCTTAAATGCATATTTAAAATATAACTATTTGAACATCTGTGAAAGCTTGGATATAGTTGAATTGTAAATTAGACATAAGTTGATAAATTTTTATTCAGGTTATTTGAATTTAACAGTATATTGAAAAACTTCAGTAGAAACATGGTGTGTAATAGACATGGTTTTTATTGACAATGCTTTTATGTCTAATATTTCAAGATTTCCTTCCATTTGTTTAGTAGGGTTCAAATAAGATTATACCTTAAAACATGATACTAAACTCCAAATTTAAGATATTAAAAGCTTAAATACATATATTTGATCCATTTAACTGACTTAAATAAAAGGAAAGTCATGCTTATAGTGTTAAAGTATGTGATTTTAGTATTGAATTATATCTGAGACTGTTTCTTTCAGAGGCAGCAAACACTTTTGTTATGGTAGATTAATTACACTGGTGGTGCTTTCCTGGGTGTAACGATGGGAAGATACTGACTGTGCACATTTATCTCTCTGCACTGTGCTTCTTTTTTTAATCTACTGAGATGCCTCTATTCATTAATGTTCAGGGTTACCAGAAACGCAGGCTACATGTATAAACTTAGAACATTAAAAAGAAAACTATTTTATGAAATGGTTACTCTTCCCATTATACTGTAATGTGGTATTTTAAATCTAGTGTTCTGAGTTTAGAAATCTGGAGGCTGGGATCCTGGGTAAATTGGAAGACAGAAATTCTAGGAATTATTTTTTTCCTTAAATCTGATTGACTGCCTAGTGATGAATTTGGTTTCTCTCATGTAAGTTTTTAACAGAGAACTTTTATGAGGGCTCTTACATCATGATGTTTCTGATGTTAATAATAACAGTAATTGTGGGCTAGCTTTCCCTTTATATTACAGCATTCTTAGAAGATATTCTTTGCCTAAGAAGCCAAATGAGGGTATACTGCAAGCACATTGCCCTGCTTTTTGTTAAAAAAGTAAATGTTTTCTTCTTGTTGCTTTGTTAGTTTTGGCAGTGATCAATTTGCTTTACAGTTAGGGAGAGGAAAAACCATAGATTCTTTAAGGATAACATTTGAAATGATACTCAAGCTCTGTGTCTAAGATAAAATTTATTTTATTTCAGGAAACTACTTATATTATTTCCAAAAGGAACAAAGACAATAAAAGAATTAGGACTGTGCTGTGAGAACTGTGTTGTGACTGCAACATCTTTTTTCCACCATGTGACTCTTATTATAATAGTTGAAAATTATAGAAGGTTAATAGAATAACATGAAAAACTTCAATCCTGTATATCAATGTGGTAGGGCTGCTATAACAAATTATTATAGTGTTCAGTCAGTTCAGCTCAGTCACTCAGTCGTGTCCAACTCTTTGCGACCCTATGGACTGCAGCACACAAGGCTTCCCTGTCCATCACCAACTCCGGGAGCAGACTCAAACTCATGTCCATTGCGTCGGTGATGCCATCCAACCATCTCATCCTCTGTTGTCCCCTTCTCCCGCCTTCAATCTTTCCCAGCATCAGGGTCTTTTCAAATGAGTCAGCTCTTTGCATCAGGTGGCCAAAGTATTGGAGTTTCAGCTTTAGCATCAGTCCTTCCAATGAATATTCAGGACTGATTTCCTTTAAGATGGACTAGTTGGATCTCCTTGCTGTCCAAGGGACTCTCAAGAGTCTTCTACAACACCACAGTTCAAAAGCATCAATTCTTCCACATTCAATTTTCTTCATAGTCCAACTCTCAATCCATACATGACTACTGGAAAAACCAAAGCTTTGACTAGATGGACCTTTGTTGGTAAAGTAATGTCTCTGCTTTTTAATATGCTCTAAAAGATGGTACTATGAAACTGCAGCACTCAATATGCCAGCAAATTTGGAAACTTGGAATGATTGGAAGGAAAACTGACCTTTTCCAGTTCTGTGGAAAGGTTGGTCATGCCTTTTCCTCCAAGGAGCAAGTATCTTTTAATTTCATGGCTGCAGTCACCATCTGCAATGATTTTGGACCCCCCCAAAAATTAAGTCTGTCACTGTTTCCGTTGTTTCCCCATCTATTTGCCATGAAGTGATGGGGACCAGATGCCAAGATCTTCATTTACTGAATGTTGAATTTTAAGCCAACCTTTTCCACTCTCCTCTTTCACTTTCATGAAGAGGCTCTTTAGTTCTTCTTCACTTTCTGCCATAAGGGTGGTGTCATCTGCATATCTAGGTTATTGATATTTTTCCTGGCAATCTTGATTCCAGCTTGTGCTTCATCCAGCCCAGCATTTTGCATGATATACTCTGCACTTAAGTTAAATAATCAGGGTGACAATGTGTAGCCTTGATGTATTCCTTTCCCTATTTGGAACCAGTGTGTTGTTCCATGTCCAGTTTTAACTGTTGCTTCTTGACCTGCATACAGATTTTTAAGGATACACCTGGCGGTGGTCTGGTATTCCCATCTCTTTCAGAATTTTCCACAGTTTGATGTGATCCACAGAGTCAAAGGCTTTGGCATTGTCAATAAAGCAGAAGTAGATGTTTTTCTGGAACTCTCTCGCTTTTTTGATGATTCAGTGGATGTTGGCAATTTGATCTCTGGTTCCTCTGCCTTTTCTACAACCAACTTAACCATCTGGAATTTCATGGCTCATGTACAGCTGAAGCCTGGCTTGGAGAATTACTTTACTAGTGTGAGAGATGAGTGCCATTGTGCAGTAGTTGGAGCATTCTTTGGCATTGCCTTTCTTAGGGATTGGAATGAAAACTGACCTTTTTCAATCAGTTTGCTGGCATATTGAGTACAGCACTTTCACAGCATCATCTTTTAGGATTTAAAATACCTCAATCGGAATTCCATCACCTCTACTAACTTTGTTCGTAGTGATGCTTCCTAAGGCCCACTTGACTTCGCATTCCAGGATGTCTAGCTCTAGGTGAGTGATCACACCTTCACGTCTATCTGGATCAGGAACATCTTTTTTATATAGTTTTTCTGTGTATTCTTGCCACCTTTTCGTAATATCTTCTGCTTCTGTTAAGTCCATACCATTTCTGTCCTTTATTGTGCCCATTTTGCATGAAGTGTTCCCTTGGTATGTTTAATTTTCTTGAAGAGATCTCTAGTCTTTCCCATTCTATTGTTTTCCTCTATTTCTTTGCATTGATCACTGAGGAAGGTTTTCTCTTGCTAGTCTCTCCTTGTTATTCTTTGGAACTCTGCATTCAAATGGGTATCTTTCCTTTTTTCCTTTGCCTTTCACTTCTCTTCTTATCTCAGCTATTTCTAAGGCCTTGTCAGACAATCATTTTGCCCTTTTGCATTTCTTTTTCTTGGGGATGGTCGTGATCACTGCTTCCTGTACAGTGTCACAAACCTCTGTCCATAGTTCTTCAGGCACTCCGTCGATCAGGTCTAAAACCTTGAATCTATTTGTCACTTCCACTGTATAATTGTAAAGGATTTTATTTAGCTCATACCTGAATGGTCTAGTGATTTCCCCTACTTTCTTCAATTTCAGTCTGAATTTGGGAATAAGGAGTTCATGATCTGAGTCACAGTCAGCTCCTGGTCTTGTTTTTGCTGACTGTAGAGAGCTTCTCCATCTTTGGCTGCAAAGAATATAATCAGTCTCATTTTAGTATTGACCATTGGTGATGTCCATGTGTAGAGTCTTCTCTTCTGTTGTTGGAAGAGGGTGTTTCCTATGACCAGTGCATTCTTTTTTTTTTTTTTTGTTTTTTTGACCAGTGCATTCTTTTGGCAAAACTCTGTTAGCCTTTCATCTGCTTTATTCTGTACTCCAAGGCCAAATTTACCTGTTACTCCAGGTGTTTCTTGACTTCCTACTTTTGCATTGCAGTCCCCTGTAATGAAAAGGACATCTCTTTTGGGTGTTAGTTCTGAAAGGCCTTGTAGGTCTTCATGGAACCATTCAACTTCAACTTCTTCAGCATTACTGGTTGGGGCATAGACTTGGATTACTGTGCTATTGAATGGTTTGCGTTGGAAATGAATAGAGACCATTCTGTCATTTTTGAGACGGAATTCAAGTACTGCATTTTGGATTTTTTCGTTGACTATGATGGCTACTCTGTTTCTTCTAAGGGATTCTTGCCCACCTTAGTAGATATAATGGTCATCTGAGTTAAATTCACCCATTCCAGTCCATTTTAGTTTACTGATTCTTAAAATGTTCATGTTCACTCTTGCCATCTCCTGTTTGACCACTTCCAATTTGCGTTGATTCATGGACCTAACATTCCAGGTTCCTATGCAATATTGCTCTTTGCAGCATCAGACTTTACTTCTAACACCCGTCACATCCACAATGTTGTTTTTGCCTTGGCTCCGTCTTTTCATTCTTTCTAGAGTTATTTCTCCACTGATCTCCAGTAGCATATTGGGCACCTACCGAGCTGGGAAGTTCATCTTTCAGTATCTTATCTTTTTGCCTTTTCATATGGTTCATGGGGTTCTCAAGGCAAGAATACTGAAGTGCTTTGCCATTCCCTTCTCCAGTGGACAACTTTTTGTCAGAACTCTCCACCATGACCCATCCGTCTTGGGAGACCTTACATGGCATGGCTCGTAGTTTCATTGAGCTAGACAAGGTTGTGGTCCATGTGATTAGTTTGGTTAGTTTCCTGTGGGGGAGGAGGTTAGGGCTTCCATATATGAATTTGGGGGACATACAATTCAATTCATATCATCCTGTGAGAGCAGGAATATTTAATATTGGTGAATTTTGCTTTTTGATTTAATTTTATTATATTTTATTGCTACACTTAGGCATTTAGGATTTATCAATGCAATTTGTAAATTAGTTTTTTACTATAGCTGACCTTTCAGCAACTCAGAGATTGTGGTGCTAACCCTGCCTACTATCAAAAATCTGTATAACTTCTATGTGGTTTTCTATATACATAGTTCCTCTGCAATCACTTCACAGTTGGCATTTGTAAATTCAGCCAACCTCAGATTGTGTGATACTGCAGTTTTTATTGTTAAAAAAATCTGTAAGTTCACCCTCGCAGTTTATATCTGTGATGTTCATGGGTCCACCTGTATTTTTACAGGTGTGATATTTTACATGTGTGATATTTTAAAAAGTAGTTCTATATATGTAGGAACAATTTTTTGTTTGATCATTTTCTCTCTTAATTTATCATTTAGGTTGTAGGTTGCTCAAAGTCTTTGGCCTCAGGACCTCTTTGCACTCTTAAAATATTGAGGACCCTAAAGATCTTTTATTTATGTGGATTGTGTCTACTGACACTTGTATTAGAAACTGAAACTAAAAGCATTTAAAATACAAGAATATATGTGCTTATGAGGGAGCAGGAGTTAAATAGGCAACTAAAGTCTTAGTATTTTCTAGAGACTGAATGTGCCTCTCCAAAATTCATATGTTGAAAACTAATCCTTAATGTGATGGTATTTGGAGGGGAGCCTTTGGGAGGTGGTGAGGACATGAGGGTAAAAGCCCTCACAAGTCATGAATATGATGAGTGCTTTTATAAAAAAGACTCCAGAGATCCCCCTTACTCCTTCTACCATGTATGGACGCAGTAAGAAGATGACTGTCTGTGATCAGGAAGCTTGCGCTCAGTAGACATCGATCTTTTTTGACTTCTTGGCCTCAGAAAATGTAAGAAATAAATTTCAGTTGTTTAAGTTATCCAGTTAATAGTAATTTGTTATATTAGCCTCTGTGGACTAAGACAGTATTTCTATAAAATTAATTTTGATGTTGAGGATTCTCTGAAAGGAAATCAAGGACTCCCCAGGGGTCACTGGAACAAACTTTGAAAACTGTGACTATAGAATCTTTGATGTTATAAATAGCATCATTTTGTTGTTGATGATTAAATGCCGAAATTAAATGTTAATGGTTAGTAGTAAACATTCTATTACTATATGTATTATTACATTGTATTTTAATATATATGCAACTAATAGAACTGTTTTTTTAATTAATAAAGTACAAGTTAATCTTTAAACATATAGTGAAACTAAAATTTTGAATGAGAATAGGTTTTCTAACTAAACTTGTTAAAATTATAGTGACCTTTAGAGATATTGCTGGCATTTGCAACTCATATCGAATGTCCTCCAACATTATACTGTCAGGGATGAATATGAGGATTGACTAGTTTGAAATGGCAGTCTTAGGCAAAGCAGTAAACTTTGAAATACCCATAACTGCTCTTAATGTCAAAAATGACACATGGCCAGGGGGAACTTCCCAAGATGGCAGAGTAGAAATACTCTGAGCTCATATACTGTCTAAGACACACTAAAATTATGACTACAGAACAGCTGTTGATGAAAAAGCCTGGAACCTACCAGTAAAGCAATTGAAAATATAAAGAAGGAACAACAGTGAGATGGGTGGAAGGCATGCCGTTGAGGTATAGTCAAGATCTATACCCCTGGGTGGGTGACCCACAAATGGAGAATAATTAAAATCACAGAAGTTCAAGGAGGAAGGGTTCTGATCCCACAAGGGGCCCCCCAGCCCCGAGTTTCTGCACTGGGAAGACAAGACCCTGGAATGTTTGGCTTTGAAGGCCAGTAGGGCTTCCTGCGTGGCTCAGTGGTAGAATCCATCTACCATTGCAGAAGTTGTGGGTTCAATCCCTGGGTTGGGAAGATCCCTGGAGGAGGAAATGGCAACCCACTCCAGTATTCTTGCCTGGGCAATCGCATGGGCAGAGGGGCCTGGTGGGCTACAGACTGTCCATGGGGTCTTGAAAGAGTCAGATACAGCTTAACACTTAAACAACAACAACATGAACTTACTTTCCAGGATCTTGAGGGTTGAGGGAAGTAGAGACTCCACTCTTAAAGGGCACACACAAGATACCACATGTTTTAGAACTCAGAGCAAAAGCAATGATTTGAAAGGAGCCTGGGTCAGACCTACCAGCTAATATTGGATAGTACTATATAGAGAGGCAGGAAGCAATGACAGCTTACCTTGGGGACATACAGAAACTGGCAGCAGCCATTTGGGGAAGCTCATTCTACCACGTGGATGCTGGTACTGGCAGTCACCATTTTAGAATCCTCCCTCTAGCTTATTAACCTCAGGACCCGACCCCATTCCCACCCAACATCCCAACCTAGTAGGCACCAGCACCGGGATACCTTAGGCCAAGCAACTAACTGAGCAGGGACAGTCCCACCAACCAGCAGAGAGGCAGTCAGTCTCAAGACTCACTGCGCCTACAGCCACACCTAAACATGGCTCTGCCCACAAAAGGTCCCAGGATTTTATAGCCTAGCAAAGGATAACAAAAATAAAGGAAATGCATCATAGGGAGGAGAGGTAATCAGGATTTTGAGAGTTTAAATAGAGGAATTTGAGCTAGTCAGGGAGATCAAGAAAGGAAGACTCATCTTTAGAAGTGAGGTTCAAGGAGAAATCTGAAGGAGAACATGACTTGGAGGAGGGTTCAGAAAAGGACATCCTAGGCAGAGAGAGCATCAGAGACCCCGTGGTGGCAAGGGGTGGTGGATGTCCAAGGAGCACAGCCTGGGTGTTTCTGGACATACATACACACAAGGAAGTATGCAAAAGATTGTTAACTACTTTGTGAAATGGTTGCCTTATGTGGAATTATGGTTAAGGTTAGTGTTTCATATGGTTAAGAATCTGCCTGCAATACGGGAGACCCGGTGTGATCCCTGGGTTGGGAAGATCCCCTGGAGAAGGGAATGGTAACCAACTCCAGTATTTTTTCCTGGAGAATTCCATGGACAGAGGAGCCTGGCAGGCTACAGTCCATGGGATTGCAAAGAGTTGGAAATGACTGAGTGATTAATACTTTAACTTTTCTTTAGATGATCCAGGCTTTTTACATCATACCATCAGGAAAATTTTTTACCAGAGAAGTGAAAAATTTAACAACTACTTTTATATTCTTCTGACTTCTGCAATACATGGCACATAGGATTTTGGATGTTGATAGAAAAAAAATACATTGTAGGCCTAGGAAAAGAAGAACTCTTTTCCAAAATATGCTTGCTAATAAAGCGTTATACTAGCAAGGCTTCAACCCCACAGTCTAATGGAAAGATAAAGGCCTATCAGGAATCCCCTTTTGTTTCAGTGCTTGTTGTTGAAAACTTTTCAAAAATATATAAGCCCTCTCCTTCATTTCTTTTAACTTTATACCTAAGTGGTATAGTACAGGTAGGGAGTATAGATATTGGTACTTTAAAGATATAAAGTAATATGTTAAATGTACTTTTTATATTAATACTGCTTTCCTTTTGTGCTCTAAAAACTTCATAAAGCAGCAGAATATTTTATATTTTTGGGTGAAAGGCCATGAAGACACTGGCTTACAGACTGTCTGGTGTCCAGATGTATAATAAGCAATGCCATTCAAAAGGTTGGGCTTCCCTGGTAGCTCAGTGGTAAAGACTCTACCTGCCAATGCAGGAGACACAGGTTCGAACTCTGGTGAGGAAGATCTCCTGGAGAGAGAAATGGCAACCTACTCCAGTATTCTTGCCTGGGAAATCCCATGGACAAAGGAGCTTGGAAGACTACAGTCCATAGGGTCTCAAAGAGTTAAACATGACTTAGTAACTAAACAACATTCAAAAGGTTAAATCTTTTAATTATTTATTTTTAATAGCTAAATTACTACATTGGCTGATTGGATTTGAAATCTTCTTTGTAAGTGAATATTAAGGGAGTTATTTCAGAATTATAAACCTGAATATTTATTTCAGATCAGTGATTTTTTTTTTTCAATATTTCCATTATGGAATTCAGAAAGCACTTGTCTGAGATACAGTTCTTTCTGAACTGTATTGCTTTCTGAAAAAAGCCCATCTTACTCTGTTGATAACCAAATGAGCAATTTTAATCTTCTTTTTATAAGTGTTTTTATTTGAGAAGAATGTTTGGCTCAGTGAACTCAATTGGTTGCTTAGATTCCTAAAAAGGAGAAGCAATAAGGAAAAAACATTTCTGTTATGTTTTGCTATAATTGATGAGCCCGTGTTTGAATTTTGAGCATTTTGACATCTGTAAATGCTGAACTATAAAAAAGAATGAAATTTCTTCATATTGCTGAATACATATTATACATTTAATAAAAAGGACCATAACTGATATTGTCAGAAAAAATAAACTTGCAAATAAATAAAGCAGTCACTTGTACAGTTACAGGTAGGGAGACTAAATTGTGCAATTTGAGTACCGGTTATTCACTTAATAGTGAAGGTGATTTATAGATACTGCATATTCCTGACTTATGAATGGTAACATTAATAGCTGGTCTAGTAGAAAGGGAATATATTTGCAGCTATTTCTGATGTCTTTTATCAGTATTTCTACAGATGAAGATATATTTTCTTGTTAGATTATGGTAAAAGAATGTGACAAAAATACTTTCCAAATGGAATAAATATTAAAGTGTGGCTTTCACTTTAAATTTTGAAAAGTTCTATATTAAGACATACTATATCCATACTCAATTTGCCTTTTGTGAGGGTTGGGTTAGATCACATTTTTCACTAAATGTGTAATTTAAAAATTGTTAGTCAGTAAATTCATTTAAATATTAAGTAGATAATATATTTGATTATATTATAAACCACATATTTTTGGTATATGAAACAGGCTTCCTTCAGCTTTGATATATGTATACATATATATAGATATATATAAGATGAAATAAGTTGCTAAAGACTGTGAGGCATCAAGTCTTTGAGTTATATTTAAGTCATAGCATAATCCAGTAGAAAACAGTAAGTAAAATGAAGCATACATCAACCTCTACTCATGAAGCACACTATAATATAGTACTTTACTGAACTGCAGATGGGTATCCACACTAAAATGTGGATAAATATATTTGTAAATTTACTCATTCTGATACAGCTGTAGTTGTAAAAACACACAGCTTAAACACACAGTGTAGTAGTGTAAGTCAGTGTCATAACTGAGAGTGGTCGTCTTGGTGCATCTGTATTCAAGCTCTGTTGCCTTCTACTTAAGTAGCAGAAGTAGCCTAGATGTTGGGGCAGTTACTTAGGTGGAGCAGCTCTGTGTTGTTTAAGTGAAAGCTTGGTAGCAAGTGAGTTTCTGCTCTATCTGTATTGTTGGAATATTCACATATGTGTCTGTTTACTCTGTGTACCCCTTACAGACATTGACTTTTCGGGGTGGGTGTATCAGGTGACAGTAAGCAGAGCTCAGCTTGTCTTTTTTTTTTTTTTTATTTTTCAGTGGGTTTTGTCATACATTGATATGAATCAGCCATAGAGTTACACGTATTCCCCATCCCGGTCCCCCATCCCACCTCCCTCTCCACCCGATTCCTCTGGGTCTTCCCAGCCCACCAGGCCCGAGCACTTGACTCATGCCTCCCACCTGGGCTGGTGGTCTGTTTCACCGCAGATAATATACATGCTGTTCTTTCGAAACATCCCACCCTCACCTTCTCCCACAGAGTTCAAAAGTCTGTTCTGTACTTCTGCGTCTCTTCTTCTGCCCTGCATATAGGGCCATCGTTACTATCTTTCTAAATTCCATATATATGTGTCAGCTTATCTTAAATAGAAAAGGCATTTACTGGTACATTTAGAGTAGGTCTACCCTGGGTCCAGTTTAAGGCTGTTTAAAGGCTCCAGTGATGTCACCAGGGCCTGATTTCTCTTTCTTGATTATGAGAACCTCCTCTTCTGTACTTGTTTTGTTCATAGATGGGATTTTTCCTAATAGTGAAATGGAGGTTATTGCACTGAATAGCCTCACAGTCCCTTGTTCAAGTATAGTGAAAGAGTATCTCTGCTTCTGGATAATTAAAACAAAAGTCCATTTTGAACAGTTTATTGGTTTGTGATGTTTATTTGTCATGTATTAAATTCCTGTATTCATTAGGGTCAGTTTCTGGTCTATTTAGATTGATCAAACAGCTAATATAGGATAGGGATATTGCAAAAGAAACCTTTTCTTATTTCATTAGAACTGTCTTTGAAATGAGTGTTATATTAGAGAATGGATATGATAGCTCTTTTGTAATATTATTGGAGAATTGTTGTAACAATTGTAACGTCATTATAACAATGATGTTTATAAGAGTTGTACCTTTTTGGCACACATGAAACATTTTAAAGTGAGAAAAACACTTCTAACTAGTTATAAGTGACATAGAAAAATATTTTATTTAAAATAGCTATCCAGTAAATGGATTCCTTGCAGAACTCTTTTTCTTAATTCTAAGAGATTTGTAAATAATTCTCTTAGCTCTTCCTTATGTATGATCTTGTCCTCGAAATGGTAATTGGCTCCTGGCTTTGTTAGAATTATTTTTGGTTTGCTATTTTGCTGCCTTGGACAGAAATTGTAGGACAGTGTTAAATGATAATGGTGGTGTCTGGTATTTGGTGTCCTATCCTGCTTTTAGTGGAAATGACTGTAGTGTATTTAGTGCTTATTTTTGGCTATCTAATGAAGTCACCATGTGGAGGATCTCACTAAACATACGGAGAGATTTTCTTATGTTAATAAAGCCATCTTTAATTTTTGAGTGATGGTAGGCAATTCTCATAAAATGCTGTTGAATCAGTTTTGCAAATATGCAACTGACTCACAGAACATCTTCTTGGTTAATGCTTTCCCAGTAGGGACTGCTCCTTATTTATGAGTACAGTAATGTCATAGACTGTGCATCCTCTATACCCAATACAAACATTTTAACAAAATGATATGCAGAGAAAGTTCCTAGGTATATTCTAAATGCAACTTTGGTAGAATATGAAATTCAACTGTAGATGTTTTGTGAACCTACAGAAGTTATCAGCAAAGATTTCACTGTTGCTAGAATAAGAGAATATTGAAACATTCAAAGCAACTGTTTGTTAATAGCTATGTGAATTGTTTATCAGGAAGCTATGTTTTAACATTTTATATCTTACAATAGTTTGGTGAATATATAGATTTTTTTATAGGGTTTTAGTTACTACATAAAAAATTGTTAGAGGTTTTAGGTTGATGTAGGTTGTGTCTGACTCTTTGTGACCCCATGGACTGCAGCACACCAGGCTCCTTTGTCCATGGAATTTTCCAGGCACGAATACTGGAGTGGGTTACCATTTCCTACTTCAGGGAGGTTGGTGTATAATGCATTCTCATTGTTATTTTAGCACAGAACATCTAATTTTTAGGAAGGAATGATGTTATGCACTTGATACCTGTGTTTAATTTGGATTTTTGTACCTTTGAGATTGTCTATAGTAATAATAGCAAATATGTCAGATTATGATATCAGAATTATTTATTTTGTGAAATAAATTGTGTAATTTAATCTTGACATTTTAAAGAACTAGGTGATGCATTTTCCTATCTTGAATAATTTTTGAGTTATTAATTAACTTTTATAATTCAACTTTTATAATTCAACTTTTATAATTTTCTTTTCAACCATCTTTTCCTACTGAATTTTGAATCAGTTATCTTGGGGTTTTGTTGTGGTTAGCAGTGGCTAGGCTGAGGGGTCCCACGTGCTGGTACGGTTTGAAACTCATGCTGACTGAAAGAGGGATCATCCAGGTTTTCTTATCAGCTTGCTCAGATGTAGGCAGAAGGGAAAGAAGAAATAGTGAGGCTTAAAAGCTGTCAACAGTCAAACATCAAAGAGTAGAGTCAAATTTTTTATCTTAGTGGAGTTTACAAGAAGGAATACAACAATAAACGATAGAGTATTAGTTAGTTTGTAAGTTTTGCTCTTGAGTGAAGCAGTTGATTTTGGGTGGTTCTACAGAAGCCAGGTGGCGCTAGTGGTAAAAAACCTGCCTGCCAATGCGGGCAACGTAAGAGACGTGGGTTCAATCCCTGGGTCAGGAAGATCCCCTGGAGGAGAGCATGGCAACCCACTCCAGTATTCTTGCCTGGGGTGTCCCCATGGACAGAGGAGCCTGACAGGCTACAGCCCATAGGGTCGCAAAGAGTCGGACATGACTGAAGCGACTTAGTGCGCACACGCACCTGCGGAAGCCAGGGTCACCTTGCGGCTCTTTATGATTTTGTGTCTGGTCTACAACTTAGCTGCAGGCAGATTTTGATAGTAGCTGCATTCCTCCACGCTAGATGGATTACAGATCTTTGTTTTGAGAGAATGATTCCAATGTATATGGAATTTAATTTTTAAAATTTCTGTGGAGAATGAAAATTTGAAACCCATTGGTTGGAAACTTCAGTCACATTCAAGGTAAGATAAGGACCATTATTTGCTGTGGTACAAACTTGAATTGATTGCAAATGAGAAATGGAAATCAGAATTAATTTATCCTATCATGGCAATAAGTGTAAATGGTTTAAATTTTTATGAAAGGCAAAGGTTTTGGGTTATAATAAATAAATTAAAATACTGTTTTTTCGAGGCACAAACACAAAAGGTATGTAATGGCTATAAAGGAAAGAATGGACAAGGATATTATCAGGAAAGCAGATATAGAAAATAAAATGAGTGACTATATTCATTTCCTACAAAATACAATTCAAGGCAAAAACATTCAAGGTGATCTTGAAGCAAAGGCAGCTTTCTCCCTGTGCCTGAATCAGTAGTAGGAAATGCCACTTGCAACAGAGATTTGAAATTATATGTGTAGTGGGAGTAGAACTACCTCTCTGTGAAGAGCAGGATTGTTTTTCCATACTGAAGCACATCTCCCTTTAGTCTTTGGCTTATAACTTGTTAACTTGGTGGAAGTATTCAAATAGGTAAATACTATAGGTACAGAGAAAGAATCAGCCTTTTCTTCAGACAAATATATCCATTTGTTGGGTTTAATCCTATTCATAATTGCTTTCAGGTTTTCAAAAAATTTCACATCATTATTTCTCTTATTATCAGCTTTATGTACAAAATGACATCTTATTATTCTCCCCATGAGTGCAGAAAGTTTAAGAAAATTTTATTGACAATGTAAATGGTTGGAGTACATGTAAAATGGCAATCTGCAGCAGCTATGTTTAATAGGGATTTTAAAACATTTTTACTTGAAGGGACCATTGCATCTTAGGGTATAACATTTCCTATCTCCTTTTTTTTTTTTTGAGATACATCTCTCAGTGGACAGGGAAAGATATGTGTAGATGAATGGTGAGAGATGGGATGGAATAGTACCCTGGGTATCTCCGACTATAGCATAGCCCCAGTTCTGTACTACCCACATTTTTAGTTCATGATTTTTAACAAGAGAGCATCATAGGGAAGTATTGAAGTCATCCTTTTCTTTCAGGTTTGCTCTGTCTACCTTGAAGCTTGTGGAAATTCCTGTTAGATTCTGATGATATGTTTCCTCTGAATCCCACTACTCAATGATGATTTTATTTTTCCTTAAGAAAATCTACTTGAGAAGTATTATTGTTTATGAAGTCCTTGGTAACTTTATTAAGACTGGTAGGTAGGTGTAGTTCCTCCCCCCCCAACCCCCCGCCCTGGCCATGAATTGTCTGCTTAGATTTTCAAAATTAAATGGTTGTGTATACTTTTATAATGGCTAGCTCAGAATGGAAGGAACAGTTGTTCTTTAATTCAGGTTACTCAGTATAGAAAAGGGCTTCCCTGGCGGCTCAGAGCTTAAAGTGTCTGCCTCCAATGCAAGAGACCCGGGTTCGATCTCTGGGTCGGGAAGATCCCCTGGAGAAGGAAAAGGTAACCCACTTCAGTATTCTTGCCTGGAGAATATCATGGATGTAGGAGCCTGGTAGGCTACAATCCACAGGGTCGCAAAGAGTCGGACATGACTGAGCGACTTCACTTCACTTCAGTATAGAAAAAGATACTGTTATCTGTGCTCTTTAGTTTTTTTTTTTTTAATTCATTCAGAAGAGAAACAAATACACTTAACCTTTTTTTATTGGGAAAGAGCTCCTTATAGGCAGAATATTGAGTGATAATTTCTTAAATATATAATTTTCACATTTACTGTTCCCTCTAACTGGAGTGTTTCATATGAGATTTAGGTTATGTGTTGTGAAAAAGCACTGTTTAAAGTCTGGAGGGAACTGTGAGGAATATACTTTGGAGCAATTATGACAAAACAACCAACCCTGTTTTATATGAAATGACTTTTTTCCCATAATTTGAATTTCATATGCACATCAGTCACTCACATCTAGTTGGTTAGAGATCTTTATTGTATGTTCTACAAAGCCATTTCCATTTGGGGTTTCTTCTTTATGGAGGACTGGCCCCATAGTTCATATATTTCTTTAGCAAGCAAGGGGGTGCAATAAGGTGAGACTGGTGGTGGTGGCATTTGCGAATTAGCCACTTGTCATCCTCAACAGGTACCATCAGAGTTGGTGTCTGTTCACCTGTACCATACCCTGCCAGAGTGGGCTGTCTGGTCCCTTTCAGATATTTATTGTGACAAACTGAGACATTTGGTAACTCTCATCTAGGAAATGCCTTGAAATATACAGAAAGACATGGGATGTGTGAGGAATAAAGCAGACTTAGAAGTTACAACGTTAGGATTTTCTTGGACTTCCCCAATAGGGTTATGATTAGATTCTTATTCTTTAAGGCCTAATAAAGATTATTTATTGACTTCTCTGTCTCAACCAACTCTTAGCCATCACTACCTTAGCCTTTCGGGGAAAAAAGTGAAATCGTTAGTTGCTCAGTTGTGTTCAACTCTTTGAAACCCCATGGCCTATAGCCCACCAGGCTCCTCTATCCATGGAATTCTCCAGTTAAGAATGCTAAAGTCTTTGCCATTCCCTTCTCCAGGGGATCCTCCGAACCCAGGGATTGGACCTGGATCTTCTGCATTGCAGGCAAATTCCTTACTGTCTGAGCCACCAGAGATGTACACCTTAGCCTCAACTATCCTGTTATTTCCTTCCACAGCCCCTCCGTCATTGTGTATTAGATCAAGGGCTTATGTAGTATCTTGGTTTCAGAGCAATTTCTTTTAGTCCTTTTGTGCAGAAATTTTAACTATCCTTTACACAGCTTTTGAAGACTGATGGCCAGCCAGGGTAATATCTTGGACTTCGAATACTTTTTACTTGTGTGTGTGTTCAGTCACTCAGTTGTGTCTGATTCTTTGCGACCCCATGGACTGTAGCCCACCAGGCTCCTCAGTCCATGGAGTTTTTCAGACAAGAATGCTGGAGTGAGTTGCCATTTCCTTCTCCAGGGGATCTTCCCGATCCAGGGATCGAACCCACATCTCTTGTGTCTCCTGCATTGCAGGCAGATTCTTTGCTACTGCGTGGCCTAGAAAGTTTCACCTAAACATTTGGACTCATAAAACTATCATAGACTATACGTGGCACTATCTGTCTAGAAGGATATTGGACAGGAACTACAACTTGCCTGCTGAAAGTGTCAGGAATTCTTCTATAGAAGTCCTTTTAGCAATCACAGAATAATAGCTCAGGATTAAGGAGATTTGATACATATGAGGAGGGTGTGATATTCTCTTCCTGGTTTAAAAGTCTCATGTCTCACAGGAAATACTGTCTCTTTTAACTACTCCAGGAATAACTTCCAGGATCCCTACAAGGGACATGCCAGATACAAATGATAAAGTCATGGTACCCCCATTGTGTATTTATAGTTCTCCAAGTACAATTACATCTTACTAATCAGGCAGCCACCTCTTCTAAATATCTTGTGCTTCTGTTAGGTCCATACCATTTCTGTCTTTTATTGTGCCCATCTTTGCGTGAAATGTTCCCTTGGTATCTCTAATTTTCTTGAAGAGATCTCTAGTCTTTCCCATTCTGTTGTTTTCCTCTATTTCTTTGCATTGATCCCTGAGGAAGGCTTTCTTATCTCTCCTTGCTATTCTTTGGAGCTCTGCATTCAAATGGGAATATCTTTCCTTTTCTCCTTTGCTTTTCACTTCTCTTCCTTTCACAGCTATTTGTAAGGCCTCCTCAGACAGCTTTTTTGTATTTCTTTTTCTTGGGGATGGTCTTGCTCCCTGTCTCCTGTACAATGTTATGAACCTCCGTCCATAGTTCATCAGGCACTCTGTCTATCAGATATAGTCCCTTAAATCTATTTCTCACTTCCACTGTATAATCATAAGGGATTTGATTTAGGTCATATCTGAATGGTCTATTGGTTTTCCCTACTTTCTTCAATTTCAGTCTGAATTTGGCAATAAGGAGTTCATGATCTGAGCCACATCAGCTCCCAGTCTTGTTTTTGCTGACTGTATAGATCTTCTCCATCTTTGGCTGCAAAGAATATAATCAGTCTGATTTTGGTGTTGACCATCTGGTGATGTCCATGTGTAGAGTCTTCTCTTGTGTTGTTGGAAGAGGGTGTTTGCTATTACCAGTGCGTTCTCTTGGCAAAACTCTATTAGTCATTTCCCTGCTTCATTCTGTACTCCAAGGCCAAATTTGCTTGTTTCTCCAGGTGTTTCTTGACTTCCTGCTTTTGCATTCCAGTCCCCTATAATGAAAAGGACATCTTTTTGGGTGTTAGTTCTAAAGGTCTTGTAGGTCTTCATAGAACTGTTCGCTTCAGCTTCTTCAGCATTTCTGGTTGGGGCACAGGCTTGGATTACCGTGATATTGAATGGTTTGCCTTGGAAAGGAACAGAGATCATTCTGTCATTTTTGAGATTGCATCCAAGTACTGCATTTAAGACTCTTTTGCTTACTCCGTGGAAGGAAAGTTATGACCAACCTAGATAGCATATTAAAAAGCAGAGACAAAAAAAACAAAACAAACAAACAAACAAAAAAAAACCAAAAAAAAAAAAAAAAAAAAAAAAAGCAGAGACATGACTTTGCCGATAAAGGTCTGTCTAGTCAAGGCTCTTGTTTTTCCATTGGTCATGTATGGATGTGAGAGTTGGACTGTGAAGAAAGCTGAGCGCTGAAGAATTGATGCTTTTGAACTGTGGTGTTGGAGAGGACTCTTGAGAGTCCCTTGGACAGCAAGGAGATCCAACCAGTCCATCCTAAAGGAGATCAGTCCTGGGTGTTCACTGGAAGGACTGATGATGAAGCTGAAACTCCAATACTTTGGCCACCTCATGTGAAGAGTTAACTCATTGGAAAAGACCCTGATGCTGGGAGGGATTGGGGGCAGGAGGAGAAGGGAATGACAGAAGATGAGATAGCTGGATGGCATCACTGATTCGATGGACATGAGTTTGAATAAACTCCGGGAATTGGTGATGGACAGGGAGGCCTGGCGTGCTGCAATTCATGGTGTCTCAAGGAGTCGGACATGACTGAGCAACTGAACTGAGCTAAACTGAATCAGGCAGCATGTAAGAAATTTTGCCTAGCAATCCAGTGCACTTATTCTTTTCAGTTTGTTGGAGGTAGGGAACAGAACTAGCTGGAGGGGAAGGGTTTTTATTAATCCTTCGCCTATGATCTGCTCCTTGTACTTTGGCTAACACATTCACATAGACAAGGACAATCGACACATTTTATGACTGCCAGTATTGCATTACTCAAGGGGCATTACTGTTCACTTTATACCTTAATTAACTGAAACAATCTTTTGAAAAATTAGTTTTGTAGGGGCTACCATACTTTTAATTCTGTAAAAGTGAAAGTGAAAGTTGCTCAGTTGTGCCTGACTCTTTGCGACCCCATGGACTATATAGTCCATGGAATTCTCCAGGCCAGAATACTGGAGTGGGTAGCCTTTCCCTTCTCCAGGGAATCTTCCCAACCCAGGGATTGAACCCGGGTTTTCTGCATTGCAGGCCGATTCTTTAATTCTGTAGATCGCAGGTGAATTTACATCAGGGAAAAACACATGACAGGGTTCAGTAAACTAAACATGGTACAGTGATTTTTTAAACATATCCTTTAATATCAAACATGTCTCTTTCATTTCAAAAAATATACTCTTAGTAAACCAGGTGATCTAGTAAGTCTGAAATTATAATCAAGATTTTATTTTATCTTCTTGGCTTGGGCTTTTAAAAACACTGTTATTGCAGAAGTTACGTTATGAAGTTTTTTTATTTTTTATTGGTAATTATAACAAGACTGCAGAAGATATAGGTAAAGAAAGGTCACCTTATACTCATGCCTGCCTCTGCTCACTGACACACACACACAGACATTTCTTGAGTGAGTGTAATCCCATCCATTCTTCATGAGAATAGTCATAAAAATATGGATTCTGAGGCTTGTGTGTAGCCTCAGTTCCCCAACCAGATGTCAGATTTTTTAAACTGCATATTCAGCATCTGCTCAGATATCTAATAGACATCTCAAATCACCTATGTCCAAATCAGAAGTTTTGATTTCTCCCACCTGTCTTTCCCATTCAGTTCAATAAGCGAGTCACTAAATAGTACCAATTTCTTTTTCCAAGGAACTTAGGAGTTTTAACTGATATTTCTATATGATCTCTTCTGCATATATCATTCAGAGAAGTCTTTCTAAAATGAAATTAGATCATAATTAGATCATATACTTGTCTTGCTCAAAAGCTTCCAGTGATTTCCACCATTTTAATAATAAAATTTATACATTTAGTCATAGTTGGTAAGGTCTTCAATAATATAGACTCAGCCACCTCTTTAATTTTATTATCTACCACTTTTTGCCATACTTATTCTTAAGTATTCTGCTGTTCTTTTATGGCTTCTTTGAACATATCAAACTGGATAATCTGGTGAGAGGAATATAGTTTGTAAGGGCACTCCTGTACATTTATACCCCAGAGCAAACACGCTTTGGTTATCCTGGATGAGGTAAAGCCACAGCAGATAATTCTTTGCAGCATAACTAGTATTGTATAAAAGCAGGCCTTAAGCTCTTTCTTGTCCTTCACAGATTTAGTCCTGAGGTACTTGACCTGACCTGTCTGATGTGATGAACTCTGAGCTTTCTCATATTTGACCTTCCTATTCTTTCTCCTATTTATAGATTTGTCATAGGTATTTGCACCCAAAGCAAGTGTCTTGAGTGTGCAACTAGTGCAATTGCACAGAATCACACTCAGAAGGACCATATGCTTGATTTAATGCTCAACTGCTGTTATCTTGAAACTCAATACTATTTGAACAAGCAATACAACGTTTCCCTTTGCACTGTGCCTCAAAGTTGTATAAGTAGTCATTTGTGCCCCTTGTTTGGCACTGTTTTCAGGATGCTGTATTGGCTCCCAGATTCTCCCATTGGCTGTTTCAGGTTTCCATGGTCCAGCCTCCTCCCAGACTGTTTATGATCCAGTTTAGTCCCAGATTCCTCTCACCAGCATAGGTCCCAGGAACAGCACTCTGTTAGCCTTGCCCTAGCCATTGGCTCAGGATTTTTTTTTTCCTTACATTTTGTGCATAATATTAGAGAAAACATTTATTAAACACTTACTATGTGCTAGCTACTACAGTTGTTAACTCCTTACTTTATGACTAAATCTATAACTCATTGAAACATTGTGAAAAGAACTCCACAAAAGGGAAATTGCAATAAAAGTACTGAATAGTATGAATCAAAGTGTCATTCTCTTCATTATTTTTGGAGTTAGTGATTTGGTAATATTTTCGATAATTAACAGCTTCTGAATAGACTTCAAAATGGATCAGTAGTAAGAATTTCATTCTATGGTAAATGTAAAATTTGTTAAAGTTAGTGAAAATTTTTAGTAAAACTATTGAGTTAAAACTTTTAGTGGATAAAAGAAAGATAGTTTACCAAAGAATTTTGAGCTCTAAATATCTAGGGAAATCACATTTACTAATCTTTAACAAAATAAACCCTTATGCTGATTATTTTTTCTCACAGTTAAAACTGTTAAAATAGTTAAAACTGACAGTAATGCAAAGGTTATTTTTCATCATATACATAGTTTCCTAGGGATGTTCTTTTTGAAGAACAACTTTCCTCATTTGTATTTAGTTCTTTGGAGTAAATTGTATAAAAATGTAAAGTTCAAAGTTAAACATGTGAGTAACACTTGCTTTTTGTATCTTGTTGAATGAGGTTATGCATTTTGGTTTGATTTCTTGAGAAATGTCATCTGTTCTACATAAACTTATGAGAAGAAAACCCTGATAGCTCAGCTGGTAAAGAATCCACCTGCAATGCAGGAGACCCCGGTTCGATTCCTGCGTCAGAAAGATCCACTGGAGAAGGGTTAGGCTACCCAGTCCAGTATTCTTGGATTTCCCTGGTGGCTCAGATGGTAAAGAATCCGCCTGCAATGCAGGAGACCTGGATTTGATCCCTGGGCTGGGAAGATCCCCTGGAGTAAGGGAATGCCTACCCACTCCAGTATTCTGACTTGGAGAATTCCATTGACTGTATAGTTCATGGGGTCACAAAGAGTCGGACATGACTGAGTGACTTTCACGTACGAGAACATGATCATGAGGAATGGTGAAAAATAAAAATAGGCGCATAACCTAAACTATTTTCCCCTAAAAATTCATATTCTGTAACATATTTTCCCCCTTTATCATAAAATTTTAATTTTTTTTATAAGAAATATATCTTGAAGAGATCAGAGAAAAGACTTAGGTAAAAGAGGTTTCAGGATAAACTAAAGAAGTGGATAATATATTTGATATGAAATTAGCTATCTAAATAATTTAGAGAAATTGTAATTCACGGGAAAGAATGTCAGAATCATGATTAAAGCTTAAAAATGGAGCTGTAACAGAATTCAAGAATGATTAAAGTCTTCAGCACTTCATGCATATCATTCAACAAGTGAATTTTAAGATGAGAGCATCTGAAAAATCAGCTGTATAGCTATCCTTGCTTACTTTTTAAAAGAAGATACATACATAAGATTTATATATCTTTAGCTTTCAGGTAAATGAAATTCACAAAAATGCTGCCAAAAGAAATCAATCAATGCCTTCATGATTATGTCTCAAGACAATTCACAAATTATGTGATGGGAAAAAGGAAAATTATTGGTTGTCTAAAGTTTTCATCTTTATAGAAGGAAATGGGATGAGGAAACGCATTATGACACAGGTACCAAATAAAAGCCTAAAGTCAAAAAAACCTGTGTTAATTTTACTCTAATTTAGATTTGGAATTATTTGCTTGGGCTTCCCTGGTGGCCCAGCTGGTAAAGGATTATTTGCTTTTGTAAATATCTTGGGGATTGATTCTTAAAGTTGTTATGTGGGGTATAGTTAATGGCTTTTGTAGAGTCAAGTCCCTGCTCGATGTATCTCTGGAAACAAGAATATTAAAGGGTATGGGATGCTGTGTATCTGTATGCTAAGCAAGGAGTTCAAAGTGTAATTATCAGCAGATGGGTTCTCATAAAGTGTTAAGAGCTGATCTCAATTAGCATGTTCTCATTTGCCAAAATCAATGACATTTTTAGAAGCTATTCTGAAGGTATTTTGTAGCTAAAAGAGAACAAGGTTTAAAAATTTTACTAATTTTACCTGAATCCTTATACCACTTTAATTATTTTCTTCCCCAGTTCTTTGTTATAATTTTGTTATAAGAAATGGAGAATGTTTGGTGTAAGTGGGCCTCCCATCTTTTTTCTAGCTTAAGAGACTGTCAGAGAAACTTACCAACTAGCCTTTGAGAACTACTAGTTTCTGATGTTTCATCAGTTCTTGTGTATTGCTTAAACCTTAAAAATTTGAGTATGCTTGGAGTACTCTTTCTGAGAATAAGACTGTGTTACTCTCTCTCAATGAGGTTAGAGTGGAAAGAATGGACTCAGTCACTGAATTTCCTAGCTGTCTCTTAATAGGTGATGCCTATTTATGGATGTATCAATGTATAAAGATTCTTCTCCAGAATTGACCCATCAGTTCAGTGTCTATTAAGTGATAAGGCACTGTGTTAGGTATTTTAAATATATGATATTGTTTAATCCTAATTACCAAATATTAATATCTCTATTAATTCTCCTATATTAGGTATAAATTGTTGACCTTTCTTATTTTTTCACTATTTATATAGAGCTTCACTAGTGGCTCAGAGGGTAAAGAATCCATCTGCCATGTGGGAGACCTGGGTTCAATCCCTGCCTGGGTTGGGAAGATCCCCTGGAGGAGGGCATGGCAACTCACTCCAGTATTCTTGCCTGGAGAATTCCACGGATGGAGGAACCTGGCAGGCTACAGTCCATGGGGTGACAAAGAGTTGGACACTACTGAACAACTTTCACTTTCACATAGACCTCTATTTATTAAAGTGGAATTCTAGATGTCAGGAGCGTAGTATTGAGTTTTAAAAAGCCACTACAAAACAGAAAAATAGATTTAAAACTACTATGCATATGTATATGCTTAGAAATTTAAAGGATGTTTATCAAAATGTTAACAGTGATTAGTAATTTCTTGGTGCTAGGAGGAAGAAGGTGTGAGAATTCATGAATACATAATATTTTTAAAATAAAGAAACATGCCATTTTAGTTTTAGTACAAAAAACTAAGTCCAGTGAACCTTATCTTTGACAAGTATCTTTGCCAAGTATATCAAGTATATTTAGATATCTTTCTCATTAAGGGATAAAGAAATAGGGGCAATAGGGAAATTCTCTACCCCCCAAAAAATATGTATATATCAAACCATAAATTACATGCCTGTCAAAAAGAAGAGCTGCTGGGGATAGAGGATCTTGATCTATCAAATCCTCCTCTTTCATCTCAGGAATTTTTTTGAAGAGATTGCATTTTATAGACCATTTATTAGTTGTTAAATGTGAATTTGTTTCCCATTTGTACATAATAGCCTGACTTCTCTATCCCTATGCTGCTATCAAGCCTCCTGTCTTATCTTTCTTCTTCCCTTTGATGACCTCCGTAACCTCCAAAACATTTATCTACTGGTTCTTTTCTTCTGTGCCATGAAAATTTTTTCCAAAGAATGATCAGTTATGTGTTCCAGTTTTTATAGAATCATCTGTAACTTTGGCAGATTAGGGAACTTCCTCCATAAGTATAACCATGCCTGAACTGTCTGAAGTGGGGTCTTCCACTAATTAGGGAAAAGACCCAAACAGGATTCATCAGTTATTTGAATCTGCTAAGAAATTTTACACCTTTATTGTCTCTTTCTTTGAATTGACAGACCTGTGATGAGGTGATAGATGCAAGAAAGATGTGGGGCAAACACTTTATACGGGTCAGGGACACTTGGTTGGTAATAATTGCTTGCATGATGTTGCAGTGCAGCTCATTGTAGCTGCACTCACAGAGAAATTTCCATCCAGCTGTGGTGAAGCATAGCTATCCCATCTTCATTCTTGATGCAGTCCTTCCCAGTCAGTGACTCTGTGGTCCATTTGTAGTTATTGGTTGCTTCCATAGCACGTTTGTGGACTTTAAACTTGCACACTTCACAAGACAATCCTTAGGGTTTAGCCAACTGTGGTCCATGAACCGAATCATGGTCTATAGACTTGTGCTTCTTTTTGTACAGGTACCCGAAATAAAAATTTTATAAGGTAGTAAAATAAAGTGTGCAGTAGAGACAGCATATGGTCTACAAAGTCTAAAATAATTACTATTTGGCCCTTTACTGAAATACGTTGCCAACTCCTGATCTGTGTGATATGAACCTGGATTAAACCTCTAATGCAAATTACTATATGTTGGCCTAGCATGTGAATGGGAATACCAATTATACATTCCTGAGAAATGATAGTCATGACACTGAGCAGACTCAAAATGTTCCCTGTTCTGAACATTTTTCAGTCTTTCAATCCAATCCTCCATGTATTTTTTTTGTTGTCAGTATGTAAAATGAGCTTTATACATGGAGTTTTGACCACAAAACTTGGTGTTGGATTCAACCACATCAGCATCTATCAGATCCATCTTATAAACACGATTGCTTTGTAAAGACTTAACTACCCACCCCCTGTTTTCAAATGTTGGTTTGGATTTTTATGTTTTATTAGCATCATTGTTTTGATAATTATTATTATTATTATTATTTTTTTTAGAAAATTTGGCCCGTGATTGAAACCTTGCAGATGAGCCTCTGCAGGAAACTGGGGTCTGTTTTGGACTCACTGTCTTGACTCCTCTGTGGGTGCCACAGGCTATAGGGAACTCTGGTGAGAGGTACCTCCCGACTGGCAGGAAGCCTGGTCAGGATAAGCAAGGCTTTCCAGGGAGGAAGAAGGGCATACATTTTTTTTTTTTTAATTAAAGAAAAAAAACTTAATATGAACAATTTAAAACCTGTACAAAAGTATAGAGAAACTAACAATTTTCAGTTCATGGTCAATCATGTTTATCTCTTTATTCTCTCTCTTGAACTATTTTGATGCAAAACCTAAATATTATATATTCTAATATGTAAGTTTGAATATGTATACATAAAAATAATTGTAACCCTAATATTATACCTACAAAATGAAAATGATTTAATATCCACCAGTTGCCATTTCCCTCATAGGTCAGTTAGTAAAGAATCCACCTACAATGCAGAAGACCCAGGCTTGATTCCTGAGTCAGAAAGATCCACTGGAGAAGGGATAGGCTACCCACTCCAGTATTCTCGGGCTTCAATTGTGGCTCAGCTGGTAAAGAATCCGTCTCCGATGTGGGAGATCTGGGTTCAATCCCTGGGTTGGGAAGATCCCCTGGAGAAGGGAAGGGCTACCTACTCCAGTATTCTGGCCTGGAGAATTCCATGGACTGTATAGTCTTGGGGCCGCAAAGAGTTGGACCCGACTGAGTGATTTTCACTTTCACTTTCATTTGCCGTTTATGGCTTCTCTGGTGGCTCAGACAGTAAATAATCTGCCCGCAATGTGGAAGACTCAGGTTTGATCCCTGGGCTGGGAAGATCCCCTGGAGAAGGAAATGACAACCCACTCCAGTATTTTTGTCTGGATAGTTCCATGGACAGAAGAGCCTGGCGGGCTACAGTCCATGGGGTTGCAGAGAGTGTGACACAACCAAGTGGCTAATACTTCACTTCACTTGCCATTTGGTGTTCAGATTTTCTCAGCAGTCTCACTTTAAAAAAATTGTTTAAATAAGAATCCAAATAAGATTCATACATTGTAATTGACTGATATAGCTCTTAACTTTCTTTTAATATCTAAGCTTTCTGTCCATTTCTTTATATATATTTATTGGAAAAAAAGGATTATTTTTCTCTTAAATTTCCCAGTCTGGCTTTGCCAATTATTTCCTGATGGTGTCCTTTAATGTTCCTTTGTCTCTTGTGCATCTTACAAAGTAGATCTATAAGCTTGATCATATTAATGTTCAATCCTTTCAGCAAAACTCTTCTTAAGTGATACTATATATTTCCATCAGGGGGTACATAATATCTACTCTCTTTTGTGATATTGGTGGCCATTGATGATCATGATCTAGATCTAGTTATTTACTAGGGGTTTCAAAATTTGGTAGTTTCTAATTTTCTACCTGTTTATTAGTTGAAATACACATAGTTACTTGAATATGCTGTTATAGTTCATATAGAAAAGTCAAGATAAATGCTTGATCTATTTATTTCTTTTATTTGCCATGTTTCAAAATATTGTGTTGTCACTCAGCATTCTCCAATGGTGACCAATGATTTTTTAGGAGTCGGGTGGGGAGGGAGGTGGGAGGGGGGATCGGGATGGGGAATACATGTAACTATATGGCTGATTCATGTCAATGTATGACAAAACCCACTGAAATGTTGTAAAGTGATTGGCCTCCAACTAATAAAATAATATTTTAAAAAAATATCATTATTAATTCATATAGTTAGACAGGTGTGTTTAATCAATATTTATTTCTGCCATCATCTTCCATTCTTGTCAGTTGGGAGCCTAATTTGGCTTTTTATTAAAACCTAGCAATCTTTGATCCCTTTCTTTCTAATATAATAAAATATTCCAAGCTCATCCTTATACTACATGTAGGCTGTGATTTCTTAAGGGAGTCTTCGTTCCTTTTAATATTATACTTATTTTAAAGCTGAGGAAGCCGAAGTTTGGCATGTTTTACAATTAGTAAATGATGGGCTTGCTAGTCTGACCCAGATCCATTTTATTTTAAAATTCCCAAACCCAGTAGCCATTGGAGACATGGAGAGTACCCCATGAGCTCAGTTCTTATTTAGCATTTATTTAACTAATTTATGTTTCTACAAGTTCTGCTTTAAGGGAAGAAAGAACTCAAAGCTTTTTATATGTGCTTTCTCTTGCTTTATTATATATCAAACAGCCTACATGTAACTTTACTTGCTCTTTCCAGTTCAGATTTAAGAGAAACTTTGTTCTTCACCTAGGATTAATTGCTTTACTGCTATCTCTAATTATATGAACTCTTATCCAGTACAGAGTCTCATTATTCTCAAGAATCTAGAGTTCTCTGTACATTCTTGTACTTATTTTATCTTTTAAGTTAAAAGAGAAAGCCACAAGAAACCAGATCAGACTATAACGTATTGCTTCATCCTTTCCAACCTTGAGAATTACTCCTGCTCCCTTGCTCTGTACAGTTCCCTAGTGCAGTGGTTCTTAATGTAGGAAGTTCATTAGAATCATGCTTCAGAAAAAACACACACCTTTATCCCTAGCTTCTGAGTCAGTAGGGTTGGTAGGGGCTTCACTTGTTTATTTTTGGAGAGACCTTCTAGTGATTCTGATACTACATTTCTCCAGGCAAGAATACTGGACTGGAAAACTCTAGTAGTCATAAATAGGACACCAGAATTACAGATACAATGTAAGACTGTGCAAAACAGGAAAGGCAGTCATCCTAGAAATAGACCAGAAACCTACAGTAATCTGACATGTGATGAAAGTAGCATCTAAAAATGGTGGGCAAAAAAAATAGATTAGTAAATGTCTGTTGTTGGTACAAATTAGTGGCCTTCTGTGGAAAAAACAACTTAATCTTGCCTAACCCTATATACAGGGCAGGAGAAGAGACGCAGAAGTACAGAACAGACTTTTGAACTCTGTGGGAGAAGGTGAGGGTGGGATGTTTCAAAAGAACAGCATGTATGTTATCTGCGGTGAAACAGACCACCAGCCCAGGTGGGATGCATGAGTCAAGTGCTCGGGCCTGGTGGGCTGGGAAGACCCAGAGGAATCGGGTGGAGAGGGAGATGGGATGGGGGACCGGGATGGAGAATACATGTAACTCTATGGCTGATTCATATCAATGTATGACAAAACCCACTGAAAAATTAAAAAAAAAAAAAAAAAAAAAAAAAGAGAGAAAAAAAAAAATCTTGCCTAAAAATGAATCAAAATACATTTTTAATAAAGTCATAAATGTACCAGAAGAAACCATGTGAAAAGTATTTTAGAAAAGGACAGTATAAAAGACATTTTAAATTATGATATAAAATTCAAAAGCCATAAAAGAGAACAGTGAAATTTAACCACAGAAGTATCATAAAACATCTGTAGTATAAAAATTATCATGACAAACTGCGAGGTGGTACTTGCAACTCAATCGCAAAAAGGTAAAGTCCAGTATGTACAAAGTTCTTATAAAACTATTTCTAAAACTCTAATTTTAAATAGATGGAATTCCAAGAGATATATACAAATGGTTGTTACCTATATGAAAAGCTGCATGATTTCTCATAATAAGAGAAATGAACTGAGATGCCATTTTCACCTATAAAATTAACAAAGATTCAAAATTTGGATCCATGTCACTTTGCTGACCATGGGGAAATAGGAGTACTTATATATTAATAGAGGGAAGGTAAGCTAATACAATCTCTGTGAAAGGCAATTTGGAAATATCTATCATAATTACAAAGGTAGATATCCTTTCAAAGAGCAGCTCTAAGTTTAAGAATTATCCTACAGATAGAATTATGCATCTGTAAGGAAGTAAGTACAGGGTTATTAATTTTACCACTGCTTGAAATAGCGAAAAACCGAAAACAGCATGATTTTACATCAGTGTGGAACTGGCAAAGTAAATCATGACATATAAGTATGATACAATACTAGATAGCTCTGTTTTTTTTAAAGGATACTCTTTGTAAACTGATATGAAAATATCTACATTGTTAAATTTTTAAGAAAAGTTTAAGAAGAGCATCTAGAATCTGTTACTGTTTTCATTTTCTGTAAAAAAAAACACAAAAGACTAAAAATGTATATTTTTATTATGTACATAAAATTTTTCAAAAAGTAAATGCTGGAAATGAATATAAGTTGCTTACTTATTGGGGTGGGTTTTCAGATATGAACAGACAAAACTGGTAGGAAGCAGAACTTTCACTATGTGTATTTTTAAATATGTATTGATTTTGAACCATATTAAAACATATTGCCTATTCAATATTTTAAAATTTAGATTATTTTATAAGGAAGCTAGAAGGAAAATTAACATTATAATAAACCCAAAAGTTTTTTAAAAAGGAAATTAATGCAAGAGATAATATTCGAGATAATCAAAGCTGATTCTTTGGAAAGATTAATAAAACATCTTAATAACTTTAAGAAATTCTGATATTTAAATGTTAATGAAGCACAGACTTAAGCCTGAGCTTAAAGTGAATGGATATATGATACATAAATACGGCTGAAAAAATTTTCCTTGATGGGAGGAAACTCTCAAAGAGATTGGAGAGTCCCTGGAACACTGCTATGGGCTTCCCTGGTGGCTCAGATGATAATCTGCCTGGAATGCAGGAGACCAAGGTTCAGTCCCTGGGTTGAGAAGATCCCCTGAAGAAAAGAATGGGTGCCATAAGTTCTGACAAAAGGTAGTTCATCTCTTGGAGGGAGAGGTGAATCAAATGTCTTGCTGTTATTGTTTCATAGTTTGTCCTTGTACCTCCAGTAGTTTAGCTTCAAAATAAGGGATGTTCGTCAGGCTCCCCCTCTTGGCTCCATGTGCCATTTATACATTTATTGTCTCCCATTTCCAAATCTACCTTTTTTTTACTCTACCCTGTGATGTTAGAATTGGATAGTTGAATATTTCTTCTTGCCAACTGGCATAATGTTAGATTTTGCCAACAGATAGTATAGGGGAGTGCTTGCTCCTTGGAAGAAAAGTTACGACCAACCGAGACAGCATATTAAAAAGCAGAGACGTTACTTTGCCAACAAAGGTCCGTCTAGTCAAAGCTTTGGTTTTTCCGGTAGTCATGTTTGGATGTGAGAGTTGGACTATAAAGAAAGCTGAGTGCTGAAGAATTGATGCTCTCGAACTGTGGTGTTGAAGATGATTCTTGAGAGTCCCTTGAACTGCAAGGAGACCCAACAAGTCCATCCTAAAGGAAACCAGTCCTGAATATTCATTGGGAGGACTGATTTCAGCTGAAGCTGAAACTCCAATACTTTGGCCACCTGATATGAAGAACAGACTCATTTGAAAAGACCCTGATGCTGGGAAAGATTGAAGGCAGGAGGAGAAGGGTACAACAGAGGATGAGGTGGTTGGATGGCATCATTGACTCAGTGGACATGAGTTTGAGTAAGCTCCAGGAGTTGGTGATGGATAGGGAAGCCTGGCGTGCTGCAGTCTATGGGGTCGCAAAGAGTCGGACACAACTGAGTGACTGAACTGAACTGACTGAGTGTAGGAGAGACAGAGCGAGGACTAGCAGAGGAAGGGGCTTATTTTCCTGATGCTGTTGTGCGTTTTCTTCCTTCCATAACATGAAGGCCAGCAGTGGGCAGGACTAGTGGCGCTGAGTCTCCACTAGCTTCTCAGGTACCCAGAAGGCTGAGCACCAGCCTCAGCCTCTCATTGCCTCGGTAGACAGCTTCCTGCAGATCAGTGTTAGCCTACGCCTGTCACCAGGGAGTGGTTTCTGGATGTCCAGTGCTGGCTCATCAGGCCTCAGTGGGCAGCTTCTCATGAAGCAGCTCCAGTTCACTGGCACCTTCGGGTACTTTTCCAGCTCTCTACTTTGCTGCAGCCACACTCTCTCCAACTGGGTTAGAATCTTGGCCTTCGTTTGTTGGGGTTGCCTTTCTTCCAAATTCTTAGTTCTTCCCTTGCTTACTCTCTCTCAATCCTAGAGGTAATAAAATGCTTCTTCCAGTAGCAATTACTATATTCCTTGGAGTCCTCTTGTATTACTTTCAGATGATGACTAACTTTTTAAAAATTATTTTTTTTACTGTAGTGTGAAAGTGAAGTCGCTCAGTTGTGTCCAACTCTTTGTGACCCCATGGACTGTAGCCTACTAGGATCCTCCATCCATGGGATTTTCCAGGCAAGAGAACTGGAGTGGGTTGCTGTTTCCTTCTCAGGGGATTCCCAACCCAGGGGTCAAACCCAGATCTCCCGCATTGTAGGCAGACGCTTTACCGTCTGAGCCACCATATATTCCTTGAAGTCCTCTTTTACTACTTTCAGAGGGTGACTAACTTTTTAAAAATTATTATTATTTTTTACTGTAGTATAGTCGCTTTGTAATGTTGTGTTAGTGTCTGCTAAACAGCAAAATGAATCAGCTATCCTTATACATACAGTCCTTCTTTTTTGGATTTCCTTCCCATGTATTCCCATGTATTCCTTCCCAGGTTATTACAGAGCATTGAGTAAAGTTCACTATGCTATAGAGTAGGGTCTCACTAGTTATCTATTTTATACATAGTAGTATATAGATTGGCTAACTTTTAATACTATAATTTTTATACCAAATATTCCCTGTTTGGATTGCTAATTTTTTTTTTCATTTATTTTTATTAGTTGGAGGCTAATTACTTTACAATATTGTAGTGGTTTTTGCCTTACACTGACATGAATCAGCCATGGATTTACATGTGTTCCCCATCCTGATCCCCCCTCCCACCTCCCTCCCCATCCCATGCATCTGGGTCTTCCCAGTGCACCAGCTCTGAGCACTTGTCTCATGCATCCAACCTGGGCTGCTGGTCTGTTTCACCCTTGATAGTATACTTGTTTCAATGCTGTTCTCTCAGAACATCCCATCCTCGCCTTTTCCCACAGAGTCCCAAAGTCTGTTCTGTACATCTGTGTCTCTTTTTCTGTTTTGCATATTGGGTTATCGTTACCATCGTTTTAAATTCCATATATATATGCATTAGTATACTGTATTGGTCTTTATCTTTCTGGCTTACTTCACTCTGTATAATGGGCTCCAGTTTCATCCATCTCATTAGAACTGATGCAAATGAATTCTATTTCATGCCTGAGTAATATTCCATTGTGTATATGTACCATAGCCTCCTTATCCATTTGTCTGCTGATGGGCATCTAGGTTGCTTCCATTTTCTGGCAATTATAAACAGTGCTGCGATGAACATTGGGGTGCATGGGTCTCTTTCAGATCTGGTTTCCTCGGTGTGTATGCGCAGGAGTGGTATTGCTGGGTCATATGGTAGTTCTATTTCCAGTTTTTTAAGAAATCTCCACACTGTTCTCCATAGTGGCTGTACTAGTTTGCATTCCCACCAACAGTGTAAGAGGGTTGCCTTTTCTCCACGCCCGCTCCAGCATTTATTGCTTGTAGACTTTTGGATAGCAGCCATCTTGACTGGCGTGTAATGGTACCTCATTGTGGTTTTGATTTGCATTTCTCTGATAATGAGTGATGTTGAGCATCTTTTCATGTGTTAGCCATCTGTATGTCTTCTTTGGAGAAATGTCTGTTTAGTTCTTTGGCCCATTTTTTGATTGGGTCATTTATTTTTCTGGAATTGAGCTGCGGGAGCTGCTTGTATATTTTTGAGATTAATCCTTTGTCTGTTGCTTCGTTTGCTATTATTTTCTCTCAATCTGAGGGCTGTCTTTTCACCTTGCTTATAGTTTCCTTTGTTGTGCAAAAGCTTTTAAGTTTCATTAGGTCCCATTTGTTTAGTTTTGCTTTTATTTCCAATATTCTGGGAGGTGGGTCATAGAGGATCCTGCTGTGATTTATGTCGGAGAGTGTTTTGCCTATGTTCTCCTCTAGGAGTTTTATAGTTTCTGTTCTTATATTTAGATCTTTAATCCATTTTGAGTTTATTTTTGTGTATGGTGTTAGAAGGTGTTCTAGTTTCATTCTTTTACGAGTGGTTGACCAGTTTTCCCAGCACCACTTGTTAAAGAGGTTGTCTTTTTTTCCATTGTATTGGAAAAATTCTCCTTTGTCAAAGATAAGCTGTCCATAGGTTCGTGGATTTATCTCTGGGCTTTCTGTTCTGTTCCACTGATTTGTATTTCTGTCTTTGTGCCAGTACCATACTGTCTTGATGACTGTGGGTTTGTAGTAGAGTCTGAAGTCAGGCAGGTTGATTCCTCCTGTTCCATTCTTCTTTCTCAAGATTACTTTGGCTACTCGAGGTTTTTTGTATTTCCATACAAATTGTGAAATTATTTCTTCTATTTCTGTGAAAAATACCGTTGGTAGCTTGCATAGGTATTGCATTGAATCTATAGATTGCTTTGGGTATTCTAGCCATTTTCACAATATTGAGTCTTCCAATCAGTGAACACGGTATATTTCTCCATCGGTTTGTGTCCTCTTTGGTTTCTTTCATCAGTGTTTTATAGTTTTCTATATATAGGTCTTTCATTTCTTTAGGTAGATATACTCCTAAGTATTTTATTCTTTTTGTTGCAATGGTGAATGGTATTGTTTCCTTAATTTCTCTTTCTGTTTTCTCATTGGTAGTGTATAGGAATGCAAGGGATTTCTGTGTGTTAATTTTATATCCTGCAACATTACTGTATTCATTGATTAGCTGTAGTAATTTTCTTGTAGTCTTTAGGGTTTTCTATGTAGAGGATCCTGTCATCTGCAAACAGTGAGTTTCACTTCTTCTTTTCCTATCTGGATTCCTTTTATTTCTTTTTCTGCTCTGATTGCTGTGGCTAACACTTCCCAAACTATGTTGAATAGTAGTGGTGAGAGTGGGCACCCTTGTCTTGTTCCTGACTTTAAGGGAAATGCTTTCAATTTTTCACCATTGAGGGTAATGCTTGCTGTGGGTTTGTCATATATAGCTTTTATTATGTTGAGGTATGTTCCTTCTGTGCCTGCTTTCTGGAGAGTTTTTATCATAAATCGATGCTGAATTTTGTCAAAGGCTTTTTCTGCATCTATTGTGATAATCATATGGATTTTATCTTTCAATTTGTTAATGTGGTGTACTACATTGATTGATTTGCGGATATTAAAGAATCCTTGCATTCCTGGGATAAAGCCCACTTGGTCATGATGTATAATCTTTTTAATATGTTGTTGGATTCTGTTTGCTAGAATTTTGTTAAGGATTTTTGCATCTATGTTCATCAGTGATATTGGCCTGTAGTTTTCTTTTTTTGTGGCATCCTTGTCTGGTTTTGGTATTAGGGTGATGGTGGCCTCATAGAATGAGTTTGGAAGTTTACCTTCGTCTACAATTTTCTGGAAGAGTTTGAGTAAAATAGGTGTTAGCTCTTCTCTAAACTTTTGGTAGAATTCAGCTGTGAAGCCATCTGGTCCTGGGCTTTTGTTTGCTGGAAGATTTCTGATTACAGTTTCGTTTTCCATGCTTGTGATGGGTCTGTTGAGATCTTCTATTTCTTCCTGGTTCAGTTTTGGAAAGTTATACTTTTCTAAGGATTTGTCCATTTTTTCCAAGTTGTTCATTTTATTGGCATAGAGCTGCTCGTAGTAGTCTCTTATGATCCTTTGTATTTCAGTGTTGTCTGTTGTGATCTCTCCATTTTCACTTCTAATTTTAATAATTTGGTTCTTCTCCCTTTGTTTCTTGATGACTCTGGCTAACGGTTTGTCAATTTTATTTACCTTTTCAAAAAACCAACTTTCAACTTTGTTGATACTTGCTATGGCGTCTTTTGTTTCTTTTGTATTTATTTCTGCCCTAATTTTTAAGATTTCTTTCCTTCTACTAACCCTGGGGTTCTTCATTTCTTCCTTCTCTAGTTGCTTTAGGTGTAGAGTTAGGTTATTTATTTGTTTATTGAGGTAAGCCTGTAATGCTCTGAACCTTCCCCTTAGTACTGCTTTTACAGTGTCCCATAGGTTTTGGGTTGTGTTTTCATTTTCATTCGTTTCTATGCATATTTTGATTTCTTTTTTTATTTCTTCTATGATTTGTTCATTGTTCAGAAGCGTGTTATTTAGCCTCCATATGTTGGAATTTTTAATAGTTATTTTCCTGTAATTGAGATCTAATCTTACTGCATTGTGGTCAGAAAAGGTGAATGGAATGATTTCAATTTTTTTGAATTTCTCAAGGCTAGATTTATGGCCCAGGATGTGATCAATTCTGAAGAAGGTTCCATGTGCACTTGAGAAAAAGGTGAAGTTGATTGTTTGGGGTGAAATGTCCTATAAATATCTATTAGGTCTAGCTGGACCATTGTGTCATTTAAAGTTTGTGTTTCCTTGTTAATTTTCTGTTTAGTTGATCTGTCCATAGGTGTGAGTGGGGTATTAAAGTCTCCCACTATTATTGTGTTATTGTTAATTTCCCCCTTCATTCTTGTTAGATTTTGCCTTACATATCGGTGCTCCTATGTTGGGTGCATATATATTTATAATTGTTATATCTTCTTCTTGGATTGATCCTTTGATCATTATGTAGTGTCCTTCTTTGTCTCTTTTCATAGCCTTTATTTTGAAGTCTATTTTATTTGATATGAGTATTGTGACTCCTGCTTTCTTTTGTTCTCCGTTTGCGTGAATTATTTTTTTCCAACCCTCCACTTTTAGTCTGTATGTGTCTCTTGTTTTGAGGTGGGTCTCTTGTAGACAGCATATATAGGGTTCTTGCTTTTGTATCCATTCAGCCAGTCTTTGTCTTTTGGTTGGGGCATTCAACCCATTTACTTTTAAGGTAATTATTGATAAGAATGGTCCCGTTGCCATTTACTTTGTTGTTTTGGGTTCACGTTCATACAACCTTTCTGTGTTTCCTGTCTAGAGAAGATCCTTTAGCATTTGTTGAAGAGCTGGTTTGGTGGTGCTGAATTCTCTCAGCTTTTGCTTGTCTGTAAAGCTTTTAAATTCTCCTTCATATCTGAATGAGATCCTTGCTGGGTACAGTAATCTAGGTTGTAGGTTATTCTCTTTCATTACTTTAAGTATGCCCTGCCATTCCCTTCTGGCCTGAAGAGTTTCTATTGAAAGATCAGCTGTTATCCTTATGGGAATCCCCTTGTGTGTTATTTGTTGTTTCTCCCTTGCTGCTTTTAATATTTGTTCTTTGTGTTTGATCTTTGTTAATTTGACTAATATGTGTCTTGGAGTGTTTCGCCTTGGGTTTATCCTGTTTGGGACTCTCTGGTTTTCTTGGACTTGGGTGGCTATTTCCTTATCCATTTTGGGGAAGTTTTCAGCTATTATCTCCTTGAGTATTTTCTCATGGCCTTTCTTTTTGTCTTCTTCTTCTGGGACTCCTATGATTTGAATGTTGGCACGTTTCACATTGTCCCGGAGGTCCCTGAGGTTGTCCTCATTTCTTTTAATTCTTTTTTCTTTTATCCTCTCTGCTTCATTTATTTCCACCATTTTATCTTCTACCTCACTTATCCTCTCTTCTGCCTCTGTTATTCTACTGTTGGTCCCCTCCAGAATGTTTTTGTTCTCATTTATTGCATTATTCATTTTTCAATTGACTCTTTTATTTCTTCTAGGTCCTTGTTAAACATTTCTTGCATCTTCTCAATCCTTTTCTCCAGGTTATTTATCTGTAACTCCATTTTGTTTTCAAGATTTTGGATCATTTTTATTATCATTATTCCAAATTCTTTTTCAGGTAGATTCCGTATCTCCTCCTCTTTTGTTTGGCTTGGTGGGCATTTTTCATGTTCTTTTACTTGCTGGGTATTTCTCTGCCTTTTCATCTTATTTAGATTGCTGGGCTTGGGGTGGCCTTTTTGTATTCTGGTGGTCTGTGGTTCCTTTTTATTGTGGAGGTTTCTCCCAGTGGGTAGGGCTGGGTGTTTGACTTGTTGAGGTTTGCTGGTTAGAGAAGCTTGTGTTGGTGTTTTGATGGGTGGAACTGGATTTCTTCTCTTTGGAGTGCACTGGAGTGTCCAGTAGTAAGTTTTGAGATGGGTCTATGGGTTTGGTGTGACTTTGGGCAGCCTGTGTATTGACACTCAGGGCTATGTTCCTGCGTTGCTGGAGAATTTGCGTGGTATGTCTTGCTCTGGAATTTATTGGCTCTTGGGTGGTGGTTGGTTTCAGTGTAGGTATGGAGGCTTTTGGATGATCTCTTATTAATTAATGTTCCATGTAGTCAGGAGTTCTCTGGTGTTCTCAGGTTTGGGGCTTAAGCCTCTTGCCTCTGGATTTCAGTCTTATTCTTTCAGTAGTCTCAAGACTTCTCCCTTCATACAGCACTGATAATAAAACTTCTAGGTTAATGGTGAAAGGATTCTCCCCTGTGAGGGACACCCAGAGAGGTTCACAGAGTTACGTGAAGAAGAGGAGAGGGAGGAGGGAGCTAGAGATGAGCAGGAGGAGAAAAAGGGGGATTCAAGAGAGGAGAGCCAGATCTAGGCAGTACTCTGTTCCCTAAGTGTTCTCCACAGCCCAGAACACCCACAGAAATTCACAGAATTGGATTGAGAACAGAAGGGGGAGGAAGGAAATAGAGGTGATCTTGGGGAGAAAAAGGAAAATCAAAAGGGGAAAGAGTGAAACCAGGAATCACACTCCTGAGTAAAAATGGGTACTGAAGGTTGGATTCTTAAATGTCCAAAATTGATATCAAATACTGAAAAACAAGGATTAAAAATCTAGAGTAGAGGTTAGACTCTTAAAAATACAACAGTAAAAAACCACAAAAACACAAGAAAATTTTAGAAAATATATGTAGTTCTCTTTAAAAATAAGGTCTTTTTTTTCTTTTTTGCCAGATTATAGTGGGTTATAAAAATGAAAATTAAGGAGTAATAGAGGAGTAATAGAGGACTTGAAAAAGAAAAAGAAAAAGTAAAAAAAGAAAGAAAAAAAATTTTTTTAATTAAAAAATAAAAAATAGTAATAAAAAATATCTAGAAATTTCTCTGGAACTGTTGCAGTCAGTGTGGGTTTGGTTCAGTTTCAGATAGCTCCTTGTTTGAGCTTACACTTCTTGCTCTCTATAGGCCCCTTCCAGTGTAGTTGGTGTTAACTACAGGGATTTTAAACTGTTGCACTGGTCCCTTCTGAAGCAGTTCCCTTTGTTTCTTTGGCTTCTATTTGCCGATCTCTTCAGTGTCTAATTTCCACCCTGACACACGCGGGTGGAGGTGGTCTCCTGTTTAGGTTCGCTTGTTCAGTCGTGCTGCGGGGAGGGAGGGGTGCTGCAAACACATGTCACTGGCCTGTGTGGGGAGCACTCGTGGTTTTCCGGCCACACTGGGTTTGCCCCCACTTGGGGTGGTTGTGTGTGCTTTCCCCGTCTACACTGCTCAGGCTCCAGGCTGCTCTCCAGGGAGCGGATCCTGCGTTGCGTGGACTTCCCAGGCCTAAGCCGCTCAAATTCGTGTTTTGGGGTATTCCACAAAAGCACAGACTCAGTTGGGCCTGCGTTTTGTTCCTTCCCCAGTCGGAGCAGCTCATGCAGCTAGGAGCTTGACGAGCGCACTCTCCCCGGGTGCAGGGCGCCTTCTCCCCTCCGCGGTCCCAGCCTCAGTTTCCCCGTGCGCAGGTCGGGTTTGCCTTGTGTCAGTTCTGGGGAGCTGGACACTAGTTGCAACCCTTCCAGCGGACGTCGATCATCCAGAATCTCAAGGAAGTCTTTGGTTAGAAACTGGAAGCCTGTTTGCAGTTTGGTAGGGGTGCCGTCTCTGGGGCCAAGTTTGCCCCTTTCCCCTCCCCCCTGCCTCCTGCCCCCGGCGGGGATGTGCCCGTCCTCCACCGGCTAGCTCTTCTCTGAAATTGCTCAGTCCCTTTGTTCTGCGAACGGCTGGCAGTGTGTTCGGGCCAGTTAATTTTCTCTCTCTCTCTCTTGCTATCCCACAGTTTAAGTTGCTATCTCACGTTAGCTCCCTCTGATTGCCCTCAGGGCATTCACGCCTGGTCCTTACCCTAAGCAATGCCGCCTGCTCCTCTCTGTTCCGCCCCCACTTGCTGGTGGCGGATGCGGGCGTCTGGGGTACTTTTCTGCTGGGAGTTGCTTTTAGGCATGTAATCTGTGGGTTTTGTTTATTTTTCCTCCAAGCTAGGTTGCCCTCCGAGATTCGAAAACTTCCTCCAGACCCGCCAGTGCGAGGGTTTCCTGGTGTTTGGAAACGTCCTCTATTAAGACTCCCTTCCCTGGATGGGTCTCTGTCCCTAACTCTATTGTCTCTCTTTTTATCTTTTATATTTTGTCCTACCTCCTTTTGAAGATGATGGGCTGCTTTTCTGTGTGTCTGATGTCCTCTGCTAGCGATCAGAAGTTGTTTTGTGGAGTTTGCTCAGCGTTCAAATGTTTTTTCAATGAATTTGTAGGGGAGAAAGTGGTCTCCCCGTCCTATTCCTCCGCCATCTTAGTTCCCTCTCTGGATTGCTAATTTGACTTCTGTCTCTTGACTGGACTCTGTGCAACCAAGAATCAAAACCAGAAAGTGTTCCCAAAAGATTGGTCAAAATTTTGGAATTTGTTTGACCATATTCTTAGGCTTGAGCAGTATTGATTTCCTTGTAATGGGAAATGCTATACTAGTAACTTACAGCATGCAGTAGCATCTCAATTAACTGAGCTGTCGCTTGTAGAAGATTATGATGCAATACCAACTGATGCAAGTATCTTCAGAGCTTCCCCTGAAGAAGGACTGAAACTTCACACCAAGTATTTACTATGAATCCTTGTTCGAGTCTTTTACAATGAAGTTTTGGTCCAGTTACTTGCATACCCTAGGGAAAAGGAAGATGTGAGGAAAACTAGCTGCTAGCTTTGAGTTGATGCTAATTTATGGGGGCTAAAATGCAAATGTGGTCCAGAAGTCAAAGTGAGGGTTATATTAGTCTGTTGATAGACTGACTTAGCTGAAGTTAGACTCCTAGAGGGTACAATTTGTCCACAGATTTTATTTTGTTGTTATAAGTCTAGTTCTTGAATGTATAACTGGAGTAGATATACTTAGAAACTGGCAATATTCACAGAGTGGCTCTGTGACATATGGTTATGGGCAATTATGGTAGAAAGAGCTGGGTGAAAATTGTTGGAAATTCCTTTCTCCTCCAAGATATTAAGCCAGATGCCATAGTGAAATCCTAGGGAATTGCAGAGACTAGTGCCACCATCAGAAGAAAGTTTCAGTAGTAATGACACCTATTACATTTCCATGTAACTATCCTATTTGATTTGTGGAGAAGTCAGATGAATTTTGGAGAATGACTGTGTATCACATGCAGTTCTTTAGGTTGTGATGACGATTGAAGTTGCTGTCTCAGAGACAGTATCTTTACTGGAGCAAAATAACAGAATTTACGCTATTGATGGCATTATGCTCATTAGATTTGGTGAGCAGAAAGTGGCAAGAATTTTATATGCCTTAGGAAGACAAATGTAAAGCAGAAAGTGGAAGATAAACCCCATAGAATTTCAGAGACCTCTGACCTCAGTGAAGTTTCTGGGAGTCTAGTGGTTTGGATCATGTCAGGATATCCCCTCTAAGGTGAAAGACAAGTTGCTATTCCTTTCCTTCCCTATGCTTTCAGGGAGCAATATGTATCACATTTGAGTGTGGTACTTTGGCCCATCTACTGAAATACTGGTAAGTCTGCTAGTTTTAAGTGGGAACCAGAGCAAGAGAAGGTTTGACCATATCCTTAGGTATTAATATGATAAGCTGGGCCTGCATCATAAGCTATTCTTTTACTTGGGCCTTATGATTCAGCAGATTTGATTATACTTGAAGTGTGTATTGCAAATTGGGATGTTGTAGAAAACTTCTGACAAGTACCAATGTAAGAATAAGATTATCTACCTCTAGGTCTTTCGAGCACTTTGTGTTGTCTTCTGCAGATAACTTATTTTCTTAATGAGAAACAGCTCTGATTGCTAGAAATCAAATGCCTAATCATGGGACAGTAGATGACCAAGTAACCTAAACTTACCATCACGAACTGGGTGTTTTCAAATCAAATAGTCATAAGGTTAGTGTGTCTAGCAGTGATTATTATGAAGTATAAATGGGATGTAAGGGGCAAGATTGAGGCATGACTGGAAGATACAAATAATCCATGTATGCTCAGATTCTTTCACACTGACTCCTACTGTACCAGAAATGGTAAATACATAAATCAGTATGAACAATATTTCAAACCTTTAATTTCTTTAAAAGATAATTGACTATCTAAAACATAGTGAGTAATAATGCCTAGGGGATTTATGACACATATAGAAACAAAATGATGACAATAATAACTTGAAGAAATAAAAATTTGTCATATACTGATATAAGATTCTCTTGAGAAACCTGTATGCAGGTCAGGAAGCAACAGTTAGAACTGGACATGGAACAACAGACTGGTTTCAAATAGGAAAAGGAGTACATCAAGGCTGTATATTGTCACCCTAATTATTTAACGTATATACAGAGTACATCATGAGAAATGCTGGGCTGGAAGAAGCACAAACTGGAATCAAGATTGCCGGGAGAAATATCAATAACCTCAGATATGCAGATGACACCACCCTTATGGCAGAAAGTGAGGAAGAACTAAAGAGCCTCTTGACGAAAGTGAAAGAGGAGAATGAAAAATTTGGCTTAAAGCTCAACATTCAGAAAACTAAGATCATGGCATCTGGTCCCATCACTTCATGGCAAATAGATGGGGAAACAGTGGAAACAGTGGCTGACTTTATCTTTGGGGGCTCCAAAATCACTGAAGATGGTGATTGCAGTCATGAAATTAAAAGACGCTTACTCCTTGGAAGGAAAGTTATGACCAACCTAGATAGCATATTAAAAAGCAGAGACATTACTTTGTCAATAAAGGTCCATCTAGTCAAGGCTATGGTTTTTCCAGTGTTCATGTATGAATGTGAGAGTTGGATTATAAAGAAATCTGAGCGCCGAAGAAATGATGCTCGTGAACTGTGGTGTTGGAGAAGACTCTAGAGAGTCCATTGGACTGCAAGGAGATCCAACCAGTCCATCCTAAAGGAGATCAGTCCCGGTTGCTCGTTGGAAGGACTGATATTGAAGCTGAAACTCCAGTACTTTGGCCACCTGGTGCGATGAGCTGACTCATTTGAAAAGAGGCTGATGTTGGGAAAGATTTGAGGGCAGGAGGAGAAGGGGACAACAGAGGATGAGATGGTTCGATGGCATCACCAACTCAATGGACATGTGTTTGGGTAAACTCTGGGAGTTGGTGATGGACAGGGAGGCCTGGCATGCTGCAGTTCATGGGGTCACAAAGAGTCAGAAACGACTGAGTGACTGAACTGAACCGAAATAACTTTCATGAGCTGCTTATGTGTTTTCCAGATTAAATCTTTGTTGGTCACATCATTTGCAAGTATTTTCTCCCATTTCATAGGTTGTCTTTTTGTTTATGGTTCCCTTTGCTGTGTAATAGCTTGAACTCTTGATTTAGGTCCCCTTTGTTCATTTTTGGTTTTATTCCTCCTACTCCCTTGGGAGACTAACCTAAGAAAATATTGATATGATTCATGTCAGAGAATATTTTGCCTATGATCTTTTCTAGGAGTTTTATGGTGTCATGTCTTATTCTTAGTTCTTTAAGTCATTTTGAGTTTGTACTTGTGTATGGTAAGAGGATGTGCTCTATCTTTGTTGATTTACATGAGGCTGCCCAACTTTCCCAACAGCACTCGCTGAAGAGACTGATGTTTCTCCATTGTCTATTCTTGCCTCCTTTGTCAAAGATTAATTGACCGTAGGTATGTGGTCTTCTTTCTGGACTCTTTTCTGTTCCATTGATCCATATGTCTTTCTTAAGCAATAGTCTTCTAAATAAACCTTGGGAAGAAAGAAAAAAATCATGAGGGGAAGTTAAAAATATTTTGAGCTAAATGAAAGTTAAAAACACTGTCAATATTTGTGGGACAAAAGCTAACACAGTGCTTAGTGGGTAATATGTAGAATTTATATTAGAAAAGAAGAAATAAGTAAAATCAATGAAATCCACTTCCATATTTAGGAAATAGAAAAAAGAAGAGAAAATAAAATATAGAACAAGGAGAAGAAATAGCAAGTAGATATAGGTGAAATAAAGTTCTGTAACATCTGTATCTCTATAGGAAATAAGGAACTTCTAAGATTCAAAGTTTCTGTTTTTAAAAATAAGAAAAATTTATTAATATTTCTGAAAAGCTTAACTCCTATTTTTTAGTTTTGATCCTTACTTACTTTGTGACCTAAGGTAACCTGTTCAGCTTATTTTAATACTTAGGTTTCTCATTTGTAAGATGAGATAATAAATTTTAAGGTCATAATGATTGAGAGGTAAATGACATGAATATATGCAAAGATGATAGCAATTTAGATTTAAAATTTAAAACACATACTTTTAAAATCCAGCCTCAGTAAAATTAAATGCTAAAAAGAGTAAAATGTTTTTAATGACAGGAATCTTGAGGTAAGAAGTTATTTACATAAGCTTTTTTTTTTTTTTTGATTGAAGTATAATTTGCAATGTTGTGTTAGCTTCTGGCAGAGTTAGTTTATAGCAGAGTTTCAGTTTTGCATGTATTCTTTTCATCGTCTCTTCTATTATAGTTTCCTATAAGATATTGAATATAGTTCCCTGTGTTTCACAGTGGGACCTTGTTTTGCACAGGGTTTTAAGGAGAAGGAAATGGCAACCCACTCCAGTGTTCTTGCCTGGAGAACCCCGTGGACAGAGGAGCCTGGTGGGCGGCTGTCCATGGGGTTGCACAGAGTCGGACATGACTGAAGATCCTTAGCATTAAAAATACAGTTTACTAAGAAAGTACACAAAAGTACTGTGTTTGGATTAACTCTCTAGTTAAGGACAATTTAAAAAGTGAATAAAGAAATCTGCTTGAATATATTAAAACACTACAAGGCAATAAAAATTTACCAATCAAGATTTGACTGGGGGAGAAAGAGGCCCAAAGAGGTAAGCCTTGTGTAGTAAGTACAATAACGACCCTCCAAAGGTGCCCGTGTCCTCTTCCTGACAACCTATGAATATGTTACTTTACATGGTAAAAGACCTTTGCAGAATTGTGTCCTACTCACTTATGTGGAAATTAAAATTTGTTAGAGATATTCTTGGATATTTGGATGAAGTAATTTATAAGCAAAGTGTTGAGGATACACTCAGGTTTCTTCTTGCTGCTTGTAGTAAAATGTGAGAGGAAAAAGATTAAAAAAGGAAAAACTATTAAGCCAAAGGAACTAGGACTTATGATTTAAGAAGTATCCAGTCTTGAAAATCTAGATTGAAAAAGACACTAAAATTAGAAGATTCATGTCAGTAAAGAGTGCTCTGGTGAGAAAACCAAGGTTGTGGCTGAGCAATCTTCTTAGAAAGGTCTGGGTATATAGTCACAGTGTTTAGTCACACTGAGAGGGCTGTTCTAAGAGACTAGGTTTGTGACTCATAGATCTCTTTAATGGTCTCAGTTGAAGCCAAAAATAGAGATGGGATAATTTAGGGAAGACTGGTGAAAAAGCCTCTTGTGTGAAATGGATCCCTGTGTCAGATATGGGAGATCCACATGGTTCTTTAGAATTTTACATCAACAACAGCAATGCCAGCTTGGACTAAAAGGGGCAGAGAGAAGGTTAATTGAAAGAAGGCTGTGGGTGCCGGGTTCTATAGTTAGGAAACAGGCTGAAAAGACTACTAGGCTGGCAGCACATGTTACCTTCATGAAAAATGAAGGTTGACTCCCAGGGTGGAGCTTTGGCGCAAAGATCTGAAGCTGTGATCCACAGAGGATTATTCTCAGGGCTTCAGCTTTTATTGATGTTGCCTGACAGGATTTTGAAATTCCTTGGGATAGCTGATTCCTTTTTGTTCTTCCGTGTCCTTCCGTTTCCATGTCCATCTCATAGTGGGATCTCTGTGTTTGCTGTCAAATGATTGTCTCATCATTGTTCTTGGGAAGCTGATAACTTTTTTTCCAGTTTTCCACGTCCTCAGGTAGAGAAACGTTTTGCCCCAGATGGAATATATCCAGAGTCTCATTCCTACCTGATTTATAATATGCGATTTAAATAGTGCAGTTTGGGAGATTTGAGTTGATGCAATGTAGATGAGATTTCACACTTTGAGTTGCTTCCATAATTGATTCAGACTTATGGAGATGTTGGAATGGGGTGAATGCATTTTAATGTGGAATGGGTATGAATCTTTGGGGATCACAGGGTTTACTGTGGTGGAAACAATAATGTGTCCTCAAAGATGTTCAAGTCGTAATTCCTGGAACCTGTGAATGTGTTAACATGATAAAAGGAACGTTACAGATGAGATTAGGGATCTTCATATAGAGATATTTTTCTGGATTACTCAGCTGGGCCCACTATCAATAGAATCAATACTTGCATAGTTTATTTCTGGGCTTACTCCTTTATGAGACAAAATAAAACTCTATTTGTAAAGACAGTGTTGGGTTTGCTGCTCTTTGTGACTGGATGCACTCCTATCTGGTATTCTTATAAAACAAGATGGAAAGTCAAGGGCAATAGTTATGCTGGGAGAAAGCACAGTAAAAGCCCAGAAAGCACAGTAGTCTCATTAAATGATATAAGCAAATGTCATATAATATTAGAAGAATATGTGTATGAGAATACCTGTAAACATGTACTAATATCTGTACAAATGAATAGAATTTTGGTTTATTCTTTGTTAAACTACTGATTTGCAGAGTATGAATCAACTCTTGCTTATGTGTGCTACATACATATGTGGGGAAGAATTTGCCAACATTTACTTCTATTTATCTTTGAAAGCTCTAGCAAAGGGGGATGTGATGCTGCTTTGATTTAATGAGACATGTGGACCTGAAAACTTGCATTAGGTTATAGCATCAAAAAACATATTCACAACATGGGAGAGTGCTGTTTAAATAAAAGAGATTCCACCTGAGTGGCAATCCATTCTGTGCTTTGTTCATAGAAAAGCGTTGGTAATCATCAGTTAGCTTTCTGATTTTAAATTGGATTTGAATCAGAAAGTGAAAAGTATGAACATATTCAAATTTCAGTCACTGTATATGTGTACTTTAAGTGTGGATCATGAAGAAATAAGTAATGTTAGATTTAACTCTCTCATCACACTGAAGTAAGAATGTTGACAAGGGACAGATGATTATATGAGCTATTGAAATAAAATATAAATTTTCTGCCAGTAAAGACCATTATGATTTCATGTGGTCTTTTCAAGTGGCATATCTTAGTATCTTGAGTGGTCTGAACTTGTCATTTCCAAGCCAAAATACTGTTCTTTTTAGTGTTAAGGTTATTTTCTCAGAATTTTTAAAGGCAATCAAACAGAAATACAAATAGCTTGAGACCGACATTTGGACTTTTTCCCAGCTTAATGTCTTTTTTAGTCTGGAAAAAGAAACTGATGATATATTATTTAGCTAATATATAAACCACATACAAATGCTGCAGCAGAGCATGAAGAAATAATTTTGAGAACTGAAAACAGGAGTGGATTAGAGATACATTTATTGTTGTCTTCCAAGTCGAAACAGCCAGCCTTCCAGCTTTTGGCTATAAAATTTTAGAACTTATCATCTATTTGAGTCCTGAAAGTAGTCTTCAGTGAGCCATTTCTCCATAATTTCTGGACCATTTGTGTTAATATGAAAATCTATATTTATCTGGCAGCCACTAAACACTTGGTGCCATTTATAATGATCTATGATTGTGAATTTAAAATTTCCAGCTTAGCAGAAGCCAGCATGAAAGATCAATTGCAAATATAACCTAAATTATAAATTAAGCTATCCACCATTGAGCTGCATATAGCTACCTTGGTGAAAAATTGCAGATAATATTATCCTTCTCACTGAAATAAAACTTACATTATTGCTTATTTAAAAGATATTTTCTTTTGTTGCCAAGAAAATAAACACACTTAATTTTTTTTTTTTTTGGAGAAAAATTGCTTTACAGTGTTGTGTTGGTTTCTGCCATACAACAATGTAAATCAGTCATAATTATACATATACCACTTCCCTCTTGAGCCTCCCTCCCCTCCCAGAAACACATTTTCAAAAATATGTAAAATTGATGATATTCATGCACACTGATAGCTATTAAGGAGTGTATAGACACCAAACTTTAAGAAATACTACTATTGAAGCTATAGGTAGGGAATCTCCTTTATCTTGAGTGTTACATGTCTTGTTTCACTGTTCTTAGGTAATTACAAGTAGCTCAATTTAGGGAATTAGAATTTCTCTGCCATCTTCTTGACCCTCCATCCATATGAAATTCGTGTTGAAATTCCACCACACAGAATCAGAGAAGGTTCTTACTCTAGTTCTTTCATAGCTTGATGTTTTGATCTATGATCTTATCTTCTCCTGGGATCTATAAATGTGACCTGCTGAGCCTACTGTCACACTTCATTTTCTGATTGCCACCAACATATCCTTCATTACGCTGCTTAAAGAAGTATACTTGCTTGTACTTGTGTGCATGCTCAGTTGTATCCGTTTCTTTGTGACCCCATGTACTGTAGTCCACCAGGCTTCTCTGTCCATGGAATTTTCCAGGCAAGAATACTGGAGAGGGGTGCCATTTCCTCTTCCAGGGGATCTTTCCGACCCAGGGATCGAACCTGCATCTCTTGCATCTCCTACATTGGCAGGCAGATTCTTTACCACTGCACCTCCTGGGGAAGTCTAGAGAAGTGTGGACAATTTTTACTTATTGTGTTCACTGATTTTGGAATGTATCAGGAAGTTAGATCATCTCATAAGAATGAGAATTGTGAAGACACAATTGGTCTCTTCATAGTATGAGGCAATGCCTTTGATGTGACTCCACAGTCTGATCACTGCACGATAATCTAGTGAAATTGCATATAAGTAATTGCTTTTCTTTCCTACATAGCATTTCAGAAATTCTTTCAGACCTAGGCAATCCTAGTTTTAGAACTATCAGTCTGTGTAAAGGTCATGTCTCAGCTAATCATTTATAATTATGAAAATTATAATTTCATTATGATGATATTACAGCTAGGCATAGAAAACTCCAATTCATTTATCAAACTTCTTTTGGGCTCTGATTTTACAAGATCTGGAGGTATATGCAAAAATTCACATAGGGAGATATATTCTAATATATTTAAACTTAGACTAAGATATGAATAGACTAAGAGCAGTTTGTAAAATCTGGTGGCTAGATGGGCTGAAATGAAGCTACAAGTGGATTATGGCCAATTCATAGTTATAAAAAATTGAATTAGTTACCAACATTTGTAACCTGTAGAATTTCATAAATATAATCTAGATGTTTAACTTTTCTTAAAAATAAAAAAGACAAAAGCCCAAACCTAACAGTAGTCAATTGGGGATGATTAAATGCTTCCCCTGGTGTGGATGAGTGATCTTTAGTGTACCATTTTACATTCAACACTTATTTACCCACCTGGCCCCAGCCACCATTTGGATTCTCCATCCTTGTGAGTGTAATAACAATTAATCTTACAGGGTCCTTTAGCTTCATTTAATAATTGTAATCCTTAACTTTATTTCATTTGGATATATTCAATTGTGTATTATTCATTAAATGTTAATTGTTTCTTTAAAAAGAGGAACTTGGGTTTTTAGGGAGCAGGAAGAATACACTCATGTTACTTAACTCTAGGCAGAAGTTCATGTTGCATTGCACAGTAATAAATGTCAGTGAATTCTGAACATTCACATAGTTCTAATTTACTAATATAAAGAGTTTAATCTTGACCCCAACTAGATCATCCATCCTTTGGATATATAATTACAGGAAAACTATATAAACTATTTGTATGTTTTCTCTTAGTGAAAAATTTTTTAACACAGAATCACATAGTTCTTACATAATTGTTGATTATTGTGGTGACATTTTTCATTTTCAGGATATCCATGTTTACTCATATTTACTGTAGCTTAGAACTTGGCAATATAGCTTCAGATTTGCTATATTAAATTTTTGACACAATTGAATTACTAATACCAGTGTTGATATGAACTGTTATTTGAGCAGCTATATTAAGGAATTTTAGTAGCTTTTATCAGCTTTCCTAAATTTCACAAAATGGTTGAAACTTCATAAAACCACCTTTTACTCCAATGTACAGTCAAACCTAGTAGCTCACATTTGAATTCTGCCTCTCCTGATATTGTTGTTGTTCAGTTGCTAAGTCTGACTCTTTGTGACCCCTTAGACTGGAGCGTGCCAGGCTCCTCTATTCTCCACTATCTCCCAGAGTTTGCTCAATCTCATGTTCATTGAGTTGGTGATGACATCCAACCATCTCACCCTCTGTTGCTCCCTTCTTCTTCTACCCTCCATCTTTCCCAGCATCAGGGTCTTTTCCAGTGAGTTGACTCTTCACATCAGGTGACCAAGTACTGGAGTTTCAGGATCTGTTCTTCCAAGGAATATTCAGGGTTAATTTCCTTTAGGATTGACTGGTTTGATTTCCTTGCTGTCCAAGAGACTCTCAGGAGTCTTCTCCAGCACCACAATTTGAAAGTATCAGTTCTTCAATGCTCAGCCTTCTTTATGGTCCAACTCTCTTATCCAAACATGACTACTGGAAAAACCATAGCTTTGAGTACATAGACCTTTGTCAGTAATGTGATGTCTCTGTTTTTTAATATGCTGTCTCAGTTTGTTGTAACTTTCCTTCCAAGGATCAAGTTTCTTTTAATTTCATGACTGTAGTCACTGTCTGCAGTGATTTTGAAGCCCAAGAATATAAAATCTGTCACTGTTCCCACTTTTTTCCCTTCTATTTGCCATGAAGTGATGGGACTGGATGCCATGATCTTTGTTTTTTTCTTTGTTTTTTTTTTTTTTGAATGTTGAGTTTTAAGCCAGATTTTTCACTCTGCTCTTTCCCCCTGCTCAAGAGGCTCTTTAGTTCCCATTCACTTCCTGCCATTGACTTCCCTGGTCGCTCAGCTGGTAAAGAATCCTCCTGCAGTGCAGGAGACCCTAGTTCAATTCCTGGGTCAGGAAGATCCGCTGGAAAAGAGATAGGTTACCCACTGTGGTGTTCTTGGGCTTCCCTAGTGGCTTAGCTGGTAAAGAATCTGCCTGCAATGTGGGAGACCTGGGTTTGATCTCTGGGTTGGTAAGATCCCCTGGAGAAGGGAATGGCTACCCACTCCAGTATTCTGGCCTGGTGAATCCCATGGACTATAAGTCCATAGGGTTGCAAAGAGTTGGACACGACTGAGTGACTTTCACTTCACTTCCCTTCACTTTACTTTCTGCCATTTAAGTGGTATTATCTGCATATCTGAGGTTGTTGGTATTTCTTCTGGCAATCTTGATTCCAGCTTGTTATTCACCCAGCCTGGTATTTCTCATGTTGTACTCTGTGTAGATGTTAAATAAGCAGGGCTACAATACACAGCCTTGAGGTATTCCTTTCCTGGTTTGGAACTAGTTAGTTGTTTCATGTTGGATTCTAACTGTTGCTTCTTGACTTACATACAGGTTTCTTAGGAAGACAGGTCAGATGGTCTGGTACTCCCATCTCTTTAAGAGTTTTTCACAGTTTGTTGTGATCCATACAAAGGCTTTCATGTAGTCAATGAAGCAGAAGTAGATGTTTTTCTGGAACTCCTTTGTTTTTTCTATGATCTAATGAATGTTGGCAATTTGATCTCTGGTTTCTCTGCTTTTTTCTGAACCCAGGTTGTACATCTGGAAGTTCTTAGTTCATGTACTCCTGATATACTTGTCTAGATTTACATGGGAAAGCTGTTTTCTATTTCTGTTTCTGAAAATATGGTAAGCTAACTAGCTAACTAATAAAAGGTTCCCTAGTGGCTCAGTGGTGAAGATTTTGCCTGCAATGCAGGAGACACAGGAGATGCAGGTTCCATCCCTGGGTCAGGAAGATTCCCTGATGAGAGCATGGCAACCCACTCTAGTACTCTTGCCTGGAGAATCCCATGGATAGGAGGAGCCTGACAGGCTACAGTCCATAGGGTCACAAAGAGTTGAACATGAATAAAGCAACTTAGCACACAACTAGTATATAGTTTGTTCTACAGATCCTTTCTGGTCATATATTTAGTTTTCTTATTTCAATGGTGCATAACCTAAGTGCTATATCTGAGACCCAGTGATACTTATAATACTATTACTGATTAACACAAATTTTTCAAATCTTTTTGGTTACTTTGAGTTCTTCTAACCATGCTTATTTGATTTAATTCTGTTTAAATTTAACTGTTTCTTTTTAAAAAATCAGAGTATTTTGCTTCCTGAGATCAGAAACTGAGGGCATTATGCTTTCTAAATGAACCACAATTTATGTTTTAATTATGAAAATGAACTTAATAAACACATGTTCTTTTCTATACTCTCAAGTCAGAGTTATATATTGCTCTGTCCAATCAATCATTATGACTGAATGACTTAAAGAGTTAACTGTATCTGGGACATACTTATTAAATATATTCAATTTTAAGTTAAGAAAATAATGCCAATTATAATCATATAGCAAATGTTTTGTTGATATCAGCATACTGAAAATATTTTAAGTTGCAAATCATCATTTTAAGTTCCTTATAAATTTATTTCTTCTTACTGTAAGATGTTATAATAGAAAAGGATTCTGGATATCATCTTGTTTTTAGAAACTAGAATAGAAACATTTTAATTAGCTTTGGAAAATGGAACAATCATCAGTCTTACCAAAATATTAAATCTAGATGTTTTAGTATAGTAAATGCTCTAAAAATTATTAGAGTTGAAAGGTTAGAACGATTCATAAATTCACAAGGGCCATTAAAAGGATTAGTGATATTTAGAATATAAATTAATATTAGTACAATACTGAAATCACATAAATATTACATAGTATTCTTAATTCTTTCTTTGTCTACCCAATTTCCTCAGAAACTACCTTTACTCTGATGACCTAAGGTATCACCTGTATGTACTAATCACTTCCAAATACACAGATCACTTCCAGTGCACCTTGAACTCTCCACTGAGCTCCTGTCTTCCACAAATTGCTGTCTGTATGATACCTCCAGCCTGATGTTTTATAAGAACTATAAAAGTAGCATTTCAAAATTGAACTTGTCTTTCTTCTAACCCTGCTCTTCCTTCTATTATATTTTCTCCACCTGACAAGTGCTTACTTCCCAGGTGGTGCTATTGGTAAAGAATCCATGTACCGGTGCAGAAGATGCAACAGATGCAGGTTTGATCCCTGAATCTTGACATTCCTCTGAAGGAGGAAATGTTACCCCACTCCAATATTCGTGCCTAGAAAACTCCATGGACAGAGGAGCCTGGTGGGATGCACTCCATGGAGCTGCAAAGGTCGGACATGACTGAGTGACTGAGTGCACCCACACTGTATGACATTAGCCGGGACAGTGTCACAAGGCTACCCCTATCTGGCAGGTGGTTATGGAAAGGGGAGTTGGAAATTGGGATTGTGCTAGTAGTCGATGATATTTGAGTCACCTACTTACAAACCATGTTGCTTTTGGAAATTTCTTTGTGTCACAGTTTTCTTGTCTGTGAATTTATATAGTGCTGACAGAGTGTGTACTCAGTAAATGTTAGCTTTGTTTTGGTCACCTATTGCTGCCTAGCAAATTGCCCTAAAATTCAGTGCCCTAAAACAACAACTATTTGTTATTTTCATGATTGTGCTAATAGCAACAAATAGAAGTGGATTGCTAGAGAAGACTCAGGACCCCAAACAATGATACTTATCTACAGTTTCTTGCAGAAAAAGAATACAAACAGCAAAAGCATTAAAGTATTCTTTGTTATCAAAGGCTGAAAGGGTTCCAGAGAGGCCAGGAGTGAGCTCTAATTGTCTTCTCTCCATAAGGCCATGTCAGGACATGCTTTCTGTCTTAGATCAGGAACCGCTAACAAGATGTGTGGACATCTCAGAACCTGGGAGTTCAAAATGAAGTCTTTTATCAGAATTTCTTATACTTTACTGGTCATGCAGGCATTTTCTGTTATATAACCAGCATCAACTATGGAACCCTCCGTCTCACTGTGGCCAGGTGCAAATGATCAGTCTCACTATTATCAATGAACAATGCTAACAAGCTGATGCCAGCCACTCAAACTCATGAGGGTTTCATTCAAAGCAAAACTGTTAATCAGTAGTTTCTATTCTTGACCAAGGATCAGTGCCTTGTGGATGCTTTAGAAGAACAACTCACACCAATTCTAGGCCTGCTGAAATTAACCTTCACAGTACAGTGATTCTCTGGATTTTGGACTCAGTTGGGTAATTTTTCTAAGTCATATGGTATCAGCTAAGACCACTCATCCAGCTGCTTTCCAGAGTACCCAAGATGGATGCTTTCATTCATATGTGAGATATCTCAGCTGGATTTGCTGTAGTGACTGGGAGCTAGCTGGACCTCACTTTCCTTCTAGGTATTTGGACTTGTGTAACAGGCTTAGGGCTCTGAGACTGCAAATTTGGAACATGTAAGGGCTCTTAAAACCTAGGCTTGGAAATGGTGCTGTGTAACTTCCCATATATTGTCTTTGTCCGAACAAGTCACAGGGCCAGCTCAGATTCATAAACAGGGAGATGAACTCCATCTTCTGATGGGAGGTAAGGCATGAACTTTTAGGGATAGGAAGAATTTTTGGTGGGCATGTTTGTAGATGATCTGTCATGATTATTATTCTTGTTGTTATAATTATTATATTGTCATTATTAGAACTATTGTTTAGTCAAAGCAAGAAAGCATTATCTTGGACTTCTGAAATAGCCTCCTAACAGGTATCTTTGCTTCCAGTTTCACTCCCTTTTTAAAAAAAAAATTAATTTATTTTTTATTGAAGGATAATTGCTTTACAGAATTTTGCTGTTTTCTGTCAAACCTCAATATGAATTCAGCCATAGGTACATATATCCCCTTCCTTTTGAAGCTCCCTCCCATCTCCCTCCCCATCCCACCCCTCCCAACTCCATCCCAGGGTTGATATAGAGCCTCTGAGTTTCCTGAGCCATATAGCAAATTCACTCCCTTCTTTTATCTTCACAGGCAGGCAAATGTATCATCTTAAAATGTTATCTGACAACAAAAGGACAAACAACCCAATTGAATAATGGGCAAAAGACTTTTTGAGAATATACATTTCTCCAAAGAAGATATACAAATGCCCAGTAAACACACAAAAGATATCCAACACCTTTAGTCATTAGGAAAATGCATATCAAAATTACTGCAAGGTACCATTTCACATTTACTGGGATTTACATAATAAAAAAATGGAAAACAACAAGTGTTGGTGGGAATGTGGAGAAATTGAAACCTTTGTCCATAGTTAGTTGGAATGTGAAACAGTGTGGTCTCTATGGGATACAGTTTGATGATTCCTTGAAAAGCTAAATATAGTATTATCACATGACTGGGAAATTTTACTTCTAGATGTAAACTCGTTCCTGACAGCCTCTTCTAGGAATGCTGTACTGACCAATTTTCCCTTTGTATATGCTTTTCTGTTCCATCCATTCTTCCCAAGATAAGCTCCTTCTTGTGTTTAGGTTCCAACATAAATTCTCTTTCCTGTCTAAGTTCCATTGTTACTTTCTAACTTTGCACTCTGTATTCTTCATACAAATTCCATTACTTGGGATTTATAAATAGTTTATCTGTTCAGTGTTATTGGTCTGTCTTTCTCACTGGAATTTTCACTTCCTGAGGGCACAGGTCTGTCCTGTTATACTTCCAGGAACTTAACACGTACTTAGCACATATCTGGCAATTCAGTTATTTGTAAAAATGGACAACCAAAGGAATTCTGTTATGAAATATAAAAGAGGATGTGTCACTATGCAATAGGTTAATGAAAATTTAATGGTCTCCGACCAGTTTTGCCATAATCTGTGTAATACACTTTTGTAGTAATATTCCTCGAAGAAAAGAAGAGGGGCTTTGTGGTTAGTCAGACCTTAGTTTTCTTTACGTTCATACTAGTTGTCTTAGAGGTTAGTTCCCTAATCTCCATGGATCTTATTTTCCCAATTAGGCAAACTTGAGTAATTTTGTTTATCTCGCAGGATTTTTAAGGATTAAAGATAAGAGGAATAATATCAACTACAATGATGCTCAGTAGCTATAGGGAATTAATGTTTATTTTATTTGTGAGAAGGATCACAGAAAGGGAAATCTAAAAACATTATGTAAGTAAGTATTGATTGCAAAAGTGAGTTTTATAGACTAAGCAAAGCATCTAAAATAAAACCTTGTGATATCTGAATGGAGCTAGTAAAAAAAAATATTCCCCCCTTCTTATCTTTGCCCTTGCTGCAGTCTTATTGCATTATACCTTGTATATATGTATTTCTTTCTATATTTCCATATCTGATATATATTTAATATATACATGAATTTATAAGGCAATCATAAACATTTGAACTCTGATAATTAAGGAGTCAAATGTTGACTTTTTAAGATAGAAAAATGGTTTTGTGGTTATGTTAAAGAAAGAGTCCTTTATTTTTTAGAGATATATCCTAAAGTATTTTTTGATGGAAATTATATGATATTTTGAATTTGCCTGTACATCATGAGTGAGAATTGGGCAGATTTATAGGATTAGAAACACATGGGGATGTGAGTTGAGGATTATTGACCCTGGGTAATGTATGTGTGGGAGTTGTTTTGTGTATTTTATTTTTCATAATTATAAGTAGGGAAGAAAGGAAATGGAGAGTTTAAGCTTATATAGAGAATGGGGAGATGTTCCAGGCACTTTTCTCACTCTCCGAAATTGTCAGCCAGGGTTGAGAAAAGAGTGACATTTGGGGGCCTGCTAATACAAAGGCTGAGTTGTGAGTCTGTCACAACATAATGAAGTTCAGTAGGTTTCAAGTCACATCTATTCACGGGTGAAATTTTAAGTAACATTTTTCAGTGACTCACTCTTTCATCTGAATGAGGAGGAAGGGATCACCAGACATTTGAGGGAACTCCCTGATATGAAACACAAAAGCAAAAAATCAAGAAACCAACATCAAGGAAACTCCAAGGAAACAGATATTAAAATAAATTGATAAATAATTAAAATTATAAATAATATTCAGAGAAAGATGGAGGATAATGCATGCCTGAATAAAAAAGACGTCAAGAATAACAAAGATAATTTGAAAATTAAGAATATAATTACCAGTTTAGTTCAGTCACTCAGTTGTGTCTGACTCTTTGTGACCCCATGGACTGCAGCACTCCAGGCCTCCATGTCCATCACCAACTTCCGGAGTTTACTCAGACTCACGTCCATTGAGTTGGTGATGCCATCCAACCATCTCACCTTCTCTTGCCCCCTTCTCCTCCTGCCTTCAATCTTTCCCAGCATCAGGGTCTTTTCAAATGAGTCAGCTCTTCCCATCAGGTGGCCAAAGTATTAGAGTTTCAGCTTGAGCATCAGTCCTTCCAATGAATATTCAGGACTGATTTCCTTTAGGATGGACTGGTTGGATCTCCTTGCAGTCCAACGGACTCTCTAGAGTCTTCTCCAACACCACAGTTCAAAAGCATCAATTCTTCAGCACTCAGCTTTCTTTATAGGCCAACTCTCGCATCCATACAGGAATACTGGAAAAATCATAGCCTTGACTAGACGAACCTCTGTTGGCAAAGTAGTGTCTCTGCTTTTTAATATGCTATCTAGGTTGGTCATAACTCTTCTTCTAAGGAGTAAGCGTCTTTTAATTTCATGGCTGCAGTCACCATCTGCGGTGATTTTGGAGTCCCCCAAAATAAAATCTGCCTGTTTCCACTGTTTCCCCATCTATTTGCCACGAAGTGATGGGACCAGATACCATGATCTTCATTTTATGAATGTTGAGCTTTAAGCCAACGTTTTCACTCTCTTCTTTCATTTTCATTGAGAGGCTCTTTATTTCTTCTTCACTTTCTGCCATAAGGGTGGAGTAAACTGCATATCTGAGGTTATTAATATTTTTCCCAGCAATCTTGATTCCTGCTTGTGCTTCCTCCAGCCCAGCATTTCTTATGATGTACTCTGCATATAAGCTAAATAAGCAGGGTGACAATATACAGCCTTGATGTACTCCTTTTCCTATTTGGAACCAGTCTGTTTTTCCATGTCCAGTTCTAACTGTTGCTTCCTGACCTGCATACAGATTTTTCAAGAGGCAGGTCAGGTGGCCTGGTATTCCCATCTCTAAGAATTTTCCAGTTTGTTGTGATCCATACAGTCAAAGGCTTTGACATAGTCAATAAAGCAGAAATAGATGTTTTCCTGGAATTCTCTTGCTTTTTTGATGATTCAGTGGATGTTGGCAATTTGATCTCTGGTTCCTCTGCCTTTTCTAAATCCAGCTTGAACATCTGGAAGTTCATGGTTCACGTGCTGTTGACGCCTGGCTTGGAGAATTTTGAGCCTTACTTTGTTAGCGTGTGAGGTGAGTGTAATTGTGCTCTAGTTTGAGCATTTCTTTGACATTGTCTTTCTTTGGGATTGGAATGAAAACTGACCTTTTCTAGTTCTGTGGCCACTGCTAAGTTTTCCAAATTTCCTGGCATAGTGAGTGCAGCACTTTCACAGCATCATCTTTCAGGATTTGACATAATAGCTCAACTGGAATTCCATCACCTCCACTAGCTTTGTTTGTAGTGATGCTTCCTAAGGCCCAGTTGACTTCACATTCCAGGATGTCTGGCTCTAGGTGAGTGAGCACACCATCGTGATTATCTGGGTTGTGAAGGTCTTTTTTGTATGGTTCTTCTGTGTGTTCTTGCCACCTCTTTGTAACATCTTCTGCTTCTGTTAGGTCCATACCATTTCTGTCTTTTTTTGAGCCCATCTGTGCATGAAACGTTCCCTTGGTATCTCCAGTTTTCTTCAAGAAAATATAGAGTTTAATTGTAGAACTTAAAGTTATAGAACTGAACTGGAAGAAATATCTGGGAGCCTGGTCTCACAATAGCCCTTGTTTACAGAAGGGGATTCTGAAACTCTAGTGAAAAATGCCAGTTATGGAAACACTGGAAAGTGATTTTACCTGCAGGGTCCTAGCAGTGTGTTTTTAACTATTTTAGGCTTCAGTTGTGACTGCACATTAACATTAAACAGAAAGCTTTTAAAAATTTTAATAATGCCTGTATCTCATTTCTATTTACTTTAGTTTGAATAAAGTAGAATGAGGCATTATTATTTTTAAAAGTTCCCCCGATAATTCTCTTGTAAAGCATGGGTTGAGATCTAGTGTAAGCTTCTCAAAAGCAAAGCCTATGCTTTATTTATTAGTATGTACACTGCTTTGTACATAGTAAGCTTTTAGTACTTTCTGTAGAAATAATCATCATCACTGATGGTGACTCCAAGTTGGACGAGTAAAGTTAAACTGTATGACTTTCCCCAGTCCCCATAACTTCTACACACCATCTGATCAAATGAGTGATTGTACCCTAGTTTTTAAAGAGGGCTTTTTTTTTTTTTTTAATCAAATCCTAGGCATTTTACTTCATTTGTAGACATTTCAGTAGTGACCTCCGATAATCTTTAAAAAAACCAAATAATTATCTTAAAAAATTAACAGTGTTTACTTAATATGATAGGTTTTTAATTTGTGTTCAGATTTCCAGTGTCTCATAAATATTAGAAACAGGATCCACAGAATGTCCATGCATTGCCATTGGTATTGATTGATACTTCTCTCTTGCTCTCGCCCTCTTTTCTTCTCTCTCCTTTCCTTGAAGTTATTTGTTGAGCAATTTATTTGCCCTATAATTTCCTACAAGAGGTGCTAAGTGCATCTGCCTCAAGCATATTCCTTTGCCTGGGAATAAGTGCCCGCTTTATAAGTGACTGTGTGTCCTTCCATTAGGTAGCACATGCTCTAAAGAGGGTCATTTTTATTAGGTTGTACATGAAAAGATTACATAAACAATCCGCCGCAGTAATCTTTAAGTTTTCTTCTTAAAGCAGGATACTTTCAAGATCTAAGCCTTCTGCTTTAAGATAGATGTGCTTTGCAGAAAAAGCTGTGGTAGGGGCCCCTTTTTGGCTGAGCTATGGTTCTTTATTGTGTTTGAGAATCCCCTGTGAGGCTTGTTAAAAGTGTAGATTCCTCTGCCCAAAAAGATTCTGATTCAAGATCTCAGAGGAGACATTGGGAGTCCAGGTACTTACTAGAGCGATATCAGTGCAGGTGTTTTGTTGGTCACAGTTTGTAAAAGCAGGGTAAGTATCCCAGCATGTTCATCCTGGGTCTCGGGTTTGGGCTTGGCAGAGCTCACTTTACCTTCTCACACTGTCACAAAGGGAGACCTGCCCTGCAGCGGTCAGTGTCTCACAGTCCTATTCTGGAACTTATTTATAATTGGCTTATTAAATTCTAACTTTTTATAAGTAAAGACCTGATTTTACTATTCTGTGTTATTTTAGTGAAGCAAAGTTCAGTTACTAGCAACATTATGGAAAACAGAAGAAAAGGAAAAGGAAGTATTTATTGAAGAGGTTAGGTGTTCATTTAGCCTTTTAGTGAAATAGTTCTCAAGACTAAGTATGTTCACTTATCATCATTCACACTTGGTCTTTTCCCTGTGCTCCATATTAATGACCACCTAGACAACTGTTCAGAACGGGAGGAAAGGAGTAACTTGTACTGTTTGTAGTACCACTGTTTGTAGTAACAAGTACTGTTTGTCAGTAGCTAATTATTTTTTTTATCATGCCTGCCTATGCAGAGAGAAAACCGATAAAGCATATCTGTAAAATTCAATAAAACAGATTACATCATGTATTTTTTTGTATTTGATACATATTTCATTTATATACACTCAGAATGATACAGAAATTTTTTTCTTCTGAATGTAACTTTCTGCAAGTTCATAGGAAAAAACAATCTTAGATGTCATGACCAAAGTGAATCTTTCTGTCAGCCATCAAATAATTGCATAAATCTGTTCATTTGAGACAATACAATATGGACTTTTGCATACATTTTTAGAATCTAATTTGTTTTTAAGAAGAGGTATTTATGTATAAGAATTTCTCCTGAAGAATTTTTCAAATTTTTTTTACTTAAATTATAGATATTTTACTTATTATTACAAATGGATAATGCTATTCTTTGGAGACATATTAGTTCCCAGAGGGACATATCTTCTAAAATTATTATATGGCCACTGAAAATGTAAGATTCAATGCATGAGTTCATTCAGATATTTACTGAGCACCTCGTATGCCCCAGCTACTATTCTGTTCTCTCAAGATACAGCAACCAATGAAACAGAAAAAAAAACAAAGCAAAACTGCCCTCTTGGAGCTTACAGCATAACAGGAAATGATATTTTGGGTAGTAAAAAATGATAAGGTTGAAAAATAGGTAGGAGAGGGAACAGGGGTTGTTTGGGGGAAGCAATGAAATTTTAGTTTGGGCTGCCTGGGAATGGCTCAATAAGAAGGTAACGTTGAGTAGTGAACTGATTGAATTGAAAGAGTGAGCCTTGGAGCTATCTAGGAGAACATTCCTAGCAAGGAGAATGGTAAGTGCAAAGGTCCTTAGGTGAACATATGATTGATTTTTTTGGGAAACAGTGAATAGAGTGGAGAGGAGGTTAGAGTGGTAAAAGTGTGTCTGGAAGTGAGATTCATTTCATATTTATGATCTTGGCTTTTTGTTTTTTGTTTGTTTTTGCTGGAAGTGAGATTGAAAACCACTGAATGGATTTGAGAAGGGGGGTGGTGTAATCTGACTAAGGGCCTTAACTGGACCCATTGCTAGGTTCTGTAGTAGAAACAGACTGAAGATGGGCAATATTTGAAGCAGGGGAGGTGGTTAGGAAGATTTTTACAGTAACCTGGATAAGAGATGGTGGCTTGGATCAGAATACTTGTAGAGGTTGGGAGACATGGTTGGATTTTGATGTATTATAATAATAAAGGTGACAGAATTTATTGATAGAATTTCATTTTGCATCCAAGTTATAAGTCCAGTATTTAATTCATACATCAATGTATAATTCTTTCAACTATGGAAAAGTAGGAGCATTATATATGAAGCAGATGATTTAAATCTAACTTTTTATATACTATGAAAGGTACTTTATCAAAGTAATTAAAATATTTGATGATGAATAAATAGTACTTCCTGATACGTATTTATATTTTATTAGCAGGATAATTAAAACTCAATCTCACTATTTACTGAGTTAATTTTATCTCTTGTTAAGTATCTAGTTAAAAGATTAATGTCTTATATCTTCTAACATTTGTAGTTAAAATAGAAGAGCTGGTTGTATAAAGTTAAATGGAAGAATATAGTTATTTAATGTAATGTTTAATCACGTGAAGAGCTCAGATAATTTTTTTTTCTGAGATCTATCAGTAGAGGGCAGCAAAGTTTTAAGCAGTGTGTTTTTATGTTCCTGGGAGTCTTTGCAAAGGAAAGCAAAGCCTTTCTCTCTCTCTCTCTCTTTTTTTTTTTTTGTTGCTCTTAAGAAGTTTGTTCTGGCTTGCTTTTTAATGAAGAGCTTTGGTAATATCACTTAAAAGCCCTCTAGCTTTGGTTCAGATATTTAACCAACTGTTTCCTTAGGTGCTATAGATGCTTTCTTAATGAGAGCATGTCTTTTTTTCTTTCTGTAATTTAGGGAGTACCAGGGCCAGGAAAATATGACATTAAGAGTCAATTTCAGAAGAATAAAAGTACAACGTCAAATGTAAATGATGCATCACCTGCTTTTCTTTCTCAATCCCAGGTAATGTTCTACAATTGTTTCACAGATAGAGGATAATAGGTAAAAGGTGACAAATAGCAACAAATTCAGTGGTGTTAGGGAGATTATAAAAAGGAAAGTGGTATATAAACAGATTGGGAACAGATATAGTCTAGGAAAATCATATTGCCAAAAATGTGGGTAGACTTAAATGACATAAGATTACAATATTAAGAATATTGCAGAGATTAGTATTCAAATTGTAATTTTTATTAAACATTTTTACTAAGGAAATTTGCATATGTGAAAGTTCAGTTTATCTTGTAAGAAATTTTACTCTGCATTTTAAAATATATTTTGCTAATGAGTATATGACTGGAAGGTGATCAAACCAGTCATGAAACATCATGGAAAATGCTGGGCTGAATGAAGCACAAGCTGGAATCAAGATTGCCGGGAGAAATGTCAATAACCTCAGATATGCAGATGACACCACCCTTATGGCAGAAAGTGAAGAGGAACTAAAGAGCCTCTTGATGAAATTGAAAGAGGAGAGTAAAAATGTTGGCTTGAAATCCAACGTTCAGAAAACTAAGATCATGGCATCTGGTCTCATCACTTCATGACAAATAAATGGGGAAATGGTGGAAACAGTGACAGACTATTTTTTAGGGCTCCAAAATCACTGAAGATAGTGACTGCAGCTATGAAATCAGAAGACACTCCTTGAAAGAAAAGGTATGACCAACATAGCATATTAAAAAGCAGAGACATTACTTTGCCAGCAGAGGCCCATCTACTCAAGGCTATGGTTTTTCCAGTGGTCATATATGGATGCGAGAGTTGTACTATAAAGAAAGCTGAGCACCGAAAAATTGATGCTTTTGAACTGTTGTGTTAGAGAAGACTCTTGAGAGTCCCTTGGACTGCAAGGAGATCCAACCAGTCCATCCTAAAGGAGATCAGTCCTGAATAGTCATTAGAAGGACTGATGCTCAAGCTGAAGCTCCAACACTTTGGCCACCTAATGGGAAGAGCTGACTCATTTGAAAAGACCCTGATGCTGGGAAAGATCGAAGGCAGGAGGAGAAGGGGGCAAGAGAAGGTGAGATGGTTGGGTGGCATCACTGACTTAATGGTCATGAGTTTTAGCAAACTCCAAAGATAGTGAAGGACAGGGAAGCCTGGCGTGCTGCAGTCTATGGGATTGCAAGAGTTAGACATCACTGAGTGAGTGAACAACAACAACAATGAATATTTGAAGTGTTAACATGTAATCTATGAGACTATGTCAGTCTTTTGGAGAAGGTTCTGAAGGCTTTATGGAGCCTGGTCATAGGTCATATCTAAACCTGCCATTGGGCATTAGTGATGCAAAGTCCATTTCACGGTAATCATTTTATATTCTCCAAGGTCTATATTTAGGGGACTTGAATTGAAGGTGTCTAAGCTATTTCTTAGGCAAGAACATTATAATAATAACAAACCTTTATAATGTGGCACTGTCTGGATCAAGTAGTTGTGATATTTCTCCAGTTGTACTGTGTAAAACTCTGATTATCTTACTTAACTAGGGAAGGTTATTAACCTTTAGATGACTACATGTGACTACTTTGGTTTCATTGTACTTAAGAGGCACCTCCTTGGAGACAGGTAGATTGCAGGTATATTTTGGAGACATAATTAGCATGACTTTTTAATGAGTTAATGTTGTGGTAAGGGACTAGGAAGAATCAAGAATGAATACTAGGTTTCTGCCTTGAGCAGCTTGATGGTACTTAAGGTACAACACAGAATGGATGTCGGGGAGTGAGATACTATGTGTGCCCTTGATTTTTAAAAATCACATTTTTGGCCCTATATGCAGGGCAGAAGAAGAGACGCAGAAGTACAGAACAGACTTTTGAACTCTGTGGGAGAAGATGAGGGTGGGATGTTTCAAAAGAACAGCATGTATAATATCTGTGGTGAAACAGACCACCAGCCCAGGTGGGAGGCATGAGTCAAGTGCTCGGGCCTGGTGGGCTGGGAAGACCCAGAGGAATCGGGTGGAGAGGGAGGTGGGATGGGGGACCGGGATGGGGAATACGTGTAACTCTATGGCTGATTCATATCAATGTATGACAAAACCCACTGAAAAAAAAAAAAAAAAAAATATATATATATATATATATATACAAAAAAAAAAAAAAAAAAGAAAGAACCATTCTATCCCCTCCCCCCAAAAAATCACATTTTTGCAACTAGAACTTTCAGTTTTTATACTGTTCTGTTCATCTAATATATAGTCCTAATGTGACATCACTTGGCATCAATTATAATATTTTAAATATATTTTTCAGAAATGAAAAGGAATATGGTCAGTTTTGCTTAAGGGATTCTTAGGTGAAAGATGTGGAAGAGTTAAAACCAACAGGACTGCCTGCTAGGGTAGTGTTAGTGTTTAGTTGAATATGGACAGATTTATTAATGACTATGATTGAAAAAGCAATAATGCGATTAGCTAGGTAGACTTAGAAGACACTTTTTGTTTTTTAGGAATAAAGACATATCATGTTTCTGGGATACTTATTTTAAAAAGTCATCGACTTAAGGAGTTGTCTGGTATTTTATCTAGATGCATTGAATTTTCTTATGTCTTCAAATAGTAATGTTTAAAACATAAGATTTTCTTCATAATAATGCTACTCAACTTTTCCTGCAAATTAGAATATTTGGGGAAATTTTAATACAAATCCAATTGCTTTCTTCCCTGTCTCCCAGAGATTGATGGAGTTGGTCCAGAATAGGGCCCAGGCAGGCATCAATTTTTTTTTTTTTAAATCGTCAAGAAATGCAGTCAGTGTTGAATGTTACCATTTAAAAATATTGTACTCAGCATTTAAATAATAAGATAGTATTTAGGAAGGCTTTGGAAATGTTTCTACATGAAAGGAAGCTAAAAGCAATATCTGAGCCTAGACTAGATGATGTATTGGACGGGAAAATTGTTTTAGAGGTATAATTAGATCAACTGACATTTGGAATATGAATGGTAGATTAAATAAAAGTCTTATATTATTGCTACATTTAAGAAAATACATTTAAGAAAATATCCCTATTTTTAGTAAATGCACACAAAGGATTTAGGGAGAAAGGGCCATAACACAACATACGTAACTTTCTATTAAATACTTCTGTGTGTGTGTGTGTGTGTGTGTGTGTGTGTGTAGAGACAGAGAGAGGGAGTAATAGACATACAAACAGAAAAGCAGAAATAAAGTGGACAAATGAAAAAAGTGAATGGTATATTAACAGTAGGTGAATCTGGATAAACATGGCACAGGTATTTTCTGTATTATTTTTATTTATAACTTTGAATATTCCAAATTTTAAATTAATTCTAAATAAAAAAATTAAAAAATAAATTATACAATGCTATATTTCATAAGATTTCATGGTTTACATACAGATTCATTTAATCAGTCAGTTCAGTTCAGTTGCTGAGTTGTGCCCGACTCTTTGCGACCCCGTGGACTGCAGCACACCAGGCTTCCCTGTAAATGAATATACTAAGTAAACTTATTATAAGTTTATAATATAAAAAATTGAATATTATAAGTTAAAGTGATTTATGTACCACTGGAATCTATAAGATTTTTTTAAGGTAGCTGTTGTGTTAATTCAATATACATATTCAGGAACTTTGTCAATTTGTACAGTCTTATTACATAGAAGAAACTGTGCTTGATCATATAGATTTTATTCATTATCTTAACTTTCAGACTGTCTTAAATGTGGAGATTGTCCATACACTATCATCTGAAACTCATAATGAGATGATTTCCTTTGAAAAGTCTTTCTGGCTTAGCAAAGTATATAATGCATTACTGTATTAATATACATATGATTTTACTAAAAGTATATATTTTATGTCTTGATAGGTGCAAGATCTTAATTCATCTACATTTTCTTCACTCCATTAAGAAATAAATTAAGCTCCAGATGTTATATTACTAAAAAGGCAGCTTTTAAGTCATGAAATATCAAAATGTACCATTACTTTCTCACTGGCATATTTTCCTGTTCTTCACTAGAGGTTTGTCCCTATGAAATCAATCACTCCAGCTCCTGGCACATACAATGAATCTCGAACTGCTTTCAAGCCCTTGAAGAAAACATTGGGATTGAAAAATACCTCATTTGGTCAAAGTGCTGCTCGATTCACACAAGACTCTCAGACAGAGAAAATGCCAGGTTGGAAATTAATTCATATGCATCCACTTTAACTTTATGTAATTTAGTATTGTTAACAAGATGGATGCACCAGAAAGTACAGTTTTTTGTTTTTTTGTTCTGTGGGTTGTGTTGTTAATTTAAGTCAATATTTTTTTTTAAGTATTGACTATACACTAAACTCAGATAAAAATAATGTGTAATTTTAGTAAGATTTTAATTTAACTTATCACATATCTTAGTTGTAATTTTCTGTTGCTTTCCTTTTTTCAATAAAGTTCCTAATTTTCTCTTGGTAGATGAACATATATAGCATATTAACTATGTGGTCACTGCCAGTAATGTAACTTATGATATTCAGTTTTGTTAGAATTTTATTTTGGGGGATGTCCGATCATATGTTGTACTATTCTCAGTGGGTATTCTTTTATATATATGTGTATATATATATAATATATATGTTATATATAATTATATACATTTATATATCATTATTATATATATGTTATATATATATATATATATATATATATAGAAATGTACTAGATTACAGTGGATAATCTTTATATATCTAAGAATATAACACAAAAATAACCACAGAGCTTCCCAGGTGGCTCAGTGGGTAAAGAATTCACCTTCAGTGCAGGAGATGTGGGTTTGATCCCTGGGTTGGGAAGATCCCCTGGAGGAAGGCCTGGCGACCAACTCCAGGCTTCTTGCCTGGAGAATCCCGAGGACAGAGGAGCCTGGTGGGCTACAGTCCATGGGGTCACAGAGAGTCGGAAACAAGTAACGGAGCACACACACACACTAACATATAGGTTGTCTGTTGCTGCATGACAAGCTTAGTGGCTTAAAATATTTTTTCTATCATATCTCATTAGTTTGTGGGGTTTCTAGAAGGCAGAGTTCAGATGAGACTGTCATTCAGAGAGTGTGCACAGCTCCAGCATTGCTGCCCCAGGGTAGTTGATCTTTTGACATAGGAGCTCAGGGCTCCGTGAGACCTGGTAGGATGCTGCAGGACTTCTTATGACTGACCATCAGAAAATCCCAGGACGTCATTTCTGCTACATTCTATTAGTCAGTCAAATGACCCAGGGTAGCCCATATTGAACAGAAGGACATGAAACTTTATCTCTCAATGACATGGATAGCAAAGAATTGGTAGCCATTTCTAAAATTTTATATAAATGGAATCATACATTATTAGAATTTTGTGTATCATCGTTCACTTGGCATGATGTTTTTGAGTTCATTCATGTTGTTGCATTTATTTTTGTTTTTATTATTGAGTAGTATTCCATTGTTTGGGTGTAGCACATTTTGTTTATCTGCTCACCAGCTGATGGACATTTGGTTTGTTTTCACTTCTCTTAGAGAAATAATTAGAAGTAGAATTTCTGGGTCATATGGTAAGTATAAGTTTAACTTCGTAAGAAGTTGACAAATTGTTTTTCAAAGTAACAAAGCACTTTGCATTCCTGTCAGCAGTATATGAGAAGTCTTTCTAAAAAAATTGCCTAAAGTTACTCAGTTTATAAGGAAGACATAGATAAACAACAGAATACTGTTCAGCCATAAGAAGAGTGAGCTTTTGCCATTTGCAGCAATATAGATCGACTTTGAGGATATTATGCTAAATGAAATGTCAGAGAAGAAAAGTACAGTATGATATCATTTATATGTGCAATCTGAAAAATACAAAAAACTAAATAAATAAACTGAACAAAACAAAAAAGAAGCAGACTCACAGATAAAGAGAACAAACTAGTGTTTCCCAGTGAGGAGAGGGCAGAGGGCAGGAGTACAGAGGCAGGGATGAGTAAAAGGGTTATTATGGGATTATATGAAATCAGGCGAGTGAAACTTCTGAAAACTTTAAAGCACTATAGAATTTAAAGACTCATTCAATAAATGCAATACAATAAAATAAATAGTAAAGTTACTAAGTTTAAAAGAATTAAAAGGTTGCTTATTATTATATATTATTTTCTTCATAATTCTAGGTCCAGGGTTTTATAATATTCAAAACGATACGTTCATCGACAACTTTAGCCATACCTCCTGGAAGAAACCAAAGAAAAGTGCATTTGGTTCTTCTGTTCCTCGGACTCTATTCCTGGTTCAGAAAGAAGTTTTTACTACTCCTGGGCCTGCTGATTATAAGGTAATATGTGAATACCAAAATTATATTATTTATATCTCATGCAAAGAATTCAGAGTTTACAAAATTACCTGTGGTATATGTACCTCATTATTATAAGCCATACTGTTATTGTTAAAATTATTTACGTGTGGTCAATTATGGCATTGAAAACAAAAATTAATTTGGTTCAAGCTGTGCTTATAATTTCTTTTTAAAAAATAGATCTTACTTGGGAATTCCCTGGTGGTTAGGTCACCATGCTTTCACAGTTGAAAGTGCTCTGGTGCACGTTCAGTCCCGGGTAGGGAAATTGTGATCTCACAAGCCATATGGTATGGTTAAAAAAAAAGAAGTCTTATTATTTACCTCTTTGAAGATCTCATATACTTTTGGCATTTGGAATTTTCCCGTACCAGATATCGAACCCATGCCCGCTCCACTGGCAGGTGAATTCTTACCCACTGTACCTGCAGCGAAGTCCTCACTTCAGTTCAGTTCAGTCGCTCAGTCGTGTCCGACTCTTTGCAACCCTATAGACTGCAGCACACCAGGCCTCCCTGTCCATCACCAACTTCCGGAGTATACTCAAACTCATGTGCATTGAGTTGGTGATGCCATCCAACCATCTCATCCACTGTCATCCCCTTCTCCTCCCACCTTCAGTATTTCCCAGCAGCAGGGTCTTTTCCAATGAGTCAGTTCTTTGCATCAGGTGGCCAAAGTATTGGAGTTTCAGCTTCAGTAACAGTCCTTCTAATGAACACTCAGGACTGATTTCCTTCAGGATGGACTGGTTGGATCTCCTTGCAGTCCAGGGGACTCTCAAGAATCTTCTCCAACACCACAGTTCAAAAGCATCAATTCTTCGATGCTCAGCTTTCTTTATAGTCCAACTCTCACATCCATACATGACTACTGGAAAAACCATAGCCTTAACTAGATGGACCTTTTTGGCAAAGTAATGTCTCTGCTTTTTTTTTTTGTTTGTTTCTGCTTTTTAATATGCTGTCTACATTGGTCATACCTTTTCTTCCAAGGAGTAAATGTCTTTTAATTTTGTGGCTACAGTCACCATCTGCAGTGATTTTGGAGCCCAAAAAACAAAGTCTGTCACTATTTCCACTGTTTCCCCATTTATTTGCCATGAAGTGATGGGACCAGATGCCACGATCTTAGTTTTCTGAATCTTGGGTTTTAAGCCAACTTTTTCTATCTCCTCTTTCATTTTCAACAAGAGGCTCTGTAGTTCTTCTTCACTTTGTCATAAGGGTAGTGTCATCTGCATATCGGAGGTTATTGACATTTCTCCTGGCAATCTTGATTCCAGCTTGTGCTTCATCCAGCTCAAAATTTTGCATGATATACTCTGTATATAAGTTAAATAAGCAGGGTGACGATATACAGCCTTGATGTACTCCTTTTCCTATTTGGAACCAGTCTGTTGTTCCATGTCCAGTTCTAACTCTTGCTTCTTGACCTGCGTACAGATTTCTCAAGAGGCAGGTCAGGTGGTCTGGTATTCCCATCTCTTTCAGAATTTTCCACAGTTTATTGTGATCCACACAGTCAAAGGCTTTGGCATAGTCAATAAAGCAGAAGTAGATGCTTTTCTGGAACTCTCTTGCTTTTTTGATGATCCAGCGGATCATCAAAATTTGGAAATTTGATCTCTGGTTCCTCTGCCTTTTCTAAATCCAGGTTGAACATCTGGAAGTTCACGGTTCGTGTACAGCTGAAACCTGGCTTGGAGAATTTTGAGCAATACTTTTCTAGCATGTGGGATGAGTACCATTGTGCGGTAGTTTGATCATTCTTTGACATTGTCTTTCTTTGGGATTGGAATGAAAACTGAACTTTTCCAGTCCTGTGGCCACTGCTGAATTTTCCATATTTGCTGGCATATTGAGTGTGTTCACAGCGTCATCTTTTAGGATTTGAAATAGCTCAACTGGAATTCCATCACCTCCACTAGCTTTGTTTGTAGTGATGCTTTATAAGCCCCACTTGGCTTCACATTCCAGGATGTCTGGCTCTAGGTGAGTTATCAAACCATCGTGATTATCTGGGTTGTGAAGATCTTTTTTGTATAGTTCTTCTGTGTGTTCTTGCCACCTCTTCTTAATATCTTCTGCTTCTGTTAGGTCCATACCATTTCTGTCCTTTATTGAGCTCATCTCGGCATGAAATATTCCCTCGGTATCTCTAATTTTCTTGAAGAGATCTCTAGTCTTTCCCATTCTATTGTTTTCCTCTACTTCTTTGCATTGATCACTGAGGAAGGCTTTCTTATCTCTCCTGGCTATTCTTTGGAACTCTGCGTTCAAATGGGAATATCTTTCCTTTTCTCCTTTGCTTTTTGCTTCTCTTTTCACAGCTATTTGTAACGCCTCCTCAGACAGCCATTTTACTTTTTTGCATTTCTTTTCCTTGGGGATGGTCTTGATCCCCATCTCCTGTACAATGTCAGGAACCTCTGTCCATAGTTCTTCAGGCATTCTGTCTATCAGATCTAATCCCTTGAATCTATTTCTCACTTCCACTGTATAAAGGCATTTGATTTATGTCGTACCTGAATGGTTTTCCCTACTTTCTTCAATTTCAGTCTGAGTTTGGCAATAAGGAGTTCATGATCTGAGCCACATCAGCTCCCAGTCTTGTTTTTCCTGACTGTATGGAGCTTCTCCATCTTTGACTGCAAAGAATATAATCAATCTCATTTTGGTATTGACTATCTAGTAATGTCCATGTTAGAGTCTTCTCTTGTGTTCTTGGAAGAGGGTGTTTGCTGTGACCAGTGCATTCTCTTGGATAAACTCTATTAGCCTTTGCCCTGCTTCATTCTGTACTCCAAGGCCAAATTTGCCTGTTACTCCATGTATTTCTAGACTTCCTACTTTTGCATTCCAGTCCCCTATCACTAAGAGGACATCTTTTTTGGGTGTTAATTATAGAAGATCTTGAAGGTCTTTATAGAACTGTTCAACTTCAGCTTCTCCAGCATTACTGGTCGGGGTATAGAGTTGGATACTATGGTATTGAAAGGAAGTCCTAGACTTTCTTTAAATAGGTCATCTTTAAATTCTCTCTGCAGTTTTATAAAATTTTTGTGTAGATGTCTTGCACATTTTTATTATATTTATTCTTCAGTTTTAGATGTTTTTTTTAAATGCTATTAAAGTACTGCCTTTTAAACATTTTCATTGTTTAGCTTTCTGTCATTGGTGTCAGGGCTTCCTGGTGGCTCAGATGGTAAAAAATCTGCCTGCAACGTGAGAGGCCCTGGTTTGAATCCTGGGTGGCAAGATCCGCTGGAGAAGGAAATGGCAGTACACTTCAGTGTTCTTGCCTGGAGAATTCCATGGACAGAGCAGCCTGGTATGCTACAGTTCATGGGGTCACAAAGAGTCGGACACAACTGAGCAACTAACAGTTTCCCTTTTTGGTATAAAGAAACGTAATAGTCTTTATTGAAGAATTGCTTTACCAATGGTCCATATTTCTTGATAGATTAAATGATTAATTCTACTCATTTATTACTAGTTAGAAAAATTTTCTCAAGTTTTTTTTTCTCCGTTAGTTTCATCTTTTATATATATTTTTTGCCTTATTGAACTTGTACATCCCAGAACAATGCTCAAGAATGGTCATAGCATTTTAAAAAACCCTGAGCCCAACAAGGTAAAACTCACAGAGTATGGCATTCAATTAAAAAAAAGTACTAGGTATGTAAAGGAGTAGGAAAATACAACCTAGAATAAGGAAAAAATTCAATAGAGAAGAGACCCAGAAATTACACAGATGACAAAATAGTAGATAAGTACATTAAACAATCATTATAACTATATTCTTGAGCCAATCTTTGCATGAAATGTTCCCTTGGTATCTCTAATTTTCTTGAGGAGATCTCTAGTCTTTCCCATTCTATTGTTTTCCTATGTTTCTTTGCACTGATCACTGAGGAAGGCTTTCTTATCTCTCCTTTCTATTCTTTGGAACTCTGCATTCAAATGGGTGTATGTTTCCTTTTCTCCTTTGCTTTCACTTCTCTTCTCTTCACAGCTATTTATAAGGCCTCCTCAGACAGCCATTTTACATTTTTGCATTTCTTTTTCTTGGGGATGGTCTTGATCACTGCTTGCTGTACAGTGTCACAAACTTTGTGGTGATGGATGTTAACTTGACATTGTGATGCCCATTTGCAATATATACAAGTATCAAACCATTATGTTGTACACCTGAAGCTAATATAATGTTGGATGTCAACTCTACCTCAATAAAAAAGAAGACCTTTTCATATATATGAAACCTTAAATACTTATCCACAAAAGTGTAAGAAATGTTAAAGAAAGTCCTCCAGGCAGAAAAAATGTTACCCAATAAAATCTGGATCTTTATGAAGTAATGCAGGGTATAAAAGATACTGATATGGGTAAATATAAAAGTTTTGTTTGATTTTCTATTTTATTGAAAGTGAAAATTTTTCATTTTTTGATTTGCTGACAGTTTACCTCTGTAGAAAGAAGTGGAAGGCAACAGAGGAACTCTTATTCTGACCTTAATTTTGATTAAATAGAGGAGAACTCATTTATGAAATAGAAGGGAAGAATAATTTTATAAATAGTGATCATGTTATTTAAAAGTTAAGAATTGTCAAAGAGATTCTGGACATTGTTAGACATGTACAAGAAATACATAAAATCCCTGTTTCAATATGATCAGCAGAAAACAAAAAATGTTCCTAAGGTAAGAGATGATACAAATAAAATTAGCCTAACAGGTTGACAGAAAACCACTCTTATGAGTAAAATTCTGACAATGCAGTTTGCTGTATGTTAAACTTTTAAAAAATTAATTATTTTAGATATAATCACTCTTTTTTAGACTTCCTGCCCATTTAGATCAACACAGAGCATTGAGTACAGTTTCCTGTGCTATACAGTATGTTTTCATTAGTTACCTATTTTATATTTTACCTATACCTATTTTATACATAATAGTGTGTGTATGTGTATATACGTATATATATACAGGTGAAGAATCCACCTGCCAATGCCAATGCAGGAGATAGGGGTTTGATCCCTGGGTTAGGAAGATCCCCTGGAGAAGGAAATGGCAACCTACTCCAGTATTTGTGCCTGGAAAATCCCATAGACAAAAGAGCCTGGTGGGTTTGTGGAAGAGTCGAATGTGACTTAGTGACTAGACAACAACATTAGTGTGTAAATGTTGACTCTAACCTCCCAACTCATCGCCCCTCCCCTCTTCCCTTGGTGTCCATAGTTTGTTTTCTAAGTTTGTGTCTGCATTCCTGTTTGGGAATAAGTTCACCTGTACCATTTTTCTAGATTCTACATATGAGTGATGTTATATGATATTTTTCTTTCTTCATTCAGAGTTAAGATTTAAAAAGACATCTTAAAGCATGTATATATAATTATTCATTTTTCTCATCACTGCAGAAGTTGAGAAAGCTTAAAAGAATGTATATATGGGAAAGTTAAAGTAGCTAAAAATTCAGGTAGAAAATATGGAAAGAATAGATATGTGGATATTCTGTACATAGTATATAAACAGAAGTTAAACATTGGGGAAGTTTGAACATAGTTGTCAGATCATAAAAGGGCAGGTACAGAACTTTGGAACTGTGTCTGTCCTATAGTACACACTCAGGAAGTAATAATTGAATAAATGAATACAACAGAGAAGCATAGAAATATGATCTAGGAAGCTTAAAGAGAAGAACAATTTATTGTAAAAATTGATAAAGAAAGTTAAAATGGTAACTTCCCTGGTGGTCCAGTGGCTAAGATTCTGTGCTCCCAGAATCCTGTAGGGTAGGGTAGATGATATAGGAATAGCAGAGCCACTGAATTTCTGAACCAGATTGGATTCTTCTATCAATAGGAGCAAATGATTTTCAACACAGAAAGTATGGAACACACATAGTTGGAAATTGAATGTTAAATACTTAGTGTATAATATAGGGACTTTAAGTGGTATTATCTTCTAATAGAAAGATTTTGCATTTTTCTCTGCAAAACAGATGGAGAGTCTGCTGGAGTCAGTGGAGATCTCAGTGGAGATCACCTTAATCTAATCATGGTTTGTGTTACTTACAATTTTTTCAGGACTTAGTTTACCTCCTGTGTTCATTGTATAAAGTATGGTCCTCTGGGGATTTCACCTGTGAGCCGGATCTGTCTGACCACTCCCACCCCCATGTTCTGAATTCTAGTACTTAATGACTCCGCGTTTCAGAGTTTTAGCTTAGATTTTTAGCATTATCTTGCTTCTTATCCCCTTGCTAACATCTTAAGGGGAAAACAAATCATGTGTTTTGAGGCACTTCAAATCCAGTTTTGTCATGTGGCTCAACAAGACCATAATAAACTTATTTTCTAGCTCCTTAATAGCAACCCTCTGCCAGATCTAAACCCAGATTCTTTCTGTCCTATTATCAGCAATTATCCCAGGAGAAAAAAAGCACCTACAGATTAATAGATAACCTCTCAGAGATTCTGTCCTCTTCAGAATCTTAACCCCTCTTGTCTGTGCTGACAACTCCTAGATTTGGAAGCATTCACAGCCCTGTGAAGACTTAAAAATATATATTTTATCGGGGTTTATAAAAAATATATCATATTTAGGACAAATAAAAATTCAGTTCTGTTTTGTTATATTTTATATGGATTAATTTGGTAAAAATACAAAATTGTAGTGTTCTGCAAACTACATTCCCTCTAAAGCCAAAGTCATCCAATGAGTTATACATTCTTTGAGCTTGTTAATTTCTACTTTAAACAGTAAAAATTGCAAAATGCTTTTGAGCTTATTTCATAATTTCTAATACCACATACATGATAATAATATATTATTATGAAAGTGGATTTTTTTTCAGTTTCAATAAATTTAAAAGTTACATGAAATAATAATGCTGGCTCAGATGCTGTTTGAAGGATTTCACATCTCTACAAGATGTAAAGTGTGATTTTTCTGTTTTTGAAAGTGACAGAAACTACCTATTTATTTTTGAGTGACTGCGAAGGAATAAAACATGAAGGAAAGAATAGAGAAGCACCAGCTTCAGCATAGTGAAGCATATAGTTTCAAAGATACAGTGAGAGGTGGATTTTTTAGTAGATCAATGTTCCTGAAAAAATGAGCAGAGAACGAAATATATAACTATTTACTAGGTGTTAAATTCTGAAGTGTTAAATACAAATATAAAATTCTGAAATAAAAATAGTGAAGTGTATAAAAACAGGAAAATAAATCCTCATCCTTTTTGTATATAAAAAGAACATTACTGTTGGTTATATGCTTTAAATTATTAAATGAATACAAATGACTGAATTGTGTAATAAATTTGGAGTATAATATAATGAGCATTAACTAATTGCTAATTAAAATTTTAGATTATCACCTTCCTCTAGCCTATTAATTTGCATCTTCAATGCATATAAGGAATTATATTTAAGAAAATGTGAATCATTTTACTAGAAATTTTATTAATCCAGGATTGCCACATAATCAATTTAAATAGTTAATGTATTTCTAGTTCATGTATTAATAATCAGGTAGTAACAAATAATACTATATAATTGACCAAATATCTTACATACTATTGATATTACAACCTGCTAGGTATGAATCAGGGCAAGAACTGGTTCTGAATTTAACTTTAGAGTGTAGCTAATAAAGTCAAAGAGTTAGTTGCTCAGTCACGTCCAACTCTTTGTGACTTCATGGACTTATAGCCCACCAAGCTCCTCTGTCCGTGGGATTCTCCAGGCAAAAATATTGGAGTTGGTTGCCATTCCCTTCTCCAGGGGATCTTCCTGACCACTCCTGTATTCTTGCCTAGAGAATTCCATGGACGGAGGAGTCTAGTGGGCTACAGTCCATGGGGCTGCAAAGGGTCGGACACGACTGAACAGCTAACACTTCCACTTTGTTAGGCATACTCTAATGTTAAATTCAGAACCAATTCTTGTCCTGATTCATAATTAGCAGGCTGTAATTTGCCCCTAAATATGTTTAAATAATGTATGCAGAGCCATATTACTTTCCGAGTTCATATAATCAACCCTTTTCCCATTTTAATGTTTCATTGTTAAAATCTTTTACTATATTCCATTTAAAATGTTTAAAAAATAAATATGTCTCTATTTAATGATAGCCATATATTTTTTTAAATTATTTTTTAAATTTAAATCTATTTACTTTTTAATTGAATGATAATTGCTTTACAGAATTTTGTTCTATACGCTTATTGCAGAGTTATTTATTGTGCCCCTTGTATTGAGAAAAATAAGCGATATATACCTCTTCTTTCAACATGTTTTTTATTTCTGGCCTTCACAAGTCCCTGAAATTTGTGATGAACTACCCAACTTGACTAACCGATATGCTGCTTTCTTGTCAAGAACAGAAAGAACTACTAAAGTATCAGATGTGGTAAGAACGCTTTTCTAACCAAATGTGTTTGTAATTTAGGAATCGTGAGGAGACTGTGTAACATAAACATCATATAGGACCTGAGAGTGGTACCTGGTGGTCCACTGTGACATCTTCAGCTAGTGTGAAACTTCCATATTTTTAAAGTTCAGTGAAATTCTTGAAGTTAATCAGAAGTCTAACATTGCTCCATGAGAAAATATTATATGTAATATTTCCTTTAGGGTCAGAGAGAATCCATTCTTAGGACAAATAGGAAAATTCAACTTGTATGTGAAGTGGAAGATTTACTTTAAGTTCAAATCAATTTACTCATAAGTGCAAATATTTACCTTTTTCAGTTTGAATCTCTCTTGAAATTTAAGACTCTTGAGCGACATTTTTTATCCCTGTTAATCTGTGTTTTAAACTGTGTTGATGTGAACTTTGCTACCTGAATTTCCCTTTTTTTTAAATAAATAGCTAATATTGAATAAATTGAAATAAGGAAAGCATGTGAAATTTAAAACTATATACTTAAGTAATTCTTTCAAATTAAATTTATTAAAAGATCAAAGTGAAATTTAAAGTTAAAAAGTTAGAACTGTATGTACAGATATTGTTAAAATAAATTTTTATAGAAATTAGACTATCACAGGATATTATTAGTGATAAGAGCAAAATAGGACCATTAAGCAGGTTTTAAAGTATAGCCAGTCAACCAGAGAAGTAGCACTGCTTGCTGAACTAAAATTCTACTGGGTACATAATTCCAAGAGTTCATTTACAGTGTTTTCAAATGGTGAAGTAACTTACAAGTGTAGGAAGAACTCATTTAAATGAAGTACAAATGCACGCCTAGTTAAATATAGCTGTGAATGTTTAGGAATTTATAGAAATAAAATTAATTTGGTGAGATTCATTCATGAATGGACTTATTTTTTTTCTAAGACATTAGTTGACTGAATCTGAGGGATGGAGTCAAAATTAGCATTAGATCTAGCAGTGTCTTGACTTTTAAGAGATTCTCATAATTGTTTTAGCAAATTATTTCTTCATCTCGAGGAATTTTAGGGTTGTGCTGTGATTCTCAAGTGAGTTATTGTTATACATACCTTTGGATCCATTGTGAAGTATGTCATGAGTAATTTATTACTAATATAAAGCTTTTTAGGGCTTTCCTGGTAGCTCAGTTGGTAAAGAATCAGCCTGCAAAAAACTCTGCAGGAAACCAGTGTTTGATCCCTGAGTTGGTAAGATCCCCTGGAGAAGGAAATGGTAACCCACCCCAGTATTCTGGCCTGGGAAATCACATGGACAGAGGATCCTACAGTCCATGGGGTTGCAAGAGTCAGACTTGACTTAGCAACAAAGCCTCTATAAAGTTTTTAACCTTTGGAATATTCAGAATGAATTTAGAGTTATTTCTATTGTAGTATTATAGCTACTGGGAAAAACCAATGCAGATTTCTGAAGGTAATGCATAGGAATGTATATGTAAATGTTACACCTTATGTTTGTAGTGAAAAAAAGATGATTGAGAGATCTGTTCTAGAGAAAGATGAGTTGCCTGCCAGTTGTTTTTATTTAACTTATGCTTGCTTCTTTTACCATTTATCTCTCACTACGTTTGGAAACTCCTTTTTATTTAAAAAATAATTTGTGTTGAGATATAGTTGATTTATAGTGTTGTTAGCTTCAGGTGTGTACAGCAATGTGACTCTATTATACGTACATCCATTCTTTTTTGAGATTCATTTCCCATATAGGCCATTACAGAGTATGAAGTCAGGTTCCTTGTGCTATGCACTAGATTCTTATTAGTTATCTATTTTATATATAGTAGTGAGTATGTGTCAGTCCCAATCTTCCAATTTATTCCTCCCCCTCTTATCCCTAGTAACCATAAGTTTATTTTCTACATGTGTAGCTCTATTTCTTATTTGTAGATAAGTTCATTTTTAGCCTTTTTTGAAGATCCACGTATCAACAATATCATATAATATTTGTCTTTCTCTCTTTAACTTACTTCACTCAGTAGGACAATCTCTATGTCCATCCATGTTGCTGCAAATGACAATATTTCATTTTTTATTGGCTGAGTATATTCCATTATATATATATGTACCACATCCTCCTTATCTGTTCCTCTGTTGATGGACATTTAGGTTGCTTACATGTCCTGGCTATTGTAAATAGTACTGCAGTGAACAGTGGGGTGCATGTATGCTTTTGAATTATGTTTTTCCTTGGATATATGCCCAGGAATGTAATTGCCAGATTATACGGTAGCTTTATTTTTAGTTTTTTGCAGAACCTCCATGCTGTTCTTCATGGTGAATTTACATTGTTACCAGTAGTGTAGGAGGGTTCCCTTTGTTCTAGACCCTTTTCAGTCTTTATTGTTCGTAGATTTTTTAAATAGTATTTTCTTTTTTGGCAAGAAACACTTGCATTTAAAACTATTGGTTGGGATTCAGCTTATCCAAAAAGTAACATAGTTTAGTCACATAGAATTCTTTGGATTTTGAATCCTTTCTACAAATGAGAATACTTTTCAAACATGTGGATATATAATATGTATCTATTGAAAAATTCAGATTATTGATTTCAATATATCAATATTGATTTCAAACTTATATTGATAAAATAATGGGATTAATTTTAAAATTTTCTTATCAAAATATTAGAACATTTACCTCCTGTATATTTACATTTTATATATATGGATGTGCAACAGTCTTGAAGGAATGCATATAGTTTAATTTTCAATATATTACATAAGATATTTACATAAAGGTACTTAAAAACCCAGACTTCTGGTTTCATATGAAAGAACATATATGTATGTACACATATATGTCTGTATCTCCCTTCTTTTTACAAGGTCCCAATGAAATAACTTAAAAAAAAAAACTACAATATAAGCATTAGTTGAATATAAAAAGACAAAGATATTAAAAATATGATAAATTGAAGCTAGACACAAGCCAAACATCTGTTTATTAGGCATTCCAGGAGCAGAATGCTAGGATGGTAGGAAGTATTTGATATAAAAAACAGTAAGTTATCTTGAAGGGAATAAAGACATGTCTTCAATTAGAAGAGCTCAACAAAATACCACAGACAGATTTTCAAAGACATTTATTTTTTTCTCATTCTCTTGCATTTTCAGAAGACTGGAAATAAAATACCCTTGAAGCTTCCCCAGAGGAAAGTAACTGGGTCACCTACAATGGGATGAGAAACATACTGTTATCAACACTTTCTCATCAGCATTAGAGACTTTTCAGAGCAGGGAATGATGGAATAATATTTTCTAAAATTTCTAAGAGGAGATAATTTTGGACATATTGACAGAATTCTGTCTCTACCCAAAGTTTCAATTAAATGAAACAAGAAAATAATTTTCTGACATGCAATAGCTTGGAAAGCTTAGTAACTCCACATCCCCATATGTGAAGATGGTCCAGAAAAATTAAAAAAAAAAAAAAAGGGAACAAGAGAAGGGTGACATAAACATTGAGAACATAAATTGAGAATTTCTGGATGAAGTAGAGAAAAGTGGAAAAAATTAATAAAGAAGACATTTTAGTTCATGCTTGGGACATTCTTCAAAAGTCAGGGGTTTGGTGACCACAGAGTTTCATTTACTTCTCTGTTTGGCTGCACTATTTGGTTTGATAGGAAATTATATTGATTGATTTGAAATCAATCTGTATACATTGCAGAGGACTTAATTATAGTATAACAATATAAATATTAGAAACCTTAATATCATTAATAAAGTAATAGATCAAGAAGTGTAAAGTAGGAGACAGAATATGTTGGGTCTTTTATTTCATAGTGCAGAGCTAACAGATGTTATCAAAAATTGAGAAACTACAGTATTAAGCCCTTCCTTATATTTAATTTGTAATGGTAAAATCCGAAAAAAAAATCACACCTCAAACTAAAAAACACAATTAATACTAATTGTGTTTTTTATTTATTGTGTGAATTATTTCTTGGAATGGAACCAGGGAGAGGTTGAGGATAATTTTACCATTTATTTTGGACTCTTTTATTGATTTGATTTTTATTCATGATGTGAAGATATTTTTAAATAAAAGTAAGAATAATACTCATGATTTATGATGAGTATGCATTTGGAATGGCATTATGACATACTGGTGCCTGTACTGACTCATTTCTCTGCAAACAACCAAAATTCTAGATAAAATAGAAACAAAACATATTCATGAATGCTTCCAAGAATTAGAAAGAGAGGAAGAGTACACAAGCTAAATTAAGGAAGGACCCAGAGTGGCCAGTAGAGCCCTGAAGCCAACTCTCACCTTGAGGGTGTTTGCCAGGCTAGATGACCTTGAGGTTTTATTTGTACAGCCTCAGAGACCTCCAGAGAAAGAAAGAAACCTAGGCAGGTTAAGAGTAAAATGCAAATAAGTCTACTTTTCTTACATACCAAAGAATTTAAAGGAAGTTGGCTGGTGTTGAACTTTTGGTATAGAATGTGTGTTAGGGGAATCAGCCCTGAAATCCTGTTATATTTCACCTTCACTTAATGAGGTGAGTTGTTAACACAAAATACCTGTTAAAGATATTAATGAAATAAATTTTATTAATAAAAATAAGAACTAGTGCTTATAATGTGCTTGTTCTATTCCAGAGACCATTTCAAACATAAAGCATGGTACTCATTTGAATATTATAATTATGGCCATCTTTTAAAATGAGGAAACTGAGTTTAAAGTTTTTTAAGTGGCAAAGTGGTCATTTCAAACTGAGGCAGTCTATCAGTAGGATCCACTCTCTTAGGGATCTTTTTCTGCTCCTTTCCTCTAACTTGAAGAATTAAACTTAACTAGAATAAATATGACAATACAATAGATGATTTTTGTGATTTAAGACCAAAGAGATATAACTGTGAAGATCTCAGACATTATTATAAAGGATAGAACTTTTTTTTGAAATGCAAAAGAAAGAAAAGGTTATGTTTATTAGAAACTGATGGAGGATTCAGCGTTATGAAACAATAGTGGAGTTAGTAGCTTTCCTTTAGTTACCGAGGCCAAAAATTAACTAAGGAATATTTCTGTAGTGGAAAAGTCATTGGAAGAATTTGATGTACTTTCTCAGGGGCATCATTTGGTTAGTGGCAACCTACTATAAAAAAATCACAAAATTATAGCACTTTATAAAAATTAACAAATGAAACACATTAAAATTGCTTGCTGAACAGTTGTGCTACCACTTTTATCACTTGACAAATGGTTTTATAATACTTACACTTGAGACTGAAGGACATTTTAAAAGTAAATTTCAATTTATGTTTATTCCTATGTTAAATTTATGTTTATTTGATTCGTTAAATATTTTGAATATCATCCCTGAATAAAGTTTAAGAGCAAGTGCTTTGGCATCAGGGAAATGCTTTTCTAGTCTCTACATCTATTTTTTCAAATGTTAAATAGTGATGATAAATTTAGGCATAACCTGATGGAGTCATAGTAAGAACTAAGTGTCTTACTGCATACAACACTTATTTCATTGTGTTATCCATAGTAAGCTATAAGTAAGTTAGCTATAAAAATTGTGGATGGCAGGGTTATGGCTCAAAGCTAAGTAAATACCATTTCAAAGCCTGTGCTCTCTTTTCATCTTTTTATAATATGGATGAGGAGAATATATTAAAATATGGTAATATCTTTTGCTTTTTATATTTCCTTGTGACATTCACCTTCCACAACCAGAGGCACCCTCTATCTTGCATGGTATTGCTGTGTTAGGAATGCAAAGCAGCAGAAAGAAGAAATGTTCAGTTTTTTACTTTGGAAGCATTTCTCGACGCTCATTTCAGAGACAATAGTTGTGGGGGCCATGGCTTTATTTGTTGTTGTTCAATTGCTAAATCATCTCCAACTCTTTGTGACTGCATCAACTGTAGCATGACAAGCTCCTCTGTCGTCCACTATCTCCCAGAGTTTGCTCAAATTCATGTCCATTGAGTCGGTGATGCTATCCAACCATCTCATCCTCTGTTACTCCCTTCTCCTCCTGCCTTCCATCTTTACCAGCATCAGGGTCTTTTCCAATGAGGTGGCTCTTTGCATCAAGTGGCCAAAGTATTGGAGCTTCAGCATCAGTCCTTCTAATGAATATTCAGAGTTGGTTTCCTTTAGGATTGAGTCGTTTGATCTCTTTGTCATCCAAGGGACTCTTGATAGTCTGCAGCATTGCAATTCGAAAGTGTCAGTTCTTCAGCTTTATGATAGAGCCTTAAAAATAATGAAAAATATTTTCTAATTTTCAATTTTCTTTAAATATTCTAGAGCTCGAGTTGACTAAGAGATCCAACTTCCATATAAATTAGCTATTTATGGACAAAAAACTCAAACTCTTAGCATATAATAAAAATATTTCATTATTCACCAACAAGTTTGCAGGTTTGCTAGAGCAGTTTACTTCAGGCTGCAGGTTTGCTGGGGAGACGCTGCTTCACTGATGCCGTTTCACTGGGGTGACTCTTAGGAGCAGTGGGAGGAAGCTAGCTGGAGTATGTTCTTTTCATAATGATGGCAGAGCTAGAAGAGTTTTACTGTAGCAAAGAGAAGAGGAACATTCAGGATAAGGGAATTTTCCTGCTACATTGACTGAGAAAGCTCATCCTAGACTGGAAGACTAGAAACAGCAAAAGGAATTGAGATTTGAGTCCGAGGCTAGTTTCTTCCTGTCCCACATTATGGGTGAACTCTGGTGAGACTGGGGGTTGGGTAGTGGTGGTGGAATACTTAGAGACTCAGGTTAACTTGAAGACTCAGAAATTGAAGTATGAATCCCACTTCACATCTGAGAGCCTGGAAGGGTGTCTCCTTTCCTTATATTGGGTGGGTAGCTGCTGCAGACAGAAATGTTATAATGGTGTACTTAAGCAAAGAAGGTCTATATCAGTCAGGATCTAGTCAGGAGAAAGAGCCACAGTAGTTATTTTGAGGTAGGGTGGTACATGGAATTGTGGATAATGGAGAACTCAAAAAATCAAAGAGTGAACACTGAAGTATCATGGAACTAGTGACAAACAACACCACCATCCTTAGACCTTGGGGAGCAAAGGGAATTGATTAGAATAATCAAAACTTGAAATCTTGGAGAGACCTTTTAAGGTGATTTAAGTTTGTGAAGAGGATGCACAGCTCAGCTGGTGCTAGTGGCTCAGGAGCTCCAAAGTAAGAACCCTTGGGTCTGGGGCACAGATCTTTGTGATCCTGGAGATGGTAAAAATATGTTAGAAATGGGTTTCAGCTGAAATCCATAAGAATCAAAGTTATTCTGATTAAAAACTGTATTCTGTTACTTTTACTTTTAATCTTTCTTTTCTTACAGTATCTCACTAAACAGGTATAGAAAGTTCTTAGAGTTTTACATAGTTTTTAAAGTTTATTTTATTGGCTGCTAGTTTGCTTGTTGGTATCTCATCACTCACTGAATCATTGGTGGAGAAGAGCTCCTTAAAGTGACTTTTCTTACCGTAGGCCCATCAGTGTAAGTAAAGGTTTTTAGGAAAACGATTTCTGACATACTGAAGAGTGAGTCAGGCACAGTGCACTTACATACTTTCTTTTCTTCCATTACATTTTAAAGTCTCTATAAATTCTTCATATAATTGTCTAACCTCATTAGTTCAGAAAGTGGCCTTGTTATGCGAAGGAAAGAACGAGTGCTGCTGGATGCCATATTCCTCAAAGCACAGGCTGGTGAAGGAAACTGCTAAGCAAGATACCGTGTGATAAACCAGATTCTAGTAGCCTGCGTCTTGATTGCATACCATTGCCTGTGCACAGGTTGTGAGAAGAATGCAATTCTGCAGTTTTATGTTAGTTATTTTAATTGTCACACGTAAATGTCAGAGGCAGATGATAACTTTATGAAGAAATGATTTTATTTTTTCTCTTTGATAAAAAATGTTGCACATTACTGTGTTTTGAGGATAAAATCTGTCTTTAAAGATAACATGTTCATTTAAAGCGATCAACAGCAAAATGACTCATATTTTATATAACTTCTGAGACTTAAGCTGTTTGTGGTATTCATCCCAATCTGATTCCTACATTTTATATCAACCATTCATTGTTTTATACCTTATATGAGAATTGAGGGTAAGGATTAGGGGCAGGAGGAGAAGGGGACGTCAGAGGATGGATGAGATGGCTGGATGGCATCACTGACTCGATGGACATGAGTTTGAGTAAACTCTGGGAGTTGGTGATGGACAGGGAGGCCTGGTGTGCTGCGATTCATGGGGTTGTAGAGTTGGACATGACTGAGCGACTGAACTGAACTGAACTGATGTTAAAACTGATATGGAAATGACTAATCAAGACCTTAACTCCATCATTTAAGTCCTTGATGCCAACATGACTATATATACATTCCTACGCGTGGTAGAGTGATGGCATTAATACCATTGAAATCTCTGTATAGTAAATTCACAACTAATGAAACACAACATTTAGAAATTGACTTCAATGCCTAGTTATCTTAGGATGCATGTATTCATGAGTTATAAACCATTTCATTATATTTAAGTGTTTAAGAATTCATCTTTTTTCAAAGTTATCTTCATTGATGAAGAAAGTTATAGCCTGCAATGTTGGATTTATTTATAGAAATCTGATTTCACTGACGTGGCTAGCATAGTCATCTTTTGACCAATTCAGAGTATTGAACTTTTGAGTATGTGATCATCATTATATACAAAAATATGTATTTCTGTTTGGATTTCTAGGGGTAAACAATAATTCCATTCTATTTTTTTAATAAATATCTAAGAGAAAAGGCATTTTTCCATCACATAAATTTAAAACATAGGTATAAATATTGTATTTGTATCATCACCACAAGCATATAGGGAACAAATATAGAAAAATCTTAACAGGTTCATATAAGCTTAACTGATATTAATGGAAAAATAGAAAATGAGGGAAAAGGAAAAAGGACAGAGATGTGCATGGGAGTATGAAGAAGAGATAATGGGAAGAAGTACTCACATTGTAAAGTTTGAAAGGGTACAGAGTAACATAAGAAAAAGCTAAAGCAGAAGCATGTTGGAAAACTTGCAACTAGATTCAGTTGCTACTATGGGAGTTTGAGCAAGCTCGGAGTTGGTGGACATAGGAACCTGGCCTGCTCCAGTCCATGGGGTCGCAGAGTCAGACACGACTGAGCGACTGAACTGATGGGAAGGAACTGAGGCTTCTGCAATGACAAAGCAGATTCAATGGAAGAAATTCCTTCTTCTGCCAGCCTTGTAAAGCCCTGTAGCACCTCCTGTTGGCCAAGTCTAACAAGGAATTCCATCTGACAAAGCACAAATAGAGATTGCAGATTTCTAGGTTTGGAGCTGGGACAGCAGATTAAAATCTGGTACATTTCACCACTTTGACTGCTTAGCATCTTAATTGATCTTTCCACTCATTTGGAGTTACATACACTGTTCCAAACAACTCTGTTTCTGCCCCAAACAGTACAACTGTCTTCTGTATAACATGTTTTCTCCTTGCGCAGAATGAGAAGGCTCAAGTTTCCAACAGTGACTGTCTTCATCTCTGGCAAATTTAGTCATAGACCATCAAAATTTTTTGTTATCTAAATACTTGAATAAGTTGTTAAGTTGCAGTTGTTCACTATTACATGGTAAGTCACGTATTGTTAATTTCAATGAAATTTTTAGAAAATAAGGAGAAGGCAAAGAAGGAAAATGAAACTAGTTAATGTGCACATATAAACACACACACAAGGAAATTTATATGAATAGCTGCCACAACCTTTGTTCTTTTTTTGAAACGAATACTTTAATGCACCAAAAATAAAAACCAAACAAACACAACTATTTACAGTCAATGGAAAGAGGTGTTGATTGGTATTGCTTAGGTATTTGAAGCCTGTAGCAAAAACATACTGTTAAATTTTTAAATGTCTTGACATTGTATTTGGAAATTTTGATTCGCCTGACCCAACCATGAAAAATGTCCTTAACCAATCTATGAAACATATTTTCTTTCCAGATCATTAAGAAGTGTTCATTGATAGGGTTATGCACTATAGAACTGTTCTTTGGACACTAAAATAAAAATAGTAATTCAGAAAATGGAATATTTGTTTCCTGTACCATAAACTTTTGCTGAATACACTTTAGGAAACTAGAGACAGCAAAAGAAAGAGGAGAATGAGGACAGGTGTGTGTTGTTCAGCTATCACTCACACTAACAATAAATCAATCCCTTTGAGACCTTAATGTTAACATATAGCTGAAGTATATCAGCTGGGAAAGAAACCAATCCCTTCTATGGTTATTTTATGACAAAGCAGTCTTAACTGAGGTCCAGTTTGTTAACTGAAGTTTGTTTGTTCAACACAATCCTCATTCTTACCTGGTCTGAGGCTGTGGATGATATTTCTGACTTATTTCTTCTATCACTCTCTCCATGTTTCTTTGGCTCTCAGCTGTTCAGGGTTCACCGTCTGGTGAATGACCAAACCTTCCCTTTGAATCTTCAGTGAGCCTTCCTTTTTTTTGTTTGATGTAATTTCCCATCAATTCTTAATATTGGAGATAGAAGTATTAAGAGGAATCCCAGAGAATACGCTAACAGAGTTCTTCCCGCCTTCCCTGTGTTGTAACAACTCAGATTCTACTTGTTCATTGTGACAATTCACCCCAGTCAGTAGAGTGACCTCTACTTTTTTCAGTGGCCCCAAGTGCTAGTTGATGATCTTAAATTTCAATTCTGTAGAACCAGAGTCGTGACTCTAGGTGGAAGCATTCCTCCCTCAGGAATCAGGGTTTTAAATGAGTAGAGTTCAAAATTATGGAGACAAGTGGCAAAAATTTTGTGAACTGTCAGGTGAGATAATGAGAAGAAATATTTGATACACATTGCATATTCTGCATCGTGTATGCTTAAAGAGGTCCTCTCAAGGTCTTGTCTCTCAATTGTCATCATTATTGTTTTCAGCTGGTCCTCTTGTTTGTTAGCTGCTTTTAAGTGGAGAGTTTGTTAGACCTAGTGAATTCTGTGAGGAAAAGCCCACATTTCTTTTGCTGAAATGAGTTTCTTGATCAGAAATAATGTTGTCTAAAATATCCTAACAGTAAATAAGCCCATTCTGTAAGTCCAAGGAAGGCAGCGTTGGCAAAAGAATTATTGGCAGGAGGACAAATGAGGTCTTGTAAGGAGCTTAATTTTTTTTTTTTTTTTTTAAAGGTTTTGGAGTCAGGTTATGCTGGGTTCTTAAAAGAGAGTAAGTGTTCTTATTCCCCCAATTCTGTCAAAAAGTCTGCTTATTTTTTGTATGATTGAGTTGCTCTTTCTTAAATGTTTGTAAGAATTTACAGTTAAAACTTTCTGGACCTGGTATTTTATTTGGGGGAAGGTTTTTAAGAAAAGATTCATGTCCCTTATCATTGTTTCTGATGCTTTGGCACTGCGGCCTTGTTGACCCTGAATAGACGGCTTCTCTAGCTTGAGGCAGTTGATAGAGAAAGCAAGTAGCGGGCAAGCGTGCTGTTTCTATGCAAACTAGCCAATCCAGGGCTCACGAGCTAACCTTCTTTCGGCCTCACACACTTGTAGCTATTTCTGCTCTAATCACCCTAGGGCCTGGTACCAGAGAACTAAAGATGGTACCCTATGCTCCAGAGTCTGCTGAAATTTTTCAAACTAGCCTGTTCTAAGCTTGCATACTCTGGCTTACCTGTTCCTTCCTGTGGAAACCTCAGTGAAGGCTCTCACCCATGTTTTCCCTTCATTTCTTCTTTCCCTGTGTGACCTCCGTGGTGCAGTGTGCTCCTCCTCCTGAGATCTGTGAGTATAACAAACTCTTTTTCAATAATGATAAATAATAATAAAACCAGCTCAGTAGATACTGGGCCGTTTACATTTCATATATTTTTTCTAGTTTTATTAATTCAACTTTTAGAGAAATATATCCATCATTTCAAATTATCAAGTTTATTTTCTTGAAAAAGTGGTTGCTATATTTCCTTTTTTTGTTTATAAGTTCTACAGTGATGGTGCCCTTTCCTCACCCCCTGATTTTGGTACTTTGCGTTTTCTTTCCTTCCTTCTTGCTTTCTGTAATCAGTCTTACTAGGCATTTTAGCTATAATAACAAAAAAAAAATCCTATTTTTTAAGGAAAACCTTTTGGCTTTGTTGATTTTCTCTGTGTTTATTTTCTGTTTCATTGATTATTTTATAATTTGTTTGTCCCTTAAGTTTGATTTGTTGTCCTTTTCTAGTTTCTTGAAATGGAAGCTAAGTCAATGATTTTCGGCTTCTTTTTGATTATATGTATTTTTAAGGCAATAAATTTCCTTCATACACTGCTTTAGCTGTATTCCACACATTTTCTGTTACTTAGTTTCAAGCATTCTTTAATTCACATTTTTTCTTCTTAGACCTATTTAAAAGGCTATTGTTTAATTTCCTTGAAGTGGACTCTTTTACCTAACCATTTGTTATTGATTTCAAGCTTGCTTCCATTATGGAAATAGTTATATACTCAGTTGTTTCAGTCTGTTAACAATTTAAATGTTTCCTTTATGGATCAGCATATATCAATGTTTTTTTGTATGTGAAGGGAATGACCCATCTTCACTTTGCGATATCTGTAGTACTTTCCTTAATTCATTAAAATTTTCTTAACAATGCATACTCTTTCATCTGCTGGCTCTCTTAATATCATGAGAGAGAACTAATTAGGAGAATCAGATTTATTTTGGAAAACCCATGGGGTCACAAAGAGTCGGACACGACTGAGCGACTGAACTGAGACTAACTGATTATATTTGACAATTAAGTTTTTGAAATTATTTTTGTGAATCAGTATGTGAATTTTAACTTTGATTAGGAATGTTATTTTTTGACAGAAAAGATGGCATAAAATAGGAGTTTAGTATTTTTTTCCTCAATGAGTCTTCTATGAACATCATTACTCAAGCATACCTTTTAAAACCTTAATTTCACTTTGGATCACTCTGTCACACATTTATTTTTTTATTTAAAAAAATTTTTTTTTAATTTTTTTTATTTTTCAGTGGGTTTTGTCATACATTGATATGAATCAGCCATAGAGTTACACTTATTCCCCATCCCGATCCCCTCTCCCACCTCCCTCTCCACCCGACTCCTCTGGGTCTTCCCAGCCCACCAGGCCCGAGCACTTGACTCATGCATCCCACCTGGGCTGGTGATCTGTTTCACCATAGATAATATACATGCTGTTCTTTCGAAACATCCCACCCTCACCTTCTCCCACAGAGTTCAAAAGTCTGTTCTGTACTTCTGTGTCTCTTTTTCTGTTTTGCATATAGGGTTATCATTACCATCTTTCTAAATCCCATATATATGTGTTAGTATGCTGTAATGTTCTTTATCTTTCTGGCTTACTTCACTCTGTATAATGGGCTCCAGTTTCATCCATCTCATTAGAACTGATTCAAATGAATTCTTTTTAACGGCTGAGTAATATTCCATGGTGTGTATGTACCACAGCTTCCTTATCCATTCATCTGCTGATGGGCATCTAGGTTGCTTCCATGTCCTGGCTATTATAAACAGTGCTGCGATGAACATTGGGGTGCATGTGTCTCTTTCAGATCTGGTTTCCTCAGTGTGTATGCCCAGGAGTGGGATTGCTGGGTCATATGGTAGTTCTATTTCCAGTTTTTTAAGAAATCTCCGCACTGTTTTCCATAGTGGCTGTACTAGTTTGCATTCCCACCAACAGTGTAAGAGGGTTCCCTTTTCTCCACACCCTCTCCAGCATTTATTGCTTGTAGACTTTTGGATAGCAGCCATCCTGACTGGCGTGTAATGGTACCTCATTGTGGTTTTAATTTGCATTTCTCTGATAATGAGTGATGTTGAGCATCTTTTCATGTGTTTGTTAGTCATCTGTATGTCTTCTTTGGAGAAATGTCTGTTTAGTTCTTTGGCCCATTTTTTGATTGGGTCATTTATTTTTCTGGAATTGAGCTTCAGGAGTTGCTTGTATATTTTTGAGATTAATCCTTTATTTCCTCATTTGCTATTATTTTCTCCCAATCTGAGGGCTGTCTTTTCACCTTGCTTATAGTTTCCTTTGTTGTGCAAAAGCTTTTAATTTTCATTAGGTCTCATTTGTTTATTTTTGCTTTTATTTCCAATATTCTGGGAGGTGGGTCATAGAGGATCTTCCTGAGATTTATGTCGGAGAGTGTTTTGCCTATGTTCTCCTCTAGGAGTTTTATAGTTCCTGTTCTTACATTTAGATCTTTAATCCATTTTGAGTTTATTTCTGTGTATGGTGTTAGAAAGTGTTCTAGTTTCATTCTTTTACAAGTGGTTGACCAGTTTTCCCAGCACCACTTGTTTTTTTTTTTTTTTTTTTTTAATTTTTATTTTTCAGTGGGTTTTGTCATACATTGATATTAATCAGCCATAGAGTTACACGAATTCCCCATCCCGGTCTCCCATCCCACCTCCCTCTCCACCCAGCACCACTTGTTAAAGAGGTTGTCTTTTTTCCATTGTATATCCTTGCCTCCTTTGTCAAAGATAAGGTGTCCATAGGTTCGTGGATTTATCTCTGGGCTTTCTATTCTGTTCCATTGGTCTATATTTCTGTCTTTGTGCCATTACCATACTGTCTTGATGACTGTGGCTTTGTAGTAGAGTCTGAAGTCAGGCAGGTTGATTCCTCCAGTTCCATTCTTCTTTCTCAAGATTACTTTGGCTATTCGAGGTTTTTTGTATTTCCATACAAATTGTGAAATTATTTGTTCTAGTTCTGTGAAAAATACCATTGGTAGCTTGATAGGGATTGCATTGAATCTACAGATTGCTTTGGGTAGAATAGCCATTTTGTCTGTCACACATTTATTTAAGAACATTGCTATGAGTTTTTTTTGTTTTATCATCTTTTTATATGAATGTATTAAAGTTAAGACATTTATTTCTTAAAGGTGGAGAGTCTTTCTTCATTGCTACCCTTCATGGTATGGTATCATGCTCAGTACACAGTAGATTCTCAGCATATAGCTTTACATTTAAGAAAAAATATAAATCAATTTAAAAATTGCTTTAAAATTAATTAAAAAATAAAAATAGTTAAAAACCAACAACAAAAGGAACGTACATAAATCAGAGCAGTACCTATCTCAAAGGAAGCATAGATGTACATAATTTAGAAATATTTAATTATCCTGAAAAGAAATGAAGTCTTTGTCAAATTAATATATAGTTCCCCCACAAACCCACTTGATATTGTCTATATAAAAATGGAGAGAATGGGTGTATCTTTTATGTTGTACCTTTCACCTGGTCTAGTTGTGTTTCTGTGCCTAGGATTTCTGAGGTCCATGGCTGATTGAGGTTAGAGTATTTCTAGCCTCTGTATCATGTAAGATAAGAGGTATCTGTACATGAACATGAATATATTTCTAAAAAAATTTATTTTTTGAAGTATATTTGATTTTCAGTGTGTTAATTTATGTTGTACAGCAAAGTTATTCAGTTATACATATATATATACATTCTTTTTCATATTATTTTCCATTATGATTTACCATAGGATATTGAATATAGTTCCCTGTGCTATACAGTAGGACCTTGTTGTTTAATCATTCTATATATAATAGTTTGCATCTTTAATCCCAAGCTACCAATCCATTTCTCCCTCACCCCATATGAATATACTTTTAAAATATGACATATATTGTATTTATATAGAATGACTTGTATATTGTTTAATTTTTAATCATCACTTTAAAAAGTTTTTTAGCCAGGCAAGATAAAAAAGTGAAAATCATTGTTTGTCAGTACTGAATATGTGTTTATATATTCTCAATTTGTTCTCCTATTTCCAAAATATTTCATGATCTAGCACTTTATTTTCCTGGAGCCTTATCTCATTTATGCTTTCTTTAGTTTGATGTGTTAATTCTTTTTTTATAGTGATGATTAACCACCATTACAATGGTTCTAACTGAGCTTCCAAGAATTCTCAGATTAGTTGTGTTTGCTTAAAAGTAATTTCTAGAAATATATAATGAGTGTCAATTTAACTTGAGATAAGTTTATCTCAGATAAAGATTACTTTGAAAATAACTATATAGAGGGAGATTTTCTTGCTCATTTGATTTCAAGCATTATATATATCCAGTTCAGATAAATCGCCTCAAAGAATTGGTTATCTTGCATGTATAGGTATAGATCTCAAAACTTACAAGTTTTGAAAATTATATTTTTAGGATCTGTTCGAAAAGAACAGTTTGATTTCAGCTTGAACATTATTAAGGTTTGCAATTATAATTTTATGTTATTTTTGATTAAAATAAACAGAATCAGGAAGAAACCTAAAAATATATTGTTGTCAATGTTAGATTTCATCTTTAACTTGCTCTTTTAAATTTGCTTATTACGTTTAAATATTTACACTTAAATTTCAAATTTAGCATAAGATCATATCATAAGATCATACAGAAAACATTGGGCTTTCTGTATGCATTTAGAAGCCTTAAAATTTGTATTGATTCTGTCTGATATTTGTTACACTGAAAGAGCAAGATAATGTCCCTGTATTGAATGAGTAGGTGTACCAGTCAGTTCAGTTCAGTCACTCAGTCATGTCCAACTCTTTGTGACTCCATGGAGCACCAACTCCTGGAGCTTGCTCAAACTCATGTCCATCGAGTTGGTGATGCCATCCAACCCTCTCATCCTCTATAGTCCCCTTCTCCTCCCATCTTCAATCTTTCCCAGCATCAGGGTCTTTTCGAATGAGTTGGTTCTTTGCATCATGTGGCCAAAGTATTGGAATTTCAGCTTCAGCATCAGTCCTTCCAATGAATATTCAGGACTGATTTCCTTTACGATTGACTGGTTTGATCTCCTGGCAGTCCAAGGGACTCTCAAGAGCCTTCTCCAACACCACAGTTCAAAAGTATCAATTCTTCAGCACTCAGCCTTCTTTATGGTCCAACTCTCACATCCATACATGACTACTGGAAAAACCATAGCTTTGAGCAGATGGACCTTTGTTGGTAAAATAACGTCTCTGCTTTTTAATATGCTGTCTAGGTTGGTCATAACTTTTCTTTCAAGGAGCAAGAATCTTTTAATTTCTTGGCTGCATTCACCACCTGCAGTGATTTTGGAGCCCAAGAAAATAAAGTCTGTCACTGTTTTCCATTGTTTTCCCATCTATTTGCCATGAAGTGATGGGATCAGATACCATGATCTTAGTTTCCTGAATGTTGAGTTTTAAGCCAACTTTTTCACTCTCTCTTCTCTTTCACTTTCATCAAGAGGCTCTTTATTTCTTTGCTTTCTACCTTAAGGGTGGTGTAATCAGCATATCTGAGGTTATTGATGTTTTTCCCAGCACTCTTGATTCCAGCTTGTGCTTCATGCAGCCTGGCATTTCTCATGATGTACTCTGCATATAAGTAAAATACACAGGGTGACAATATAACAACCTTGACATACTCCTTTCCCGATTTGGAACCTGTCTGTTGTCCCATATGTCCAGTTCTAACTGTTGCTTCTTGATCTTCATACAGATTTCTTGGAAGGTAGGTAAGGTGATCTGGTATTCCCATCTCTTGAATTTTCTACAATTTGTTGTGATCTACACAGGCATGCTGCTTTCCATGGAGTTGCAAAGAGTTGAACGTGACTGAGTGACTGAACTGAACTGAACACAGTCAAAGGCTTTGGCGTAATCAATAAAGCAGAAGTAGATGTTTTTCTGGAACTCTCTTGCTTTTTCTGTGACCCAACAGACGTTGGCAATTTAATCTCTGGTTCCTCTGCCTTTTCTAAATCCAGCCTGAACATCTGGGAGTTCACGGTTCACATATTGTTGAAGCCTGTCTTGGAGAATTTTGAGCATTACTTTGCTAGCATGTGTGATGAGTGTAATTGTGCGATAGTTTGAATATTCTTTGACATTGCTTTTCTAAAGGATTGGAATGAAAACTGACCTTTTCCAGTCCTGTGGCCCACTATTAATGTAGTGGGTATATGTAGTGGGTGAGGAGGTGTATGGCCCACTATTGGCCATACGCATAATCAGTAGGTGTATGGCACACTATTAATGATATTTGGGAATAGTAAATACTTAGAATGATGTGCTATTTTCATGCACTGAAACTTTAATTGAGAATTAAAACTGGAGTGGGTTGCCATTTCCTTGTTCAGGGGATTTCCAGACCCAGGATTCAAACCCACATATCCTCTGGCTTCTGCATTGTCAGACAGATTCTTTGACCCCTGAACCATTTGCCCCAGTGTTTCTTGGCCATGGCTTAGCATAAGCTAGTGACTTTTAAAAAATACCAATGCCAAGGCCCCATCCCTTACATACTAGGAATTAATTCTTGTGGTATGGGACCCAAGAATCCATGTTTTTATATGTAACTCCATGGCTGATTCATGTCAATGTATGACAAAACCCACTACAATATTGTAAAGTAATTAGCCTCCAACTAATAAAAATAAATGAAAAAATAATAATAAATAAAACTCTCAGACAATTTTAGTACAAGTGCAAGTTGGAAACAGTTGGAATATCCTGTGATTTACACTAAATTTTACCCAGTGTTCACCCTCCCTAATTTCTAACTAGTTTAAATCCAAGCATTTGTTTACTAATGCTTTTGTTCATTTATTAGTTAAACAATTCAACATATACTTATTTAGGGTCTATTATGAGTATTTGTAGATGTTAGGAACTCAGAGGTAGACAAGACATAGAAGATTTTTGCCCTCATGGAGATAATACTTTTGTGCAGAGGGGATAAAGGCTATAAGTTAAAAAAAGTTACATGTTTTTTTTTGTTATTATGAGTAATGAAGAGAATCAAATACAATGCCGTGTAATAAGAGAGGAGTGACAGTGATATAGGGTGGGTTGATACTTCCAGAATGTTTCTCTGATGAAATGAATAAAAAGCTAAAGAATGAGAAGAAGCCAGTGGTGAAAAGAGCCTGAGGAAGAAGCCAGTGGTGAAAAGAGCCTGAGGATGATTGAACCAGACAGAAGGAATGCATAGCATCATACCCCTAAGGAGGGAAAGACTTGATATATTTGAGGAACAGAAAGGAAACCAGATGTATGGCTTTCAGATGAGAAAATCACTTCTTACTTGAATTGATACTGTCTCAGTGATAATGTATCATTTCTGTCTGATCTATCTAAAAAGGTTTTTTTTTTTTTTTTTTTTTTTTTTTTTTAGTTTTTAGCGATTTGATTATGATGTGTCTGGGGGTAGATTTACATGGTTTTATCTTATTTGAGGTTCTTGAATCTGTTGGTTTATATCTTTTGTCAAATTTGGAATTTTTAGCCATTATCCCTTCACTCTTTCTTTTTTTCTTTTGAGGCTCTTACATAAAAAAGTGTTAAATCTTTTGGTACCTGCAGATCCCTAAGGCTCTGTTAATTCTTTTAAGATCTATTTTCTCCCTGTTTTTCTGTTTGGGTAATTTCTATTGATCTAAGTTCACTGATTATTTCATCATCTCCATTCTTTCATCTAGCTCATCCACTGTAGTTTTTGATTTGTCATTATATATTTCCATTCTACAATTGTCATTTAGTTTTTCTTTTTTTATTCTAGAGTTTTGCCAGGGGTTTCTAATTTTCCATTCATTTCAAGAATGATGTAATTGCTTGTTTGTACTTTTGTATGGTGTCTGCTTTAAAGTCCTTGTCAGACAATTCCAGCATCTGCTCCATTCTGGTGTTGTCATCCAGTGATTAGCTTTTCTCATTTGAGTTGAGATGCTCCTCTTTGTTGATATGATGAGTGATTTTGGGCTTTGTCTGGACATTTTCAGTACTGTGTTATGCAATACTTAAATCTTCTATTTTAGTACAGTCAGCTTATTTGAATTTAGAGCACACATCCTTGGCCACTTTTTTAGACTGTGATTCAAGTGTCAATTTAGTATCTAGGTTATTCTGGTCTAGCCTGTTTGTATGCTACCCAGCAGTCAATTTAAAGCCTGCAAGGTTGTTCACATAATATTTTTTTCTCAGAGGTTTTGTTTTGTTGTTTTTTGGTTTCATCCATGAGCCAGTTGGGGGGTGTGCCCAGGACTCCATACACAGGTTTAAACAATTCCTTTCTTCAGCTGCCTCTCTTCTGTACTCCCCCCTCTATCTTGGAGAAGGTGAAGCGCTGCCTCTTTGTTGTCGTTTACTTATTACAGAGTGAGGTCGAGTGTCAAGGTTCTGCCTTGTAGTTTCTCGAGCACCAGTTGGGGAGTGGGAGAGGTTTCATTCTTGAGCACAGTGCACAGATGCCCCATAGGGCTCTGCCTGACATCTAATGTCTCTGCAACATCTAATGGGGAAGAGACAGGTGCAGATTCTGTAATAGGAAATTGTTTCTTTGCATGTGTCCCATAATTTCTGCAGGCTTGCTTTCTTCTGCATGAATGAGTCTACTTTTGAAACTATTGAAACATTTCCATTATTATATTTTTTAACTGTGGGATTCTATGTTTGTTTGACTTTTTGATGGTTGTTGTTTATTTGCCAAACTTCTTGTTTTGTTCATCCATTATTTTACTAATTTAATTTAGTTGCCTGTGTTGTCTTATAGTTCACTAACCTTCCTTAAAATTATTCTGAATTCTCTACAGTTCACATATCTCCATTTCTGTAAGGTCAATTATTGGGGCTTTATTGTTTTCTTTGGTTGTTGTATTTACTGACTGCGTGTGTATGTGACTTAGTTCTGCAGATGTGCAAAGCTGATGGTTGGGATTACTCCTTGGGCATTGCAGGTATGATCTTGGTCCACCAAGACCTGTGTGTTGGTTGTCATAAGCCTCTTCATCTCTTCTGTCACAAGCAGATACCCTTGTGGCTGGCCCCCATAGATTCCCCTGAAATTCTTGTGGAATGAGATCAGAGTTGAGGCTCTTACAAACTGATTCACAATGCCAGGGGAGGCTGTTAGCCTTCTCTTACACCCCGCTCTCTTTTCCCGCTGGAGGAACCAAAGACCCAGGAGATACCTCTCTGCTTGGCTCTGTCCTATCCAAGGGAAGGGGCCACATGGTCAAAATGTACTTGCTTCCCTTAGCCTTCTAATGTAGTCTGTCTTGGTCTCTGAGGTACAGTGGGATGCTTCATCTTCACCCCGATGTCTAGGATCTCTCAGTAGTGTTGTTCTTGAATACATGTTAGTGGTTCTTGTGAAGGGGAGCCAAGTCAGGAACAACCTATGTTGGCATCTCAGTGACATTGCTTCTCTTCCCTTCAAAATTTAAAGGAAAGAACTTCAAAATTTCTGTTTATCTGCATTTTCATAAGTATATGATGCCATCTTTGCACTTAAATAGTTTGCAATTTAATAATTAAATAATTTAAATTACAGAGTAGGCAGTGTCATGAAAAACTAAATGCCTCTCCATCAACTTTATTTTAAGCAAGGGATAAATGATGGTTTCTCGGGTGCTGTGGAAGTGTTACCTTATATGAAAACATCCAGTTATTGGCATTTGCATATATTTTAAACATTAGAGTACCATGCCATTGATATTTGCACAAGTAATATTAACAAAGGTTTCATGATTAATGTTCAATTCTTGGCAAAGAAAAAATATTTAGAAATTCAAGGTTTAGAATTAAGTGAAGAATTTTAGAAAGATTTTTATTTAACTTAGCATTTCCACTGATTATGTAATTGAGACAATGATTGGTCTATTAAAGCTTTTTTATTTATAAGAGTAGTACATAATTAAAGACATTTTTAAAGATAAGAAAGGAGAAAGAACAAAAGAAGTTTATATAGTTCTACCACCTGAAACTAATAATGTTAATATTTGAGTAAATTTTTCTTTCATCATCATAATAGTGAAATATCCTGTTCATATTTTGTTTTCCTCAATCAGGACTATATTTTAATATAAAGCATTTTGACTATCATTACTTAATGAGTGTAAAATAGAGGAATCTTTTATTTGTTCTGAGGAATGCATTACTAATGATGCCCTATAATTCAATTCTCAATTACATTAATAATTTTCACATAGGAATAAATATAAAAAATATGAGTATATTTATATTCAGTGATATAAATATCTATTATAACTTAATAACAGACTAGTAGTTTTAATTTAGAGCCATATTCCCCACAGGCTTCAAAAAAAATGTTTCCATTATCCCTTCCTAGTTATGTAATGCTTTTTGTAAATCAAGCATCTTCAGTGTTTGTCCTTGTTTACTTTTGACACTGTTTGCTTGTGATTTTTTTGTTTTCCTTGTGTGTAGAGATGTATAGGCATTATCAGAGAGAATTGCCACTTTTGCATTGGTTACAATTTTACAGTGTTCATTAGTTCTATACATAAAATTTTAATTTTATGTTACTTGATTTAGGTTAATCATAATAATTAGCATAATTCTAGCTCTTTTACCACAGTGATTAGTACAGGTGGGACTAGAAACTAACTTGGCCCAGACAATGGCCTAAGACTGTTCTGTGGTTGAAGAAAAAGAAGCTTTCTCTTTTTCTGAATTGTGTAACAGATGAATATAAGGCTGCGGCCATTATTCTATCATTAGGTAAACTGACCTGCAAAAGGAACTGATGCATGGAAGAGAATAAAGCTTAGAGAATCAGAGATAAATAGATTTTAAATCCTGATTAAGTCATGTATGAAGCCCACCCTTCTTCTAAAATTGTGGTTTTATTTTATTTATTTATTTATTTATTTTATTTTTATTTTTGTTTTTTTAATTTATTTTATTTTATTTTTTATTTTTCAGTGGGTTTTGTCATACATTGATATTTTTTTTTGAAATTAGAAAAGAAACTGTTACTTTTTCCAAGTCATTGTTACCACTATTTTTAGCTTCTTATCTTACTCTCTAAACTGCTTCACATATCTAAAATGTACTGGATTAGATTTCAGTTGCTGACAATAGAAACTGCTTTAGCTGTTTTAAGCAAACAAGGATTTATTTTCAGGCATATTAAGTGTCTAAAACAATCACTGATGGAACTGGACAAATCACAGTGAGATACCATTACCCTCCCATTAGGTTGACTAAAGTTAAAAGAATTATGACATGATTATACAGAAAACCCTAAAGACTCCAATAAAAATTATTAGAACTAATAAATGAATCCAGCAAGGTAGCAGGATGCAAAAGTAATATACAGAAGTCTGTTGCATTTCTTTACACTAACAATGAAATATCAGAAAGAGAAAGTAAAAGAAAATTCCATTTACAATTGCATGCACATACACACACAAAAACCAAAAAGCAAAATGCCTAGGAATAAACCTAACCAAGGAGGTGAAAGACTTATATTAGTACTGTAATACATTGATAAAGGAAGTAGAAGATGATTTAAGGAAATAGAAAGAAAATAGGTATCTCATGCTCTTGGATTAGAAGAATTAATATAGTTATTTAAAGTTGCCATAGTAATCAAAGCATTCTGCAGATTTAATGTGATCCCTATCAAATTACCCATGACATTTTTTTCACAGAACTAGAACAAATCATCCTAAAATTTATATGGAACCACAAAAGACCCAGAATTACTAAAACATTCCTGAAGAGCAAGAACAAAGTTAGAGGCATAACTCTTCCCGACTTCAGATAATACTACGAAGCTACAGTTGTCAAGGCCGTGTGGTATTGGCACAAAAAGCAGATATATAGATCATTGAAATAGAATAGAGAGCCCAGAAATAAACCCATACACATATAGTCAATTAATCTTTAGCAAAGGAGGCAAAAATGTATAATGGAAAAAAGACAGTCTCTTCAGCAAGTGGTGTTGGGAAAAGTGGATAGCCCTAAATAAATCAGTGAAGTTAGAACACACAAAAATAAAGTAAGCTCAGAATGGCTTAAAGATTTAAATATAATACATGGAGCCTTAAAAATTCTAGGAGAAATATAGGCAATCAATTCTGACATATATCCTAGCATTGTTTTCTTAGGTCGGTCTCCAAGGCAAATGAAATGAAAGCAAAAACAAAGCAAATTGGACCTCATCAAATGTATAAACTTTTACACAGTGAAGGAAACAATAACAAAAATGAACAGACAACGTACAGACTGGGAGAAAATATTTGCAAACAATGAGACCAACAAGAGCTTAACTTTCAAAGTATACAAATAGCTCATACAGCTCAATAACAAACAAAAACCAAACCAAACCAATCCAATCAAAAAATGTGCTGAAGACCTAAATAAACATTTATTCACAGAAGACATCAAGATGGCCAACAGGCATGTGAAAAGATGTTTAACATGCTAATTATTAGAGAAATGCAGATTAAAACTACAATGAGGTATCGCTTTACCTGGGTTAGAATGGCCATCATTAAAAAAATCTACAAATAAAAAATACTGGAAAAGTTGTGGAGAAAAAAGAACCCTAGTACATGATAAGTGGGAATGTAAATGGTACAGCCACTATGGAGAACAGTATGGAGATTCCTTAAAAAACTAAAAATAGAATTACCATATGATCCAGCAGTCTCACTCCTGGTCTCTCATCTTTCTCCAAATTTCTGCTGTGCCTCTCTCAGTGCTTCTTAGAATATATTAAAGCTTGCATGCACTAGCCTTTCTTTTCATAGAAAGGCATTTTATTTTAAATATAGTAGTGTATACATGTCAATCCAGAACTCCCAGTCTATCTGTCTCTCCCATGTTTCTACCCTGGTAGAAATAAATTCATTCTCTAAGTCTGTGAGTCTGTTTCTGTTTTGTAAATAAGTTCATCTATGACTTTTTTTTTTAAGATTCCACATAAAAGTGATATTGTAAGGTATTTGTCTTTCTCTGCCTGACTTACTTCATTTAGTATGATCATCTTCAGGTCCATCCATGTTGCTGCAAGTGGCATTATTTCATTTTTTTTAATGGATGAGTGGCTGTTCTATTGTGTATATGTGCCATATCTTTATCCATTCATCTGTTGATGGACATTCAGTTTGTTTCCATGTGTTGGCTATTGTAAACAGTGCTTCAGTGAACATTGGGTGCTTCCTTAAAATATGTGAATTGTTGCTACCAGTGCTACTCCATCTATTTGTGGGATTTTGTTACTCTGATGACATATTTCCTACATCTCAGCAAGGAGCTGAAACAGCTTGTTTACTGTCAAGATGCTCATGTCATTTACTGTCAATGTTCCGCTTGTTTACAAAGTCAAGCTGATGTTTCTCCATTTTAATTATGACTCTTCAGCTGTGCCTACATTGTTGTTTTTGAGGAAAGCAGTGTATGTATTTGGTCATATACTAGTTATTACAATGCCTCAGTACCTTAACAACCCCAATTCTACTTTTGAGATTTAAAAAAAAATTTCTATGATGTAATACATTTCCAGTTAATTTATTCAATTTCTGGTCTCAAGATTCCTGCTTGTTTACTTCAGTTGAGTAACCTTTATCTGAGTTCCTCCAGCAAAGTACACATTTTATTTTATGCTTCTATTCTATGCTTTTATCTATAATATATTTAGTTAAAGGATATCTTGAGCTTAAAAGTGCTCCCTGAGTATTATTAAATTAACTTTAAGCAGCCAAAGCTCTGAATCAGAATGTTTATAAAGATTTGACCCAGTGTCCTTAAAATATAGTGTTGATAGCACTGGTTATCTGTCAACCCATCTATCTAATTAAGCAAAACTTGTGATGACAGTTCTATTGCATTAAGTAAATTTCCTAAACAGAATCTATTTGTCTAATAGTGAGTATGAAGTTTCAATTTATTGCAATTTATAATATTTTCTTTTCTTATCATTTGGAAAGAAAAATGTATGAAAGTGGTAATTTTACAGCTGAAAGAAGTTGCAGTAAATAGTTGTGTGATAGATAATACAACTAAAATAAAAGTTATTTTGGAAAAAGTCTCTATTCAAATTGCACCGTACAATTCTCTGTACAATGTAAAACTACTTTTTAAGATTTTTCTATTTATATGCATATAACAATATAGCTCTAGGTGGGATGGTATTCACAAGATTGAATGTTAACTTAGATTCTTTCTACTTTGGCTAATGTTGTTTTCATCTGAAGTTTGAAGGTAGTCCAAACTGAGCTCTTGTTATTCTGATTAATTTCTTGAGGCTGGTAATACAAAAAGTAGTAGAAATCTTTTCTGTTAAACAGAATAGTATAAAAGTAGTACTTCCAAAGAATTATCTTTTCGGATAGACATAATGTAAGACAGCTACATTTTTAACATCTTTAGTTACTTAGTGTAAGGATCCAAAGAACCTTGTACATGTACTAAGTCCCTTCAGTTGTATCTGACTGTTCACTACCCTGTGGACTGTAGCCTGCCAGGCTCCTCCGTCCATGGACTTCTCTAGGCAAGAAAGAACACTGGAGTGGGTAGCCATTCCCTTCTCCAGTAGAAAAGGGAATTCCGAACCCCGGGATTGAACCTTGGCTTCCTGCACTGCAAGTGGATTCTTTACTGTCTGAGCCACCAGGGAAGCCCCATTTAAATAGGATATTATATCCATAAAATTAATAATAAATATTGTGAAATTCCAAACATTCATTCTAAGACATGTGAAAAGCAATGAAGCATTCAAAAAAGTACTGTATTTTTACTGTTGTTGTTTCTGTTACCATCATTACCAGCAGTTTGTATTGAACCTTTTTCAGTTCAGTTCAGTCTCTTAGTCATGCCCAACTCTTTGTACCCCATGGACTGCGGCATGCCCGGCCTCCCTGTCCATCACCAACTCCTGGAACTTGCTCAAACTCATGTCTAGCAAGTCAGTGATACCATCCAACCATCTCATCCTCTGTCATCCCCTTCTCCTGCCATCAATGTTTCCCAGCATTAGGGTCTTTTCAAATGAGCCAGTTCTTCACAGCAGGTGACCAAAGTATTGGAGTTTCAGCTTCAGCATCAGTCCTTCCAATGAATATTCAGGACTGATTTCCTTTAGGATGGACTGGTTGGATCTCCTTGCAGTCCAAGGGAGTCTTAAGAGTCTTCTAAAACACCACAGTTCAAAAGCATCAGTTCTTCAGCACTCAGCTTTCTTTATGGTCCAACTCTCACACCATAGATAACTACTGGAGAAACCATCGCTTTGACTAGATGGACCTTTGTCAGCAAAGTAATGTCTCTGCTTTTTAGTATACTGTCTATGTTGGTTATAGCTTTTCTTCTTTTAATTTCATGGCCGCAGTCATCATCTGAAGTGATTTTGGAGGCCCGCAAAATAAAGTCTGTCACTGTTTCCATTGTTTCGCCATCTATTTGCCTGAAGTGATGGGACCAGATGCCACGATCTTGTTTTCTGTATGTTGAATTTTAAGCCAACTTTTTCACTCTCCTCTTTCACTTTCATCAAGAGGCTTTTTAGTTCCTCTTCACATTCTGCCATAAGGGTGGTGTCATATCTGAGGTTATTGATATTTCTCCTGGCAATCTTGATTCCAGGTGTGCTTCATCTAGCCTGGCATTTCTCATGATGTACTCTGCATATAGGTTAAATAAGCAGGGTGACAATATACAGCTTTGACATACTCCTTTCCCAATTTGGAACCAGTCTGTTGCTCCATGTCCAGTTCTAGCTCTTGATCTGCATACAGATTTCTCAAGAGGCAGGTCAGGTGGTCTGGTATTCCCACTCTTGAAGAATTTTCCACCTTTTGTTGTGATCCACACAGTCAAAGACTTTGGTATAGTCAATAAAGTGGAAGCGGATACTTTTCTGGAACTCTCTTGCTTTTGCTATCATCCAGCAGTTGTTGGCAATTTGATATTTGGTTCCTCTGATTTTTCTAAAACTAGCTTGAACATCTGGAAGTTCTTGGTTCATGTACTGTTGAAGCCTTGCTTGGAGAATTTAGAACATTACTTTGCTAGCATGTGAGATGAGTGCAATTGTGTAGTAGTTTGAACTTTCTTTGGCATTGCCTTTCTTTGGGATTAGAATGAAAACTGACCTTTTCCAGTCCTGTGGCCACTGCTGAGTTTCCCAAATTTGCTGGCATATTGAGTGTAGCACTTTCACAGCATCATCTTTTAGGATTTGAAATAGCTCAGCTGGAATTTCATCACCTCCACTAGCTTTGTTCTTAGTGATGCTTCTTATGGAATTAATGTATTGCTTTCAGTGTCACATGATTATGGTTGCTACCACTCCTTTCATTGGGTGCTTCCATTGTCCTTAGGTTTTGTGAAGTGTGTTGATTACATCAGTTAACTGTATGCAATGTTAAATAGGTAAAAAAGCTCTTGGTTTTAAATATTTTTTCCAGTAATGACCACCATTACCTTAACCTGGCATTTCAGTTTGATTTGCCTTTGTTCAAACTAAGTTGAGTCTGTTTCATGTACTACAGGGTTCTAAGTAGATATGCCAGCCTCTCGCAAGATACTCCCACAAAGGCTGCAAGGAATCCTTCGTGTTTATAGTTCTGATTCCCTAGAGGAACACTTGACCTCCTGGCTGTAGTATTAGAAGTAGAATATTTTTAGAGGCCAAAAGGTGGCCTTGTATGGGGAAGGATATCTTTGTTCATAATGCTTGGAATTGGTTTGTCAATATATGATGAGTCTATGTTGAAGCCAAAACCAATTGAGATAACTTTTGAGAGTTACTGATGGACCTGAGAGACTGTTCATCTATAAACCATAGATATCTTGTAGCATCTGTTATCTCATGTTCAGAGAAAATAACAGCCCAAGAATTCCGAAAAAAAAATCTCAAAATACCTTTATCATCTTTAACTTGTACCCAAAGCCAGTGCTGCAGCTAGAGATTGAGGACTAAGTTGAGTCAGGGATAGTGAAAGTCAAATTATGGCACCAGATTATTAATTTACCCATGAAACCACAAGTTCTTATGATAGAAGGCCAGGAAAGATACTTCAATATGCACTTGGTGTGAGTTAAAATGGTTTCCAGGCTGAATGGCATCATCATGCCCTGAAACTGGTCAAGACTTTATTTAGATGACTGTCTTCTATTCACTACCTTCCTGGTAGATGCTGACATTGGAAATAACAGCTGTAACTTTTTAAGGTGTTAACTAAATAATCCAGATTATAAAATACATTTTTCTCCTTTTGAGCTTATGTTGTTCATTTTGTATGTTAGTTTTTTCTTCTATCAGATCCCTGTGGATATCAGGTGACCTATCTCCATGTTAATTTAGAAAATCTCTTAGTACTATTCATAAAAAAATGTAAGTATCTCCCAGTGTGAAAGATGGATAATGGTTTTAAAATTTGACAGCTTGTTTCTGAATTAAGTTTAGTGACATTAAATATAATTTGTTTTCAAGTATTTTTTTTACTGTCTTAATTTAGTCTCCTGAGTTGTCTTAATCAATTCAACATCTGTAAACTGAACACAGTGCTCTTTATAAATTAGAAAATGATGGTAGTTTGGAAAGATTTGGGGCATCTATTGTATAATACAGAATTTTGTAAAATAATTTGACTTCTATAGACTATTATGATTTTGAGTTGTCAAATAATACAGTCTTTTGTTTATGTGATTAATGTACTTTAAAAACTTTATAATATTTGTGAGACTATAATTTTCTATTTTATATAACACATTAAAGTTCAAAATTTTCCGTAAAGGGTCTTTTTCTCAAGGCATGATTTGAAAAGAAGTATTTTGTAACTGACTTTAATTATCTAGACTTCAATGGGTGCCAATATTAAAAAAGTTAAAGCATAATGGCTATAAATACAAAAACCTTTTTTTGTCATATGGTTGGAAAGTAGTTTAATATTCCCATGCTGGGCACCCTTTTGCCAAATTTAATGAAAATCAGCATGACATTGTAGTAGTTAGTATTTGAATTCTCCAGTTATCTTTATGAGTACTGAAAAAAGAGAGATTCAAATAGCAGCTGATAAGCTAGTATTATCTTTATCATGTTCCTTATCTGAATCAGAAACTGGCATGGACCTTCAGTAATTTCTTTCTCTTTTGATGGTACCCTTGTTTTTTCTGAGAGTACATTGGATCAGAATTTCCAGTTAAGAAGCTTTATTCCCAATTCAGTGAGTATTCAGTTCAATGAATATTAGTGTCTAGTTGTTCTCAGAGATTGAAAGCAGAACTCAGTGATTTGACTTGCAGCCTTCTGTGATGAATCTTGTGAAAGAGCTGTCCGTATGTCAATGATTTTATACCTTTATTTCCATTAATACAATGGAGACAGAGTATTATTAAATTGTCTTAGCTTTATATACAGTTTTCTTTCCCTTTTCAGTTAATTGTATCATTCCTATTTTGGATATCTTATTTTAAAATCTTGTTTTTATTGAAGTATAGTTTATTTAAAATGTTAATTTCAGATGTAAGGCAAAGTGATTCAGTTGTACATATAAATATATATTTTCATATTATTTTCCCTTTAAGTTATTGCAAAATATTGGGTATAGTTACTTGTGCTATGCAGTAGCTCCTTGTTGGTTATCTATTTTATGCATAGTAGTGTATATATATTAAACCTGAACTCCTAAATTTATTCATCCTTCATCCCCAGATTCCTTTAAAATATTTAAGGTCAAGTAGTTTTTATTGGCACAGTGTTTGACAAGTCTTGTCCTTCCAGATAATCATAAAGAGTTAATCTTTTGCTAGTATGCTTTTTACTCTTTTAAAAAATCCTGCATTTTCAAAATTTAGTGTTCAAAATCTTGTGAATGGTACGTTCTATATTGTTCTCTAGTTTTCAAATATGATAGCATTTTTATAAACCCTTTGCAGTGACTTCACCCATTAATCACTCTCTCAGCGGTCTTATGGCAATCATGATGATCCTGATCTATGAGATGGTGGGAGACATTTCGAGTTACCATGGTAACTCACTGTGAGCACTGTGAAAAGTTCTTGGGTCATGAGGCTTTAGAAAAAAAGTTAGCTAGAAACAGACTATTTTGAGAAAACGGAAATAATACCACAAATTTGGTATTTTCTACTTAGAAAAGAATACCTAACCATTCTTTTCACAGAAATAATCCTAGGGGAAAACACTTTGAAGTAAGCTCAAATTTAAAGTAAATTCAAAGTAATTTCCAATCACTAAAATTATAGTATTTTAAAATATTATGAAGGCAGAAGAAATTATACCATCAATCTATAAATAGTAAGATTATCTTTAATATTGCTTATTATTTTAACTTTCCTCTTATAATATATTTCATATTAATATTGTTTGAAATTCTACCTTCCATCTTTGTATCTGTGTATGTGGCAAGCATTGCTTGAACTGCTTTGAAGAATAAAATACCAAGTCTCCTATCTTGTAGTTTAGTGGGAGAGACTGAGAAATAGAGGCAATTTTCAATAAATAATGAAAGACACCCTGATAGGAATAAACATAGGCAGACTATCTTAAACAGGCTTGAGGGTCAGATATTACTGAGGGGTTTCAGTAATATTTAATCTGAGTCCTGAAAGCTGAGTGAGATGAATTAAAAGGAGGCTCTTCCATGCAATACTCAGCATGTGCAAAGTTTCCTTTGCTTTCTGTTTTTCAGAACAAAAATAATTCAGAATATTTAGGGCAGAGACTGTCAAGACATTTGGTGGCTGAAAAAGCTGGAGAATTAAACAGATACTGCACTAAATAAAGGTCTTATCTGCTCATGCACAGGGGATAGAACTTTATCTGAGAATGCAGTGAGGTTTCAGTGGTAGTTTTAAGCAGAGGAATGACAAAAATGGATTCAATTTGTAGAAGGATTACTGTGGAGTAGAGAATGAGTTGGAGTGGGGTACACAGGAATCAGCATGGCCAGTAAGGAGATGTTTTAGTTTTCTATAACTGCTCTCACAAATGACCACAAATTTATCAGAAAACAGGAGCATCCATTTGTTATCTCCCAGTTTCTTTGTGTCAGAAGTCTAGGTGCAGCATAGCTCATCTTGTTCTTTGTTTCGGGTCTCTTAAGGCCAAAATGATGGACTCTCTGGTGGCTCAGACAGTAAAGAATCTGCCTGCAATGTGATTCGATCCCTGGGTCAGGAAGATCCCCTGGAAAAGCAAATGGCATCCCACTCCAGTACACTTGCCTGGAAAATTCCATGGACAGAGGAGCCTGGCGGGCTATAGTCCATGGGGTCACAGAGTTGGATTTGGCTGAGCAGCTAACACCTACACTTTCATCTTATACCATATTCTTCATTTTTAGCTTGTTTTGAAACACTAAATGTTCTGGATTGTATATGGTCAACTGAGTGCCACCACTACTTCATACTGAAGCTAGAAAGTGTATTTTCTAGAATTCCATTCCCTGTATGGCTCCAGGTTAGAGTTAGGCGCTAAGAGAATCTTACACGCTATTTGGAATATGGAGATAAAGTAGAAGTCATTATTCTTGGCGTGTAACGACGCCTAGTTGCAGTAGCTTTGGAGAGCTTCCCACACACTCCTGTTTTATAGTTGTGACTGGACCCAGTTTCTCAGACTTTTCTGTGAGCTCTTACTTCTTGACCAGCTTTAGGGTTTCAGGCTAAATTTGTTGGAGACTGTTTCTTCAGTTCTCTGACTAGAGTGTCCCAGACGTTTAGTCTCCAGACTCCCTCACATTGGCCTATTTTCAATGTATTACTTCTTTCCTTGCCTGTGTCGTCTATTGATGAATCAGTAGAAAGCACTCTTCATGTCTGTTTCTGTGTTTTCATTTCTAACACTTCTATTTGATTGTTTTTTATAATTTTCAAAGTCTGTGTGTGTTATTCTGTTACCCCTTTCCCACTAAAGCCTTTATCATTAATCACAGTTATTTTAAATCCTCTGTCTGAAAATTCCAACATCTGGACCATATCTGTGTCAGGCTATGTTGATTGCTTTCTTTCTTGGCACGTGTGTGTTTTGAAAGAATTTTTTTTTCCATTTGTGTCTCATAAATTTTGATTGAAAGCTGAACACGATGTAAAAGAGAATAAAGCAAGCTCTGCCTGGATTGGCACACCTTTTCCTCTGATATACTTCAGTGCAGAGTTGGGCTCGTCTTGTCAGGGATTGAGTTGGTGGGATTTTGTGTTGCTGGGGTTTACTTAGAGCGTTGTTGGCTTTATGTTACTCCATTATCACCTTTTGTTTAGGGTGGAAGTTGGCTTCCAGAAGATTTTTCCTCATTTCCGTTCTGTCCTCCCTTTAGGCTATGCCTCATGTTGCTTGTGACTGAGGTCTTACTAGTGGTGTTGAGGGGCACGGGATGGATGTTCTACATCAACAGTCCCAAACCTTTTTGGCACCAGGGGCTGGTTTCATGGAAGACAATTTCCCACAGAACAAGGGTTGGGGAGTGGGGTGGGAGTGGTGCAGGTGATCGAAGGACTTACTGGCCTGCCACTCACTTCCTGCTGTTCAGCCAGGTTCCTAACAGGCTGTGCACTGGGTGGGGGAGAGCGGCTTGGGGACCCCTGTTCTACAGTTTCCTAGATCATCCTCAGCCTTAGGCAGACCCATTTACCAGGTCATCTGGGTGGATCTTTCAGAGTCATGTTGAGTTTCTGCATCAGTCCTCTGGTTTTCTGCCCTTATTTATCTCAGAAGTGAAGTGAAGTGAAGTCACTCAGTCATTTCTGACTCTTTGTGACCCCATGGACTGTAGCCTACCAGATTCCTCTGTCCATGGGATTTTCCAGGCAAGAGTACTGGAGTGGGTTGCCATTACCTTCTTCAGAGATCTTCCTGATCCAGGCATTGAACCCACGTCTCCTGCATTGTAGGCAGACGCTTTACTGTCTGAGCCACCAGGGAAGTCCGGGTTTTATTTCCTGTTCCATCCCTCCAGCCATAATAGTTCTTCATCTGTGTCCTAGAGACAGCAGGATTTACTGCCTTTCTTCTGGCAGCTTAAGGCTTTTGTCTCACATGAAAGAATGTTTTGGGTAGAGCTTTGGCCTGTTCTGCAGTGACAACTATTTTCCTCCCCCAAGTCTCTACCAAAAGAGATGCTTTCTTTAGTTTCCCTCTCTGTCCCCAGTATTTCTTGGGAGCACATGGTCTGTAGTGTAGAGCCCTGGAATGAGTGGTAACTATCTTCGTGTCTGAAGGTCCTAGTGTGGTTTTCTATACTCTCATGCCAGCCCATGCTTAGGCTTAAGCAATTCATTAATTTTTTTCTTACCAGCTTGTATGGTCTTTCCTGTCTTCCCTCCATGCTCCACCTTGGATAAATCAGTACTTTAACATGTCTTTTCTTGGGGACATTTGTCTTTCTTTACATTTTATTAATAGGTCAACTTTTTATCCTCTGTGACTTTGTCTCTCTAATTGGTTTAAGAAAAATTATAATCATATATCAGAAATTGGCCTTTTGTTATTGTTAGGGTAGAAATGACAGTCATTCTAGCTTTCTACATTCTAGGTAGAGGCTGAAAGTCAGTTTTGACATTAAAAACACTGTATAACTAAAAGAGAATAGACTTGAAGATTATGATGTAGTGCTCTTGATACTGTTTCAGTAATCTTTGAGGTAAATAGTGATAACTGAAACCAGAGTCATGGGAGAAGTATAACAGTTGAAAGTTTTTAGTTTTGAGGTGTACTTAGGAAATATTTTAGTCTGAATCTTTTCTGATAAAGTCACTCTTTTAAACTATACAATTTAATTCTGAATGTCATTTTCTTATACTCAATAAACCAGAATATTATTTCCTTATGTCATTTTCTCTTGTCATTTAATTTGTTAGTATAGGAATATTTAAAACTAGACTGTTTTCTTGCTTGTCCATTTATGACTATATGGTTGCCTATTTCAAGAATATTAAACAGAAGTATAGAAAATGCATTCGCAAAGTCCTTTTAATGAGAATTTGAGGGTAGAATGACTACTTTCAGTTCAGTTCAATTCAATTGCTCAGTCGTGTCTGACTCTTTGCGATCCCATGAATCGCAGCATGCCAGGCCTCCCTGTCCATCACCAACTCCTGGAGTTTACTCAAACTCAAGTCCATTGAGTCGGTGATGCCATCCAGCCATCTCATCCTCTGTCGTCCCCTTCTCCTCCTGCCCCCAATCCCTCCCAGCATCAGGGTCTTTTCCAATGAGTCAACTCTTCGCATGAGGTGGCCAAAGTATTGGAGTTTCAGCTTCAGCATCAGTCCTTCCAGTGAACATCCAGGACTGATCTCCTTTAGGATGGACTGGTTTGACCTCCTTGCAGTCTAAGAGACTCTCAAGAGTTTTCTCCAACACCATATTTCAAAAGCATCAATTTTTCGTTGCTCAGCTTTCTTCACAGTCCAACTCTCACATCCATACAAGACCACTGGAAAAACCATAGCCTTGAGCAGATGGACCTTGGTTGGCAAAGTAATGTCTCTGCTTTTTAATATGCTCTCTAGGTTGGTCATAACTTTCCTTCCAAGGAGTAAGCTTTTAATTTCATGGCTGCAGTCACCACCTGCAGTGATTTTGGAGCCCAAGAAAATAAAGTCTGCCACTGTTTCCACTGTTTTCCCATTTATTTCCCATGAAGTGATGGGACCAGATGCCATGATCCTAATTTTCTGAATGTTGAGCTTTAAACCAACTTTTTCACTCTCCTCTTTCACTTTCATCAAGAGGCTTTTTAGTTCCTCTTCACTTTCTGCCATAAGGGTGGTGTCATCTGCATATCCGAGGTTATTGAATTTCTCCCAGCAATCTTGATTCCAGTTTGTGCTTCTTCCAGCCCAGCGTTTCTCAAGATGTACTCTGCATATAAGTTAAACAAGCAGAGTAACAATGACTACTTTAAATATTGATAATAACAATTTAGAGATGAAGGGACTTTAGGAAACTTTTAAAGTAACATTTTTACCTTTAAGAGATGAAAAAATTAAGAAGCAAAGGGTTAAGTGACTTGAAGAAAATATTGCAAAGAGATTTCTTGAGAAAAGGAGAGAGTTGTCTTAGATGAATTCTGTCAGAGGAAAAGTTTTGTGTTTGTCTTTTTATTTTTAGAATTAGGGCTAAAGGTCTCAGACTAGTTCTAGCTACTTTGCCCTCCTTTCTGATTTTTAGCAAACTCAGACCGCTGGACGTCAGCTTTTTTTTTTTTTTAAGTTATTTATATCCTTTCCTTATTTCCTGGGTCTACTTTGTGACTGAGTTCAGGTGCATTCTTCAGTTTTGCTTTTCTTTTTTTCTTCCAAATTGTTAAAGAGACCATTTCCTTTTAAGGATAATCCTTATAGGAGGACAGATTGAAGAAAGCAACAAAAAAGCACATTTTAAACTTTCAAATAGTAAAATTATGTTAACAAAAATGGCTGGCATCCTTCTAAACTGGAAACGAAAGTCTTAGTGTTCTTATTCCACATCTATTCTTAAGTGTGCTATAGGTTTTCCCTTCTGAGCTTATTCCCTTTTCCCTGAAGACATCTCTTTCTAGCATGAAAAAATGCCAAAACATCCAGCAAAGAACAATATTGTACTTTAACTCAAGTGGATAGTTTGGACTTTTTATAAACTCTGTAGCCAGTGATGTCAACTTCTTACCTAACTCATATATAATCAGTTCTTAAGGGACATAACTTCTTAACCAGCAGGGTCATTTTTGCTGTAGAAGTGTTTGATTCTGGGGCTTCTCTAGTGTTCCAGTTACATTTTAACAGACCCTGAACTAGAAATTGGGAATCTTGATTCTGTGTTCAGGTCTTTATTGATGCTTCCCAGTGAAATACATTTTCTTAATTTTACTGATGTCTGAAGATAATCTTACATCTGTGCTATTTCCTGTTTGTTTGAACATACTTTCTCCATGTTTACTAATTGCTCTTTTGACATCTCTGCTTTTTCTTTTTAACTGTACCTGCAGAAATAGAAACTCTCAATGAATCTGATGCCATTGATACAAAATGCAAAAGGTCTTTTACGAAAGTGTTTTATTCAAATGCAGTTGTGTTCCAGTCCAAAATTTTTCTTTTCCCTTTCTTTTTACCATATTAAGAATACAGGAGTCTCTTTGAAAAAAGTAAATAAATCTCTAATTTTCATCTACATAAAATGCAAACTTTTTTGAAATATTAAATATAACTAAAAGGGAAAATGAAGTTTTATGCATTCTACTAATTGTTTTATCTTCCCTTAAAAAACTTACAAGACTTTTTTTTTTAAGAAATATTTTAAAATTTCTGTACAGTGAGATAGCCTTAGCTTTTAAATGTATGTAATGATTAGTATGGAAAAGATATTCACAGAAAAGTAAAGCTGTTCCCTATACAGTGGAAAACAAAGGAAGCAGCATGTAATTTAATGATAAATATCTCTGAAGACTTTCTAATTACCTTCTAACATGGCGTTTATATTTAGAAAATTAATTTACCCATTTTTATGGTCCCACATCCGATTATAGAAGTATGCTTTTAAGACATCATTTCTTAATTATAAAAGAAGCATTAACAGAGTAGATTTTTAAAATCTGATTTTTCACATTTGAGCATTTCGCTAGGGTTCAATACCTTTCCTAGATCTTTGATTTGCTCTATACGAAGAAAAAACATCGAATATTAAACACTTGTCAACAATTTCCTAATGTGCATTGTAAATACATGATTGCATCTGTTTCTTCGTATGAGTCTCATAGTGCACACTTAGGGGCTTTTCTTCTACTGGTATTCAATTGATTTAATTAGGAAAGTCCCACTAATGTGCTAATTGGAAGACAGACTTTTTAGCATTCGCCTGAGATTAGATTGCATTCACGGAATCATAATTATTTTGATGGCTTGCCACAGTGAAATAGATGAACTGTGTACCAGCTAAATTTTTAATGAAGTTAACTTTTTACTTTAATTCTCATGTAATTTCTTTATTTTGTATATATGGTTGTTTCTCAAAGTGTCCTTTATTTTATTTTTTTCAGTTGTCATTCTCTTTCTAGTATGCCATATCTCAAATATTTTAATAAAATTTTACTGTATATTTACAAGACTGTAAAATTAAAGACAAAACAATGTTGGTCTGAAGACTTAATGCTAGGAAGTAGAAGTAAAACAGATTATTTATTAGAGCCCAATTGTGGTTATAAAACATTTTATCTTGTAAATTGGTAACATTTTACACATAATTTCTGTTCATTTGTCTCTTTTATGAGCTCATCTAAGTTCATTTTTCTAATTCTAATAAAAACTATTATGACCTTGATGTATTCTAATCACTGTGATAGTATTTGGGATAAAAGATAACTATGATCTTTTCTTCCAGAAGAACTTCATCCAAAAGTAGAATTAACGCCTTTGAAAACAAATTCTGAGGAATATAATTTGTGTCTTTTATATCATCTGGGACAATTCTTTTCTCATTTATGTGCATAGTCTACCTGTAATATAATGTCATGATGAATTCCCATTTTTTTTTCATTTTTTTCCTGATTAATCATTAAGTTCTAATCTTTTTTCTTAGTATTTTAGAGGTTTTTGACCTTCAGAGAAAAGTATATACCAAGATCAATGTAGTTGCAATATAAGTAGTAAGTACCCATTCTGCTTCTAGATCTTTATTCAGGAACAATGGGAGGCATGTATATGAATGTTTATGGCAGTATTATTAACCTAAACCAGTATTATTTACCCCAAACTGGAAACAGCCTGAGTGTTCATCAGCTAGTGAATAATAAGTCAGCTAGGATGTCTAGAAAATGAAATACTACTCAGAAATTTAAATGAATGAAATACAGAATGAAATACAGGAACATGGTGAATTTAAAATCATGATGTGTGAAGAAAGCTAGAAAGAAAACACTATATAATACATGACTCTATTTATGTAACATTCTAGAAGTGAAGATTAATGTAGAGTCACAAAGAGCAGATCACTGTTTACATGTGAATGTGGGTAGAAGGTGGGGTGGCTTACAGAGGAACACAAGAACTTTGGGGGATAAAAAAAAACATTTATTATCATGATTGTTGAGATAATTTCATGCAGGTGACATCCCCAAGCTTGTCAAATTGTACACTGTGAATATGTAAAGTTTACTGTTTGTCAACTTTACATTAGTAAAGTTGCAAAAAATTACTTAGAAAGATAAGACAAATTGATGAATATTATAAAAGTAAAGAGAAAATACATTAATGACAAACAAAAATAAGTCATTAAGATGATCATTGCGTGAATTGGTAACCCCAGGGACTAATGGGTTTCATAAAGTGTTTCCAGTGGAGTTTCTAAATAACTAATTTTCATTTCACATGTTCACAGTTTTAAAATGACTCTTATTTTGATTGATGAGAGAATAGAGTTTACTTTTGATATTGCTTTTACTTTATGGTGTAATTTCTTTATTGCACAATAGGTTGAATGTTTTAATGTTTCAGCTTCTCTTTTATTATCTACATTTCTGATTATCCATTATTTTACTTCAATTATACAGTTAGAGAAAAATAATGTAGAAAACATACTTTTTTTTTTTTTTTTTTTTTTTTGCTATTTTCTTGGCATACTCCAATAACAAACTTTCCAAGGCCCTGGAAACTTAGAAGACACCAGTGTCTAGATTCAAAGGTTCAATGTATGTAGTAGAATTAATATGTTACTAACGAGATTTTTAATTTTGCACGAGATGGAAAATGTTTCTGATTCAAACATGTTAGAGTGAATGGAATGATTTTATTTCTGTTTTGTTTCTGGAAAATAAGTTGGACATAAGGTTTCCCAGGTGGCGCAGTGGTAAAGAATTTGTCTGCCAGTGAAGGAGACTGAAGAGGCGTGAGTTTGAGCCCTGGGTTGGGAAGATTCCCTGGAGTAGGAAATGGCATCTCCTTACAGTATTCTGGCCTGGGAAATCCCATGGACAGAGGAGCCTGGTGGGCTAGCCTATGGGGGTCACAGAGTCAGACATGACTGAGCAACTGAGCATGCACAAAGTTATAAGAATCTTGGTAGTGGGGTATTTTTGAGTCATTTGGGGGAAAAAAGGCAGAACATAGTGTTTCTTCTATGCGGTATGATATTTTTGTAGTATTGTATAGCTTTGCACCTTAAAAGGAGAATACATAGAAATTTCTTGTTCACTAGTGTATTTTATTGCTGTAATTTCCCTGCTATTTAAAAAATATTAGTAGTAACCCCAATAAAATTTTGAACACAATACTTTCAGGCTAAGAGTAAAAAAGAGCTATAAACAAATTCTGAACTGTATTAAGTAGGTCCAATTTTCACAGTGGCGTACGTTAGCGATTTTAAAACAACTTTCTGTATGAGTTAGGAGTAAGTGAATGGGTCAATACATTGAGAATAAGAAGAACTGTGTTTTTCACTGTTAGAAAAGGGAGTTACAAATATGAAAAGGAAAACTCTAATGTATAGATAGAGATATATGGATATAGATATGAACATAGTTATTTGTTGTGTATGTGTACATTCTTTTTTTTCCCTATCTCTGCTTAAAGGACCATTGTAGCAATGAACACACTTTATTCTCAGATCTTGGTTTCTAAAACTAATTCCTCACTGAAAGGTTCTAGAGGTCCTTGGAGAAATGGCTGATTCCAGGGCAGGGGCAGGAATATCTTGTTGTGTTAAAAATCAGTGTTCAGTTTAAAAAAAGTGATTGGAACATGTCAAAAAAGCAGGAGCTGGATTGAAGGTGCTCCCGTAGGCTGAATCTGAAATAGTTTGAATATCATAAAAAAAATAATGATAATAATGAGTTGTAATCCATAGAATAAAACAGGAATCCACTAGTCAGGATGTCTGAATTGTGTGGAACTGACCATGGTATTTTAATGATTCTTGTTATTAATGTGTTTCCATCTATTTATTCTCACATCTCCTGTAGTTCTATAAAGTGAAAATGAAAGTAGCTCAGTTGTGTCCAACTCTTTGCAATCCCAATGACTGTAAAGTCCATGGAATTCTCCAGGCCAGAATACTGGAGTGGGTAGCTGTTCCCTTCTCCAGGGGATCTTCCCAATCCAGGGATCGAACCCAGGTCGCCCACATTGCAGGAGGATTCTTCACCAGCTGAGCCACAAGGGAAGCCCAAGAATACTGGAGTGGGTAGCCTATCCCTTCTCCACTGGATCTTCCTGATTAGGGAATGGAACTGGGGTCTCCTACATTGCAGGCAGATTCTTTACCAACTGAGCTATGAGAAAAGCCCAATTGTTTTCAAATTATATTTTTTATAATTTTTTATAATAGTTGCTGTTTTCTTTGATGCATAGGCAGCTGTGAATTTTTTTTATCTTCAAAATGAATGTGTCTTTTAGCATTGAAGGTTTTCTTCTTCATTTCAGTGATATTTTTGGCTTGAAATCTAATTTATCTGATATGATCATAAACCTTTATCTTATATGCATTTGCCTGATATACCTTTATCTTTACCCAGCTCATTTTATTATTTTTTAGATTTTCAAAGTTACTTTTATGTTTGTCTCTTGTGCAGAGCATATAGTTGTTTGTTGACTGTTTTGTTACCCAATTTGAAAATTGTTTTATTTCAATAAGTGAATTATGTTTGTTCACACTTATTGAGTATATACAAATCTTGGATATATTGTTGACTTAGTTGAGACCACCACAGTAAAGCACATATTGCAATAAAGTGAATCATACATATTTTTTGGTTTCCCAGAGCATATAAAAGTTATATTTCCACTATACGGTAGTCTATTAAGAGTACAATAGCATTATATCTGAAAAAGCAATGTACATATCTTAAAAGTACTTCATGCTAAAAACTGTTCACTGTCATCTTAAGTCTTTAGCAAGTTGTAATCATTTTGCTGGAAGAGGGTCTTCTCTCTGTGTTGATGGCGGCTCACTGGTCAGGGTGGTGGTTGCTGAAGGGCTAGGTGGCTGTGGCGATTTCTTGAAATAGAACAACAATGAAGTTTGCTGCATCAGTTGACTCTTCCCTTTACTTAAAGGTCACTGTAGGGTTTAGTAATTGATCTAATTTCAACATTGTTGTGTCTCAGGGAATAGGAACGCCCAAGGAGAGTGAGAGAGATGGGGAAACAGTCGGTGGAGTAGTCAGAACACATGCATTTATTGATTTAGTTTACTATCTTAAATGGGTGTGATTCATGGTTCCCCTAAAAAATTACATCAATCATCACTGATCACCATAAAAATATAATAATAGTGAAAAAGTTTGAAATATTGTTAGGATTACAAAATGTGTCATAAAGATATGAAATAAGCAATTCTGTTAGAAAAGTGATATGGTAGACTTGTCACAAGATGATATAGACCTTTAATTGTGAAAAATGCAGTATCTGTGAAGCACAGAAAAACAAAATGTGGTATGCCTGTAGTCTCTATTATAATATTTTAAAATAATTACTATATGTAGTATGTTAATTTTACTCTCAATGTTGTTTTTCTTTGGCCTTTCATAATATCAATTTATTTATTTAGGAAAATTTGTATTTTTGTTGCAATTGTTATTTTTGTACTTAGAACTTTTGAAAATTTTTTTAGTTCCATTTTCTTATTTATTTTTCTACTATCTGGTTTTACCACTTTTTAATTTTTTTTTTTTTGACTATCATCTGTGACCTATATAGCAGTCAATAGGCTTCTCTATCTTTCTTATCCTTTCCCTCCTCCTGCCATTATTCAATTGCATTATTTATACCCTGTTTTAGTCTTAGATGTACTCTTGCATATGCATGTTTGTTAGTACTTTTGCAAACATCTTATTTGTTGTATCTTGGTTGAGCGAGACTCATCTTTGTGCACATTTTTCATAAGGACAATATTACCTGGGTTCTTGAGTGTTTGGAATTGTTTTCCTATAGTCTTGATACTTTAAGGGCAGCGTGGCTGGCAGTGTTGTGCTACATTGACAAATATTTTTTTCTGTTTATTAAAAATAACAGTTATTGTAACTTAGCTTGGTATGTTATTCTGGAGAAGTCTATAGCCCACCTAATTTTATTGCCTTTGTATTGCCTTTGTTTTTGCTTGGATATCTTAAAAAATTTTTTTTGTTTGTTTAATGTTTAAAGTCCAATAGATTTATTGGCACATTTCCAGGGCTGAAATTTCAGTTTCAGTTTCCCTACATATAAATGGTCACTTTCTCTCTCTCTCTATATATATATATATATTTAAATATATTTTTAACTTTCATATTTTCCCTCATGATTACTTTATATATTAGTTTGCTCTATTAAAATTGAGAATTTCTTAAGAAGTAAAAAACAGTTAAGCCACATAAGGAAAACTAGATCTTGTTTTATGAAGATAACTAACCTAGGTTATTTCTTATAAATCCTTTGGCAATCATTAAAGAAAACATGTCATATTTCTCAAAATAGTATAAGGTCACATTTAATCAATCCTCTGCCATCTAGGAACCTCTATTTTAATAACCAATAACTGTTAAGGTTAGCAGCTTTCTCATTTTACTCTATAAACTATAATATAACATCATAACACCAAGCTTCATATCAGTTTTTAATTTTGGACACAGTTTCAAACTGTTCTAATATGTGCAATAAACTCTTATTAAATACTATTTATTGATTTGGTAGTTTTAATTTTGCTCTTTCTAGGTTTTTGGCAGTTCCATTAAAAAAAATAAATTCAGGGAATCCACTTATACACACATTGGATCTTCTCTCCATTTCAAATCACTTTTTCTCTGACACTTCCGTTTTTCAAAATTTGCTGAAATATTGAGTGCAGCACTTTCACAGCATCATCTTTCAGGATTTGAAATAGCTCAACTGGAATTCCATCACTTCCACTAGATTTGTTCATAGTGATGCTTCCTGAGGCCCACTTGGCTTCACATTCCAGTATGTCTGGCTCTAGTAGAGTGTGAGTGATCACACCATCATGATTATCTGGGTCGTGAAGATCTTTCTTGTACAGTTCATCTGTGTATTATTGCCACCTCTTCTTAATATCTTCTGCTTCTGTTAGGTCCATACCATTCCTGTCCTTTATTGAGCCCATTTTGAATGAAATGTTCTCTTGATATCTTTTAATTTTCTGGAAGAGACCTCTAGTCTTTCCCATTCTGTTGTTTTCCTCTATTTCTTTTCATTGATCACTGAGGAAGGCTTTCTTTTTTTTTTTTTTTTTTTTTTTTTTTTTAATATTATTTTATTAGTTGGAGGCCAATCACTTTACAACATTTCAGTGGGTTTTGTCATACATTGACATGAATCAGCCATATAGTTACATGTATTCCCCATCCCGATCCCCCCTCCCACCTCCCTCCCCACCCGACTCCTCAGGGTCCTCCCAGTGCACCAGGCCCGAGCACCTGACTCATGTATCCCACCTGGGCTGGTGGTCCGTTTCACCATAGATAATATACATGCTGTTCTTTCAAAACATCCCACCCTCACGTTCTCCCCCAGAGTTCAAAAGTCTGTTCTGTATTTCTGTGTCTCTTTTTCTGTTTTGCATATAGGGTTATCGCCACCATCTATCTAAATTCCGTATATATGTGTTAGTATACTGTAATGTTCTTTATCTTTCTGACTTACTTCACTCTGTATAATGGGCTCCAGTTTCATCCATCTCATTAGAACTGATTCAAATGAATTCTTTTTAACGGCTGAGTAATATTCCATGGTGTATATGTACCACAGCTTCCTTATCCATTCATCTGCTGATGGGCATCTAGGTTGCTTCCATGTCCTGGCTATTATAAACAGTGCTGCGATGAACATTGGGGTGCACGTGTCTCTTTCAGATCTGGATTCCTCAGTGTGTATGCCCAGAAGTGGTATTGCTGGGTCATATGGCAGTTCTATTTCCAGTTTTTTAAGAAATCTCCACACTGTTTTCCATAGTGGCTGTACTAGTTTGCATTCCCACCAACAGTGTAAGAGGGTTCCCTTTTCTCCACACCCTCTCCAGCATTTATTGCTTGTAGACTTTTGGATAGCAGCCATCCTGACTGGCGTGTAATGGTACCTCATTGTGGTTTTGATTTGCATTTCTCTGATGATGAGTGATGTTGAGCATCTTTTCATGTGTTTGTTAGCCATCTGTATGTCTTCTTTGGAGAAATGTCTGTTTAGTTCTTTGGCCCATTTTTTGATTGGGTCGTTTATTTTTCTGGAATTGAGCTTCAGGAGTTGCTTGTATATTTTTGAGATTAATCCTTTGTCTGTTTCCTCATTTGTTATTATTTTCTCCCAATCTGAGGGCTGTCTTTTCACCTTACTTATAGTTTCCTTTGTTGTGCAAAAGCTTTTAATTTTCATTAAGTCCCATTTGTTTATTTTTGCTTTTATTTCCAATATTCTGGGAGGTGGGTCATAGAAGATCTTGCTGTGATTTATGTCGGAGAGTGTTTTGCCTATGTTCTCCTCTGAAAGATAAAAAACATATGATTATCTCAATAGATGCAGAGAAAGCCTTTGACAAAATTCAACACTCATTTATGATTAAAACTCTCCAGAAAGCAGGAATAGAAGGAACATACCTCAACATAATAAAAGCTATATATGACAAACCCACAGCAAGCATCACCCTCAATGGTGAAAAATTGAAAGCATTTCCTCTGAAATCAGGAACAAGACAAGGATGCCCACTCTCACCACTACTATTCAACATAGTGTTGGAAGTTTTGGCCACAGCAATCAGAGCAGAAAAAGACATAAAAGGAATCCAGATAGGAAAAGAAGAAGTGAAACTCTCGCTGTTTGCAGATGACATGATCCTCTACATAGAAAACCCTAAAGACTCTACCAGAAAATTACTAGAGCTAATTAATGAATATAGTAAAGTTGCAGGTTATAAAATTAACACACAGAAATCCCTTGCATTCCTATACACTAACAATGAAAAAACAGAAAGAGAAATTAAGGAAACAATACCATTCACCATTGCAACAAAAAGAATAAAATACTTAGGAGTATATCTACCTAAAGAAACAAAAGACCTGTACATAGAAAACTATAAAACACTGATGAAAGAAATCAAAGAGGACACAAACAGTTGGAGAAACATACCGTGTTCATGGATTGGAAGAATCAATATTGTCAAAATGGCTATTCTACCCAAAGCAATCTATAGATTCAATGCAATCCCTATCAAGCTACCAACGGTATTTTTCACAGAATTAGAACAAATAATTTCACAATTTGTATGGAAATACAAAAAACCTCGAATAGCCAAAGTAATCTTGAGAAAGAAGAATGGAACTGGAGGAATCAACCTGCCTGACTTCAGACTCTACTACAAAGCCACAGTCATCAAGACAGTATGGTACTGGCACAAAGACAGAAATATAGATCAATGGAACAGAATAGAAAGCCCAGAGATAAATCCACGAACCTATGGACAGCTTATCTTTGACAAAGGAGGCAAGGATATACAATGGAAAAAAGACAATCTCTTTAACAAGTGGTGCTGGGAAAACTGGTTAACCACTTGTAAAAGAATGAAACTAGAACACTTCCTAACACCATACACAAAAATAAACTCAAAATGGATTAAAGATCTAAATGTAAGACCAGAAACTATAAAACTCCTAGAGGAGAACATAGGCAAAACACTCTCCGACATAAATCACAGCAAGATCTTCTATGAGGAAGGCTTTCTTATCTCTCCTTGCTATTCTTTGGAACTCTGCATTCAAATGGGTATATATTTCCTTTTCTCCTTTGCTTTTTGCTTCTCTTTTCACAGTTATTTGTTAGGCCTCCTCAGACAACCATTTTACTTTTTCTCATTTCTTTTTCTTTGGGATGGTCTTGATTCCTGTCTCCTGTACAATGTCATGAACCTCTGTCTGTAGTTCATCAGGCACTCTGTCTATCAGATCTAGTCCCTTAAATCATTTCTCAATTCCACTGTATATTCATAAGGGATTTGATTTAGGTCATACCTGAATGGTCTAGTGGTTTTCTCCACTTTCTTCAATATCAGTCTGACTTTGGCAATAGGGAGTTCATGATCTGAGCCACAGTCAGCTCCGGGTCTTGTTTTTGCTGACTGTATAGAGCTTCTCCATCTTTGGCTGCAAAGAATATAATCAACCTGATTTTGGTGTTGACCATCTGGTGATGTCCACAGGACTGGAAAAGGTCAGTTTTCATTCCAATGCCAAAGAAAGGTAATGCCAAAGAATGCTCAAACTACCACACAGTTGCACTCATCCAACACGCTAGTAAAGTAACGCTCAAAATTCTCCAAGCCAGGTTTCAGCAATACATGAATGGTGAACTTTCAGATGTTCAAGCTGGTTTTAGAAAAGGCAGAGGAACCAGAGATCAGATTGTCAACATCTGCTGGATCATTGAAAAAGCAAGAGAGTTAAAAAAAAACCATCTATTTCTGCTTTATTGGCTATGCCAAAGTCTTTGTGTGGATCACAAGAAACTGTTGGAAAATTCTGAAAGAGATGGGAATACCAGACCACCTGACTTGCCTCTTGAGAAACCTGTATTCAGGTCAGGAGGCAACAGTTAGAACTGGACATGGAACAGCAGACTGGTTCCAAATAGGAAAAGGAGTACATCAAGGCTGTATATTGTCACCATGCTTATTTAACTTATATGTAGAGTACATCATGAGAAATGCTGGGCTGGAGAAAGCTCAAGCTGGAAACAAGATTTCCAGGAGAAATATCAATAACCTCAGATATGCAGATGACACCACCCTTATGGCAGAAAGTGAAGAGGAAGTAAAGAGCCTCTTGGTGAAAGTGAAAGAGGAGAGTGAAAAAGTTGACATAAAACTCAACATTCAGAAAACTAAGATCATGGCATATGTTCCCATCACTTCATGGCAAATAGATGGGAAAACAGTGGAAACAGTGACTGACTTTATTTTTCTGGGCTCCAAAATCACTGCAGATTTTGATTGCAGCCATGAAATTAAAAGACGCTTATTCCATGGAAGGAAAGTTATGGCCAACCTAGATAGCATATTAAAAAGCAGAGACATTACTTTTTCAACAAAGGTCCGTCTAGTCTAGGCTATGGTTTTTCTGGTAGTCAGGTATGGATGTGAGAGTTGGACCGTAAAGAAAGCTGAGAGTCAAAGAATTGATGCTTTTGAACTGTGGTGTTGTAGAAGACTCTGGAGAGTCCCTTGGACTTCAAGGAGATCCAACCAGTCCATCCTAAAGGTGATCAGTCCTGGGTGTTTGTTGGAAGGACTGATGCTAAAGCTGAAACTCCAATACTTTGGCAACCTGATGCGAAGAACTGGCTCATTTGAAAGGGCCCTGATGCTGGGAAAGATTGAGGGCAGGAGGAGAAGGGGATGACAGAGGATGAGATGGTTGGATGGCATCACCAGCTCAGTGGACATGGGTTTGGGTGGACTCTGGGAGTTGGTGATGGACAGGGAGGCCTGGCATGCAGCAGTTCATGGGGTCGCAAAGAGTTGGACAAGACTGAGTGACTGAACTGAATATTCTAACACTTGGTTCATTTCCTGATTTTAGTCAGCACTTATTTTGAAATTTTTATGTGAGAATTTTTTCTTCTGTGTTTACCTTGTAACTTAGTCTGTGTTTCTTAGATGGTTGTGTTTTTTTCCTTTCACTTTTTTTGTAAGTTAAATCAACTTTTTTTTCTTTCAATTTTTAATCATTTCTGTTGTCAATTTTTAAATTATATGCAGTTATGTTTTGATAATCACCAAAAGATTTATTGAGGAAATTTAATTCATCTTGGAGTTTTGTGTTAGAGTTTTTTGTTTTGTTTTGTTTTTTTCTTTTTACTGCTGGGTGTCTGTGTGTTTGTGTGTTGGAGGCGCATTCAAAGCTAGTGTTTTGTTGCTATCAAATTGTTAACATTTAATCAAGACCTTACATATTTTCCACTTTTACTCTAGATATGACTTTGAAGAGATCATGTGGCTAACGATCTTATATTTGATGTTAATAAATCAGATTACTATGATGATGTCATTTAGCACAATGAGGAGAAATTATTGTATGCCTAGTGAAAGAAATGCCTGAGCAGACTTATAAATTATTGAGGACAGTTGTAGCTTATAGAGCTCTGAACTATAATTGGAAGATCTGGTTTCTTGTCTTGACCTTGCCACTGATGTGTTGCTCTTAGTTGCTCAGATGTGTCTGACTCTTTGTGACCCATGGACTGTAGCCTGCCAGTCTCCTCTGTCCACGGGGATTCTCCAGGCAAGAATACTGGAGTGGGTTGCCATGCCCTCCTCCAGGGGACCTTCCCAACTCAGGGGTTGAATCCAGGTCTCCCACGTTGCAGGCAGATTCTTTACCATCTGAGTCACCAGGGAAGCCCCACTAATAATATGTAGTAAAATGTAGCAAAGTCATATTGGTTGTGGGCAAGATGTCTTACCATTTGGAGATAAATATTTGAGGGTCTTAAACTATTACTAGAAATGAAAAGAATCTAAAAATTATATTTATTTGAAATTCTCTGAGGAAATAACTGAGTGCTGGTTGGTTAGCTTTCTGGTATTGGAGGGCAAGTTAGTACTTCTAAAAGGTATGCTTCTAATAATAGATGATGACAAAATTGCTTTCTAAAGTGTCAGGGACTGATTAACTACAGGAATTTGATCTTCCAGTGAAGTTTTGCAAGTTTAGGGCCATGAAGAAGAATTTCTGGGTGTAAAAGAAAGATGGAACCTTACTGATCAAGGGTTACCTCTTCCATTCATCTTACATCTGCTTTCAATTCCTAATCTAAATCAATATTTTAAAAAATACCTAAATACCTTAAAATATCAAAAGCTTGTCTTTTAAAAAATGCAACAAAATGTTTGTCTTCTTGGTCACTAAATAATTAGTCTACCTGGACTCCACAGAAGTCTCAGTCTAATTCTGACTTAGAACAAGTAACTTAGCCCCTCTGTCTCTCTTTTTTTAAAATTAATAAATGAAGATGACCTTGAGGGCATTTTAGAACTAATTTTAGTTTTAAAATTCTAAACTAATTTAATAGAGAATATATTTATTAATGTTATTCTAATTTGTTACTAAGTTGTTATTTATTAAAATTTTGAAATAGTGTTAAGGTATTTTGTTTCTAAACTGAGAGTATTAGAGATTTAGTAATATTTTAACAAATAAACTCACCAGCGAACAGTAGAACAGAATAATTTCTAAGCTCTTCATATTGCCCCTTTTCCTGGCCATAAGATTGGTTGTCTACAGGCACATTTTTCATAGAGTCACATGATCAATTAATGTTGAAAATTATATCAGCATTCTGACATAATGTAAAATTAGATAACTCGAAACCCTCTCATTATAAGGGAAACATCAATAGCTATTAGATAATGTTTTCTTTGGTGTTCTACTGTTTCACTATGATGCACTTAGGTGTGTATTTATTTTTTACTTATCTTCATTGGAACTTGATTCAGCTCCCTAAATCTGAGCGCTCACCTTTCATTTGTATCAGTATTGGAAAAATGTCAGCTGTGACCTATTCAGATATTATTTCTTCCAGATTATCTCAATTAACGCTCTGTGGAATTTCTATTAGATCCATTCTGGGAATTATCATTCTTTTCTTCCCCCTGATCTCTCTATTACATTTTCCAGCTAATTACCTCTGTAGTATTTTGACAATTTCTTTAGATCTGTCATTCAGTATGCTAAATCTCTCCTAAGCTATTTGTCGTTTTTAGGTGTCATTCTGCTACTTAAAACAGAAGCCCTATTACAGTGTGGACTAAATGGAAAGTTACTCAGGAGTTCTCTGGTGGACTAATAGTTAGGATTTATTGTTTTCACTTCTATAGCCTGGATTCAATCCCTGGTAGGGGAATGAGCTCTCACAGGCTCTGTGGTGTGGCCAAAAAATTATTTTTATCACAAACATGACAGTTGGCAGCCCAGGACTTAGTGCAGCAGCTTTATGATAGCATCAATACCCAAGAAGTTTCTATACCTGGGGATGGAAGGAGAAGCCAGGGAAATTAGAATCATGAGAACTGAACAGGTCATTGCTAATCTGAAAACGGAGACAGTTATATGGTGAAAAAGAATATGCACGGTCTATAGGAGCAGATAACGACCCTCAGCTACTAACCAGCATGAAAGTAGGGACTTCAGAACCCCAGGCTCAAGGAACTACCTGCATTAGTATGATAGTGGATTCTTCCCCTGAATTTTCAGGCTGAGAACCCGGCCAGGCTGACACATTGATTTTGGACTTAACGCTACCCTGAGAATAGAACTCAACCATGACTTCTAACCTACAGAACAGCATAGTAATGAACAGGCACTGTTTTAAACGATTAGATTTGTGACAATTTGTTACTCAGCATTAGAAAACGAATCCATTAGTCCAAAAGATGAGACCATTATTTTTTTCATATTAAATTTGTTTGACATCCCTAAGAAATAATTTTGCCTGTGAGTGTTTAGAAGTCTTCGGTGGAGGCATGGGTCAGTGGTGGCCAGCTGCAGGGTTGGGGGCACTGGGTGTAGCAGTGCATGCCTGGTACCTTTTGAAGGAGATCTCCATATCTTCATTATCTCCACCATAGTTTGACTTCAGGTAAATAACAGGGAGGGAACACAACACCACCCATCATCAGAAAATTGGATTAAAGATTTTCTGAGCATGGCCCCGCCCATGAGAACAAGACCCAGGTTCCCCTCAGTCAGTCTTTCCCATCAAGAAACTTTCATAAGCCTCTTATCCTTCTCCATCAGAGGGCAGACAGAATGAAAACCACAGTCACAGAAAACTAACCAATCTAATCACGTGGACCACAGCCTTGTCTAACTCAATGAACCTATGAGCCTTGCCCTGTAGGGCCACCCAAAATGCCCGGGTCATGGCAGAGAGTTCTGACAAAATGTGGTCCACTGGAGAAGGGAATGGCAAACCACTTCAGTATTCTTGCCTTGAGAACCCCATGAACACTATGAAAAGGCAAAAAGATAGGACACTGAAAGGTGAACTCCCCAGCTTGGTAGGTGCCCAATATGCTACTGGAGATCAGTGGAGAAATAACTCCAGAAAGAATGAAAAGGCAGAGCCAAAGCAAAAACAACACCCAATCGTGGATATACTGGTGATAGAAGCCAAGTTCGATGTTGTAAAGAGCAATAATGAATAGGAATCTGGAATGTTAGGTTCAAGAATCAAGACAAATTAGAAGTGGTCAAATAGGAGATGGCAAAACAGAGCGTCGACATTTGAGGAATCAGTGAACTAAAGTGGACTGGAATGGGTGGATTTAGCTCAGATGACAATGATATCTACTACTTTGGGCAAGAATCCCTTAGAAGAAATGGAGTAGTCAACATAGTCAACAAAAGAGCCTGAAATGCAGTAGTTGGAGGCAATCTTAAAAATGACAGAATGATCTCTATTCGTGACAAATCATTCAATATCACAGTAATCCAAGTCTGTGCCCCAACCAGTAATGCTGAAGAAGGTGAAGTTGAATGGGTCTGTGAAGACCTACATGACCTTCTAGAACTATCACTCCCCAAAAGATGTCCTTTTCATTATAGGGGACTGGAATGCAAAAGCAGGAAGTAAAGAAACACCTAGAATGACAGGCAAATTTGGCCTTGGAGTACAGAATGAATCAGGACGAAGGCTAATAGAGTTTATCCAAGAGAATGCTCTGGTGGTAGCAAACACCTTCTTCCAACAGCACAAGAGAAGACTCTACACATGGACATCACCAGATGGTTGACACCGAAATCAGACTGATTATATTCTTTGCAGCCAAAGGTGGAGAAGCTCTATACAGTCAGTAAAAAGAAGACTGGGAGCTGACTGTGGCACAGATCATAAACTCCTTATTGCCAAATTCAGACTGAAATTGAAGAAAGTGGAGAAAATCACTAAGCATTCAGGTATGACCTAAATCCCTTATGACTATACAGTGGAAGTGAGAAATAGATTTAAGGGACTAGATCTGATAGAGAGCCTGATAAACTGTGGATGGAGGTTCCTGTCATTGTATAGGAGACAGGGATCAAGACCATTCCCAAGAAAAAGAAATGTAAAAAGACAAAATGGTTGTCTGAGGAGGCCTTACAAATAGCTGTAAAGAAGAGAAGTGAAAAGCAGAGAGGGAAGGAAATATACACCCATTTGAATGCAGAGTTCTGAAGAATAGCAAGGAGAGATAAGAAAGCCTTCCTCAGTGATCAATGAAAAGAAATAGAGGAAAACAAGAGAATGGGAAAGACTAGAGATCTCTTCCAGAAAATTAGAGACATCAAGGGAACATTTCATGCAAAGATGGGCACAATAAAGGACAGAAATTGGTGGACTTAACAGAAGTAGAAGATATTAAGAAGAGGTGGTAAGAATACATAGAAGAACTATACAAAAAAGATCTTCACAACACAGATAATCATGATGGTGTGATCACTCAACTAGAGTCAGACATCCTGTAATTCGAAGTCAAGTGGGCCTTAGGAAGCATCACTACGAACAGAGTTATTGGAGGTGATGTAATTCCAGTTATTTCAAATCCTAAAAGATGATGCTGTGAAAGTGTTGCTCTCAATATGCCAGCAAATTTGGAAAACTCAGCAGTGGCCACAGGACTGGAAAAGGTCAGATTTCATTCCTATCCCAAAGAAAGGCAATGCCAAAGAATGCTCAAACTACCGCACAGTTGGATTCATCTCACATGCTAGTAGAGTAATGCTCAAAATTCTTCAAGCCAGGCTTCAACAGCATGCGAACCATGAACTTCCAGATGTTCAAGCTGGTTTTAGAAAAGGCAGAGGAACCAGAGATCAAATTGCCAACATCCGTTTGATCATCGAAAAAGCAAGAGAGTTCCAGAAAAACATCTATTTCTGCTTTATTGACTATGCCAAAGCCTTTGACTGTGTGGATCACAAGAAACTGTGGAAAATTCTGAAAGAGATGAGAATACCAGACCACCTGAACTGCCTCTTGAGAAACCTGTTTGCAGGTCAGGAGCAACAGTTAGAACTGGACGTGGAGCAACAGATTGGTTACAAATAGGGAAAGGAGTACGTCAAGGCTGTATATTGTCACCCTGCTTATTTAACTTATATGTAGAGTACATCATGAGAAATGCTATGCTGGACGAAGCACAAGCTGGAATCAAGATTGCCGGGAGAAATATCAATAACCTCAGATATGCAGATGACAGTATCCTTATAGCAGAAAGCGAAGAGGAACTAAAGAGCCTCTTGATGAAAGTGAAAGAGGAGAGTGAAAAAGTTGGCTTACAGCTCAACATTCAGAAAACTAAGATCTGGTTCCATCAGTTTGTGGCAAATGTATGGGGAAACAGTGACAAACATTATTTTGGGGGGCTCGAAAATAACTGAAGATGGTGACTGCAGTCCCGAAATTAAAAGATTCTTGCTCCTTAGAAGAAACGTTATGACTAACGTAGACAGCATAATAAAAAACAGAGACATCATGTTGCCAGCAAGGTCTGTCTAGTCAAGGCTATGGTTTTTCCAGTAGTCATTTATGGTTGTGAGAGTTTGACTATAAAGAAAGCTGAGGGTGGAAGAATTGATGTTTTTGAACTGTGGTGTTGGAGAAGACTCTTGAGAGTCCCTTGGACTGCAAGGAGAATCAACCCATCCATCCTAAAGGAAATCAGTCCTGAATATTCTTTGGAAGGACTGATGCTGAAGCTGAAACGCCTATGCTTGGGCCACCTGCTGTGTAGACTGCCTCATTTGAAAAGACACTCATGCTCGGAAAGATTGAAGGTGGGAGGAGAAGTGGACAACAGAGGATGAGATGGTTGGATGGCATCACCGATTCATTGGATATGAGTTTGAGTAAACTCCTGAAGTTGGTGATGGACAGGGATGCCTGGTGTGCTGCGGTCCATGGGGTTGCAAAGAGTGAGACACTACTGAGCGACTAAATTACTACTTCTAATCTGTTTAAATTAACAAATGTTCTAAACTTCAAAGATAGAATAAAGAACATATATTTTGTTTCATAATTATGTTTCCCTGCTCATGTAAAATGTAGTTTGATATTTCAGTGTTTCATGTATATAAAAACACTGTGTAGTTATCAGTACTTTTTAATCTTTGGGAACCTCATTAAATGTAATCACTGATTATTGTGAAAACATCATTTGGAATAGATAAGTTCTGAAAATGCATATATGATGATGAAATGCAGATTCTGAGAAGTAAATGTCTTTATTAACTTCATTGATTTGAAAAACGTCAAAGCAGGGAAAATTTTTATAGTTAATGGATGATAAAGCATCTTTATAAAATCAAGAGTAGAAAATATAGCATATTGTAGCATATTAATTATTAGATTTTTCAGCAACATTTCAGGTAATATTTAAGAATGCCATTTGTACTATTGTTTGATTTGCTTTCCTGCATTTCCTGCATTTAATTTGCCTTCAAATTAAAAAATGGAAAAGATTTTTATGGAAAAATTTCCATAGATCTTACATAATATTATATTGTTTGGTGTAAAAGCCTTTCAGAGGACAGTATGTTTTTTTTTTTTTTTTCCATTTATTTTTATTAGTTGGAGGCTAATTGCTTTACAATATTGTAGTGTTTTTTGCCATACATTGACATGAATCAGCCATGGATTTACATGTATTCCCCATCCCGATCCCCCCTCTTGCCTCCGTCCCCATCCCATCCCTCTGGGTCTTCCCAGTGCACTAGGCCCGAGCACTTGTTTCATGCATCCAGCCTGGGCTGGTGATCTGCTTCACCCTTGATGATATACATGTTTCAATGCTGTTCTCTCAAAACATCCCACCCTCGCCTTCTCCCACAGAGTCCAAAAGTCTGTTCTGTACTTCTGTGTCTCTTTTTCTGTTTTGCATATAGGGTTATCGTTACCATCTTTCTGAATTCCATATATATGTGTTAGTATACTGTATTGATGTTTATCTTTCTGGCTTACTTTACTCTGTATAATGGGCTCCAGTTTCATCCATCTCATTATTACTGATTCAAATGAATTCTTTTTAATGGCTGAGTAATATTCCATGGTGTATATGTACCACAGCTTCCTTATCCATTCGTCTGCGGATGGGCATCTAGGTTGCTTCCATGTCCTGGCTATTATAAACAGTGCTGCGATGAGCATTGGGGTGCACGTGTCTCTTTCAGATCTGGTTTCCTCGGTGTGTATGCCCAGGAGCGGTATTGCTGGGTCATATGGCAGTTCTATTTCCAGTTTTTTAAGAAATCTCCACACTGTTCTCCATAGTAGCTGTACTAGTTTGCATTCCCACCAACAGTGTAAGAGGGTTCCCTTTTCTCCACACCCTCTCCAGCATTTATTGCTTGAAGACTTTTGGATAGCAGCCATCCTGACGGGCGTGTAATGGTACCTCATTGTGGTTTTGATTTGCATTTCTCTGATAATGAGTGATGTTGAGCATCTTTTCATGTGTTTGTTAGCTATCTGTATGTCTTCTTTGGAGAAATGTCTGTTTAGTTCTTTGGCCCATTTTTTGATTGGGTCATTTATTTTTCTGGAATTGAGCTTCAGGAGTTGCTTGTATATTTTTGAGATTAATCCTTTGTCTGTTGCTTCGGTTGCTATTATTTTCTCCCAGTCTGAGGGCTGTCTTTTCACCTTGCTTATAGTTTCCTTTGTTGTGCAAAAGCTTTTACGTTTCATTAGGTCCCATTTGTTTATTTTTGCTTTCATTTCCAATATTCTGGGAGGTGGGTCATAGAGGATCCTGCTGTGATTTATGTCGGAGAGTGTTTTGCCTATGTTCTCCTCTAGGAGTTTTATAGTTTCTGGTCTTACATTTAGATCTTTAATGCATTTTGAGTTTATTTTTGTGTATGGTGTTAGAAGGTGTTCTAGTTTCATTCTTTTGCAAGTGGTTGACCAGTTTTCCCAGCATCACTTGTTAAAGAGGTTTTCTTTTTTCCATTGTATATCCTTGCCTCCTTTGTCGAAGATAAGGTATCCATAGGTTCGTGGATTTATCTCTGGGCTTTCTATTCTGTTCCATTGATCTATATTTCTGTCTTTGTGCCAGTACCATACTGTCTTGATGACTGTGGCTTTGTAGTAGAGTCTGAAGTCAGGCAGGTTGATTCTTCCAGTTCCATTCTTCTTTCTCAAGATTACTTTGGCTATTCGAGGTTTTTTGTATTTCCATACAAATTGTGAAATTATTTGTTCTAGTTCTGTGAAAAGTACCGTTGGTAGCTTGATAGGGATTGCATTGAATCTATAGATTGCTTTGGGTAGTATAGTCATTTTGACAATATTGATTCTTCCACTCCATGAACACGGTATGTTTCTCCATCTATTTGTGTCCTCTTTGATTTCTTTCATCAGTGTTTTGATAGTATGTTTTATAGTATTAGATTGAATAATTTCCTTGGAAAGAGAGGATGACAAAGTCAAAGCCAGTATTTTTTTTTACTAACTTTTTAGAGGGAGGAAGGGAGGAATAAATATATGATGAAAAATTTGGAGTTACTTGATGTGAAATGGTAATTAGATGCTTTTTCTAACTGAAACCACATTTTCTTCCTCTTATACTTGTCTTCTTTTTCACATGCGTCGGTACATGCTTAGTTGACTTACCCTCTTAGTAAGCGCAGGTATTAATGTGGGCTTCTGGTGGCTCAGTGGTAAAGAATCCACCTGCCATTGCAGGAGATGTGGGTTTAATTTCTGATCCAGGAAGATCCCCTGAACAAGAAAATGGCAACCCACTCCAGTATTCTTGCCTGAAAAAACCCCAAGGACAGAGGAGCCTGGCGGCCTACAGTCCATGGGCTCGCAAAGAGTTGGATAGTTTTTAATTCCATGTCAGTATTTGTGCATTTTGTCATTTGAAACAGATACACTGATTATTCAACTACCTGTTCTAAAATTAATTTATGGCATTGAAGGATATATTTCTTTCAAGTAGTATTTGTAGTAATTATTTTGAGAAAATCAAGTGTTACCTAAATATGTGAGATATTAGAAACTTAATATTTATAATGAAGTATAATGATAACTAAAAGTTGTTCAAGTAGTGCTCAGCTGTGTGCATGGCACGCTGTGTTGCACACCTATTAACCCATTTATCCTTATAAGAACACCAAGAAGTGGGAGGTATTGTTATTATACCTCTTTTATGAATGAGGAAATTGAAACACAAGATTCATCCATTGTCATATGGTTTTGCAAACATACCAAGCCAGGGCTTGACCTCAGGCTGTGCCCTTCAGCGTCCATAATCTTTACTACTGGTGTGCACTAAGGCCAGTGCTGTGTAAAGACTCAGTAAATTTTTGTATTTCACTGTAAGTTAGGGTAGCATTTAAAAACAGTATCTTTAAGTAGCTTTTTCTTTTTAGTACAGAAGAAGAAATATATCAAATTCTTTTAAAGAGGGGAGAGGTAGAAGTAAGGCTATTAACTTTTTAATTTTAGATGATCATTTTCTTGATTCCTTATGAAGTTAAATAATATTTTGGATGTTTTTATATGACTCTAATCTTTATATGCATAATCTTGGAAAATAGTAATAGCACCCTTAAGCACTTTCATCTTATGTTTATTTTGCCTGTTTGTTTTTTTATCTAGTCAATCAACAAACATTTAATGTTTCTAAGAAATGCTATTAGATTGGACACCAAATAAACCTGCAGAGTTCATTAGTGTCACATAGGTGTCACATAAGTACCATAGATTTGGAGGAAGATGGGATATTTAAAATATTTCATTCATCAAAAAGGATATTTATAGGAATATATGGGGAGAATAATTAGACTTCCTGCATTTTAAATGTACAGTTTGTCTTTTGATATTGAGATCTACAACCTGTGTCATAAAATGTTATTTTTGTGTATGGTTAACATTACCAGAGCTTCGTATCTTGCCCTCTGTCTCTGTTGAGACAATCAGTGTTCATTTTCTGTTGTTCTATATACCTTCTTTGTCTTAGTCACCTTGCTTTCTCTTCTCTCTTTTCATCAATTTCAGTTCATTCTTCTCTGTCTGTCTATATGTAACCATAATTATTTGAAGTAGATAATTGAATGCTAAGATATTTATAGCTTACAAAAAGCCAACGTGGATCATTCTGCCCACTCTTGGCTTACTATGAATGGTAGTGTCAGTTTCCAAATATCAACAGTTCTCTGACTCATCTACTGCCAATCTCATAAGAGAAAAGAAGAAAGACATGTTACCTGTACAATGACCCACTGAATCTTTCTGAACATGACCTTCAGCATGCATTATGATGAGAGGTGCTTGGATGAGTGAGTGAGACCTTGAGGGCCTTCTTGAAGCTAATGATAAGGTTATGAATATAACCCAGCAATTCTAACTTCAAGTTCTAATATATTTTAGAAGCACTACCTTGAAATGATTCCTCTTTTTGTACAGTGGGTCATTATTGACATACAGAGCATTGATAGTTTATAATAAGGGTCATTTGATTTCACAAAGTTTAAACATGACATATTGACTGGACTCTTTCTTATAGATGTTTCTCTAGGGTTAGTGTACAATTTTCACAACTCTATTATTCAAATTCACAGTTTCCTCACAAATCACATTGAAATTTTACCTCTTCTAAGTTTTCTGATTTTATCAAGATTATTTTTAGTGCCTATCCAAATCTGTTCAACCAGCTCTGGGAGCAGTTATGTTCTTTTTGAAGAATCATTTACACTAACTTTCTTTCTTTCCACATTCTACTTACAAAGTAGTTTGCTTTTGGAATTTTATTGAATTGATAAGACTCTGTAGAAATGATGTGAGGATTATACCAGATAAATTTATACCAGATGAATGATTTATACCAGATACAGGATTATCTGGTAATAATCTATGCTTTTTCCCTGCCTAAATAGTGTTAGCATTTACAGGAAGAAAAAGGTTATATAGTTTATTTCTGCTCACATGTTTTATTTTAATCTGCTGAGATATACATATTTTTCTGTAAAACCAGTGTCAGAGGTGATCATGAAAAGTTCAAGCATCAAAAGTAAAAGTCTACTTTTTTCGTAGCAAAGAGAAAGAAATATGTCTCACACAAAATAATAGTCAAATTTAACTACCTGGAAACATATTGTAATGATTTTGTGAAAGTTAGTCCTTGATCAGTTTGAATAGAAATACTCCTGCATCATTGCTGAGATTATAAATGTCATTTATCTTTACCAGAAACTGGAGCATCTTTAGGGAAAGCAGTACTTGAACAGTTTTACACAACAGATATTTTAAAGAACTGCTTTATACATGAGGCTAATTTAATCACTGTAGGGGTTGAAACCTTTCAAGGTGTAGTGTCAGCCCTACTTTTATGGAGAAACTCAGTGATAAGATCACACATGAGAGGGAAAGCTTCGAGATAGATACTGATAGATTCATTCACTCATTCATTAGCTCATGTATCTACTCATTGATTTAAAAATATTCATTAATCACTTACTGTGTGCCACACACTTGAGGGTATGATGATGTATTGAGGGTATAATGATTAACAAAACAGATGCTTTCTGAATCTTTAAGAAGTTTACCTTTCTATGGGAATGAGTGATGTTAAAAAATAATTAACTTCAATTGAAAATGCAATAATGACTGAAAACTTAATAGCTATGTGTTCTGAAAGCCTATTGCAAGAGCAAATGGATCCAGGGAAGATTTGAGACCCAAAGGATGAGCATGAATTAAACAAAGTCAATAAGTCATGGGTCAAAATAGCTTTTTATATAGTCTAAAATCCTTATAGTATTCTAGAAGTGAGTTAATTTTTTATGGTTCTGATTTCCTCACAAGCAACTAATTATGACTGAGATTACTAGCTCCCTACCCCCATCTTTATTCTTTTTCTTCCTTTCTAACATTCCTCTCTAACATAACCCAATTTTATTTAGAAGAATAACATGCCCAGATAAAACAGCTACTTTTTAAAGTTGGCTTATAGGGTAGTTATTTGACACAGTTTTAACCAATGGGAAGAAAACAGAAGTTACTGATTTGGACTCCTAGGAAAGTTCCTCTTGGAAAGTTTTTCAGCTGTTAAACAGAATTTTGCCTTTTGATTTTTCTTTTGATTTCTAAAATTAGAATGCTATGGCAGGAGCTATGGTTAATGTCTGAGAACATTAGGATGAGGGTCACAATCTAAGTATAGTAAAATGGAAAGTCTGAAAGGGCCTTGATTCCCTGTGTTACTCTGGAACCCCTAAACTCTTGGATTCCTGCTATCATTTTTTCTTTAATTTGAGAGAATAAAAGAAAAGTTAATCTGAAAATATGTAGGGTACATAGAATCCTATCTGTGGAAACCTTGACTGCCTTCTCATTAGGTGACTTTATTCTCTTTCTACACTTATATTGACAAGGAAAGCAATATTCAAGTAGATATAGTATATTTATTTAATCTGCCTTTTGTGTGTTTGTGTGTCTATACTAGCAATAAGTATTAGAAGAATTAAAAGGTAAAGAATATCAATTCCAGCTTGTGTGATCAAGAATGCTTCATGGAAAATGTTCCATTTGAACTGAGCTTTAAAATTGTAAAATTGCCTTCACAGTTTAAAAAGGCTTTTGCATACCAAGTAGAATCTTCTGAATTTTTCCCCCACAGACACTCAGGAACTGATGAATGCTTCCAGTGGATGTCCGTCATGTTTTAGTACAATGAATTACTTGCTATTGGAATGCCAGTGATTTGAGACGGGAAGACCTAAAGGTTAAAAAGGCAGTTATTACAGTTGTTAAGCAGTATTTTGGAGCCCTTACCAGGATCTTTTTGGTAGTAAAGGGAAGAGAGCACTGACTTTTAGATATAGGAGAGAAGGGTGAAGTAAGAGACAGTTTTCTGTTTTCAGGCCTGGCTACATAAAGAATTGTTGTAGGCAGGTGAGAAAGGATAGATGATTGGGTAGTAGTGGAAGGAAAGAAAATGAATTTTATCTTAAGACTATCTGAGAATAATGAAGTGGAAATGTATAGCAAACAATTGGGAATTTGTGACTGAAGCTTGATGAGTTGGAGAAATTAGGTGACATTAATGGTTTTATTGCCAGCATATTTTGCCCATCAGCATTTTTTCCCCCCTTTATTGGGTTTTGAAGTATCATAGTGTAGCTGACAATTCTGCTTTCTTTCATAAAACAGCATTAGGATAAAAGGTCTTTTGCACTGTGTTGAGAGATTACAGAAAATGAAATCCATGTTTCCTGTTTTTGACGATCACAATTAACATTGTATTACATCTATATTAAAATATTTTTCTCTATAAAATAGCATTCCATTCTAAGTCATATATTTAAAGAAGTGTATGTTTAGAATGATGAATATTAGGAATGCTGAAAAAAGGCAGGGGTAACATGTTTGTAATTGTAATTTGCAGTATACAGTACAAAGATAATTTGATTATCATCTGAAATTCCTTTCTTCTCTATAAAGCCAAAATGAAATAACTTGGATAAACATATTGGTAAATTGCTTTAATCAAAGTTTTCTGCATATTCAGGCAAACTTCACTACATTTATATGGCCTATAAATTTTTCACTGTATATATTTGATTAAAGATTTTGATTTGATGCTTTGATTTAAAGTATCCTTGAAGTTTTCTTAACATACTTCACTAATATGACAAGCTTCATCATTAAAGAACCCCAAAGTGAGTTCTTAATAATTATATATTTGAAATTTTAAAATAGACTTTTAGACCAGAATATACCTAGCTAGAAATAACAGCTAGAGCAAGTTTCCCCAAAACATAATGTTAGCCCAAATCATAGTTGATTAGTGATTTATTATGTTACCTAGCTTTGTGTGTGTGTGTGCGGTATGTGCATATACATATATACCTTACAGAAAGCAAAAATGGAAGAACATTTGTTTTATATCTTGCAAGAAATAGTTCCTGTCTAATTGCTAGAATGTTAACTCTTGTAGTGTGTGTGAATTTGTCACCTAGCTATTATTCTTAGAGCTGCTGTATATCACTGTGGAGTCAACCTGCTGGTAGAGTTCGCCTCCTAAGCAAGGCAAGACTGAAATTCCACTCTGCCTTTGTGGCTCTCTTCTATTCATGTTGCCCTTCCTGAGGGTCTCGTGTTTTCTCCCTGCAAGTCCTGCCCTTTACGAATTTTAAGCTTACTCTCTAGCTTCCTATGCTGTTTAGATTCAAAACTTGGCAAATGTCTTGAGAAACAGGCTTGTATTTGTTGCCAGCCCACGCAATAGTGTGGCTTTGGCTCCTAAGCATCAGGAGGCTGCACATTTTATTCTGTCTCTTTAGCCCAGACTTCTGTTCTTTTGCTTGCTCTAGCACTCACCAAATAGTCCATTGTAAAGAATGATAATGAATTTGTTCTCCCCTGATCTTCAGTCCCCTAAGATAGACTTTGTGTCCTTTGAAAGCTCCACTAGTTCCTCTTTCTGGTACAATAACTTGGCTGCCTGTGAAAAACCTAATCTTTAGCTCTTGCCTTGACTTGATAAATGCCCACATAGGAGAAAGCAGATTGTAATGTAAACCATTACATTAGAACGTCAGAAGGCCTTTCCCCATTTTTTAATTTAGTACATAAAATTCAGTGTGCTTCCACAGATTTCTTACATTTTTAAAATTATTATTTTAATATTTTACCATTTAAAAAAAGTAATGATGGCTTATCAAAACCTACTCATTGGTGGAAATGCTTGAATAGCAACTTTAATTACAAATCAAACATGTTAAGGCAAATTGCAATTTAGAAATAAGCTTAACATTTAAAAAAATTTAATTTGCCAGAATAATATGATAATTAAAAATTTTTTATCACAGTTCCACCAATATATACAATAATATTGGCATAACTATAGGGAAAAGCAGACAAATTTAAAAACAAAGGTAACTTATTTGTCTGTATAGATCTATCTTTAAAAGACAGAATAAAGTTGAACACCTTGTGATTTTACTGATTAGGACAAAATGAGAAAAGGCAAAATTAACAAATATAAACAATGTAGATAAGGGTATTTCTGCATGTTCTTGAAGTAATAAAGAAATTTTTAAATAAATTTGAAAACTTAACAACAGTAGACAATGGTTCTTACTGTCAAAAAATGGAATCCAGAGTTAATTTATTATTTAAAATATCTGTTTATCAACCAAAACCAATTAGATATGTAAATATTAGGTAAGTATGTTTCAAATTCAGAGGGAGAGAAACAGTTGAGACACTCTGCCAAGATTAAACATTGTATTTAACAGATGAAGAGTTCAAAGTAGCTATCATAAATATAAGAATCAGGGGAACTTCAGTTCAGTACAGTTGCTCAGTTGTGTCTGACTCTTTGCGACCCCATGGACTACAGCACACCAGGCCTCCTTGTCCATCACCAATTTTTGGAGTTTACTCAAACTCATGTCCATTGAGTCAGTGATGCCATGCAACTATCTCATCCTCTGTCATTCCCATCTCCTCCTGCCCTCAATCCTTCCCAGCATCAGGGTCTTTTCAAATGAGTCAGTCCTTTGCATCACCTGGCCAAAGTACTGGAGTTTCAGCGTCAGTATCAGTCCTTCCAGTGAATATTCAGGACTGATTTCCTTTAGGATGGACTGGTTGGATGTCTTTGCAGTCCAAGGGACTCTCAAGAATCTTCTCCAACACCACAGTTCATAAGCATCAATTCTTCAGCACTCAGCTTTCTTTTTAGTCCAACTCTCACATCCATACATGACTACTGGAAAAACCATAGCCTTGACTATAGGGACCTTTGCAGGCAAAGTAATGTCTCTGCTTTTTAATATGCTGTCTAGATTGGTCATGGCTTTTCTTTCAAGGAGTAGGTGTCTTTTAATTTCATGACTGCAGTCTCCATCTGCAGTGATTTTGGAGCCCAAGAAAATAAAGTTTGCCACTGTTTCCCCATCTATTTGCCATGAAGTGATGGGACCAGATGCCATGATCTTAGTTTTCTGAATGTTAAGCTTTAAGCCAACTTTTTCCCTCTCCTCTTTCATTTTCATCAAGAGGCTCTTCAGTTCTTTTTTACATTCTGCCATAAGGGTGGTGTCATCTACATATCTGAAGTTATTGATATTTCTTCCAGCAATCTTGATTCCAGCTTGTGCTTCATCAAGCCCAGCATTTCGCATGATGTACTCTACATATGGGTTAAATAAGTAGGGTGACAATATACAGCCTTGACGTACTCCTTTTCCTATTTGGAACCTTTCTGTTGTTCCATGTCCAGTTCTAACTGTTGCTTCCTGACCTGCAAACATTTCTCAAGAGGCAGGTCAGGTGGTCAGGTATTCCTATCTCTTTCAGAATTTTCCACAGTTTATTGTGATCCACACAGTCAAAGGCTTTCAAATAGTCAATAAAGCAGACGAAGATGCTTTTCTCGAACTCTTGCTTTTTCGGTGATCCAATGGATGTTGGCAATTTCATCTCTGGTTCTGCTGCCTTTTCTAAAACCAGCTTGAACATGTGGAAGTTCACAGTTCATGTATTGTTGAAGCCTGGCTTGGAGAATTTTGAGCATTACTTTACTAGTGTGTGAGTTGAATGCAGTTGTGCGGTAGCTTGAGCATTCTTTGGCATTGCCTTTCTTTGGGATTGGAATGAAAACTGACCTTTTCCAGTCCTGTGGCCACTGCTGAGTTTTCCAAATTTTCTGGCATATTGAGGGCAGCGCTTTCATAGAATCATCTTATAGGATTTGAAATAGCTCAACTGGAATTCTGTCACCTCCACTAGTTTTGTTCACAGTGATACTTCAAAGTCCACTTGATTTCACATTCCAGGATGTCTTGCTCTAGGTGAGTGATCACACCGTCATGGTTTTCTGGGTCAATAAGATCTTTTTTGTTTAGTTCTTTCTGTGTATTCTTGCCATGTCTTCTTAATATCTTCTGCTTCTGTTAGGTCCATACCATTTTTGCCCTTTATTGTGCCCATCTTTACATGAAATGTTTCCTTCGTATCTCTGATTTTCCTGAAGAGATCTCTAGTCTTTCCCATTCTCTTGTTTTCCTCTATTTCTTTTCATTGATCACTGAGGAAGGCTTTCTTATCTCTCCTTCCTATTCTTTGGAACTGTGCATTCAAATGGGTATATCTTTTCTTTTCTCCTTTGCTTTTCACTTCTCTTCTTCCATTTGTTAGGCCTCCTCAGACAACCATTTTGTTTTTTGCATTTCTTTTTCTTTGGGATGGTCTTGATCCCCATCTCCTGTACAATGTCACGCACCTCCATCCATAGTTCTTCAGGAACTCTGTCTATCAGATCAAAAATCCCTTGAATCTATTTGTCACTTCCACTGGATAATCTTAAGGGTTTTGATTTACATCATATCTGAATGGTCTAGTGGTTCTCCCTACCTTCTTCAATTTTAGCCTGAATTTGACAATACGCATGGAGTTCATGATTTGAGCCACAGTCAGCTCCCGGTCTTGTGTTTGTTGACTGTATAAAGTTTCTCCATCTTTGGCTGCAATGAATATAGTCAAGTACCTCATATATATGTAGTCGAGTACGTCAAAGCTGTATATTGTCATCCTGCTTATTTAACTTATATGCAGAGTACATCATGAGAAACACTAGGCTGGAAGAAGCACAAGCTGGAATTAAGATTGCTGGGAGAAATATTAATAACCTCAGATATGCAGATGACACCACCCTTGTGGCAGAAAGTGAAGAACTAAACAGCCTCTGGATGAGAGTGAAAGAGGAGAGTGAAAACGTTGGCTTAAAGTTCAACATTCAGAAAACTGAGATCATGGCAACTGGTCCCGTCACCTCATGGCAAATAGATGGGGGAACAGTGGAAACAGTGGCTGACTTTATTTTTTTGAGGTCCAAAATCACTGCAGATGGAGACTGCAGCCATGAAATTAAAAACACTTACTCCTTGAAAGGTAAGTTATGACCAACCTAGACAGCATATTAAAAAGCAGAGACATAACTTTGCCCACAAAGGTCCCTCTAGTCAAGGCTATGGTTTTTACAGTAGTCATGTATACATGTGAGAGTTGGACTAAAAAAGCAAGGATTCTTTAATATCTGCAAATCAAACAACGTAATACACCACATTAACAAATTGGAAGATAAAAAACCATATGATTATCTCAATAGATGCAGAGAAAGCCTTTGACAAAATTCAACACTCATTTATGATTAAAACTCTCCAGAAAGCAGGAATAGAAGGAACATACCTCAACATAATAAAAGCTATATATGACAAACCCAGAGCAAGCATCACCCTCAATGGTGAAAAATTGAAAGCATTTCCTCTGAAATCAGGAACAAGACAAGGATGCCCACTCTCACCACTGCTATTCAACATAGTGTTGGAAGTTTTGGCCACAGCAATCAGAGCAGAAAAAGATGTAAAAGGAATCCAGATAGGAAAAGAAGAAGTGAAATTCTCGCTGTTTGCAGATGATATGATCCTCTACATAGAAAACCCTAAAGACTCTTCCAGAAAATTACTAGAGCTAATCAATGAATATAGTAAAGTTGCAGGATATGAAATTAACACACAGAAATCCCTTGAATTCCTATATACTAACAATGAAAAAACAGAAAGAGAAATTAAGGAAACAATACCATTCACCTTTGCAACAAAAAGAATAAAATACTTGGGAGTATATCTACCTAAAGAAACAAAAGACCTATACACAGAAAACTATAAAACATTGATGAAAGAAATCAAAGAGGACACAAACAGATGGAAAAACATACCGTGTTCATGGATTGGAAGAATCAATATTGTCAAAATGACTCTTCTACCCAAAGCAATCTATAGATTCAATGAAATCCCTATCAAGCTACCAACGGTACTTTTCACAGAACTAGAACAAATATTTTCACAATTTGTATGGAAATACAAAAAACCTCGAATAGCCAAAGTAATCTTGAGAAAGAAGAATGGAACTGGAGGAATCCACCTGCCTGACTTCAGACTCTACTACAAAGCCACAGTCATCAAGACAGTATGGTACTGGCACAAAGACAGAAATATAGATCAATGGAACAGAATAGAAAGCCCAGAGATAAATCCACGAACCTATGGACACCTTATCTTTGACAAAGTAGGCAAGGATATACAATGGAAAAAAGACAGTCTCTTTAACAAGTGGTGCTGGGAAAACTGGTCAACCACTTGCAAAAGAATGAAACTAGAACACCTTCTAACACCATACACAAAAATAAACTCAAAATGCATTAAAGATCTAAATGTAAGACCAGAAACTATAAAACTCCTAGAGGAGAACATAGGCAAAACACTCTCTGACATAAATCACAGCAAGATCTTCTATGACCCACCTCCCAGAATATTGGAAATAAAAGCAAAAATAAACAAATGGGACCTAATGAAAATTAAAAGCTTTTGCACAACAAAGGAAACTATAAGTAAGGTGAAAAGACAGCCCTCAGATTGGGAGAAAATAATAGCAAATGAGGAAACAGACAAAGGATTAATCTCAAAAATATACAAGCAACTCCTGAAGCTCAATTCCAGAAAAATAAATGACCCAATCAAAAAATGGGCCAAAGAACTAAACAGACATTTCTCCAAAGAAGACATACAGATAGCCAACAAACCCATGAAAAGATGCTCAACATCACTCATTATCAGAGAAATGCAAATCAAAACCACAATGAGGTACCATTACACGCCAGTCAGGATGGTTGCTATCCAAAAGTCTACAAGCAATAAATGCTTGAGCAGGTGTGGAGAAAAGGGAACCGTCTTACACTGTTGGTGGGAATGCAAACTAGTACAGCCACTATGGAAGACAGTGTGGAGATTTCTTAAAAAACTGGAAATAGAACTACATATGACCCAGCAATACCACTTCTGGGCATACGCACTGAGGAATCCAGATCTGAAAGAGACACGTGCACCCCAATGTTCATCGCAGCACTGTTTATAATAGCCAGGACATGGAAGCAACCTAGATTCCCATCAGCAGACGAATGGATAAGGAAGCTGTGGTACATATACACCATGGAATATTACTCAGCCATTAAAAAGAATTCATTTGAATCAGTTCTAATGAGATGGATGAAACTGGAGCCCATTATACAGAGTGAAGTAAGCCAGAAAGATAAAGAACATTACAGTATACTAACACACATATATGGAATTTAGAAAGATGGTAACGATAGCCCTATATGTAAAACAGAAAAAGAGGCACAGAAGTACAGAACAGACTTTTGAACTCTGTGGGAGAAGGTGAGGGTGGGATGTTTCGAAAGAACAGCATGTATATTATCTGTGGTGAAATAGACCACCAGCCCAGGTGGGATGCATGAGTCAAGTGCTCGGGCCTGGATGGCTGGGAAGACCCAGAGGAATCGGGTGGAGAGGGAGGTGGGATGGGGCACCGGGATGGGGAATACGTGTAACTCTATGGCTGATTCATATCAATGTATGACAAAACCCAGTGAAAGAAAAAAGAGTCTTCTCAAAAAAAAAAAAAAAAAAAAAAAGCTGAGTGCCGAAGAATTGATGCTTTTGAACTGTAGGTGTTGGAGAAGACTCTAGAGAGTCCCTTGGACTGCAAGGACATCCAACCAGTCCATCCTAAAGGAAATCAGTACTGAATATTCACTGGAAGGACTGATACTGAAGCTGAAACTCCAATACTTTGGCCACCTGATGCAAAGAACTGACTTATTTGAAAAGACCCTGATGCTGGGAAGCATTGATGTCAGAAGGAGAAGGGGACGGCAGAGGATGAGATGGTTGGATGGGATTACTGACTCAATGGATATGAGTTTGAGTAAACTCCAGGAGTTTGGTGATGGACAGGGAGACCTGCCATGCTGTGGTCCATGGGGTCGCAAAGAGTCAGACAAGACTGAGTGACTGACCTGAACCGAACAACTTTTGATAAGAAAATGAAAATGGGTAGTATAATCAAGATCTTTTGTAAAGTTTTCCTAAATACTCTGAGTACTTTTTATATGAATGGTTTCTTTGTGTTTTTGTGCTCTCTTATGCTTTCCTTTCACATACCACAGAGGCAGTCCTGAAAGATCCAAAAGTCATCTTTGGAGCTATTTTACTACCATTTATCCTCAGCCTACTTTTACTAAATATACTCCTAGTGTAGACAACAAAGAAACAGTAATTGGCATTTTCAGTTGACTTATAGATTGTGGAATTTGTGTTTGACATAGTATTTACACCAGAAATATGGAATTGCATATAAGAATCTCTTCCACCAGTCATGATCCATGCTTTTACCTTATTTAGTGATTCTTTGGAAGTGGGAGATCATGTTGTTGTGCATGAAGGTGATGATCATAGGGCTTTAAGGAACAAAGACAGTACGTTTTATAAAGTTCGGCTCCTAGATGGACTTCAAAAGTATGCTTTCTCAGTATCCAAATGTGTTTGACTTATTTGAAACATTAAAAAATCTCTTTTCTGTTTGCCTATACTTTGATTGTTCAGTCTTATTTTCTACGTTGAAATTAGCTTTTGTAAAATAGTAAGTTTGTGTATTAGATATTCAGTCATGTCCAACTCTTTGTGACCCCATGGACTGTATAGCCTGCCATGTTCCTCTGTCCATGGAATTCTCCAGGCAACAGTACTGAAGTAGGTAGCCTTTCCCTTCTCCTGGAGATCTTCCCTATCCAGAGATTGAACCCAGGTCTTCTGCATTGCTGGCAGATTCTTTACCATCTGAACCACCAGGGAACAGTAAGATTAGCTAACTGTTTTGTAGATTCAGGGACCAATTTAAGTATTTGTTTTAACTCATTTAAACCTCATAGCAACTCAGTGGCATAGAATACAAATTCTATAGTTTTCCCACTTACAGATGAAGACACTGAGAATTACAGAGGTTAAATAGCTTGGTTAGGGTCCTACAGCAAGTAAGAAGCAGATATTTGGAACCAAAGAGGTCTAGTGCTAGAGCCTCCACCCTTAGCCACAAGTTTCCTGCCTGCCCGAAAATTATTAAAACTTAAAAAATTTTGTCTTTGTACATAAAACAGATGAACAGATTTGTTATATATAAAACATTATTTTTTAAAATAATTTGAAGAAAATGAGTTTTTAAAGTTTTCATTGAGGTAATTGGCTAATGATTTGTAGGCATTAATTGTATAACAAATGTATAATATTTTTATTTTGTTCAGATTAGAATTATTATTACAGTTATTAATATCCATGTGGTTTATGTTGATTACAAATGTTAATATAACTGTAGAGCATGTTAAGAGCCATAAGTGATGAAAGGGGAAGCCTTTTAAGCTAATTGAAATCTATTAAAATGAAATAAGCAGCCTCATTTGTAGGATAAGTAAAGTATGCTCACATAAGACAGTAAAGCAGGAATAGTTTTGCTATTTAAGAAAATAAATAATCAGTGTCTCATTTCTATATAAAATTTGATTTTTATTGTGAAATTTGAAAGTTAGAGTTTGATACATGTTATGAAGGGCTTCCCAGTGGCTCAATGGTAAAGAATTCATCTGCAATGCAGGTGATGTGAATTTTATCCCTGGGTTGAGAAGATCCTATGGAGAAGGCCATGACAACTCCAGTATTCTTGCCTGGGAAATCCCATGGACAGAGGAGCCTGGTGGTCTACAGTCCATTGGATTGCAAAAGAGTCAGACACGATTTAGTGACTAAACAGCAACAATTATATTATGAAGACTAATTTTTTAAGAATGTGAATCTGTACTTCATGATTCTGTTCATGTTAATTTTTTGTGAGTCAGTTTATACTTCATTTAGGAGAGCATATTTAGGGATACTCTTTTAAATTTCTATTTTTAATAATGAAGTAAAAGTTTTGTATTTTTTTACGTATTCCATTTCTTAGTGTGAACATCTATGCTATATCTTTCTGGAAATTTCCTATATGTTTATGCTAGTTCTTTGAAATCTGTTTCAGGGTGTTCCAGCACCAGGTGCCTATGATGTTCAAAAATCCTATGAGATGTCTCAAATTCAACATAAATACATGCCACCTCGTACTTTTGTGGCTAGAATAAAACATTCCTCCTTCCTTAGCACAACACCTCGGTGCCTGGACAAAGTGGATGATGGGCCAGGTAAGTAAAGATTGTCCTTTTAAAGATAAGAGGAAAAAAAAAATCTGAGGTTTCCTTATTAAAATAGATAATTGTAAACATACATTTACATTTATCATGTCTCTTTTAAGTTTACAGGCCAAAAAAAAAAAAAAAGCCTTAATATGCTTATTTAGTGGAAGATTTTAGATTATTTTCAACTGTAAGCTTTGTTCGGAATTTTATGTCTTTTAATTTTTCCAAAGACAATTTTGCTAATTTTATTATAGCTAATAAGTCATCTCTTATTAGAGAAAAAAGCAAACTCTAAATATGCTACATTATTAGAGCAGAAATAACTATTGATTTGGAAAATCATATACAAGATATGTATCTTGTACATATCATGCCAGTCTCATGGAATTATTTAAATTTTCCTCAAGTATTAAAAAAGCAACGATTTAAAAGCTAAATATTTTTATCAGGGCTTGAAATACCAAAAGAACTTTTTATATTTAAAATGCAATTAGTTCAACTACTAGTAATCACACTTCTGTACTAAAATATGATGAAATAGCTTTTCTTGGTAATGAAAATAAATTGGTAAGTCCATTTCACACCAAAGTGCTAGATAAAGTAATAGGAACATGAGTTTTCAACAGTAATTTACAAATGTATTGCCAGTAAATAATCAAATTATTGTAATGAATCTTTATGAAACTATGAAAAGAAAAAATGAAATAGAGAAAATTAAGAGGTTTTAAAGAAAAATCAAAGCAGGAGAATATGATGGGTCAAGCAAATAAGAATACTTCAGGAACCCTGAAATCCATAGAGACTTGCTTTATTTTTCACTTTCAAGAATCAGGTATATTACCAACTTACAGGTCCATTTTAAGTCTAAATTTAGCTTTCCTTAGTTTCTTTTTCATCTTTTGAGTTATTGTGCCATTATATATTTTGTCAGGTTTTAGCTTTGTTTGAAGTATCAGTAGAACTCAATTACGTTTACTGTGTCCATCAGCTCAGTTCAGTTCAGTCACTTAGTCGTGTCTGAATCTGCAACCCCATGAATCGCAGCACGCCAGGACGCCCTGTCCATCACCAAGTCCTGGAGTTTACCCAAACTCATGTCCATCGAGTCAGTGATGCCATCCAGCCATCTCATCCTCTGTCGTCCCCTTCTCCTCCTGCCCTCAATCCCTCCCAGGATCAGGGTCTTTTCCAATGAGTCAACTCTTCGCATGAGGTGGCCAAAGTACTGGAGTTTCAGCTTCAGCATCAGTCCTTCCAATGAATATTCAGGCTTGATTTCCTTTAGGATGGACTGGTTGGATCTCCTTGCATGGATTCTCAAGAGTCTTCTCCAACACCACAGTTCAAAAGCATCAATTCTTTGGCACTCAGCTTTCTTCACAGTCCAACTCTCATATCCATACATGACCACTGGAAAAACCATAGCCTTGACTAGACGGACCTTTGTTGCAAAATAATGTCTCTGCTTTTGTAATATGCTATCTAGGTTGGCCATAACTTTCCTTCCAAGGAGTCTTTTAATTTCATGGCTGCAATCACCACCTGCAGTGAATCTGGAGCCCAAAAAAGTAAAGTCTGACACTGTTTCTACTGTTTCCCCATCTATTTGCCATGAAGTGATGGGACCAGATGCCATGACCTTAGTTTTCTGAATGTTAAGCTTTAAGCCAAGTTTTTCACTCTCCTCTTTCACTTTCATCAAGAGGCTTTTTAGTTCCTCTTCACTTTCTGCCATAAGGGTGGTATCTTCTGCATATCTGAGGTTATTAATATTTCTCCCGGCAATCTTGATTCCAGCTTGTGGTTTTCTCATGATGTACTCTGCATATAAGTTAATAAGCAGAGTGGCAATATACAGCCTTGAGATACTCCTTTTCCTATTTGGAACCCGTCTGTTGTTCCATGTCCAGTTCTAACTGTTGCTTCTTGACCTGCATACAGGTTTCTCAAGAGACAGGTCAAGTGGTCTGTGTCCATAACCACACTCAGTATATTGTCACCCAGAAATGTTTTAGGGAAATTAGTTCTTTGAAGTCCAGGTACTATCACTGTCACCAAGACCAAGAACAATCAATCAAGTAACAAACATACCTATTCCAGGGTCCCTTAAAGTAGATTAGATTGGTTTTCATATTTTCTCGAGATTTTTTTCCTTTGCCTTTACTCTCATATCCATAAAATGTATTATAGATAGAATGCATAGTAAGAGTTTAAGTTATGTTCCAGAATTGGAATCTGACTTTTCATTACTTCAGTGTTTAGCCTCAGGCAAGTAAACTCACTAATTGTTTCATTAATTTCTATTTTACAAAATTGAGATAATACTTGCCACCTCTTGACTCTCATGAGAATATGAAAGATTAATAAAAACATACTTCAAAATCATTTTCAGGACATTTGATTCTCCTAGAAGTATAAAATCTTACTATAATATGAAACATGTTTCTTCTTAGTGCCAAGCCAGCAATAGCTTCTGAAAGATTTTGGGATAAGGAAATATCTTCATTATGAAGACAGCTATTATTTGGAAGTCAAAGACATATGGGCTGTCAATGTCACTATACAACTGTAGATTAGCTAGTTAACTAAATGAAAAGAATTTATCACAGTAAGCCAATACTTCATTAAGTTTGCCATCCTGCATCTTAAAGTAGCCTATACTTCAAATAAATGATAGCAGATATCCCACATACCTCTATAATCAACACATTTGAAAAAATATATGCATTTCTGAAGCTATTACCTGATACGATGATTATGAAATTTGATTTCCTCTGATGTATGTAGATAGTGTAATATTATAGAGTGGTTCATTTTTTTGAACTTAATCTTAAAATATACAGTCCAAAATATGTCTCTTACATATATTTAATAGGTGACCAGGGCCAATTAATATCCATACCTTGATTTGGTAATTGAAGATTAACTTGTTTGTCCTGTTACATTGATCCAGTCTAGGAAAGTAAGTCAGGTGTGTGGTTTCATCAGCTCTCTGAATAGGTTCATCTTATTTAGTTGATTTTTGTTTAGGCTAGATTTTTTATTGACTGATATTATAAGCAATTCTTAATTCTCTAATGAGAATAGTCCATTTATATTTACAGTTCTTAATACCATTTAACTTTTGTTGGGGACAACTGGGATGTTAAGTCTTTAGGTTTTTGTTTTAAATCATTGTTATATGATCAAAAGGTACAATGATAGTAATTCTGTTGGTTATATGTTTTGTGTCAATGTTTATCCTATGAATGATATTTTTTCTTATCGTATATTCTTATAATTAGAAAAAGTGGGTTTTTTAATCCCTAATAATTGTCATTTAACTCTTAGTAATTGTTTTACCTTAATACTGGTGATAAGAGCCATTTGGGTTTTATGTCAAATTATTTATGAACCAGATAAAATCATTTTCTGTTACTATATATGTGTATTTGTATACATTTGCAACTGTAGGACTGAGTTAATTTATAGAGCCTGATATGCATGTTTCTTCCATGAGTCATGGCATTGGCAAGAAGAATTGAATGCTTTGCCTTTCAGAACTTAAAGAATATGTACCTATAATAGAATAATAGGCAAGTTAAAAATGTAATGCTGTCTGATATTTGTAGGTAGAAGTGGTAAGAACTGAGATTGATAAATGACATAATATGAGTTTGGTTGATATATGAATAGTATTCTTGGGACTCACAAACTTATAGGATATTCAATCACTCAACATTCTATAGCTATATATTTATTTCAAATTATTTTAGAACTTTTATTAACACTATGGAAGTGATTTTGTCTTATTCAAATGAAGTCTTTTCTTTGAAGTTATTTAAGAAGGATAAAACTCATTTTCATTAGTCTAAATTAAAGAGGGAAGTAGTATAGTTGCAGTCAGTATACTCTATACCATTAAATGTTGTGTAACCAATGAAAACACATTTGAATCATTTAATGAGGAAGTTATTAAATGAGGCGTATCACATTATAAAGTAACCTACTCTTACACACCAAGTTTTAATTCAGGTATATGTAAATGACTTTGTGATAAAGCTACTTCAGGTAAAGTGAAATTGTTATGTGTAAAGAGAATTAAACATTATTTTTTCTCTCCTATTTGACCTGTTTTTGGACATTTGGAGGAGGAAAATACTCAACAAGTTTAAAAAGAAAATGAATGAAAACATTGAGAATATGGAAAATTGGGGACTCTTTTGTATCATAGTGGAAGTATAAGTTCATATCAGTGATTCTAAAGGACAGGCTGGCAGAATGTTTCAAATATACATCCCATTTAACCTTAAAGTTCTACTTCTGTGATTCCTGTATGAAATAATTGATGATATGCCTAAAGTTTTACACATCAAGTATATTCATCCAAGAATACTTAAAATGAAAAGTTTTAAATATATTAAATGAAAGAAAAATAGGTAATTCTGGTGTATAAGCTGAATAGAGTCCTATGAAAAATTTTAAAATGGTATATATCGTTTAAACCTGATAACAGGATAGGATTAATTTGATCAGTCATTCAACAACTATGTACCGAGAGCCTCTTACATATTAAGCACTGTTCCAGGGACTTGTGATAGAGCAGTGAGCAAGATATAAACAGTGTTTCATGGAGCAAAACTTTAGGATCGAGACATTTAATAAATAAATGAATCAATAGATCAATAGGTTGATAAATGAGGAAAGGAAAAGAAAGGATAGCAGATGGTTATAAATTCTGTGGAGAAAAATGAGAAAAAAGGAAGAATGGGAGTTCATTGTGGATTCTGCATCAGTTTAAAAAGTGTTATCCGTGAAGAGCTTACTTGGAAAAGGATATGTGATTAAACAACCTTAGGCTCATGAAATATTTTGTTTTGCTTTTCAATTTTTGCTTTCTCTGTATTAACATACACTGTTTTATAGTAAGTAAAAATGATTTAAAAATTTTAATAAAGCAATTGAAATTTAAAGCATAATTTTAATTAAAATCAATATTTAAGTTAATAATAGATTAAACAATACATAGTATAAATATAACACTTGTAGGCTGAACATAACAGGTACTGAGACTGTTTTTGTGTAGAAAGCATAGATCATATCTAATGAAAATAGCGTGATTTATGTATCACATTCCTACGGGAAATTATTTTAGGAAACAAATATAATTCATCTTTGAAGTTAATTGAACATATCCTATGAAGATATTTTTGTTCACTTTTTCAATAAATATAAGTGGTACCTTTGATGTAAAAATCAGTGTAGTGTGAAAACTAATTATTTATTCTATTATCTCAGTGGTTTGTAATATTATAGCTTCAGAAATACTATAGAGTTTGTCAAAATGCAGTTCATCCCACTTGCTGAGTGCTATTGCAATAAACATGTAATTTTTTGGCTTGTTTTTCTATAGCTTCCAGAAATACTTTTGGGTTGTAAAAATGCAGTATAATTCTGAGTATAGGCAAAAATTGATCAGCTCAGTATTGGAGACTTGCTGATTTTATATCATTATTAAAAATTTTATTACTGAAAGTAAGCTAACTTTATTCGATTTGCTCTCAAATCATTTTTGTTTCTTTGGGTCCTTCATATATCAGGTAAATTCTTATTTATATACAATTTGAGAAAGATCAATTTATTTACTAGGTGTATCTTAAAGGTCAAATTACCCTATATGTAGTATACAGAAAATGAATTTTCTGAGTCATTCACTTTTTGTATACTAAAGAATCTTTGAAGACTATGGGAAAAGCTTCATTTGAGGAGAAATTAACTATGTTGGGGGAGGGGAAAAAGAATTGATGCAAAATATTTTAGAACAGAAAGGTTATCAGAATCAAAATCTGAAATAGAATGGTAGCCTTAAAGCAGAAAATGGACTTTGTTTATTTCAGTGGAAGGTATGGTGTAAAGAATAACTGAAAATGTATAGATTTTATATAGAGAGATAATACAAGTATAATTCTTTTTTTTTTTTACTTTGCATTATTGCATTTTACTGATGCAGCTTTTTTTTTTTCTTAACAAACTGATGCCCTATGGCCACCCTATTGAGCAAGTCTATCCATATCATTTTTCCAATAGCATTTGATCGCTTCCTGTCTCTGTGTCATGTTTTGGTAATTCTCACAATATTTCAAGATTTTAATTATTATTATATTTGTTATGGTGACTTGTAGTCTGTGATCTTTGATGTTACTATTTTAATTGCTTGGGGACATCATGAACTACATCCATATAAGATGGCAAACTTAACTGGTAAATGTCATGTGTGTTCTGACTGCTCCATCAACTTGCAGTTCCCTCTCTCCCTCTTTCAGTTCTCCCTATTCTTTGTTATGTAACAATATGGAAATCAGGCCAATTAATAACCCTAAAATAGCCTATAACTGTTCAAGTGAAAGGAAATGTTACATCCCTCACTTTAAATCAAAAGCTAGAAATGATCAGGTTTAGTGAGAAAGGCATGTTTGAAAGCTGAGATAGGCTGATGTGATATAATATTGTTGCCTGTAATCACTATGTTATGCATTAAATCTCTATGACTTACTTATTTATTAGTTTTAAGTTGTGTACCCTTAAATAACATCTCTCCTCTTACCCCATTCCCAGTCCCTGGTCACCACCATTTTACTGTATTTTTTTTTTTTTTGGAGTTTGACTTTAGATTCCACATGTAAGTGATATCATATGGTATTTTTCTTTCTCTCTCTGATTTATCTTAGTATAATGTCACTGAAGACCATCCATGTTATTATTACAAGTGGCAGGATTTCTTTCTTTCTTGTAGTTGAACAATATTCCATTGTGTGTGTGTGTGTGTGGCATGGGCCACATCGTCTATATCCATTTACCTTTTCAAGAGCGCTTAAGGTTGTATCCATATCTTGGCTAATGTGAATAGTATTGCAATAAATATGGAGTGCTTGTAACTCTTCAATAGTGGAGCAGCTCTTTATTACAGATTTCTTAAACACAGAAAGTGACATTACAAAGCATTCAACATGTACAGTATATAACAGCAAGCTTGAGAAGTACATAGTGGCAAATTCTCATGGAATCTAAAATAAGTATAATAAATCATATGAATTTATAATTGCATATATATATATTTTAGTAGATCAAAGCACTATGTATTCAAAAATTTCACATTTCATCTGTAACAACAAAATATTTTGCTGATTAAATGATATGGTGACTTCAAGGAAAAAATAACTTTTATAAATTTATATAATCCTCAGTTATAATTCATGAAGATGTTTAGCTTCGGTGAGTGAAGTGAAAGTCGCTCAGTCATATCCAACTCTTTGTGACCCCATGGACTGTAGCCCACCAGGCTCTTCTGTCCATGAAATTCTCTAGGCCAGAATACTGGAGTGGGTAGCCTTTTCTTTCTCCAGGGGATCTTCCCAACATAGGGATTGAATTGGGGTTTCCTGAATCACAGGCAGATTCTTTACCAGCTGAGCTCTCAGGGAAGCCCTTGGACCTTCCAATCTGAAGGAAGCTAATCAAATTAAATATTAGCAAAAATGTGTGAAAATTTTAGGCAAATATAATACAGCTTTAAGTGGTCAGGCTTGCCTTCTAATGGAAGTTGTCTCAACAGTTATGAGGCTTCTTATTACAGGAGGTCTCTATCCATGAGCTGAATGACTTAACTTTCAGGAATGCTTTGGGATGTATTTCAGCAGAGAGTGGGAATTTGGATTTGAGAAACTTAAAGCCCCCCACCCATTTTCACTGTGTCCAAGTGTAATAATTCTCTAGATTATGAGGAGGCGGCTAGTATAAGGGCTTCCCAGGTGGTGCAGTGGTAAACAATCCACCTGCCAATGCAAGAGATGGAGGTTCAACCCTTTGGTTGAGAAGATCCCCTGGAATAGGAAATAGCAACCCACTCTAGTATTCCTGCCTAGAAAATTCCATGGAAGAGGAGTCCAGTGGGGTACAGTCCATGGGGTCGCAAAGAGGCATGCGGCTAGTATACAAGAATGTAAATTATAATATGATTATAATGAGCTTATTTATGAAGGAAATTTGAATTTATAGAGAATAAGGGTAAATAATACCATCTCTAATCTGTATTCAAAATTTTAGAAATTTTTTCCTAAAGATATCATATTAAATATTTCATTTTTACCGTTATAACATGGGTCTAATTCCATTTTTATCACTAATGTCATTGATAATAATGGGTCTTGACTAGGAATCACTTTTAGCAAGAACAGTAATTTATCAACACTTCATAGTGTCAACAGACACTTTTCAAAATACTTTGTATATATTAGCTAATTTAATTTTCACAACAATCCTATAGTCATCACACTTTACAGAAAAAGCAACCAAATCTTAGTTTATGTTACTTGCCTAAGCGCTCACATTTTGAAGATAGCAGGCATTCAAATATAAGATGTTGGCACATGGACCTGTGCTTTTAACTACTGTTTTCTAAGTATAGTTTTAATTAATAAATTGACATTAAATGTATAAATTCTTTGGTTATGAGTCTGATTAGCATGAATTCTTTCTCATTCCTTGGGGTTTTTTTTATATACCTGTGTATATAAATATATAAATGACCAAATAATTTCAGAACATATAAAAGTGAGTCAGCTGTAAGATAGAGACTCTATTAATAGTATGAGGTAGGTCAGTCCCTAGGCAATAATTCAACTTGACTTTATAAACAGAGTTTTTGGGGATGATAAGCAGCCCCCTGATACCGTTTTAAGTGTAGACATCATCTTCATTTCCTGGTACCTTTTGCATTCCTTTGTATATAAGGGAAATGTATTTATAACTGAAGGATGAAGGAAAATCTCAGAGGAGAAGAGGATTAGAAGAAAAGCAGAAGAGAATGAAATGTACGGTAATGCATCTGTTCTCAATATGTTTCTTGGACCAGGTTTTAGTTCCTATGGCAAGAGGAGTAAGAACTAGAAATGAGATTTTCATGAAAGATAGGTAAGATCTGGAATAAAGGCATTTCTAGAAATATTTAAAAAGCAACTTGAGACTCTAGGTCCAAGCAGTACTGCTTTAGCGACCAAACTGTGATAAAATGTTGACGTGTTGTTGAAGACACCCTTCTCCTTCAGGGAGTATTTCATTAGGATGGGAAGGTCGAGCAGGATCTACATAGTTAACAAGCACCCAGATTAAGATTAATGCAAGTGAGTTAGGATCTATCATTTCACAATGTGTCACAGTTATCTCATTTAAGATATCTCATATTTTTTTTTTAAGTCATCCATAATTTTGAGTTATTTTCTAATTATTGAGTATGGAATTCTTACCCACATTTATAGGTCCCAGCTCAAGCTAACAAAATGAGAGTGTTCCTATTCATTCTATTTGTTTTCCTACATACTTCCACCTTGAGCCTTTAGATAAACTGAAGCAATGCCAAGAAACTTAATATATCAATATTAAGTCAGGTTCTCCAGAAACAGACCCTGAAATAAGAATTCAAATTATTTATTAAGGAGATATCTATGAGAAATTGGTAAAAGATTGGGAAAAACAGGGATTGGAAGGGGTGGAAGCCCAGCAGAGATGCATTCTGTGGCAAAGTCCTGCAGAGGGTAGCCTAAGTTTAGCCTGATCTTCAAGGGAATAGGGGCTTCCCTGCTGGCTCAGACAGTAAAGCATCTGCCTGCAATGAGGGAGACCTGGGTTCGATCCCTGAGTTGGGAAGAGCCCCTGGAGAAGGAAATGGCCACCCACTCCAGTATTCTGCCCTGGAAAATTCCATGGACAGAAGAGCCTGGTGGGCTACAGCCCATTGGGTCACAAAGAGTCAGACATGACTGAGTGACTTTCATTTCACTTCAGTAAGTTCTTACATTATGATAGACATCACGATAATCACTTTCAAAGCAATGCATAATTTGAGACTCCAAGGGGATACTTGCAATACAAGCTATACCTAAAAGCTGTCCTGTTTAGAAGCAAGTACACTGACACTTTCATACTTGTACATCTACCAGCCATTGATTAAGGGCTGCCTTGGGGGCACATAAAATCCCGTGTACATCTGGATTTCTGAGCTTATAGGCAAACTGGGCTCCTGACAGCATTCTTTTGAAAAAGAGCCATAGATGCTGGCTGCTGTAAGGAAAAGCACACAGTAGTTGGAAATGTGTAAAATGTACTAACAACAATCTGAGAAATCTGGACGGAGCACTGACATCTTCAGCTCACCTGAATTTTTTATTTTTATTTTCATTGACTTAACTATCCTTTTTTATCGTCAGGTTTTTTAGAACTTATCTTTAATTGGGAGATAATTGCTCTACAGTGCTGTGTTGGCTTCTGTGTACGACAGCGTGAGTGTACATGTATCTCCTCCCTCCTGAGCCCGCCTCCTCTGTCCCACCTGTGTGGGTCCTCACACAGCCCCAGGCGGAGCTCCCGGTGTTACACAGCCGCCTCCCACCAGCTCTCTCTCATATGCATGGGCGTGCGTATACACCAGTGCTACCGTGTCAGTCTGTCCCACCCTCTCCTTCCCCCTCTGTGTGAAAAATCAACAAATATTGGAAGTTTGTACTCTGGCCATCCACTGTGCTGGATACAGTGACTTTGGAAATGCAAAAAGAAATTCAATGTAATCAAATATTTGTAAGCTGAGTTAATTCACAATCTCTCTTAAGTTTTTTTTTTTTTTTTTTTTTAAAAGGACTGGACCTTTAAAGGAATTGAACAAAATGCACCTTAGAAAGTCCAAAATTAATAACCTAAGCATGGGGTTTGCTAGACTAATCCATTGTTTGACATTTAAGATAAATATAAAAAGTATTTCTGTTATTGCATTTTATCAGAATACTGTAAGTTACTGAAGTAAAGCAAATTATGTCAGCAAAAGTAATGGAGATTGTAACTGGACAGACTTTGCATTTTATGGTGCCAATTATTTGATATGTTTCTTTCCTTCTTCCATTGATGCATTCATTCTTCCAATAAGTGTAGTGAGCAGCTAATTTGTACCAGGCAGTACCTAAGAGCTAATATTTATGTTGTGATAATTAAGCGGTGTATTTGTTGTTCTTTCTTGAGCACATTCTATTGAAAGCAACTTGATATACTAAGATAAAAATAAACTAGATTCTGATAGAATGCATTCTAATTGGGGCTTATTTATGAGCTAAGTGACCCTAAGTAAGTATCTCATTTTCCTCTTCCTATTCTTTTAATATGAGCATTCATCTCATTCTTAATGTGACCAGTGTAGTCCTTATGTATGGGAAATAAGAGCACCTTTGATTAATTCACAAACTATGACCAATATCCTTAATTCATGTTTTGTTTTTTGAAAATTTTCTTTGGTCTTCATGTTATACATACAAATAGTCTTCTTAAGGTATATTATTGTTTATGATGTCTTATGGGTCTAAACATACATTACTAGTGTATTTGTTTTTTATTCCTGTATATAACAAATTACCACAAATTCAGTGGCTTAAACCAAAACCCCTATTAAGCCCACAGTTCTGTTGGTCAGAAGTCTGGACATCTCATTGAGGTTATATGCTTAACCTCTCAAAAAGGTTAAAAAATCAGTGTTGGTGAAACTAGACTCTTATTTGAAGGTTCCAGGGAAGTATCTGTCCCCACATTCATTCAAGCTGTTGACTGAATTAAGGTCTTCGTGGTTTTAGGATTGGGGTCCCTGTTTCTTTGCTACAGTCAACCAGGGGGCCAGCTCTGAGCTCTGGTTGAATGCAGCCTGCCTGCATTCCTAGGCACAAGGCTTCCTCTGTCCTTAAGCTAGGAGAGGCATATCAAAATCTTACTATGCTTCAGATATTTGACTTCCTCATCTGCCACTAGGTAGAGAAAACTCTCTACTTTTAAAGGATTCACCTGGGGTATTCTTTCTACCCACTTCTGATGTCTATGTCAGAAGCTTTCTCTGTCTCCTTTATACTTTAATAAAAGTTTATTACACAAAAGCTCTGAGCAATCCAGCCTTGTCTCTGGCCCTGGATTGAATTCTTCTCCTCCAGAGGCCAGGAACCCTGGTGTCTTTGCATGATCCAGCAACAACCTTTCTTCTTGAGGGCTTGTCTGGGATTCTTCAGGACAAGGTAAGGATGCTTGGAGCTCTAGTTGTTTGTTCTCCTAGTGGACATGCTTCCTGCTGTATTTTACTAACTCTACGGTGTGCTTGTGTTAATGAATGACATGCCCTGCACGAAGCAAGTGAGGAGCCCTGCTCTGCGGTCCCGCGGTAACCTCATATGGCTTATGGCAGAAACCTGTCGGAGGTTTATACCGACCTGCCAATGCCAAGAGGCAACTAATGCCTCCTTTGGACTGAGCAGAAGTGGGCAAAGTGTGTGCACCAAACTCTCCTTTCTCGGTCAAGCTTTTCGGTTTCTTTGACCATTTCATAACTCCTCAAAAATTAGAAGTACTAATCTAATCTATCGGATCATAGACTTTCAAGAGACTCGTGATCTGTTACTGCATATTATGACTTAGGTTCCCAAACTTGGATTGGTAGTCAGGAAGCACCTAGCCTTGCTAGTCATGGAAAGCTTTTAAGCTAGATGGAGCTCTAGCTCCAAGAGCATCTCTGAGGCAAGGGTTAACTCAGATTGGAACTACAAGGGATTTTTTTGTTCCTTTGGTAACGCTGGCTCTTAGTTGGTAAGAGGAGGCTCATACTGGTGTGGTGATCTTGGAAGGAACATCTCAGTTTCATGTTCGTATCGGTCTTATTGGGGTCAGGAGTATACTCAGGGTCGCGCACAGGCACTCAGGTGACGAATGTTTCCCTCAGCGGTTTAGCTGGGGAGGCATTCTGGAAGGTCACTCTGATTGCACCCCCAGTGGCATCAGAGGCAAGCAAGGTTGTAACGGTGAGGAGCTGGACGTCAGTCAGGGATGCCATCAGGCCTGCCCCTGGTGCATCTCCGCCCGTCTCGGTGGTAGGACAGGGAGGGACGAGTAGGTCGCCTGCGTCAGTAAGGGACAGGTCACACAGGGAAGGACAAGCTTTGGTGTAAAGTCTGTCTACAACCCCATCTAGAGCAGGGAGGGACGCCTCTGGTAGAAAGATGGCGCTGGTCGATCTTTTCTCTCTTACAGATGGGAGCTAACAATTCCAGCCTCACTCCTTTGAACTGTATCCTTAAAAACTGGGATAGATTTGATCCTCAGGGCTTATGGAAGACACACCTGGTCTTCCTATGTGATCCTGCATGGCCATGGTATCCATTGAAGGATGGTGAATGGTGGCCGGTTGGAGGATCTCTTAAGTATAATACTGTTTTACAATTAGACCGGTTCTGTAGAAAACAAGGGAAATGGGTGGAAGAATGTGTTGCCCTTTTTCTTTCTGCGAAATATGCCAGACTTATGTCCTAAGGGTATAGATTTGTGTGTGACACCTTCAGCTCCCTCCCGTCCTCCTACTTTGCTAGATGAGATGGAGGACAGGAGACAAAGAGACAAAGAGAAGCATGTTTCTCCGATCTATCCCTGAGATCATATGCGTAGAGCAGGAAGAGAGACTGAGGAACCGCCACAGAAGCTGTTGCCTCTTTATGAAGCATCCACCGGGAGAAATAATCAGACTATGAGAGTTAACAAGTCTTTTTCTTTCTTTTTTTTTCATTTATTTTTATTAGTTGGAGGCTAATTACTTTACAATATTGTAGTGGTTTTTGTCATACATTGACATGAATCACCCATGGATTTACATGTATTCCCCATCCCGATCCCCCCTCTCACCTCCCTCTCTACCCGATCCCTCTGGGTCTTCCCAGTGCACCAGGCCCAAGCACTTGTCTCATGCATCCAACCTGGACTGGTCTTTTTCTTATCAAGAAATACAAAAAATCAAGGAGGATCTGGGAGACTATTTAGAGGACCCAGAAAAATATATTAGAGCTTTTAAAGATGTTACTCTGCTTTATGACCTTACTTGGAAGAATGTGATGTATATCTTGAGACAAACACTGACTTCCAACTCAAAGACTCAAGTTTTGGGAAAAGCGGTTGCTTATGGAGATGGATGGTTTGGTATGGAATCTGTAGGGAAGAGGGAGGACGAGACAACTGCCCTCCCCACTGGGAATCAGGCGGTCCCAGCTGCAGAAACAGACTGGGACTACAACACAGTGAAAGGAAGATGGGATCAGAGTCATTTTGTCAGATGTATTCTTGAAGGACTCAGGCAGGCTCATGCTTTAAACTTTGGCAAATTGGCAGACATAGAACAGGAGGAGAAGGAAGCTCCTGGTAAATTCCTAGATAGACTGAAGGAAGCCCTTTGCAGATTCACTGAAATTGATTCAGAAAGTGAAGAGGGAAAAGTGATCTTAAGGGATAGATCTCTCACTCACTCAGCTCCAGATATCCACCATAAGCTATTAAAATGGGCGTATGGACCAAATCAGTCTTTAGATGATCTGTTTCAATAGGTTCAGACAGTCTATTATGGAAGGGAATATGAGGAAAAGAAAGAAAGGCAGAAAAGGACAAAGGAATAGGCGGAAGCCCTCGCAATGGCTATGAAAACCGTCCTTAAACACCCTGAGAAACGCCCAGAGGGACCCAGGTGAAAAGAGACGGGCTTGCTATTATTGTGGAAAGGAGGGACACCTCAAGCAGGATTGCCCTCAGGCATCTAAGCCGCCCCCGGCTCTATGTCCGGTCTGCAAAGGACCACACTGGAAGAGAGACTGCCCCCAGAGGCGTAGGTTTCAGGGGTCGGACTCTCAAGACAATCAGGACTGAAGGTGCCCGGGGGTCCCCACACAAGCTCCCATCCTAATTACACCTGAGGAACCCGAGGTATTAATAACTGTGGAGGCCAATCCATTGATTTCCTTTTAGATACTAGAGCAACTTACTCCGTGCTTACTGAAGCCCCTGGCCCACTTTTTTCCCGATCCGCTTCCATAACGCGACTGTCTGGACGAGCCAAAACGTATTACTTCAGTGTATCTGTCAGTTGTGACTGGGATTCGGTGCTATTTTCACAAGAGTTTCTGATTGTGCCCGAGTCTCCCTCACCCCTTTTGGGAAGGATATACTGAGCAAGGTCCATGCCTCTATTTTCATGAATATGGGACCTTCCCTTTCTCTACCTTTAATTGAACAAAATGTAAATCCTAGAGTAAGGGCTGATGGAAAATCTGTGGGTTGAGCACAAAATGCTATTCCTGTAGTTGTCAAGCTCAAAGACCCGCACTTATTTCCACATAAGAAGGAGTATCCACTGAAACCTGAGGTTAAGGAAGGGTTAAAACCCATCATTGAGAATTTAAAGGAGCAGGGACTATTAATTCCCTGTAACCTTCCATGCAGCACTCCTATTCTGGGTATAAAGAAATCAAATGGTAAATGGAGACTAGTTCAAGATTTACAAATAATAAATGAGGCTGTGGTTCCTTTACACCCCATGGTTCCTAATCCTTATACTCTATTGTCTGAATTTCCTGAAGGAGCCAAAAATAAAATAAATAAATAAAGGATTCACCTAATTGGGTCAGGTTCATCCAATAATCTCCCTGTTTTAAGATCAACTGTTGTTTAGTTTCTAAGTTGTGTCCAACTCTTTGTGACCCTGTGGACTGTAGCTCTCCAGGCCCCTCGGTCCATGGGATATTCCAGGCAAGAACACTAGAGTAGGTTGCCATTTCCTTCTCCAGGGGATCTTCCCGACCCACGGATTGAACCCATATTCCCTGCATTGACATGTGGATTCTTTACCACTGACCCACCAGGGAAGATCCATTGACTGGTACTTCAGTTCCATCATCAAAAATTTCTTCATAGTAGTTGACAGATTAGTGCTTGTTTGGTTAACCAGGAGATAGGAATCTTGGAATGATATATTCAAAATTCTGCTTATCAGAATTAGTTTACTCAATTATAGTGAACACATTCCTCAATTTTTCCTTCTTTTGATGTCATTCTATCTCTAATTTATTTGTATATAGAAATTGAGATTTCTCCATTAGTGCTGGTTGAGACATTTTAGTTATTTGATTTTTGTGTTTTTTCCCTTCCATATTTCACTTGGGTTTTAAATTTTAAATAGTGACAGTGACTGTTCAGCACTTGAAAATTATCATTCAATTGTATTTTAGCTTCCATTGTTTCTGTATAGAATCCTAAATATTGTCCATCTAAGTATTGCTTCCTTGAAGATAATGTATATTTATTCTCAAGATAATTTAAATATGTTTCTTTTTCTTTGGTTTTCAACAGTTTTACTATGATGAACCTAGATATGCTTTTCTATATATTTATCCTGATACATGTATACACTGTTTTTTGAGTTTATGCTGTGATATCTCCCCTCTGCCCCAAATTTGGAAAGTTCTGTCAAACAAACAAATATATATTTCTTGCTTCCAGGAGTTTAAAGGCAGAAGTGGAAAATAGGTAGAAGAAAATATTAAAAATGTATAAACAAAATTATAGATTAAGTAAGTTGTAAATATATTGAACAAATTAATGTTACATGATCATCTTAACCATTTTAAGTGTATAGTTCAGTGGTATTAAATACATCCATTTCTTCAAGCATTATTGCCACCCATCTTCAGAACTCTTTCCATCTTGTAAAACTGAAACTCTGTACTCATTAAACAATTACTCCCATAGTCCCTCCCCCAGCATCTACAAATCTGAGAGTTGAGGGGAGATGGATGTCTTCCCCAGTATATACTATGGGCAAGTGAATCTTAAAGAAGAAAGAAAAAAGAAACAAATCTGGGGGTTTGAATATGAGTTCCATCTGTTGTAATTTTAGTTCTGAGTAATACCAGCTATATCACTGGCCAGATTACTAACCCTGGGTTCCTGTCTGGTTTACGTGTTCATCATAGCTTGTGTTGTCTTGGTGGTTGAAAGAAATCAGAATGCACCAGACACAAGTTATACTAGTCCTTGAAAGACCATTCCAAAATGAAAAGAATGTTCTGAGAATAATGTGATATTAGCATTAAGGTTGGGGAGAAGTGTAAGAGTATAGAATATTGAGTAAAGTGCATTTTCTTGATTTGAAGATGCCACAGAGTGCCCAGCACAATCAATAAGCAAAGTCATATCATGAGATTTTGTGAAAATGAGCATGAATAGAATTTCCTACAGTGTTTTGGAAAAGGGAAAAGTAGAATGTATACACAATGTCTAAACATTAGAATGTTTTCCAGTTCTCAACAGCAACATTAGAAGCTTTGAGACTGTGCATAATGCTTTTCAAATGCCCAGAGAAAATAATTTCCAATCCAGAATTCTCTTCTCACCCACAGGATCAATCTAGTATGAAGGTCAAAAAAAGAGGTTTTCAGATATACAAGTTCTCACCAAAATTATCTTCCCTAAACACTTTTTCAACAAATTACCAGAGGATGTGTACCCCCAGGCAAGAGGGCCATGAATGCAGAAGACATAAGATCCAGGATTCAATACAGAAAAAGGGTGAAGGAATTCCAAGGATATTGCTGCAGATAAATCCTAGAAGGCAGCCAAGTATCAGACCTAGCAGAAGGGCAAAACAAGAGTAGTGTCTCCAGGAACAAAATGAATGTTATAAGTTACCTGTTATGCTTGACTATAGAAGAGTTATAGATGATATTTTATATTATTGACAGGGTCTGTAGGCATGCTAAGATCTTCCCTGGTGGCTCAGATGGTGAAGAATCTGCCTGCAATGTGGGAGGCCTGGGTTTGATCCCTGAGTTGGTCAGATACCCTGGAGGAGGACATGACAACCCACTCCAGTATTCTTGCCTGGAGAATCCCCAAAGACAGAGGAGCCTGGTGGCCTGTGGTCCATGGAGTTGTAAAGAGTCAGACATGACTGAACAACTAAGCACTGCACAGATAGGCATGCTAAATACATGGAAAAGTGAAGAAGAAAGAAAGTTCTCAAAGAACTTAAAATGGAGCAGGAAAGACAATGAAATGAGTGGCACAGCTATGAACAATACTTGTATATTTGTAATATAAACACTAAATTTCAGTTTTAAGTGGTTCTACTTATTATGTCTAATTATTACAACTTTTTGGTCAGAAATTATGATTTTCAAGTTTCAATTTAACATGTTGAAAAGTGAAAGTGAAAGTTGCTCAGTGGTGTCCAACTCTTTGCGGCTCCATGGACTATACCATGGAATTTTCCAGGCCAGAATACTGGAGTGGGTAGCCTTTCCCTTCTCCAGGGGATCTTCCTGACACAGGGATCAATCAAACCCAGATCTCCTGCATTGCAGGTGGATTCTTTACCAGCTGAGAGACTAAGGAAGCCCAATTTAACACATTAATGGTGGTGGTGGTGGTGGTTTAGTCGCTAAGTGTATCCAACTCATGCAACCCCATGGACAGAGGAGCCTGACAGGTTACAGTCCATGGAATTCTCCAGGCAAGAATACTGGAGTGGGTTGCCATTTCTTTCTCCAGGGGATCTTCCCAACCCATGAATCAAATCCAGGTCTCTTGAATTGCAGGCAGATTCTTTACTAACTGAGCTACAAGGGAAGTTTTGCATGTAATAATAGGCAAATTGGCAGCTATGATTTAGGGTCTGCAGAGGTAAAAAGTCATGATACAACTGTCTCCCTGCAAAGGTCAGGGTCCCTGGTGCTCGCCAACTTCCAGATCCTGAGTAGACAAACTCAGCTCTGGGGCAGATTTCTCCTTCAGCGCTAAGAGGATCTGGCTTCAGGCATAACTTCAGAGGAGCTCTCTTTAATGCCCGTGTCAGCAGTGTCCCTTTTATCCCCGAGGTCAGCTCTGGACTCTTGCTGCTTCAAGATGCAGCCTTCCTTCTCCAAAGCCTGGAGGTAAAGCTCCATGATCTGTCTGGACTGACAGGCTTCCTGTCTTTGGTCAAGCACCTGCTGGAGGGTGTTCTGGAGCCCCTGGACTGCCACATGACTTTGGCCAAGTTCCTGAGGCAGCTCCGAACATGGGACATCAATAAACATCTGGAGCTCCTCCTCGGACAGCAGGATGATGCTGGATAGGTCTTCCTTCAGCTGCCTGGCCACGTTCTTCCACTTCAGCCCTACCCTGCTGTCTGTTTCATCTCTGTCGAAGGACTCTTGGGTTATCCAAGCTGTACCTGCATCTGAATTGTGTGTCCACTTCTCATTCCCAGCCAATGCCACAAACTTAGTATTGGCAGGAAGACACAGAAAGTAATCATCATCATCCACTATGGTGCTATACTCTGCCAGGACCAGGATGACTGACGCCTAGGACTTATCAATGACCAGAACGTCACAAGCCTTGTTCCTCAGCTCCTCGAGGCGTGATGCCGTCATGCCGTGCTGTTCCCGGCTGTTGTGGTGCAGCAGACACTGCTTTAGAGCCCAGATCTCACCGGGTTCTGGAGCTGCAGGGCCACTGGCCACCTCCATCCTCTTCAGGGTGGGCCCAGACTGACACGGAGAAGTCAGGTAGCCTGGGGCTTGGGATTCCTCCCCAACTCTATCCCCCATGGCATGCCTGGAAATGGAGCTGAGCAACCAGAAGCCCAATTTAACATGTTAGGATTAGATAATCCTGTTCCTAAAGCTTAATCATTTCTATGCAGTAGAGTACTGCAGTTGAATACATGAAAGATATGTTTTAGTCAGATATAATATTCTTTTCAAGCAAGCTGTGTTGAATTTGTGGAGCAGATCGTTTTCAGAAATGCTACACTGTTCTAAAATTAAAATTCAAACACTTGGAACATAAAAATTAACTCAATTTATATTAGAAGATATAATGAAAGATTTTACATAGTTCAATGTAGGATAATTGTTATATAAAGTGTATCTAGATGATTCTGCAAATTTATTAAAACTCAATACTGTATGATATGATAGCTTTATATGGTAGCTTTCCAGAAAGCTCATATTATCCAATTTGCTATAATTATTGGAACTGCATTTCAATTAAACACTTAGCAATTTCCTTGTTCTTTTTGAAATATTTTGAAACCCATTAGTGTGTCAGTGACTTGGCATTGCTCTCTAATTGCAAAAGATTTCAAGTGATAAAAATTGATTTTTTTGTAGCGTACTTTGTAGAGTCAGCATTGGTTACCTAAATACATTACAATTCTCTTAAAACATTATTTGATGTTGTTAGAAGGTTTCGTTGTCTGAATTCAAGATTATATATGCAGATTATTCTTCACTGCAGAGTGATTTGTATTTTGAGGAAATGTAATGAAATGTGAAATCCTAGGAAATATTAGGATATTGAAAACATATTTTAAAAGCCTCTTTACATATAAAGCTAAATTTTGCCATCATAGGTTCGATGTATCTGTTAGCATTTTAGGGATCATAGGTGTAATTTTTGTTATAAGTATATTGCAAAGCAATAACAGAAATATTAAATTTATGATTTCAGAGGACAAACCTTTATCTAATTATAATGAGTAACTTCCACACCATGTACTTTTTATAATAAAAACATTTTTTATATTAAAATATTATAGAAGGTACAAAATTATTGCTTTATATCTCAATGGTTTTTAATTTTTATTTATTTTTATTTTTTTTCAATGGTTTTTTATAAACACCCAAATAACCATTATCAAATGAAGAAATAGAATATTACAAGAATTCTTAACCCCCCCCCCCCACTTACTTCTTTTGCCCCACAGTAACCACTGTTCTGGTTTTTGACACCATTGTTTATTTTCACTGTGTTTCAACTTATATAAAAATTGAATATGGTGGGTTTTGTTTTGTGTCTGGCTTCTTTCTCTCAACCTTTTAATTTGTAGGCTGTAATCTATGTTGCTGCAAGTAGCAATAATTAGTTCATTCTCAATATAATATATCACTATCCCTTTTACTACTGATGGAAATTTAGGTTGTTTCTAGTTTAGTGCTTTTATGAATAGTGTTAAAGTTGTTGTTGTTCAGTCACTTAGCTGTGTCCAACTCTTTGTGACCCATGGACTGGAGCACTTCAGGCTTCTCTGTCCTTCATCATCTCCCAGAGCTTGCTCAATCTCATGTCCATTGAGTTGGTTGATGCCTTCCAACCATCTCATCCTCTGTCGTCCCCTCCTCCTCCTGCCTTCAGTCTTTCCCAGCGTCAGGGTCTTTTTCAGTGAGTCATCTGTTCACATCAGGTGGCCAAAGTACTGGAACTTCAGCTTCGGCATCAGTCCTTCCAGTGAATATTCAAGGCTGATTTCCTTTAGGATGAATGGGTTATATCTCCTTGCAGTCCAAGGGACTCTCAAAAGTCTTCTCCAATATCACAGTTCAAGAGCATCAATTCTTTGGTGCTCAACCTTCTTTAAGGTCCAACTCTCACATCCATACATGACTACTGGAAAAACCATAGCATCATTTTTTTTCCTCATTTTAGCCATTAGTCTTTAGGAGTATTACCTTGAGTCTTTAATATGCATTTTCCTGATGGCTAATGAAGTTTAATCTGGAGAAGGAAACAGCAATCCACTCCAGTATTCTTGCCTGGAAAATCCCATAGACAGAGGAGCCTGGTGGGCTACAGTTCATGTGTTCACAAAGAATCAGCTATGACTTAGCGACTGAACACCACCAATTAAATTTAATACCTTTGCATATATTTTTGACTATTTAGATAATCTTTTGTAAACTGCCTTTTAATATCACTTGCATATTTATCTTTTAAATTATGTTGTTATTGATTTTAGTAGTGTTTGGTATGTTAGATATATTTTATAGTTATACATAATGCAAACAAATCTCTATGATTACACTTTTACTTTCTTAATGATTTCTATTGGTGGATATAACTTCTTCATTTTGATATAAAATTCATTCATCTTTTCCCTACTGCTTTTAGCATCCTATTTAAGAATTCATTCCTTATCATAGTTCTTAAGTAATTTTTATAGAAGTTTTATTGTTTTGTTCTTCACAATTATTATCCCAGAGGTCTCTGAGAGTATCCTAATTTCTTCTCATTCTTTTTTCTTTATACCGCTCTTTAGCAGTTCTTTCCGCCATTCTATCTTCCAGCTCACTTATCTGTTCTGCCTCAATTATTCTCCTATTGATTCCTTCTAGAATATTTTTAATTTCAGTAATTGTGTTGTCATTGTTTGTTTATTCTTTATTTCTTCTAAGTCCTTGTAAAATGTGTTAAATGTTTTGTATTTTCTCTATTTTTGAGATCTTTGCATCATCTTTACTACATTTACTGCATTTACATTTTCAGATAGTTTGCCTATTTGTTTATTTGGTCTTGTGGATTTTTGCCTTGTACCTTTATCTCCTTGCATGCATGCATGATACTTCCCTGTCTTTCATTTTGTCTAACTCACTGTGTTTGAGGTCTCCTTTCCCCAGTCTACAGGGTTGTACTTCTTGCTTTTGGTCTCTGCTGTGGGTGTCTTGTGTAGACTTTGTGTTGGGAGGGACTTCTGCCTGCTTTCTGGTGGGAGGAGGTGAGTTCTTTTCCTCTGATGGACAGGGTCATGTGAGATGGTGTGTTCTGGGGTGTCTGTGCAGCCTGTCTGCTGATGACTGCATTTGTGTCCCTGTGTTACTTGTTGCTTGTGTGAGGCATCCAGCACTGGGTGCTGCAGGCAGATGGGTGGTGTCAGATCTTGGATTTGGGTGGAGGCATTCATGGGCGTTCTCACTCATGCCCCCCGGGGTCAGGCATTCTCTGTCTAGTGTCCTGGACTCGGGGCGCTGACACTGCTCTTTACAGTTAGATCTGTGATAGTATTTAAGTGGGTGCTGCACATACGTTTATGGATGAGATTACCCTGTAATGGGCTTCCCTAGTAGCTCAGCTGCAATAGAGGAGACCTAGATTTGATCCCTGGGTTGGGAAGATCCCCTGGAGAAGGGAATGGATACCCAGGATCCAGTATTCTTGCTTGGAGAATTCCATGGACCAAGGAGTCTGGAAGGCTATAGTCCATGGGGTCTCAAAGGGTTGGACATGAGTGAGAGACTTTCCCTTGACTTAGCCTGTAACATTCTTGAACTTTTTCTTATCCGTCTTTGTTAACAGACTTTCTAGAAAAATGATTTGGAAAGTTTTAAATCAGCTGTTGCTCTATGTGTAAACAATTTTGAAATCTCCGTGGCTTAAAAAATTGTTTAAGCTATTATGCTACTTCTCTTTGCTTGTAGTGTTTTCAGTATCATTCAGTTTTAAATATATCCTAGTTTACCTTATAATATCTTCTTAGACCTATAAGTCTTTTAAAATTCTATTTAAATGTTATAGATATTTAAAGCCTTATTAAAAATTTGTAGTTTTTTGGTAATTGAGTTTTGAATTTTGTAGTCTAGAAATTTGATCTATCTGTTGCTCATTTTTTGAAATCTCTTGAGGTTTGATTTAAAGCTGAATACTTACTATTTTTATAAATGTTCCATTCACACTTACAAATATGTATTTGCCAGTAGTTGTATGTAATGCTCTACTGATATCAGCTAGATTAATTAGCTTATTAATGAAATTTTCATGTCTTTTTTATCTTGCTTAATGTATTAATTACTTTGAGTAGTGTGTCAAAAATTCCCACTGTAGTGATATATTTTACAATTACTCCTCACGGTCTGTTCAATTTTTACTTAATAATTTTTGAATCAATACTGGTATGTGTCTACCAATTATAGCTGTCAGTTAAACTGAACCGTTTATCATGCTGTAATGACCCTCTTTACACGTGTGTTTCAGGTGTAGCAGCCATTTTTTTTTTGTTAGAATTTATCTAGTATATCATTCTTCATCCTTTTACTTCCAACTGTTTTCTGACCATATGCTTTTATTTGTTGCCTTTTGTTGCTAACATATTCAGGAACTAGGTGGATTTTATGTTTATAACCAGATTGTAAAGTCTCTATTTTCTGTTGTTTTCAATTTTCTGTATTTCTTTGTTTTCTTTTTTGAAATGATTCAGGGCCTTCACACTATCTTCTACCCCCAACCCTACTTCATCTGTTTGCTTTACTGGTGTGCAAGCTATTCTTACATTTTTATAAAATACCCTTGGTGTTGTACACACACATTTACTTAATAAAATTTATATTTCATCAAGATCTTTGCTTTCCCAAACAATGCTTTAGCTTTGTTTACTTTTGTTTAACCTTACATATTATCTTATGCTGTTTAGATTCACCATTATTATTCTCTTTAGTTTTTTTTTTTTATTTTTTTATTTCATACTTTCCTTCTAGGGTCATTTTTCTTCTTCTTAAAGTATATTATTTAGAAACCCCTTTAGTGATAAATGCTGTGATAAGAGCACTTTAGTGGTAAATACTTTCATTTATTCATTCAAACTGGTTCATATTGTGTGCTGGGCATAAAGTAATATATGCAAAAATCTCTGCTCTCATAGAACTAAGGTTCTAGGAAGGGAGACAGGCAATAAGGAAGACAAAACATAAAACATATTGTATGTAGTATGTTACATTGCATAGCAGAATAATAAAGCAGAAAAATGTGATATGAAATTTTAGATAGGAGGGTCAAGGAACTTTTGAATCAGACCAAAAGAACTAAGGGAATATGAAGGTATGTGATGAAAAAACACTGCAGACACAGGGAACAGATTTTACAAGAGAGCCTGGCAAGTCAAGATCCAGGAAAGAAACAAGTAAAGCTATAAGAGAAAGGATGATTTGGAGATTAGTACATGTGCCCAGAGATGTAGAGTACATCTTGTTGACACTTTTCTCTGTAGGTCATGCTTCACAGTGAGATGGATGGCTCTTAGAGGGTTTTGAAATGACAGTTGATATGATCTGTTTTAGCAGGTTCACTTTTTACATTATAGACTGGGGAACAGCAAACGTAGAATCAAAGGTTATTGTGGTATCAGTGAGAGAAAATGGTAGCTTGGTGCAGAGTATTGACAATGAAGGTGGTGAAAAGTCAAGTCAAGGCATTTTTTGAAGGCAAAGCTAGCTGATAGACTGTGGCATTCTGATGTAGGATGTGAGACAAGGGAGAAGCCAAGGATGACTTAAGAGATTCAGGTCCAAACAACTGTCAGATTTGCCATTACTGAGATGAAAGCTTTCCCAAGGTGGTGCTAGCGGCAAAGAACCCAAGCCAATGCAGGAGACATAAGAGACGCGGGTTTGACCCCTGGGTCAGGAAGATCCCCTGGAGAAGGAAATCGCAACCCACTCCAGTATTCTTGCCTGGAGAATCCCATGGACAGAGGAGCCTATAGTTCTGGTGGGCTATAATCCATGGGGTTGCAAAGAGTCTGACACGACTGAAAGCGACTTAGCACAGCTAGCACTTTCACTGAGATGAAAACAAATAGAAGAGATGATGATTTGGGAAAGATTGTTAGGATCTTAATTTGAAACAAGTTAACTTAAAAAAAAAATATCAAAAATCTTTGCTGCTGTTGTTCAGTTGCTAATTCATGCCCCATTCTTTGTGACCTCACGGACTGCAGCATGCCAGACTTCCCTGTCCTTCACTACCTCGCGGAGTTTGCTCAAACTCATATCCATTGAGTTGATGATGCCATCTAATCATCTCATCTTCTGTCATTTCCTTCAACTCTGACCCACAATAATTCCCAGCATCAGGTTCTTTTCTGGTGATTCTGTTCTTCAGATCAGGTAGCCAAAGTATTGGCCAGCTTCAGTATCAGTCCTTCCAATGAATATTCAGGACTGATTTCCTTTAGGATGGACTGGTTTGATCTCCTTGCTGTCCAAGGGCCTCTCAAGAGTCTTCTCCAGCACCACAATTTGAAAGCATCAGTTCTTTAGCTCTCAGTTTTCTTTATGGTCCAACTCTTACACCCATGCATGACTACTGGAAAATGCATAGCTTTGACTATACAGACGTTTGTTGGCAAAATGATGTCTCTGCTTTTTAATATGCTCTCTAGGTTGGTCATAGCTTTTCTTACATCGAGCGAACATCTTTTAATTTCATGTCTGAAGTCACCATTCACAATGATTTTGGAGTTCAAGACAATAAAGTCTGCCACTGTTTCCAGTTTTTCCCCATCTATTTGCCTTGAAGTGATGGGACTAGATGCCATGTACTTTGTTTTTTGAATGTTGAGTTTTAAGCTAGCTTTTTCACCCTCCTCTTTCACTTTCATCAAAAGGCTCTTTAGTTCCTCTTTGCTTTCTGCCATTAGAGTGGTGGTATCTACATGTCTGAGATTTTTGATATTTCTCCCAGCAATCTTGATTGCGGTTTGTAACTCATCCAGCCCAACATTTCCCATGATGTGCTCTGTGTGTAAGTTAAACAAGCAGGGTGACAATAAACAGCCTTGTACTCTTTCCTCAATCTTGAACCAGTCAGTTGTTCCATACACGGTTCTAACTGTCACTTCTTGACCCCATATAGGTTTCTCAGGATGCAGGTGAGGTGGTCTGGTATTCCCACGTCTTGAAGAATGTTCCACAGTTTATTGTGATCCACACAGTCAAAGGCTTTAGCATAGTCAATGAAGCAGAAGTTATGCTTTTCTGGAAATACCTTGCTTTTTCTATGATCCAACGGATGTTGACAATTTGATTTCTGGTTCCTCTGCCTTTTCTAAATCAAGCTTGTACATCTGAAAGTTCTTGGTTCACATACTGTTGAAGCCTGACTTGAAGGATTTTGGGCAGTACCTTGCTCACATGTAAAATAAGTGCCAAATCCTAATTCCATCCTTAGAGTGGCAATATAGTTTTGTTGGCTGTATCATTTTATTTGATATTTAATTTCTCTCAGAGCTCTAAACAGCCCTTCTTTTAGCTTCAAACTTCCATTGCCATTGCTGATAATTTGGTCTTCAGATTAATTGTCATCTTTTTATAAGTAATCTGTCTTCTGTACCTGCTTTTAAAATCTCTTTATCTTTCACATTGCTTATTGGTCTTCTCATGCCAGTATTCAGCATTCCTCTGTAGATGTAATTTTTTCCTTTTGTTGTAATCATTCAGGAATTTTCTTTGTCCTTCATTTTCACTAATTTGATTAGATATGATGGTTTTATTTATTTGTTCTGTTTGGATCTAGCTGAACCCTCTCAGTTTGAGTTCATATGCCTTTCTCTCATTCTCAGAAATTCCCAACAATTATATCTTCTTATATTGCCCTCTCCAACAGCTTTTTGCAGGTGGCACTAGTGGTAAAGAACCTGCCTGCCAGTGCAGGAGACATAAGAGTTGTGGGTTCTATCCGTGGGTTGGGAAGATGCCCTGGAGGAGGGCACAGCAACCCAATCCAGTATTCTTGTTTGGGGAATCCCATGGACAGAAAGAGCCTGGTGGGCTGTGGTTCATAGGGTCACAAAGAGTCAAACACAACTCAAGATACTTTAGCATGCATGTAAATTCTTTTATTTTTTTACTAACTAATGTTGGAACTTCTAGCTTCTTAGATCATGGCATCTGGTCCCATCACCTCATGGGAAATAGATGGGGAGACAGTGGAAACAGTGTCAGACTTCATTTTTTTGGGCTCCAAAATCACTGTGGATGGTGACTGCAGCCATGAAATTAAAAGACGCTTACTCCTTGGAAGGAAAGTTATGACCAACCTAGATAGCATATTAAAAAGCAAAGACATTACTTTGCCAACAAAGGTCCATCTAATCAAGGCTATCAGCACTTTGGCCACCTCATGCAAAGAGTTGACTCATTGGAAAAGACCCTGATGCTTGGAGGGATTGGGGGCAGGAGGAGAAGGGGGTAACAGAGGATAAGATGGCTGGATGGCATCACCGACTCGATGGGCATGAGTTTGAGTAAACTCCGAGAGTTAGTGATGGACAGGGCAGCCTGGCCCGCTGCGATTCATGGGGTTGCAAAGAGTCAGACACGACTGAGCGACTGAACTGAACTGAATTCTTTTTATGACTCTGTTGTAAGATCTTGGAGCATAAGTTGGCTCTTTTCCAGTCTAGTCATGAAAAAACTTTCATTCTCCTATTCAAACCATATATTTATGCTTTTGATCTACAGTCTGAGAAGTTAGTTCTATCTCTACTTGTATTTTTCATAAATTTCTGTTTTCATTTAATCCTACATTTTGCAGGGTTTTGTAGGTGTTAGTGTTTCTGTATTAGGACATTAAGTATTCTGATTTTAAACTATGATTCTGAATGATGCTTTTGCTTATTTATTTGGCTATGAGTTGGTTTTTTTAAAGATATCCTTTTAATTGAGTTGTCTTTTATCAAATGTTTGTCAGTACTTGATTTTGTGTTCATTTTTGTAATTGAGATTTCTTGCTAGAGATCAAGTGATCTATCTTTCAAACTTGGCTACTGTTTTCAAAATAAATACTAAATTGGATGGGACATCAGAACTATAGACCCAGATCAAAGTGCTGGCAATACTAGGATCCATGGTCACACAATTGTTAGACTCTGGAGAGTCTGTGCTGGCATAGCCCACCTGGGCCAGGAGAGGGGCTGCTTCTGTTAGGGCTCTGAACTACTCTTTGAACTTGCTCTCCAGTAAGAAGGAAAGGTTGTTAATATGTGCCGATAAATGGAATACTTGAACTTTGAGTCTTCACATACTGTGTTTCACTAGATATCTGAGACACTCTCTTGTGTCATTGTCCAAGGTTGTCCACTTTGTCTCTCTATTCTCGTCACCTCCCCACGCCCACATCTGACCCACCACAGGGCACAGCTGGTTTCTTCAGGAAAGAATTGGTAGTACCTAATTGTTCTAGCTCAAACAACGGCGTTGCGAATTCTGCGTACTTCTTGCTCCTTCAGTGCATTGTCTAGACTGAGGGTTTCTTCAATTGTGTTTATTTTCAGTTCTTCAGGAATTTTTCATGCCCATTAAAAAAAATGACATATATATGTTTTTCATTTCTTGACTTTGCACCTTAATCCTGACAGTTACTTAAATTCATTGTTACTGTTGTTTAGGAGGTATTTCCAGCTTTATTAACTGTCAGTTTTAGAGTTGAAATACTATGATAGTATTTCAAGGTGTTTGTTAGTGCTATAAGGTGTCTGGACTAGTCAAATTTTATGATATATATATATATTTCAGTAATCTTTCTAGAAATCTGATATGCCATTTGAATACAAGGTTAGTATTGGTAAACACAGTTGTAAGTTTGGTATACAGGTATATTTATTTCAAAAGCTGCAATTCACTCAATTATTTATTTGTTCACTCACTCAGTCACGTTCAACTCTTTGTGACCCTGTGTACTGCGGCACGCCAGCCTTCCCTGTTCGTAACCATCTTTTGGAGCTTGCTTCAACTCCTCCCAGAGCTTGTGTAAACTCATGTCCATTGGGTTAGTGATGCCATCCAACCATCTCATCCTCTGTCATTCCCTTCTCCTCCTGCTGTCAATCTTTCCCAGCATCAGGGTCTTTTCCAGTGAGTCAGCTCTTCACATTAGGTAGCCAAAGTGTTGGAGTTTCAGCTTCAGCATCAGTCTTCCAATGAATATTCAGGGTTGATTTCCTTTAGGATTGACTGGTTTGACCTCCTTGCAGTCCAGGGGACTCTCAAGAGTCTTCTCCAACACTACAGTTCAAAGCATCAATTCTTTGACACTCTGCCTTCTTTATGGTCCAACTCTCACATCCATACATGACTACTGGAAAAACCATAGCTTTGACCATACAGACCTTTCTTGACAAAGTAGTATCTCTGCTTTTTAATACGCTGTCAAGATTGGTCATAACTTTTCTTCCAAGGAGCAAGCATCTTTTAATTTCATGTCTGAATTCACCATGCACGATGATTTTGGAGCCCAAGAAAATAAATTCTGTTACTGTTTCCACTGTATCCTTAAATATCTCATGAAGTGATGGAGCTGGATCTCATGATCCTAGTTTTGTGAATGTTGAATTTTAAGTCAGCTTTTTGACTCTCCTCTTTCACTTTCATCAAGAGGTTCTTTAGTTCCTCTTTGCTTTCTGCCATAAGGGTGATGTCATCTGCATATCTGAGGTTATTGATATTTTCCCTGACAGACTTGATTCCACTTTGTGCTTCATTCAGCCTAGCATTTCTCATTATGTACTTTGCATATAAGTTAAATAAGCAGGGTGACAGTATACAACCTTGATATTCTCTTTTCCCAATTTGGAACTAGTTTATTGTTCCATGTCTGGTTCTGTTGCTTCTTGACCTGCATGTGGGTTTTACAGGAGACAGGTAAGGTGATCTAGTATTCCCATCTCTTGAAGAATTTCCCACAGTTTGTTGTGATCCACACAGGCAGAGGCTTTAATATAGTCAATGAAGCAGAAGTAGATGTTATTATGGCTTTCTCTTGCTTTTTCTATGATCCAGTGAATGTTGGGAATTTGATCTCTGGTTCCTCTACCTTTTATAAATTGAACTTGTACATCTGGAAGTTCTCAGTTCATGTACTGTTGAAGCCTTGCTTGGAGGATTTTCATCATGACCTTGCTAGCTTGTGAAATGAGTTCAGTTGTGCAGTAGTTTGAACATTATTTGGCATTGCCTTTCTTAGGGATTGGAATGAAAACTGACCTTTTCCAGTCCTGTGGCCACTGCTGAGTTTTCCAAATTTGCTGGCATATTGAATGCAGCACTTTCACAGCACCATCTTTTAGGATTAGAAATAACTGAACTGGAATTCCATCACCTCCACTAGCTTTGTTCGTAGTGATGCTTCCTAAGGCCCATTTGACTTCACACTCCAGGATGTCTGCTCTAGGTGAGTGATCACCCTATTGTGGTTATCCGGGTGATTAAGATCTTTTTTTGTATAGTTCTTCTGTGTATTCTTGCCACCTCTTCTTAATATCTTCTGCTTCTGTTAGGTCCGTACCTTTCCTGCTGTTTATTGTGACTATCTTTGCATGAAATGTTCCTTTTGTATCTGTAATTTTCTTAAAGAGATCTCTGGCCTTTCCTATTCTATTGTTTTCCTCTATTTGCTTTGCACTGTTCACTGAGGAAGGCTTTCTTATCTCTCCTTTCTCTTCTTTAGAGCTCTGCATTCAGATGGGTGTATCTGAATTTTCTCCTTTGACTTTCTCTTCTCTTCTCAGCTTTTTTGTAAGGCCTTCTCACACAACTTGATTTATAAAGTAAACCATAATGTATATATTTGTGAGGAAAAACAGACTCCTGTATATTGAGGTCACCTTGCAAAAATGTTTTTGTATGTTTATTATCTTGATGATTTCACAATTGTTCTACTTATGTCTTAACAGTAAAGGTTTTGAATGCCTAATCATTCTTAATTGGATATAATAATCAAAATAATATTACCATATTTGTAAAATAATTAAAACTGTTTACTTAAGGCTTCAGTATGCTATAAACTATTTCATAGGGATTATTTGTATTCTAAAGTATTTTTGACAATTTTAAAATTGCATTCAACACTAGGTAGAAAAATGGTGTTACATAAAATCATAATATCTGAAGTAGAAATAATAGTTGTACTCCTAGCCATTTTATGTCTCTATAAATAAAATTCATTGTTCAGCATGGCCTCCTGAACTGTGTTTTCCAGTCAAGTTATTTTGTGAAGATTAAATTCCTTGCAGGGTACATGCTTTCAGTGATTGTAGCAATTCCTATCTGTTGGAACTATACTGCGAGGTTTTTAGTGTAGGAATCAGTTCAGAAAGAGAGTTTTCCATCTCAGTGCACCTTTTCAGAACAGTTCTCGTACCTCAACCAGAAGGTTTTATCAAATACAAACTGAAGTGAACTTATGTTAGTAAGAAATAATGAAAACAAACCTTCAAAGGTATGCTTTGCATTTTTTTTTTTTTAAGTAGGAGCATAAACTCTACTTCAGAATTACAAAGTATGCAGTTTGGAAGAATTTGAGTAACTGCTTTGTTTTGAATATTATGTATGCTCAGTAACTAACTTTATAAATCTTAGGTTTTGTAGACAGAATAATGCTTTCCTATCCCTCAACCTCAGTCTCTCCAAGATACCTATGTCTAAACCTCAGGTGCTTGTGAACATGTGTTTTTTTGTTTTTTTTAATTAGATTGTCTTTTACTTTTCTTTCTTTTATTGTGGTACAATTGATTTACTATATTATACAAGTTTCAGGTGTACAACATAGTGATTCAGAATTTTTAAAGTTTATTCTCCATTTACTGTTATTACAAAATATTGGCTATATATCTTGTCCACGTAGCTTATTAATTTTATACATAGTAGTCTATGGGTCTTAACTCTCTCTCCCATCTTGCCCCTTCCCTATTTCTTCTCCCTGCTGGTAACCACTAATTTGTTCTCTGTATCTGGAAGTCATCTGCTTCCCTTTTGTAATATTCACTAGTTTTAATTTTTAGATTCTGTTGTATACATATATAATATGTAATTTTATATAATAATGTAATTTTATAATTACATTATATGTATTTTATATACATATACATATAATATATGTAATTTCTATTTGTTATACTTAAGAGAAGCAAAAAAAAAAAAAGGTTGGTAATACAATTTCTGAAGCAGCAGACCTGGGAAAATCTAGGTGCTTAGGAAATCTAGTGCATTGTAAAAGTCTGGTGTTGTTAAGCTCCAGATCAGCAGCTACATTCCTTTGAAGTTCAGCTCCTTTACATAGATGAAAATTCCATTCCTTGAACACAGTAGATCTTCCTTTTGCTTTCATTAAACTTTTTTTCAGGTACAAACAGTTGAGTCACAGGGGAGACCAGGCTTAATTCTGGGGAACACAGTATAAATGATCAAATTTCAAGTTTTTGAAATCCAGCAAAAAATATGTCATACTGTGGATAAGTTAGTGATACTTGTATCCAAGTGAAACATAATAGGGTCAAGCAGTGAGGAACATAGCAGTGTTGAATGTATTTAGGAAGTATATATTCAAACGAAAAGCAAACTTAGAAACATTGACTAAGAATTTCAATTCCATAATGTCTTGTTTACTTGGTCAGTTTAATTTCTGTGCTGTAGAAATAAAAATTGCAGTCACATTCTCCAGTTTAGGATGTTTGAAAACATCCTCTATAATCCAGTTACTTCCCACTGTCTCTCAGAAGTTTCAGAAGGAAAAATTTATTTAATATAAAAGCTATTTAAAATCACCCTACATCCAAGTGAGAGCTGCATTTCTGAGATCCTCCAATAACCAGTATTCTTTGTATATTTCAGCAATTATCAGTTCCAAACACATTTCTATGGAATATTTAACATACCTAGTTAGAAAATTGTAGGAATTAGAGATAAAAAACCAAAAGTGGGTCTCTTCATTCTTTGGCTTGCATCTTAAGAATCTTGTATTAATGTAAACTATTTTGTCAAGGTCTGCAGAATAGCTTATTTCTGTTCTTATTTATTTATTTATTTTTGGAGAGAATTTTCAGTTTTCCATGAGAAAAGGAAATTTAAAGAGAAATTATACTTTCCTTTCCCAATAAACTGCTTTTTCTGGGGGGGAGGAGAGAGAGAAGGAGACTCATTAATTTTAGTTACCTAATCACTTAATTCATTTATTTATCCCACAAGTGCATTGCACAGTTTATTCCTGATGTGCTTTGTTAGATGCTGGACTCTAATGATGAGCAAAAGTAGAAAAGAATCCTGTCTACATGGGGTTTATACTCTAGGGGAGTGATAGATGTCAAATGGGCAATCATTTCTTTGATCTTGTTTGGTTTTTACATATATAGAGATAAGAGAGACTAAGAAGGAAAATCTGGAAGGAAGGAGTTAGAAAAAAATAACCTGCTGCCCTGACAGGTCCACTGTCTTAGTGTAGTGGGCAGAAGCTTAGACTGTTTCTACAGGTAGTCCTAGTTTGGGTAATATTTTATGCATTAATATTTATTAGTAGAAGCCTAAAGGAAAAACCCACTAAGGAATTATGACTGTTAAAAATCCTTTAAAATCTATAAAATTTTTCATCTATTAACCAGAAAATTGTGAGACTTAGTTTTGGTTTTATACAATAGTTTTCAAATAGTTATCCATATTTCAAGAATTTTAAAGTTAATAAAAGTTGAATATAGTGACTAAGGTGCTAATATTTGATCACTGACAGATGTAGTGATGGAATGTGGAATAAAAGAGCTTAACAACTGTAAAATGATTTTCCCTAGTTAATGGAAACCAAGTGGTCTTGAAATAATTTTTTGTTGCTCAACTTAAGAACTTAGTTGATGAGTTCTTAAGAACATCAACTTAGTTGATGAAACAACTGTATATTTTGAATGATGTATGAGTTGTACCTTTTTCATTACCTTTTAATTAGGATCAGAATTAAAATAATTGGTATATGAGTGTTTTACTTTTAGATGTAACACATTTTATTTTTGTCAGCTTTGTATTTTTTTAATTTATTTTCATTGAAGTATAGCTGATTGACTATGTTGTGTTAGTTTCAGGGACACAGCAGTCTATTCAGTCATACACACATATATATTATATATGTATTGTTTTTCAGTATCTTTTTCATTATAGGTTATCATAAGGTATTGAGTATACTTTCCTGTGCTTACAGTAGGTCCTTGTTGGTTATCTATTTTACATATACTAGTATGTATATGCTAATTCCAAGCTCCTATTTTATCCCTCCCTATCCCCTATCCCCTTTGATAACCAAATGTTTGTCTCCTATGTCTGTGAGTGTATTTCAGTTTTACAAGAGTTTGTTTGTATAATTTTTTTTTAGATTCTACATATAAACAATATTCTATGAGTTTTGTCTTTCTCTGACTTACTTATAACCTCTGGGTCCATCCATGTTGCTGTAAATAGCATTATTTTATTTTTTATGGCTAAGTAATATTCCATTGTATATGTGCCACATAATCTTTATCTATTCATCTGTCAGCGGACGTGTAGGTTACTTCCCTGTCTTGGCTATTGTAAATATTGCTGCTATGAACATTGAGATGCATGTATCTTTTCAAATTCGAGTTTTGGATATATATTCAGGAGTTATTTTGCTGATCATATCGTAGCTCTAGTTTTAGTTTTTTAAGGAAGTTCCGTACTTTTCTTCTTAATGGTTATACCAAATTACATTCCCACCAACAGTGTAGAAGGTTTTCTTTTCCTCCACACCCAGCAATTTTTTTTTTTTTTTTTTGTAGACTTTTTGATGATGGCCATTCTGACTGGTATGAGGTGCTACCTCATTGTAGTTTTGATTTGTATTTCTTTGGCAATTAGTGATATTGAGCATCTTTTCTTTTGCCTATTGGCCATCTGTATGTTTTCTTTGGAGAAATGTCTATTTAGGTCTTCTGCCCATTTTGTGATTGAGTTGTTTGATTTTTTGGTGTTGAGCTGTTTCTATATTTTGGAAATTAAGCATGTGTCAGTTGCATTATTTGCAAATATTTTCTCCCATTCTGTATGTTGGCTTTTCATTCTTGTTTACAGTTTCCCAAGATCCATCTTGATTACAAAATTGGTGATTTTTCCCTATATATCTACTTTAGTCAGCTTTTTTAATGTTTACATCAGAAAAAAGATTTAAATTCAATGGAAAAAGAAGCAATGAATAATGAAACAAATAGCCAGTTATTTTTTAAAATTAGTAAGGTTGATAAACTTCTAGGTAGATTCATCAAGTTAGCGAAACAACACACACTGAAACATATAAGGGATGTTTGCAACAAAACCAAACCATATTTTTATATACCAGCAATAAAAATTTTTATATTTCGATTAACGAAAAAAAATTTCTTATGTGCAACATAAGTTATTTAAAAGCCAACATCTTTATTTTCCACACACTAAAAGGATGATAATATAATTATTATGAAAAACTTCATGCCAAAGAATTCAACAACTTAGATAAAGTAGACAAATTTCTTGAAAGACATAAATTAATAAGCTGTCTCAAAAATACCCCCAAATCTGATTAGTTCAGTTCTGTATCTACTAAAACTTTGAATTCTTAAAGAAAAACCTTCTGATCCAATATCAGACATAAACATTTAGGGAAAAAAATTGGAAACTTTTCTAGAAAATGGAAAAGATGGGAATTTTTTTATTTTTTAATGATATCTAGCATATTTTGGATTACAAAGGAATGCAGATATATCCCCATTATAAGAAAACTAAAAAATCAGTTCCCTCATGAACACAGATTCAAAATTTCTTAACAAAATATCATCAACTTGAACTTTGCTGTGTTTGTCTTACTGTGTTTATATAATATTATGCCTGTTGAATTTTCTCTTCCCAACTCTAGGCAGCTAATCAAGATATTTTTCTAATCAGAAATCCTCTTCCTAAGAGAAATCTGGTGCCAGATGGAGAATAAGATTTTTGTGGTTGCTTGTGTATCTGTGTGTTTAACCCTGATACACTTATTTTGCTCTAACTTTTCTGCTATTTTCTCCTTCACATTTATCTCCCTGTAATAACCACCATAATATCTGAACACAAACTTTAAAAAAAAATCCTTTCTCTCTAGTCATCAGCTTCTTCATTTGTATGAACACATCTATATAAAATTATATTTATTACAAATTATGGTATAACTTGAAATGAAAAGTGATTTAGAAAACTTATACATTGACTTAAATTCCTTCCTTTCATGGTAATAAGGTGATAGTACACCTTAAGGAGAAACCCTGTCATAGAAATAGACTGTTTATCACATGATGCTCTGATGTATTACACTTTTATGTTATAATAAAACAAGGGTCTTGGAATTGCATTTCACAGTACTTTACATTCAGGACATTCTGTATTTCTAGATGAATAATTCTTAAATGTATGTGAAGCTTTGTTTTCATCTATTATAATTTCATTAATTTAAAAAATTTACCAGAATAATATTATATGATTTAGCACAATTATAAGCTACGTGAAATCCTAGTAAAACTATACCACCTGTACTTTAAAAGATATATGTTTTTTAATTAATTAATTAATTAATTATTTTCAGTGGGTTTTGTCATACATTGATATGAATCAGCCATAGACTTGCATGTATTCCCCATCCCGATCCCCCCTCCCACCTCCCTCTCCACCCGATTACTCTGGGTCTTCCCATGCTCCAGGACCAAGCACTTGACTCATGCATCCCACCTGGGCTGGTGATCTGTTTCACCATAGATAATATAGATGCTGTTCTTTCGAAACATCCCACCCTCACCTTCTCCCACAGAGTTCAAAAGTCTGTTCTGTACTTCTGTGTCTCTTTTTCTGTTTTGCATATAGGGTTATCGTTACTAGCTTTCTAAATTCCATATATATGTGTTAGTATGCTGTAATGGTCTTTATCTTTCTGGCTTACTTCACTCTGTATAATGGGCTCCAGTTTCATCCATCTCATTAGAACTGATTCAAATGAATTCTTTTTAATGGATGAGTAATATTCCATGGTGTATCTGTACCACAGCTTCCTTATCCATTCATCTGCTGATGGGCATCTAGGTTGCTTCCATGTCCTGGCTATTATAAACAGTGCTGCGATGAACATTGGGGTGCACGTGTCTCTTTCAGATCTGGATTCCTCAGTATTGCTGGGTCATATGGCAGTTCTATTTCCAGTTTTTTAAGGAATCTCCACACTGTTCTCCATAGTGGCTGTACTAGTTTGCATTCCCACCAACAGTATAAGAGGGTTCCCTTTTCTCCACACCCTCTCCAGCATTTATTGCTTGTAGACTTTTGGATAGCAGCCATCCTGACTGGCGTGTAATGGTACCTCATTGTGGTTTTGATTTGCATTTCTCTGATAATGAGTGATGTGGAGCATCTTTTCATGTTAGCCATCTGTATGTCTTCTTTGGAGAAATGTCTGTTTAATTCTTTGGCCCATTTTTTGATTGGGTCATTTATTTTTCTGGAATTGAGCTTCAGGAGTTGCTTGTGTATTTTTGAGATTAATCCTTTGTCTGTTTCCTCATTTGCTATTATTTTCTCCCAATCTGAGGGCTGTCTTTTCACCTTGCTTATAGTTTCCTTTGTTGTGCAAAAGCTTTTAATTTTCATTAGGTCCCATTTGTTTATTTTTGCTTTTATTTCCAATATTCTGGGAGGTGGGTCATAGAAGATCTTGCTGTGATTTATGTCAGAGAGTGTTTTGCCTATGTTCTCCTCTAGGAGTTTTATAGTTTCTGGTCTTACATTTAGATCTTTAATCCATTTTGAGTTTATTTTTGTGTATGGTGTTAGAAGGTGTTCTAGTTTCATTCTTTTACAAGTGGTTGACCAGTTTTCCCAGCACCACTTGTTAACGAGGTTGTCTTTTTTTCCATTGTATATCCTTGCCTCCTTTGTCAAAGATAAGGTGTCCATAGGTTCGTGGATTTATCTCTGGGCTTTCTATTCTGTTCCATTGATCTATATTTCTGTCTTTGTGCCAGTACCATACTGTCTTGATGACTGTGGCTTTGTAGTAGAGTCTGAAGTCAGGCAGGTTGATTCCTCCAGTTCCATTCTTCTTTTTCAAGATTATTTTGGCTATTCGAGGTTTTTTGTATTTCCATACAAATTGTGAAATTATTTGTTCTAGTTCTGTGAAAAATACCGTTGGTAGCTTGATAGGGATTGCATTGAATCTATAGATTGCTTTGAGTAGAATAGCCATTTTGACAATATTGATTCTTCCAATCCATGAACACGGTATGTTTCTCCATCTGTTTGTGTCCTCTTTGATTTCTTTCATCAGTGTTTTATAGTTTTCTGTGTATAGATCTTTTGTTTCTTTAGGTAGATATATTCCTAAGTATTTTATTCTTTTTGTTGCAAAGGTGAATGTTATTGTTTCCTTAATTTCTCTTTCTGTTTTTTCATTGTTTGTCTATAGGAATGCAAGGGATTTCTGTGTGTTAATTTTATACCCTGCAACTTTACTATATTCATTGATTAGCTCTAGTAATTTTCTGGAAGAGTCTTTAGGGTTTTCTATGTAGAGGATCATGTCATCTGCAAACAGCGAGAGTTTCACTTCTTCTTTTCCTATCTGGATTCCTTTTACTTCTTTTTCTGCTCTGATTGCTGTGGCCAAAACTTCCAAAACTATGTTGAATAGCAGTGGTGAGAGTGGGCATCCTTGTCTTGTTCCTGATTTCAGAGGAAATGCTTTCAATTTTTCACCATTGAGGATTATGCTTGCTGTGGGTTTGTCATATATAGCTTTTATTATGTTGAGGTATGTTCCTTCTGTTCCTGCTTTCTGGAGAGTTTTAATCATAAATGAGTGTTGAATTTTGTCAAAGGCTTTCTCTGCATCTATTGAGATAATCATATGGTTTTTATCTTCCAATTTGTTAATGTGGTGTATTACGTTGATCGATTTGCGGATATTAAAGAATCCTTGCATTCCTGGGATAAAGCCCACTTGGTCATGGTGTATGATTTTTTTAATATGTTGTTGGATTCTGTTTGCTAGAATTTTGTTAAGGATTTTTGCATCTATGTTCATCAGTGATATTGGCCTGTCGTTTTCTTTTTTTGTGGCATCTTTGGTTTTGGAATTAGGGTGATGGTGGCCTCCTAGAATGAGTTTGCAAGTTTACCTTCTTCTGCAATTTTCTGGAAGAGTTTGAGTAAGACAGGTGTTAGCTCTTCTCTAAATTTTTGGTAGAATTCAGCTGTGAAGCCATCTGGTCCTGGACTTTTGTTTGCTGGAAGATTTTTGATTACAGTTTTGATTTCCTTGCTTTAAAAGATATATGTTTTTATTCTCTAGGTAAATTATAGCAAATAAAAACTTTGTAATGATTCTGTTTTTTCACATCAGAACGCTTTCTTTTATCTTTGATCAGAATGTTCAAAAGCATCTCAGGCAGAGTTCATTAAAAAATTTTTGTAAGCGATTGTCATTTTGAAGCAATACAGAAAGTTTAAATTAAAATAAATTTTGTCAGAATTTATAGATATAACTCACATAAGACTGTTTATCCATTTCCCCTTTGTTGTTTAGCAGTGTTATTAATGGTTTTGAAAAATAACATATTCTCTGTCATGATGTTATCTTACGTTTTAGTAGTTTTTCTGATGGCGTGAAATGATAAAATAAAGAGGACAATTACCCTATCTTGTGTATGTCTCTCTGATATTTATTAAGATTAATATTGTAAATATCATCATTGAACTCTCAGTTGTTTTTTTGTGGTACAGAGTAAAGTTCCACCATAAGCATCTAGGAGCAGAAAATTATTGATTCATATTTCAAAAATAGTCTTCTAGTGAGCTGCTGATAAAGAGTTGACTGTATGCATTCCTTTATATGCATTATTTAAAATATTTATAGAATTAGTTCATGTTATAGGACTATCTTGGTAAGACCCATATATGTTATTGGGATTAAAGTTACAAACAGGGTTGGAGTGGAATGAACTCTTAGAAAATTTTCATTCATGATCACTTTATGGTACTTAAGAATGTAACTGACAAACTGCTAAATCACAAGTTGTATTTGATAGACATCTAGGTCAGAATTGATAGAATACCTTGTCATCATGAAGAATTTAACAAATTGCTTTTATCAGTTTTAGTCATCTTTGATCAAAGTGAAGGAAAAAAAGAGATGACTGTTGTGAATTTTATCTTGCAGGAGGATAAAAGCTTTGTGCACGTCTTTAAATTATATGCCATGAAATTGTAGAATCCCAGAGGTAGACAGGATTGTATATATCATTTGATCCTCTCTCTGCTTACAAATCAGAAATGTGAGAGCCCATGGGTTAAGGGATTTTCAAACCATACATAGCTTGTGAGAGAAAGAGCAAAGACTTAAGTCTCTGCTTCTCTATATTTAGATATAGATATATACAATATCTATATATGATCATTAAATTTTTTACTTTAAGGATAGATAATTATATCCATAAAACAAATAGCAAAATTGCATTCATAGATTATTTGTTAATTCACTGTTGAGTTCTCTTTAATTATTTCCAATTGATTATGTAAGTCCAAATTATTTGAACTAGAAAACATTATTTCCTATGTTATTTATCAGTGTTTTTCTTTATAATAATAATAATAATAATAATAAACACAAATCATTGAATAATAAGGCAAGAAGAAATTCTGAAGCCAAGATTCTATGATGTTTCTATTGATTCAATATAAAACTATGCTTAAACCACCTGTGGTTGTTTTATTTCTTTTAGGGATGATTCATGTTCAGAGATGATAAGTGAAAATTTTATTGGCAGTGTAGATCAGTGTATTAATTTCTCTAATGATTTTCTCCCTATACTTAGTAGCACAATATCATTATAGCAAAATGAATATCATTATTTAAATCTTTAGTAATGAAATGTTACTATCATACATAATTAGCAGAGGAATTTAAAAGTGAATCCAGAAAGTTTGTTACCAAAAAAGGTAGCAGACAGTCCTTTAGCAAAAATATAATTTCTGACATATGGAAAATTACCCAAATTATGGGGCTCTTCTATCATGTTAGTCCTAATTTTGTGCAATTAAATTTTAATTTTACAAATACAGAGCACATTATCCTTATCTTTGATTGATAGAGTCTAAAAGCAGAAAATTAGTAGATAGTAATTTGATATCTTAGGTTGATAATCCACCAGAGGCATAATAAGAGAAATAAAGGAGAATGGTTAATCCATTGTGAACAACAGCAGAAGAAAGATCATTTCTATCCTCCTTAAAGCAAGTACTAGGGCAAATAGTATATAATCTAAAACAATGAAAAGCAGAGAAATTACTTGATTACATCTTTTAATCAACAGAAGGATAGGGGTTTACATTACTTTTTACATTTGAATGTAAAACCAACCAATGTGTACTCTATGGCAGGAAGTAAGAAAGTGAAAAATCATCATTGGTATTGCAACTTTTTGTCTGGTTCCCTAGAGCTAAGAGCACCTGGTCTAGCAACATGCCTGGAAAAAACTTGTGTGGGACCAGGAATCTGCATTGCTTTATTCAGAGAACAGAGTCTGTATGGGAGATTTCTGATAGGAATTGGAATTTCTATCTTTTTTTTTTTTTTTTTAGGAATTGGAATTTCTTTGACTCAGTTTTTGTTGCCTGGGAGACATGATTCAGCTGCCCCTTAGCCCCATTTTAAAGTAAGATCTAAATAGGACCTTTCAGTTTGATTTAAAAGAAGGAACTATTTTGTGGTATCAGTTCAGTTCAGTTGCTCAGCTCTGTCCGATTCTTTGTGACCTCATGGACTGCAGAATGCCAGGCTTCCCTGTCCCTATAATTTTGGCCAAAAATTGACACAGAAAAACTGACAAACCTGTACAGGTAGCTATTGTTACAACTTAACTATGGAGTATAAAATGAATGCTCAATAGCATTTCCTGCATGACTAAATGGGCATCTGTTTCTGCATTTTTGTGGAGTTATTCCTGAATCAGTAACCAGTGTAGTGTCTTGTGAAAATCCTCTAACTTTCATTTCCTGGGCTCATGTATAGTGATGGTGATTAAGCATAATGACTTGACTTTATTTTTGCACAGTATTTAATAGTTTTCAGAGTGTTTAAAAATACTTTTTAATTCTTCAAATGACCTGTAGATAGCATAGGTTGACATTATGAGTCTACTACTTCTAAACTTATTCAATGGAAGAACTAGCATAAAATTCTGTGCATTTTTGCATGTAGTTCAGTGCTCTTTTGGTCTCACAGTGTTGCCTCACCAAACCCTCTACACTGAAAAATAACAGTATCTATTTTTGTCTTTTGGAAGTATTTCCAGAGATAATCTTTCTATGTTCGATCACTTCAGTTGGTTAAGTCACTCAGTCGTGTCTGACTCTTAGTGACCCCATGGACTGCAGCACTCTGGGCTTCCCTGTCCATCACCAACTCCCCAAGCTTGCTCAAACTCATGTCCATCTTGTCAGTGATGCCATCCAACTATCTCATCATCTGTCATCCCGCCTTCAATCTTCTCCTCCTGCCTTCAATCTTTCCCAGCATCAGGGTCTTTTCTAAGGAGTCAGTTCTTTGTGGGAGTCCAAAGTACTGGAGCTTCAGCTTCAGCATCAGTCCTTCCAATGAATACTCAGGGTTGATTTCCTTTAGTATTGACTGGTTTGATCTTGCAGTCCAAGGGACTCTCAAGAGTTTTTAGCACCACAGTTCAAAAGCATCAGTTCTTTAGTGCTTGGCTTGCTTTATTTTCCAACTCTTACATCCATACATGACTACTGGAAAAATCATAGCTTTGACCATATGGACCTTTGTCAGCAAAGTAATGTCTCTGCTTTTTAATATGCTGTCTAGGTTGGTCATAGCTTTTCTTCCAAGGAGCAAGCATCTTTTAATTTCATGGCGTCAGTCACCATCTACAGTGATTTTGGAGCCCAAGAAAATAGTCTGTCACTGTTTCCATTGTTTCCCCATCTATTTGCTATGAAGTGAAGGGACCAGATGCCATGATCTCTTTGATGGATCTACTTAAGTTTTATTAATAAATGAATATTAATGGCCTTAATGCTTTTAAAAATGCTCTTCTTCTCTATGTGCAATGTTTTTCTGTCCACATTTTATTGAATTTCCACCCATAACTCCAGTAATGTACTTAATATTAGTTCCTCCACAACCTTGGCAGATCTCAACTTTTTTCTTCTCACACCTCTCTCTGACCCATTCATCTCCCTATAATATTTTGTTTGAAAATCAGCCCCTTTATAGTTGCTTAGGTTAAAGAAATTTTAATGGTAGCAGAACTAGAATTAATGGGAATAGAAAATAAGTGAAAATTTGCATATTTCCTGAAGTTTAGTGAGACTTTGAAAATTCAGTTTGCTTTGTTTTAGAGAATGCAAACATCAAGGGGCCATTTTATTCTAGGCTGGTACTCCAACCAGCTATTTACAGTTATTTTGATTATACTGTTCTCATAGTATACATTAGAATATAAATTTCATGAAAGTAAGGATTGTATCTCTCTTGTTGGCCATTATGTACTCTGTAACCTAGTGTAGTTCTTGATATATAGTAGGCAAATAAATGAATGATTGCCTTTTGTTTTTATCCTGTTCTCTTCACCTTTATCCCTCAGCCATTTTTTTTTTTTTTTTAACATTGAAGTGCTTTTCTCCAAGGACCATATTTACTTTACTTCATCTTTTTCTGTTGGTCACAATGATTCTTCTGTTCTATCTCTGTCATATGCTTCATATTCATATCTATTTAACAACCCTTTCTATTATAACAAGATGATAGATAGGATGGGCTAGTTACATTTCAATGTTCTAATTTTATTCATAGCAGTAATGTATCCAGATAAAAGACCAGAGGCCTAGTAGTTCTTTCAAGCTGGTGTGTAACCAAGTCTGAACATCATTTTGTGGGACATGTAGGAGAGACTGCTTGAAGGGGAGACAGGCGGAAGATGCTCTTTGCCCCTTCCACTTCATCTTCTCCCCCCACCCTACCTTGGAGTTCTAGTAGTCATTTTTCTTCCTGGAGCTCCATGTAACTTTGAGGTGAAAATGTGTGCTCCATGTATGCTGGGAGAGGAGGGTGGACAGGCGCTAGGTTTCTCACTAATCCTGAGCCAGCACTCTCACTAGATACTGTCGATTTCTGTTTTTCTGTATGTGTGTGAAAAAGAGATAAAACTCATTTTTCTTTTGGGTTTTCAATTATGTGCACTTAAATTTTATCTTCAATTTGAACTCACTGTGAATCTAATCATTTTCAGCAAAAATATAACCATGTTGTTATTGGTGTGAGTGACTTTCTTTTGGAAGCTAGAAAATGGTAGATTTGAATTGTATTGAAAACGTGTATTTGTTGTTTGGTATGAAGAGGAGGAGTGGTGAGCATGAGGAAAATTAAATGGTTCACTGGGCCATAAAAATAGAGAAAGTCAAAAGGAAATATATCTTAAAATTTACAGAGGTGTAGAAGGTCCTGTATCCCAGAGGTTGTGAAATATGTTTTTATGCTAAAATAACTGTAAAAGGCTAAGAAGACCACAAAATTATATAAAGATAACAGAAAATATTATAAGAGTAGATTACAATCACTGTTTCATTTGTAATTAAATAAAAAGCTTAAGGACTACTGAAAAGTGCTATAAATATAAAAGCACATTTTGATAGAAAATAGCATAAATAAAAGACTAAATTGCTTAAAAGAGGAGCAGTATTGTCACTGAAGTTCCATTGTGGCATCTATTGTAGTCTTTCTGGTATTATTTTTAGTATTGTTTGTGCCTTTCCCCAACTGGTTGCAAGAAGGTTGAGGGTGGGTTATTGTGCTATGTTAGTCTTTCTTGTATTTCCTACATCATCTTGCAGTGGTTATATTTAACACGTGTTTATAAAATTTAATTGAAGTTTCTTTTTTTTGTTCTTTCATTGAACTTTTGAAAGAAATATATGACTATATTAATTTTATAGTACAATGTGGCTGTTTTTGCTAACATAGTTTGAATTTCTTTAAAAGAAGATAGTGCTTTAAAGATAATTATCCCATGAAATATGAATTTTTCACATTTAGTGTTTATATATGTTATGAAAGTTTCATAAATTTAATAGCTCTGCTAATAAAATATGTACCTTAAGAACTTTGGGTTTTTTAATGTGAATGACATACATATAAAGTATATTTTTCTCTCTAAATTAAATGATTTTAGGTGGTAAAATAAAATTCACTTTGCTTTTTGATCAGTGTGAATGGAATGGCGTGAATACTAGACTGGGCTTATCATTGAATAATTTTTTCTTAAAATTCTACCTTCCTAGAGTATGTGACGTTTTTCTTTATGAAATTGGCTTTAAATGCTGCAGTGTGTACTTAAAAATGATAGTTATTTCAATGTCAGTGTTAGAAATAACATCAGCTATAATCTTACTGTTGAATTATAAATGCATTATCGAATGTATAGTCTTACTTCCTTCAGTCATGGAGTTTTGTGCAGCTTTATAAAATGAAAAGTGGAAAGTGTTGCTTCTGAAAAGAAATTAAAAGTGAGATTGAAGCTTAGAAATCATAATAAGAAGCATATTAAAGAAATATGTTTGTTGACTTTATAAAAACAGTGATGATACACTTTCCATTAATGCACAAAACATAGACCTTTCTGAACATTTCTCAAAGTCAACTTAAAACTGGTCCTCTTAATGTATATACCTACTATTTCACATAATGATTTAAGGAAAAGTTATCTTTAATTTGTTAATCCTTGGGCCTAAAAATATAGCAATGGAGCAGAGAAATAGATTTTCAAAACAAATTATCTCTGAATTTTCACCAATATCTCTAACGTTTACAATTTTTCCTTATGTTTTTTTATGTTTCTTATTATGTTGGTAGAAGACAATTAAAAATAGATGCTGTATTTATTTCTGGAGGTTATCTTTTTGGCTAAATTGTAAGATAGAAAGATTGATACTCTGCTTTTATTTCATCCTTAAAATTTTGAGAATCCCCATTAGAACTTTTTAAGATGTATGGTCTAAATAAAATTAAATGACTATAAGATAAATATATGCTGAAAAGGTAATTTTATTTAATGTTTGGAGCTAATATACCAAATATTTTACAAAAAGTATAATTAAACTATGATGTAAGGTAATGCTCTAATACTTCATGTTATTTGAATTTCCATAAGCATTTATTCTTAAACGGCGACATATTTTTCCTGAAGTTTTCTTGCTAACAAACTCCCTGGTAAGAGGGATATTAGCTGTCAATCTATTCACTATTTTTTTTAAATAATTGAGAGTTAATAATTGTTCTTTGTATAACATTACAAATTACACAACCATCAATATTCCCTCTTGTAATAGTAAACATGCAGTTACATTTTAAACGAACGATAGAATTTCAACATATAATGCACATAGGGAATTTTACTTAAAGTTATTTCTGGAGTGGTTGCCTATATTTGAGAATGATTGTTCAGATACTAATAATAAATCTTAACAATCAGCTATCAATTTATTACCTCGCAGATCCAGATTTACCCTTTAACACATGCTGGGCAAATGAACTGAATGAAATTCCTCTAAGCCGCTCTTCTTTACAGTGAGTGTGATGTTGAGCTTTCTCAGTCGAGGGCCCTGAAGGGACATTGCAGGAGCAAGGGGCGCTCCTGCTGCTTCTGGCTGCTGGGGAGTGGGTCAGCAGTGCGTGGAAAGACATCTGGGTACATGGCTGCAGCCACCCACCCAGAATGCAGCCTCAGCTCTGTCTGTCCTGGGGGTGGCTCTAGGCTATCACTTTTCCATCGCTCTCTCAACATGATCCCACACACTCACGGCCTGCTGCCTGCACTGGCACCCCTGGCCCTGTTTGCAGGTAAGCTCCGCCGGGTTTGTGTCCCATCGTCTCCTTGCCATGGCCCCCTTGACACGGACACTGTTCTCCAGGCCCCCTGCCCTGCCAGGGCGCCTGTTTGCTCTGCATGTCCGTGTGTCCAGCCCCTGCCTCCATCCCCTCTGCATGTCTGCGTGCTGGCTGTTGTCGGAGGCTCACCTCACAGATACTGTGCTCCGAGCTCTGCTGCATGGGAACCCCTATTCCCTCTGCGTGCTACATGCCTGACTGTGCTCACCTGTGTCCCACTTGTCCCTCCCCTTGGCCATCCTCCACTCCAGAGGGCTGCTTCCTTCTCACCCACCAACTCCCAGCAAACGCTGGACTGGGATAATCAGCAAATCCCTTGTCATCCTGTAAGTTTGATTATACCTTTCCGCAGGAGGTTTGAAATCCAGTGTAGGGAAGGAAGTCTCCTTTTCCTAGTTTGGGTACTCTCTCTTTGCCCTAGGCAAGATACAGAGTTTGCTTATACAATGGAGTCATTCCTTTATCATAGTTGATAATCATTTATATTAAACTTTCTCTGGTTAAATCACTGTACTTTCAAACACTCCTGATTGGCCTGGAATTCATACAGCATGCTTTACTGTTACTCTAGTTGTGATGCTGATAGGACCTGATGGTAACATCCATGATCATAAGTACCAGAAATAATGCCAACATTCAGTATGTTCACTTTTCAAAGACTGAATAACAGTATTTGCTACAAAACCCAACCTCAAACTGTACTTTAGGGCACTCTTTCTTCAGCATTTAACTTTAAAATGTATATATCCAGCCCACATTTCTCTTCTGAACTCCAACTTGTATATCCAAGTGCTTGTTAAACATTTCTGCTTGGATGGCTGACAGACCCTCCCCCAAATCCCAAACCCAGATCAAAACAAGTGAAAAGAAAAAAAAAGCTTGTTGCAAACCTACTATCTGATCTATCTTAGCCTTGTGTCCTAACTCGTCACCTTTAACTGTTCTCTCCATCTCAGTAATAGCAGCTTCATTTTCATTTTGTGTTTCTCACACTAGAACCTTCATCCTTGATTCTTCTGATGCTCTCAATCCCAAATACAGTTCGTGAGCAAATCCTGTAGGTTCTACCTTCAAAATGTATCCAATTTTCAACAGCTTTTTATCTCACCTAAAGGTAGCATTTGGTTCAAGCTACTGTCTTAACTGGATCTTTGCAAGCATTTCCTAACTAGTGGTCTTGCTTCTTTTCTTACCTATAGTCTACTCTCACATTATTCCTCTCTTTAAAACCTCCAGTAGCTTCTAGTGTGAGCTAGAGTAAAAACAAAGACCTCTTTGCACCCTACAAGGACTTGGTAGACCCGGCTCTCCTCTGCCTCTGTGAACTCACCTCCTTCCCTCTCCCTTGCTCACTGGGCTCTAAGCCGACAGTTTCTTGAACTTCCATGTAAGCCCCATCCTGTAGTGTTCCTCCTCCAAAGATCCACTTGGCTTACTTCTTCATCTCCTTCAAGATTCATAGTCCCCTTTATCTTATTTTGTTTTGAGATATTTTTTCATGGTGGTTACTTAATATTTACAATTTATTTGTTTACTGTCAGTCTGCTATTCCTGGAAGGTTAACCTCATAAGGGCAACACCTTGTTGAGTTAGTTCACCGCCACATCCTCAGCATCTAAAATTGTGCATGGCATGTGTAAATGCTCAATGAATATTTGTTGAATGAATGAATGAATGAATTGGTTGCCTATAATATTTCATTCAAGTATTGATCTTATAGAGTATCAAATTGCCATTTACAGACAGAAAATTGGAGCAAGAGAAAGTTTTAATTATTTTTCCATGGCAATAATAAACAGCTATTAACATTAAATCAGTTCAGTTCAGTCTCTCAGTCATGTCCAACTCTTCACGACCCCATGGACTGCAGCATGCCAGGCTTCCCTGTGCATCACAAACTCCCCCAACTTGCTCAAACTCTTGTCCATTGAGTTGGTGATGCCATCCAACAATCTCATCCTCTGTCTTCCCCTTCTCTTCCTGCCTTCAGTCTTTCCCAGCATCAGGTTCTTTTCCAAGGAGTCAGTTCTTTGCATCAGGTGACCAAAGTATTGGAGTTTCAGCTTCAGCATCAGTCCTTGCAGTGAATATTCAGGACTGATTTCCTTTAGGATTGACTGGTTTGACCTCCATGCAGTCCAAGGGACTCTCTAGAGTCTTCTCCAACACCACAGTTCAAAAGCATTAATTCTTCAGTGCTTAGATTTCTTTATAGTCCAACTCTCACATCCATACATGACTACTGGAAAAACCATAGCCTTGACTAGATGGACCTTTGCTGGCGAAGTAATTTCTCTGCTTTTAATATGCTGTCTAGAATGGTCGTAACTTTTCTTCCAAGGAGCAAGCATCTTTTAATTTCATGACTGCAGTCACCATCTGCAGTGATTTTGGAGCCCCCCAAAATAAAGTCTGTCACTGTTTCCCCATCTATTTGCCATGAAGTGATGGCACCAGATGCCATGATCTTGGTTTTCTGAATGTTGAGTTTTAAGCAAAAGTTTTCACTCTCCTCTTTCACTTTAGTCAAGAGGCTCTTTCTTTCTCTTTCACTTTCTGACATAAGGGTGGTGTCATCTGCATATCTGAGGTTATTGATATTTCTGGCAGTCTTGATTCCAGCTTGTGCTTTATCCATCCCATAAATAAGTAGTAATAAATGGCAGAGTATTTGAATTCAAGCATATCTATAACCAAAGTCCATGAATGACTTTTAACTAAATCATACTGTCTCTCAGAATTTCTAACACATATATAAATAGATATAATCAAATGTATGATAATATAAGAATATACATATTTAAAGTATATTTGAAACAGAATATTTTCTTTGCCACTTAGTTTGTAAGAGTAGGCCCCTTTAGTGTTTAAGTGTTATATTCAGTTCAGTTCAGTTGCTCAGTCGTGTCTGACTCTGCGACCCCATGAATCGCAGCACGCCAGGCCTCCCTGTCCATCACCAACTCCCGGAGTTTACTCAAACTCATGCCCATCAAGCCGATGATGCTATCCAGCCATCTCATTCTCTGTTGCCCCCTTCTCCTCCTGCCCCCAATCCCTCCCAGCATGAGGGTCTTTTCCAATGAGTCAACTCTTCGCATAAGGTAGCCAAAGTACATTCTGTTCTAGTGAGAGTAACAGTTGTACTTAAGAATATCCAAAATTTGCATCTAATAATTATAGACCATCTGGTATTATTTTGTTTTACTTTTACTATGTAAAAAACTACCCTAAAATTTGGTGGCAACTCTTTATAACTCTCGAAACAGCAACAGCGAGGAGTTGAGACAGAGGCTCAGTTGATCTTGGCTGAGAGTTAGCTGTCTATTGGCTGGTCTAGACTGGCCATTTTTGGGGTAACTGAACCAGTTTAGGAGGTGCTCCATGTGAGTATCACTCTCCAGCAGGTTAATATGCATGTTCTGTTTTTGGCAAGGTTGAACGAGAGCAGGCGTCACTGTGCACATCCACTCATTTCAAGTGTCTATCACTTTGTGTCTTTAAAATTTTCATTGGCACAGCAAGTCATTTGTATGAGCCTGGAGTCAAGGGGTTTCCTCTATGGTTTTACCTTCATTACAATATTTCTGATTTTCTCTTTCCATCACTTGACTGTTAACGTCTACTGAGTTTCAGTCACTTTTTTCTCCCTCCTCTAAAATGCCAAATTTCCAGGAGAAGACCAAATCAAATTAACTCTTTTCTGTACCTGTTATAAGTATAACATGGAAAAACTGATTAACAAAAAAAAAAAAAAAAAGAAAAACTGATTAACACATTATTTAAATGCTCATTATGTAAAGGTGTCTCCTAATTTTGAAGACAAAGCAGATAACTAATTTCAGGGAAAATTACTTACAAAGCTGAAATTTTATAACTATTAAACATGATTAACAAACTACATGGAAACAAATCATGGAAGATTTACTTCCTTCCTTTTGTAGTTAAATATAACAAATAGTATAAAATTTATTTACTTATTTATTTTTTATAGTATAAAATTTAAATTCCAATAATGGCTGTAGTTTTTTATTAAATCATGCTGCCATGTTTAATTGTTAGAAGCACTCAGGATCTTCTAAAATTTTTTTCCATTTCCAAATTAAATGGGAGTCATTGAGGATAAATGATAAAACTTTAAAAAAAATTAAAGGAAAATGAAACCAAGCTTAGCCTGGCTCACTTACTGCACTCCTTTGTGAGCTTGTTATAGGTATAAAACAGAAAAACTGATTAAAAGAATACATTGTATTTGGTATTTAGTAAACATTTTAATAGAAGGAAGAGGGAAACAAAGTCAGTAATGAATCCCATGGACAGAGGAACCTGGTGGGCTACAGTCCATAGGGTCACAGAGTCAGACACAACTGAAGCAAATTAGCACACACACGGGACCCCTGTCTTGACAAACATGTCATCATCAAATAGAGACAGTTTTATTGGGCTTCCGTGGTGGCTCAGATGATCCCTGGGTTAGGAAGATTCCCTGGAGAAGGGCATGGCTACCCACTCCAACATTCTTGCCTGGAGAATTCCATGACAGAGGAGCCTGGCAGGCTACAGTCCATGGGGTCATGAAGAGTTGGACACAACTGAGTGCCTACCACTTAAACGCTATAAAGCCTCTCTCACAACTTATCAACAGCTGATTTTCATTTGCCTTTTAAATCTTAAAATCACTGAGCTTCTAAATTTGATGCAGAAAGACAGTTTTTTTGTAAGTGTCCAGAAATGTATTATACTTACTCATGCTGAATATTGTGTGATTTCAGATGATAGTGAGATATTTCTCACACTTTTAAATTACTTATACTTGTTTTGAACTTACTGAAATTTAATAAATATTTATTAAGTGAATTACCTGTTTGAAAAAAGTTATGCTATAAAATTGAACGTATGATGTCTAGAATTAAATATAGAAAAACTAATTAGAAGAGATAGAAGAAACAGGTATTGATTGGCAGTTGCAATTTAGCATGTCAATTATTTAAGATTTTATGTATATATTGAGTTTATCTGTTTGACAAAAACAAGTACCAGAAGAAAACTTACTTGATAGTTATTTTTCTTGTAAAAGCGAAAATTAACTTTCTCCTGAAGGTGCATTTTATTAATTTTTAATTGACAAGTTGGTTCATTTTGATATTAAAATTCTTTACCAAATTCTATATTGGATGGAAAAACTGAAATCATTGAATGTCCTATTAGTTATCATGTTAATGTCTGTACATACACTATAGACTCATAAATGAAGTAGAAATCATATTCTGAATATAGTGAAGGTTTATTTTGTAAATCTATATATTCATTAGTAACAGTATTTTATTTTTGAATGTTTAGTAACAAACAATTTTGTAATTCCCTATTTTAATTTAAAATTTAATTATTTTAAATATTTAAATCTTTGTCAATGGTGCTATTTTCTTATATTTGGCTGATATACCCAGTCTTAGGCTGGTAATTTTGGAGGCATATGATTTATTTAAAAGAAATTTTGTCTCTTTACCAGTAACTGCTCATAATGACTGAATAAGAACAGAATGAGGAGAGAAAACCAACATGTAAGGGACAGTGAGTCTTTGAGAAAGATGGGTTTGAGTTGCCTGAATTTTGTTATAAAGTTTGCATTTTGTTTTAAAAAGAGGCCATATATCAATGCAATCAATGTTTACATTATAAAATATCCTCAACTAAATATGTTGAGCTAATTGAACCTTCCAGTGTCTGGAAACTTTTCAAGCATCCTAACACTGCTAATATTATTTTATTTTATATTTTTACCACCTATGCAAGTTAAAAAACTCTAAAAGTTCTCTCTGTGTGTGCGTGTGTGTGTGTGTGCCTGCAGTGTGTTGTGGAGGTTGGGTCTGAAGAGTGATCCTGGGAGAGAACAGAACTGCTATGTTCTGTCTCTCTGAGTATAGAACATTCAAAGTACTGAGAAAGGGAACTGTGGCTAAAATGGAGAGATGGGGAGGGTGGTCCAAGACAAGGGCAGAAGTGGGCTTAGCCTAAATCATGTAGGCCTTGCAGACCATATTAAAAATGTTTAAGCTTAGTCCTTATGCAGTGAAAAATGTGACTTCAGTACCATCATTTAAGATAAAGATAAAAAATGTTGAACACAATGCTGTCAAGAAAACCAGGAGAACTATTCATACTGACCATCAGCAATTTCCTGAATAGTGTACAGCATGAATTCCCTTTCCTAGTGGGGCTTGTCCTACCAGGTTCACTCTACAGGGCTGGAGATAGATGAGGGAGTGCCTCTCTGGAATGTCAGAAATGACTGTCCTGGGGGGCGGGGAGGGGCAAGACCCTGAAATGAATTTTGAAGCTGAGCTTAATAAACTATAAGTGCACAGAACAAATGAACTAAAGAAATATTAATTTTTATAAGTTAAAAAAATAACAGCTGAGGTTAAAGAGTGAAGGCTGAAGGTTAAATGTTACCCAGCTTTGTCTAAGTAATTGCCTGGAATAGGTGTGCTTTTTTTTCTGGGTTGATCTTATGAGAATTATAGTATGGAGTAACAGTTCAGTTCAGTTCAGTTGCTCTGTCGTGTCCGAATCTTTGCAAGCCCATGGACTGCAGCATGCCAGGCCTCCCTGTCCATCACCAACTCCTGGAGCTTACTCAGACTCATGTCCATTGAGTTGATGATGCCATTCAACCATCACATCCTCTGTCACCCGTTCTCCTCCTGCCCTCAGTCTTTCCCAGCATCAGCGTCTTTTCAAATGAGTCAGCTCTTCACATCAGGTGGCCAAAGTATTGGAGTTTCAGCTTCAACATCAGTCCTTCCAATGAACACCCAGGGCTGATCTCCTTTAGGATGGACTGGTTGGATCTCCTTGCAGTCCAAGGGACTCTCAAGAGTCTTCTCCAACACCACAGTTCAAAAGCATCAATTCTTGGCACTAAGCTTTGTTTATAGTCCAACTCTCACATCCATACATGACCAATGAAACAGATCACCAGCCCAGGTTGGATGCATAAGACAAGTGCTCAAGGCTGGTGCACTGGGAAGACCCAGAAGAATGGGATGCGGAGGGAAGCAGGAGGGGGGATCGGGATGGGGAACACATGTAAATCCATGGCTTATTCATGTCAATGTATGGCAAAAACCACTACAATATTGTAAAGTAATTAGCCTCCAACTAATAAAATTTTTTAAAAAAAGGGATAGATCTAAAAAAAAAAATTCTTTGGCTCTCAGCTTTCTTTATGGTCCAACTCTCACATCCATGCATGACTCCTGGAAAAACCATAGCCTTGACTAGATGGACCTTTGTTGGCAAAGTAATGTCTCTGTTTTTTAATATGCTGTCTAGGTTGGTTATAACTTTCCTTACAAGGAGCAAGTGTCTTTTAATTTCATGGCTGCAGTCACCATTTGCAGTGATTTTGGAGCCTCCCAAAATAAAGTCAGCCACTGTTTCCACTGTTTCCCCATCTATTTGCCATGAGGTGATGGGACCAGATGCCATGATCTTAGTTTTCTGAATGTTGAGCTTTAAGCCAACTTTTTCACTCTCCTATGGTGTACCCAAATATGAAGTATAGATATTCACATACAAAGTTATATACCTTTTGTGCATTGATTGAGTAAAAGATATCATTAAATGTCATGATAAACTCTGGATAGACTGTATGTATGGCTCAGTATTCTACAGACTAGCAACCTGAGGAGAGCTGAGGAGAACTGACCTATTGTTTGTAGAATCTACTCTGATCCAATTAGAAAAAAGCAATTGGGATTTAAACCATTTTCACTTCCTCACACTTGTTATTTTCTGTTTACTTTCTCTTAGACCACTGTAATGCTCCCATAATTTAAATTTCAATTTGCTTCACTTTCCTGGGCTATAATACATCCAAAGTGGTAGACCTTAATTTCTTAAATTTGGATTTCTGAGCAGATAGCTGCATTCCCATTTAGATTTCTATTACCATTATTATTCACCTTTCCCTGCCATTTTGTTTTCAATTACCTAAAATATATTAAGCTAAGAAAACCAACCTAGAGTTGGAGCCAGCTTAGAATAGAGGTATCTAATATTAGCAAGTAGTACTATACTATGAATAAATGACTAGATGTAAATAATATCTGTCTTGCCTACATATTTTTTAATCTCTTAAATTGCATACATAAAGATTTTTAGAAAGTACAACTTATTTGAGGGGAGTTGGCCTTCTTGGTTTAATTCTTTTGTATAGAGTAACCGTATAATATTGCTTGTGTTCTTTTTAATGGCCGAGTAATATTCCATTGTGTGTATGTACCACAGCTTTCTTTTCTATTTTTTTTATTTTTCAGTGGGTTTTGTCATACATTGATATGAATCAGCCATAGAGTTACACGTATTCCCCATCCCGGTCCCCCATCCCACCTCCCTCTCCACCCGATTCCTCTGGGTCTTCCCAGCCCACCAGGCACGTATCCATTCATCCGATGATGGGCATCTAGGTTGCTTCCATGTCCAGGCTATTATAAACAGTGCTGCGATGAACATTGTGGTATATGTGTCTCTTTCAGATCTGGTTTCCTTGGTGTGTATGCCCAGGAGTGGAATTGCTGGGTCATATGGCAGTTCTATTTCCAGTTTTTTAAGGAATCTCCACACTGTTCTCCATAGTGGCTGTACTAGTTTGCATTCCCACCAACAGTGTAAGAGGGTTCCCTTTTCTCCACACCCTCTCCAGCTGCTTGTAGACTTTTGGATAGCAGCCATTCTGACTGGTGTGTAATGATACCTCATTGTGGTTTTGATTTGCATTTCTCTGATAATGAGTGATATTGAGCATCTTCTCATGTGTTTGTTAGCCATCTGTATGTCTTCTTTGGAGAAATTTCTGTTTAGATAATGAGATGGATAAAACTGGAGCCCATTATACAGAGTGAAGTAAGCCAAAAGGATAAACACCAATACAGTATACTAACGCATATATATGGAATTTAGAAAGATGGTAATGATAACCCTATATGCAAGACAGAAAAAGAGACACAGATGTATAGAACAGACTTTTGCACTCTATGGGAGAAGGCGAGGATGGGATGATCTGAGAGAACAGCATCGAAACATGTATGTTATCAAGTGTGAAACAGATTGCCAGTCCAGGTTGGTTGCATGAGACAAGTGCTTGGGGCTGGTGCGCTGGGATGACCCAGAGGGATGGGATGGGGAGGGAGGTGGGAAGAGGGGTTCAGGATGGGAACACATATAAATTCATGGCTGATTCATGTCAATGTATGGCAAAAACCACTACAATATTGTAAAGTAATTAGCCTCCAACTAATAAAAATAAATGGGAAAAAAAAAAAAAAAAGACATTGCTTGTCTAAGAGGCCTTTGGGAGAAGGAAATGGCAACCCACTCCAGTGTTCTTGCCTGGAGAATCCCAGGGACAGAGGAGCCTGGTGGGCTGCCGTCTATGGGGTCGCACAGAGTCGGACACGACTGAAGCGACTTAGCAGCAACAGCAGCAGGAGGCCTTTGAGAGTGAAAGGGACTCTGTAATAATAATGCTCAAACAAAAGGCATAAAATAAGACTGTCCTAGTCAAACTGGGACATATGATTATCCTACTTATATGTCCTATATTTGTCCCTAGTTACATCTCATGAAGTTTTGGCCTGAAATTCAGTAAACTATGTAATAGAAACATGTAATATTTATTGACATTTAAATATACACAAAAGCTTTATTTTAAAATCCTGGCCTTGGGATTTAACACATCTCTTGCTTTTATAGAATTTTAGCCTGTCTCTGTATATAAAATGATTAATTTCTTGTTTTCTAAAAATTCAAGATCCAGAAGTTAGGGCAGCATGTTTAAATTGACCACTTATCACTTATATGCTATTCAAATGGCTAACACTTTATAGGAAACTATATGTTGGTCTTTATTTCATTCTTGGGCTGGAAGTCACTGACTCATTTCTAGTATTAGTATTTGTGCCCAATTTTTCTTTTTGAAAATATAGCAGAGTATTATATTTATAGTTAGGTCTTCTGAGAGTCAAGTTCGAGAAAATATTAGCAAGATTTAATTAAGAAGCCTTGAATATGAGAGAAAAGAGATGTATTAATATTTATGCAAAAGCTATAATACTTTGTTCATTTTTAGCCATATGATCTTAAGAGTAATGTCTTTTTGTAATCTAATCATGATAGCTAAAATAAATGAAAATATTTCACAAGAAATTGAAGAATTTTTGAGTGACTTTTTTTTTTTTTCCTTGAGGCATTTTTGTTTTCTTTTAGATTTGGAATACTTTAGGTCTATATTTAGTTTGGATTTAATGTAAAATATTTTTCAATTAGGAATGAGGTAATAGTTTTGATTTTCTTTTCCACTGCTGTTGCAGAATAAGATTTTCTTTCTATACCTTTTTTTCCTGGGGCATTTTAGCTACATGTACCTCATAATTAAAGTAAGTGTGCATATTTGTTAATGGTGTGCACATGTATATGGCAAATGAGATCCCTTTCATAGGGAGAATGCTTCCCATTAAGTCAAAAGCTCTAACTTTTATCCAGCTGTTCACATTCTCCTGTTCATTCTATTATCAGCTACCTGTATGGGCAAAACAAGTCTCAACCTAATGTTCCTATAAAGATTGGTCACCAAGCGACAGCATAGAATGTGCTTTATCTCAAAAGACAAATGTGTTAATCCTACTCTATTAAGAAGGAGAAAGATAAATCTGACAGAATGAAAAAACACCAAATGAGTCATTTTGTTTCTGTAGGGTTAAAAGATCTTTAGAATTCTATTTTTCTTTCCAAATAAGATAAAGGAATCCTGCCACCTCTAAAAGTGTTGTTAGACATCAGCTGCACTGAATACAAATTTAAATATGTCCATAGAGAATAGACTTATGGACATGGGGAGGGGGAAGGAAAGGGTGAGACGAATGGAAAGAGTAACATGGAAATTTACATTACTATATGTAAGATAGAGAGCCAATGGGTATTTGCTGTGTGGCTCAGGAAACTCAAACAGAGACTCCGTATCAGTCTAGAGGGGTGGAATGGTGTGGGAATTGGAAGGGAGTTTCAAAAAGGAAGGGATATGATATACACCGATGGCTGATTCATGTTGAGGTTTGACAGAAAACAACAAAATTCTGTAAAGCTATTATCCGTCAATTAAAAAATAAATACATAAAAAACTGTAAAGCTTTTTATAGCAAAGGAAGCAAAGTGAAAAGATAACCTAAGGAATGGAAGAAAATATTTGCAAACCATGTATCTGGTAAGCCATTAATCTCCAAAATATGTAAGGAACTGCTATGACTCAATAGCACAAAAAATAATAACCCTGTTAAAAATGTGCTGAGGACTTGAATAGACAATGTTACTTAAAGAAGGCATATAAGTGACCAACAGGTGTATGAAAAAAAAAAGAAGGTCTGTGTTACTAATCATCGAGGAACTGCAAATCGAAACCACAATGAGATACTCTCTTACACCTATCAGGATGTATCTAATAAAGGATGGCCTTTGTCAAAAAAAGCAAAGGACCAGTGTTGGGAAGATGTGGAGAATTGGAACGCTTGCACACTGTCACTAGGAACGCAAAATGGTACAGCTGCCTAGGAAAACAGTATGCAAGTTCCTCAAAAAACTGAAAACGGAACTACCATATGACCTAGCAATCCTCCTTCACATTTTTATCCCCAATTAAAATAAGAATCCTGAAGAGGTTTTAGTACCTTAAAGAAGGAAATCCTGCAATATGGGACAATGTGGACAAACCCTGAGGGCATTGTACTAGGTAAAATAAGTCAGTCCCAGAATGACAAATACTGTAGATTCTCATTTATATGAGGTATCTGAAGTAGTCAAATTCATAAAATCAGAGTGGAATCATGGTTCCCAGGGACTCGGAGGAGAGGAAATGGGGCGTTACTAATCAATGGCATAAAGTTTTAATTCAGCAAGATAAATCAGCTCTGTGCTGTGCTGTGCTTCGTCGCTCAGCTGTGTCTGACTCTTTTCGACCCTATGGACTGTAGCCCACCAGGCTCCTCTGTCCATGGGATTCTCCAGGCAAGAATACTGGAGTGGGTTGCCATGCCCTCCTCCAGGGGATCTTCCCAACCTAGGGATCGAACCCAGGTCTCCCACATTGCAGACAAATTTTAAATAATAACATACTCTTAAAAATTATTGAGAGAGTAGATCTTATGTTGTGTTCTTACTACAATAAGATAAAATTTAAAAAATAATCTTGAAAAATCGAAAGTGGAAACTTTTTCCCCTCATTGTTTCAAACTAAAGGACATTCAACTGGGGTGGATTTTTTTCATGGTCTACTAGTCTGTACTCAGCTATGCATTTTTAGTTTCAATTATGCTTTCCTAAATTGTAGCCATCCATATTAGTTAAGCATTTAATTCATTTAATAGTCAAATCAGCAAAAAAAAAAGCAGTGGTTAAAAGTTGTTGCTAAGTGATCTGAAATTCTTAATAGAAGTTCTAGGAAGATAAAAGCCTCAGGATGCTATGTAAATTAGAAGGAAAAAAGAGCATAATTTCCATTTCTTCAAAAAAGAGATTTATCTTGTTCTTTCTTAATTAGAGGGCAAATGTCTTCTATTTTTATCATTTCCCCACTGAAGCTTGTGGCAGAATAACTGCCTCTCTAAAGATGTCTATATCTTAATCTTCTGAACCTGTGAAATGGTGTTTTCATCTGTTAAAGCTGCCATAGCAAAGTACCACAAACTAGATGCTTTAAAACAGTAGAAATTTATTGTCTCATTGCTCTGGAGGCAAGAAGTTCCCATAAAGGTGTCAGCAGGGGGCACGCTCCCTTTGAAACCTGTAGAGGAAAATCCATTATTGCCTCCTCCAGCTTCTGGGGTTTGCTGGAAATTCTTGACATTTGGCTAATAGATGTATCTCTCCAATCTACACGATCACATGGCCATCTTCTCTCTGTGTCTCCTCTTATTATAAAAGCATAAGTCATAATGGATTAGGAGCCCATCTGGTCCATTGGGCTTCCCTGATAGCTCAGTTGGTAAAGAATCTGTGTGCAATACAGGAAGCCTGGATTTGATCCCTGGGTTGGGTGATCTCCTGGAGAAGGGAAAGGCTACCCACTCCAGTATTCTCTCCTGGAGAATTCCATGGACTATATGGCTCATGGAGTTGCAAAGAGTTGGATATGACTGAGTGACTTTGGCCACCTCATGCGAAGAGTTGACTCATTGGAAAAGACCCTGATGCTGGGAGGGATTAGGGACAGGAGGAGAAGGGGACGACAGAGGATGAGATGGCTGGATGGCATCACCGACTCGATGGACATAAGTTTGAGTAAACTCCAGGAGTTGGTGATGGACAACAGGAGTTGGAGGCCTGGTGTGCTGCGATTCATGGGGTCGCAAAGAGTCAGACACAACTGAGGGACTGAACTGAACTGAACTGAGCAACTTTCACTTGCAGCAACCCTGTTTCCAAATAAGGTCACATTCTGAGGTCCTGAGAGGTAGAACTTTAATATTATTTTGGGGATGACACAATTCAACCCATAATACATGGCAGAAGTAATTAAGGTTGCTAGTCAGCTGATTTTGAGATGGGGAGATTATCCCAAAGTTTTCAAGGGGGTCCAGTGTAATCACAAGTGTCCTTATAAGTGAAAGAGAGAAACAGGAGTTCAGAGTGACATTGTTAGAGAGACTCCACCTGCTATTGCTGGCTTTGAAGACTGAAGGAATCATGAGCTAAGGAGTGTGGGTAGCCCTTAGAAGCTAGACAGTGTGAGAAAATGGATTTTCTTCTAGAGCTTCCAGAGAGGAATGAAGCCCCACAGGGAGACCCATTTTAAAATTTCTACTTTCCAGGGCTTACAAAATAGTAAATTTCCATTATTTTGCACCACTGTGTTTGTGGCTTGTTACAGCTTCAGTAGGAAACAAACATACTGACTCTTGCTATAGTAAGGTATATGTTGTTGTTTAGTTCCTAAGTTGTGTCCCATTCTTTGTGACCCCATGGACTATAGCCTGCCAGGCTCCTCTGTTCTTGGGATTCTCCAGGCTAGAATACTGGAGTGGGTTGCTATTTTCTTCTTCAGGGCATCTTCCTGACCCAGGGATTGAACCTGCATCTCCTGCATTGGCAGGTGGATACTTTACCACTGAGCCACCAGGGAAGCCCGATAAGGCATATACAGAGACAGTAAAGACTTGGGTTAGTGTAACTTCTCTTCCAATATGACTATCTTTAGATGGTTAGCATTATATTTTCTTTATGATCCTCTTTTGTTTCCATTCATGACTTATCAAGCAGAATTATTGGCTTAAGAGTTTGGAAGAAGCATCAAGAACAAACATATAGTTCAGCCCACTGTTTCAAGCTTATGTTCTCTTTATAGCATTCTTGTGAGGTTATAATATTTTGACATGCATGTCATGTAAATTGAAATTTGTCACCTCCTGAGGAATACATGTATCCAGGTATGGCCTGGCTTTGCCTCGATGTCTTACTAGGGAAGATATACTTATCACAACTTGGTTTATTGATTTAAACCCATATATTGATAACATGTCTAGAGCTAGATTCTTGGCAGGGTATGTTGTATGAGATGGGTATGTAAAACCCAAATGTTGGTTCCTATCCTTGAGCTCTCATATTGGTGGGTGAATTTGACCTTCAGCAGCAAGGACCTTATTGTAATGAGTTCTCCAGTAGCATATGTTGGGAACAAAGTTCCCAACAAAGACATAGGAATATATGAAGACCAGTAAATGACCGTGAAAATATGAAATAATTGGCCTGTCTGAGGGATAGCAAGTTATATAATGTGACATGGTGGTAAGAGTGGCAGAAGATGAGCATGTTAGGTTAAATCACCAACAACCTTGATGTGCCATCAGAAGCTACAAAATAAAGGAGTGACACTTCAGGTTCATACTAGAGAGAACTTGTGCTAGTGTTGAGAAGGGGCTGGGAAGAGGAGCAGATTGACTGGTTAGGAGGCTCTTGCAATAGTTCAAATGTCCATATTTCCTAGAATTACTGGCATTCCAAAGTTCTCCGATTTATCACCTAGTTAGGTAAAAATATATAGCATTCTTGTGATTCATCTTTAGATTCCATCTGAAACTCAGTAAACAAGTGCCTGAAACTTCAGCAAGTGTGTATTTTGCTGGTCCCCTTAAACATTTTTATATTTCCCTACAAAAAGTTGATTTTTCTTGTCTTATCTGAATTGCCAAAATATCAATACTACCTGTCTGAGAATAAATCCTCCAACCTTCCTTTCCACATATGTTGAAAAATTCAGCTCCTTACTCCCTGACCATATAATATTGCTGGAGATTCTTGATTACTTTCATTTCTTCTGATTACCTTTTAATTTCCTTTTTTCCACTCAGTCCTTGATTGCTACTATATGTCTCACTATCCTTAATATTTTTTCCTCCTTCCACTCCTTTAATCCGGAACACAGAATCTGACTCTGTTCCTTCCCCCAAAGTATCATACACAGCAGACTTTGATAAAGGTAGGTGGTAAGAAATTGGGGTTATTTAAGAGAGTAATGACACTGCTGACCTTTTTCCTGAGCCCTGTACTCTGGGAAAGCAGTGAAGATTAAGAAATCCCCCACCATTTTGTGTTCTGTGTAAAAGCTAATGGCAAAAGACCACCCTACCTGACATCCTTTGATATTAGACCAACCTCCATCCTTTCTTATGACACCCAAAAGACTCAGAGACAACTCACATTTAGCTTTCTCTATAAAACTTCAGGCCCCTTTCCCTTCCTTTGAGACGTTTCTCATTAGTGACATCTTTTATGCAGTAGCCTTGTCACCTTAAGAAAAATGTACAGTGTGAGGGTTATAAGTTAAGTTTTGTTTGGAGCAATATGAGGACTGTAGCCTGAGAGACAGCACCTAAGATAGCTCTAAGAAACTGTTCCAAAGAGGTAGAGGGGAAGGAGAGTATATATGTGATTTTGGTAAAAGAGGAGTATGTGCAATCAAGCATGTTGATTATTATTATTTTTTTTGGAAACTTTCTGCTGGTCTCGTGAAGCTTCCGCTAGTCATGAGAAACAGTTATCACCATGAAGGATTTTAGTGCTTTTCTAGATATGAGGAGATATAAGAATTGAGCTCATACAATCAGCACCTGAGAATTTCTAACTATCTGAAAACCTGTCCTGCCAGTTTTCTGGGAGCACACAGTGCCTCCTTTCTGCTCTCCACCCTGAACTACTTCAGAGAGTGCTGGAGATCAGCAGCTGCAGCAGCACATGATTTAATGTAGAGGTAGATGGCTGCACCCATGTGCACCAAGTGCCAGTTTGTGGTTCAGTTCAGTCCAGTCGCTCAGTCGTGTCCGACTCTTTGTGACCCCCTGGAGCACAGCACGCCAGGCCTCCCTATCCATCACCAACTCCCGGAGTTTACTCAAACTCATGTCCATTGAGTTGGTGATGCCATCCAACCATCTCATCCTCTGTTGTCCACCTTTCCTCCTGCCTTCAGTCTTTCCCAGCATCAGGGTCTTTTCAAACGAGTAAGCTCTTCGCATGAGGTGGCCAAAGTATTGGAGTTTCAGCTTCAGCATCAGTCCTTCCAATGAACACCCAGGACTGATCTCCTTCAGGATGAACTGGTTGGATCTCCTTGCAGTCCAAGGGACTCTCAAGAGTCTTCTCCAACACCACAGTTCAAAAGCATCAATTCTTTGGCACTCAGCTTTCTTTATAGTCCAACTCTCACTTCCATACATGACTACTGGAAAAACCATAGCCTTGATGAGACAGACCTTTGTTGGCAAAGTAATGTCTCTGTTTTCTAATATGCTGTCTAGGTTGGTCATAACTTTCCTTCCAAGGAGTAAGCGTCTTTTAATTTCATGGTTGCAGTCACCTGAATAACTGCACCTAACTGTTCACTGTATTTTGTCTTTCTCATCACCTAACAATTGAAATATAAGTATCATGTATCAATTTTTCCAGTGTCTTTTGCCATACCCTACTCTAGCAAGTATATTATTTCCAACTTTCTGTCATCCTGCTAAATCCTTCAGCCATTTTTACATCTAAATTTTCTTGTCTCTTTAAATTATTGATTTCCTCATCCCTTTCCTGTCTAGAATGCCAGCACAAAATAAAATAAATATCCTTTATTTTTTAACAGAGTATTTTATTTTCTTCTTCTTCTTCTTTTTTTTTTTTTTTTTTACACTTTCTTTGCAGATCTGTCTCTAGGGCCTCTCTGTTCTCAGACGAATGGCTTTCTAAAATGCTTTGAAAAACTAAGGTCATTCTTTCTTGAAATATCTGCCACCACTTCTTAATATAACACATTTATGGCTCATTTAAAAGACTGAAAGCCAATAATTCGGAACCCCTAAAGCCTAGACTGACAACTTCAAATAATGTATGAAACTAACAGCTATAATGATTTTAAGTAAAATTAAGTTTTTTAGTATATATCTCATTTAGCAATGTTCACCAACAACATTGTAATGTAGATTTTTCTTTTCTTCATTGAAGGTGACTGAGTGTCAGGGAAGTTCAGTGTTTTGCTGTTAATTTTGTGTAGAAAATTGGGGCTAATATAAGACTAATGATATAGTCACAGATGCTAAACTCACAACTTATTCAGCCTATCTACATCTCTATTAAAAATCAGAAAATGACAAGAAAAACACATTACACAGAAACAGTATGAATTCAATGACCATTAATCATGCATGAATATATTTGTTTAGAAACTTTATATGTTTTAGTTAGTGGAGGTTTTAGTCTCAATGTCCATAAAGTGTTGCAAATACTAATCAGAAGATCTATTGTCCTGTGTTAGGAATATATATGCATATATATGTATATATATGTGTGTATGTGTGCGTGGGTTTAGAAGTAGCAATAGAAAATGCTAAAATTCATAGAATTCTGGAAGGTTTGAGTATAGTAAATTATATGTCAAGAAGGATTTACTCTGAAAAGTGCTTACTTTCATGTAACCACAACCCTGAGTTAAGCCTATATTGCATTTGATAGCATCAATATCACAGAGCAGAACATTCACATAATTACTGCCTAATGTTAGTGATGATAAAATGAAAAAAATGCATTTGTAGTTGGAGTAAGCTTAATTAGGAGAAGAGCTGCTTGTGACATAATTAACTTTATCTTAGGGAGAAGTCAGGGAGAAGTTTTCCAAGGGTTTTTTGTTATGGAGATAAAAGGATAAGGTAATGAAGAGATGGGCGTGGATTATCAGCTAGAAGCCCTGTATCGAGTTTTCATCTTCATGGATGCTACATGTGCTATGTAGTCAGTGTAAAAAAAGAAAATATCTATGATACACCTTCTCTCACATCTTTCACTTGATGTTTTCAGTGCTTGGAGAAAAGTCCAGGGGTTTTGAAATGATAGTGCATTCAAATAGTGGCTCTTAGAAATTATTGGTTTGAGTTACAATCAACAGTAGTAGCTTGCTGCCTTGATTATTCTCTAGCTGTCTACCCAATGGGGATAGGGTAATAGAACAAGGAGGCGATGTGAGGAGCACATAGAAATTTAGCCAGATGTATGAAGGCTTTAAAAAATATTTCAAACTTTTTTCTGATGGTCTGTATTAGTTTTCTTCTACTAAAATTAAAAGGAGGAAAATATAAATAGTGGGAAATGCTCCTATGCTTCTTGAATGAGACGAGTAAACAAGAAATAGAGGTAATTCCTCTAAGGAACACTAATTTCTTCTTGAAATAGGAGTCAGAGTCACTTTCTGAAAGGACAGAGTTGGAATAGTCTATAAAGAATGTAAGAGGCACTACTTCCTTTGTATTTTTTAATTAATTTTATCTAATGATTTCTAAATAGAAAACATCACAGTATGCCAAGGGAGAATATATTACAGAGAGATTTATTTATGTCCTTCAAAAAGTGGAAGGTTTTAAAATAGCTCTTATAGGGAGAGAGGAAGGAGAAAAAGAAATTTAGAAATTTAAAAAGCAGAAACAGCGTAGAGGAAAGAGAAAAAAATTCCTGGTAAGAAACAAATCAGAAATGTACTCAGCCAATGTTGATTCGCCCATTAGAAGCCATGAATCTGAAGAACTAATCCATGTCATAGTCAAAGTTTTTCACTGTTGATGTGAATCTTATGCCAGGTGTCATGAGTATTTATGTCTTTAGAGCTTCTCTCTTCAGACTCTGCTTTCTAAGACTTTTATCCAAGGACTTTTTAATGTTTAAAACCAAAGAACATAATGTGGAATATAGATAGGAATATGTAAAAATAGGATGGATTTTATATATCTTTCACAGAGGCATTTTGTAAGAATTCATCCTTAGAGCTTTTCACTAGTCTGCAGCATATTCAGAGAGCCCAGCAGATATAAATTAATATAAAGGTTTAAATGATTTCTTTGTTTAAGAAAGTTTTGGTCAAATTTAGTTATGCAGACAATGCTAGTCTTAAGAGCCAAATGGTTTGTAAACAAATCAAATAAAGATGAAAAGAGATAAAGGGAATATAAAGCTTATCTTTATTTTTTCTTAAGGAAATGGGCAATTTATACTACTAGGGAAAAGAAAATGCAGTATATCTGTGGAAAATAGGCTTATGTCAGAAAAATAAAGATACCTCAGTTGTAGAGAAAATATTAAATCCTTACAATAGAAAAAACACAAGAGTATGTAGTATGAGCACATTTTTTCCCATTTGAATCATTAACGTTGCTTTTCATGAACAAGTAATTAAGGTAAAATGTTTTTCAGGGTTTTATACATTGCACTCTGATTGCAGTTGTACGTATATTGTTAGAGGACATGCTTGAATCAGTAATAGACATGTAGCATTCTCTGCAAGATTTAAAAAATATTTTATAGTTGAGAAACTATAGGTAAAGACTCATTATTTATTAGGTAAATGTAAATAGTAAGAAAAAGTATATAACATTCCCCAAAAACTTGCCACAAAAAAAGATTTTTTTGAAGTTTGAAGGTAAGCTGAAATTTCATATTAACCCTTTTGGTCATTTAATTTGACTCACTAACTTCATCATCCATTCACCCAGAGCGGTCTTTCAAAAAATATGGTAAGCAAAATATCCAGCCACAGTATGGATATTCCTATGTCATGTATGTGGTAAGTGAATTTTTAGGGTACCCTCACTGATTCTTACTTCCTGGCATTCATGGCCTTGAGTTTGGATCTTTGACAATGGACAGGGGAGAAAAAGATGTTTGTCTGGAGGCTGTTGGTCAGGCAGATGGGAATGGGGGTCTGTGAAGGTCTCCTCTGATTAATTTTCTCAGTGAGATAGAAAGTACTGTAATTGGCTGAGAGTGAGGATTTACCGGGTGATTGAGAAGAGAGAAGGTGTGGAATAGTCATTTAGGAGTGAGAGACTACATAGACCAGGCAGAGATGATATGGCTGAATGGCAGTATTAAGAGTCCTTAGAGGTGGGAATTAGATATCTGAGGCTGGGGACTCGGGGAGAAGTCCAGGCTAGATGTGTGAAGTTGGGGATTAAGAATTCATTTGATGAGAAGTGAAGTCGGGGAAGATGATCGAGTAATAAAAGTGCCAGGAATCTGCCTCTTCCCTAAAAAAACAATTGTACTGCTAGCAACTGAAGTGTTTTTTGGAACTCTGGAGTCTATTTGATCACTGTACCCTCCAGAGGAAAGCTTGACTGGTACATTGCTGTCAATACCTGTCAATTTCAGCTTTCAGTGCATTCTAACAACTCTCATACTCTGCCCCATGGCAGGCAACTGTGGAAACGGCAACCTACGTTTCTGGATTGGGATGCTGGAGCCAGCGTGGACAATGAGGGCCCTGTACTTCAATTACTGGGGCTGTGTGTTCTGATTGCATATTGCTTTTTCTGATCAGTTTGGTGCACAAAGGAAAGTCACCATTGTTTTAATCCCTACTGGCTAAAGCAGCTTCCAGAAGATTTAGAAAGACAGAACTTGGTTATTTTTCGAACATTCAAACTTGGCCACGCACACGGGGGTTTATAAAGTGACTAGGCATGCCAGATAAAGACTGTGGCTTAGAAAAGATCTGAGACCTGTGTTCATGAATAGGAAGGTTTAACCTTGCTAACATGTCAGTACTACTCAAAGTGATCTACAGACTCAACACAATCTGCATCAAAATTTTAACAGCCATTATCTCAGAAATGAAAAGCAATCCCCAAATTCCTAAAGAATTGCAAGGAGCCTTGGATAGCCAAAACAGGCTTGAAAAAGAATAAAGTTGGAAGACACATTTTTTGACTTCAAAACTTAAAACAAAGCTATAGGAATTAAAATTGTATGATGCTTGCACATGGACAGACATTTAGACCAGTGAAATAGCCTAGAAATAAACCCTTAGGTGTATAATGAATTAATTTTCAACAGGAATACCAAGATCTTTCAGTGTGACAAAGATAATCTTTCCAACATATATTGCTGGGAAAACTGGATGTCCACATGCAAAGGAATGCAGTTACATGTACATCTATATATCCTACAACTCAACAACAAAAAAGCCAATTTAAAAGAATGGGCAAAGTTCTTAAAATGATATTTGTCCATTGCAGATATGTAGGTGGCCATAAAGCACATGAAAAAGTCTCGGAATAGAGAGACTTTGACAGGTATTTGCATACCCATGTTCATAGCTGAAAGGTGGAAAGAACTCAAATGTCCATAACAATGAATAGATAAGCAGAGTGTGTTATATGTGTACAACTGAATATTGTTCAGCCATAAAAGGGAATGAAATTTTGATATATTGACTTTGAGACACCATCATTCTTTGTGAAAGGAGCCAGACTCAGAAGGACAGATATTGTATAGTTCTACTTACATGAGGTACCTAGAATAGGCAAATACATAAGAGAGTACTTTAGAGATTACCAGGTGTTGAGGAGATGGCAGAAGGGATGTAATGCAAACAGGATTGCTGAGGATAATGAAAACATTTTGAGTATAGATCGTGGTGATGGTTACACAACACTGTGAATGTATTTAATGATACCAAATTATGCTCTTTTAAATTGCTGAAGTTATTAATATTGTGCTATGTATATTTTACCACAATGAAAAAAATTTTAAAAGGCACCTATCTGAAGTTTGCATTCATGAATTTAGAGTGAGTCCAGTCAGTACGACTAATTAGTTTTCTTTAGCATTGCTGGAGTCATTGACATGCCAATGAATAATTGAGATAATTTACATCTAATCAGAAGATATTCTACTATTCATATAAAAAGAAGCTTTAGGAATTCAGAGAACTAAGAAATTAAAGAGTATGTTAGACTGGTTGAAAAAAGCTTTGTGAAGAGTACAGGATTTGAATAGAATCCTGGGGATTTTAGTATTTGGATATACGAGAAAAGAGGACATTAAATCTTAGTATGGAAAATAAATACATTAGTCTTAGAGCCTGTAATTAGCATGCTATTAATATATTGTAGGGTAATGATACAGGGTAAGTTTGAGCAGATAGTTAATGTAAAGACATGGGATAGACATTTGGGCCATATATGGGATAAAAGCACAGAAGGTGGTATAAAACTAGATTTTAAATGATCATAAAACCCAGGATGAAGAGTATGTATTTTTTTCTATGAAACTGGGAACAAGAGTTGTGTAACAGAGAGGAGATATGATATGATCAATATTTTAGGAATATTAACTGAACAGCATTGTGGAACAGAGGGCAGTATGACTGAAATTTAGTGAAGAGAAGAGAGGGGTGAATTCAGAGACAGATGTGGTAACGGGTGTGGCAGTCATCTTGCCAGCACAAGAGGACAGCTGATAGAGCCACATGCATACTTACTGGGCAGTTGACCCGTCACTGGAAGCCACCTAACTCTACACTTCTTTCTACATAAGAGAAATAATTACTTGTTTAAGCCAGTGGGTGGGTTTTCTATTTTCTATTACTTTTTGGCAAAATTATATCTGACAGAAATGCTTAGTTGGTGGCTGGTATATGCAAGTGTTCAAAGTATATTGGTGAATACAGTAATGTGTGTGTCTCAAGATCAGGCACTCTAGTATGGTTAACAAATAACAGGCCTTTAAACATAACAACAGTAAAAGTTCTAGTAGACAAAGTAATCAGAAGATGAAATAGGGTATTTAAAGAGCTTAGGAGTTCCCCATTATTGTGATAATTTGTGAGATATGTTAGAGGTGCACAGAGAGTTGAGCCTGCTGTGCCCTTCACCATACTCAATAAACAAAAAGTTTAAAAAGATGACAACAATTATGTCAGTTTAGTTAGTTTAAGGCCTTTAAAACCCTTAAAAAAATATCCCGCTGTTGGTAATTGATAGCCTTATGATTTAGCTGACTACATTTTGGATGTGATCTTATCTCAGAATTTCATCCACTGTCTATTAAAATTCCTGGCTCAGTCATCATCCAAGACTTTAGTTTTTTGTATGTTTGATATGGCGAAATACAACTACTTCTCAGTATTTTTCTTTGTGGATTAAGTTTTATCTCTTCTCTTTCTGCCAATAAGAGAACTTAGTGGAGAAGTTCAATTGTTGTTAGATAATCATGTCAAGTATATTGTGGATGGGATCACATTGGGTAAAGCCTGGAACAAACAATATTCTAGTATGTTTCACTTCAAAATCTACGGACTTAAGTATGAATATTGTTTCAGCCAAGTTATTATATATTGCTTTGTTTTTAAGCTTTTTAAAATGGCGTCCTTTAGTAAGCTAAAGATACAAATTAATAAAGTTTTGTGTGTGTACAATGTAACAATATATTAAAGGTTTAACTATAAATTAAAGGTAGTCTATAACTCTCATGAGTATGTCTGTTTCATAACTTTTATTCAGGCACACTCTATCTATCAGTATTAAATGATCATCTGTATAAAGAAAATGAAACCTGATGTAAAGGTTTCATTATATTACTTAGAAATGGCAATTAGAACATCCAAGAACTTTTAGGAAAAAAAAGATGAGGTACTTAAGCCCAAAAGATAAATTAGTTCAAATGACTCCCATCTTCTCATACTACATTTTATATAGAAGATTAGAAATCCAGATGTTAAGATTAACTCTTTATTTTTCAAATAAGTATAGAATTGCAGTGTAATTTTGAGAACCTTCACATTGTTAACCCTTAACTGCTGTTTAATTTACTCAAAGGGAGTATTTTGTAAAGATGAAATCATATACACATATGATATGAATTTTCTTTGAATTTTCTTAATCAATTTTAATCTATGTTCATTGGCCAAAGTAGTCCTATATAAATCAATATAAGGTGCTTCTAGTCATTCAAGGTTTTCCTGAATTCTGAATAAAACACATTGTGTTTTCCTATAGATACTTAGATGACAGCTTTTTTGACATTTTATTTATGATAGTATTAATTTTACTAAAGATCTTTCATGGTAAAAATTTTTAATGAGCTATGTCATGCTGTGATATTTTATAATTGTAGCATACTTTAATAACCTTGTGAATAAATGAGGTGATTTCATGAAATTCAATAGAGTACGTGGGAAAATGGAGAAGAAAAAATACCTTTACTTTACAAAAATCTTTTGTGCAGAGATTAACATATAATTTTCTAGATTGATTTAAAAAGAAATAAAATTATATATGCTATAATTGCATTTTATTGATGTGAATTTGATTTATTGGACCAATTAAGGACACTTTTCTGTACAATTTTATAATTTTTGTGCAGCGAGTTCTCTGAGGTAAGGTATGGATGACTTAAATTTGAAAGCAATTCTGGCTTAGGCCCTAGTTTTGAAGTGTCAATACAAGTTCATAAATTATACCATATTGCAGGCACATTTCTTAAATGTCTTCTTAAACCATTGGTAGCCTATTTTTAGATTGACTGAATAGGCAATTTTATAAGGAACTATTTCTGGAAGTACCAACTCAGCGTAATGAAGAAGAATAGAAATCTCATTGGTAATTGGAGTAACAGTTTTAAAAGCATTGAATTGTTCTTTTATGTGAAGAACAGATGGTAAAGAAGAAAAAGGAATATACTGAAGTCTTCTATTGAACCTTATAATTTAATTTTCAGAATATGGTAGTAATCAGCTCAATCAAAATAATTATTAATATAAAAAGAAACAACTTTGATACATTTAAATAAAACTAGAGCAATATTTTTGAAATTTAATATACAAATAAGAGGATACTAGTTTTCCTCTTTTCTGTCCCTCACCTCATACAGTTAGGGAGGCATTTGATATTGAAATAAGGTCACACAATAATTACCTATGGGTTTGTTATCACCATGTATTCTTGTCATACTACTTATCAATAGAATAGTGCATATTAAATATTATTAGTAGTATGGGTAAATTGTCAAATTAATTCTATAGAAATACTGTGACAGAATCAAGAAAAAAAAAAAAGAATCTCAGAAGCCATTTTTATTTTTCTAATATATGTGGAAAGATGAGTGGTTCAAGGGTCTCCTAAAACACAGTTCTTGTCATATCATTCCTAAGCTCACCAACATTTCATGCCTTACCTATTGACTGTTATCTAAGTGCAAAAGTTTCAACTCATGTATTTTGGCCCAGATTTTCCATCCTAGTCGTATCTTCTCTATTCTTCATCTCTCCCTTCATTCTGTTCTTCTGCTGTATCATCTAATAAAATTACTCTATTCAGTTCCCAAGTCATGCCTTATGCTTTGCTATGTAAGGATTTTGTTTATACTGTTTCTCTCACCTAGAAATCACTCGTACTGTTTAAAAAAATTCCACTCATTTTCTTGATCTATCTCGCATCTGTTTTCGTGAAGCCTTTTCTGATTCTCCCAACAAAATGAAATCTCACTCTTTAAGAGACCTATAGAACTAATAATACTAATCTTCTCTGCAATATAGATATTTGTGCATTTGTCTTATTTCCCTTTGCACTTTACTGGAGTTTCCTTGAGGCAGAACTTGATTATTTTTCTTCTTTGTATCCCCTGTGCACCAAGTGCTAAATGAATTTACACCTTGTTGAGCAAAAGATGTAAGATATGAGAATCTTCCTTAACTTCAGTTTCTACAGATTAGCCCTCCACAATATAAAATGAGAAATGAAATATTAATAGGTTATTCAAACTCTGAGTAATCTGGAAACAAATGATCACCTTTGGTTTATCAGTCTTCCAGAAAAATGATTTAAAATTTAGATTTCTTTGGTTGTGTAAATAAAAGGAAGTCAATACAAATGAAACAGTGGTCAAGATGTAAATTTTTTTTTCAAAGCTTGGAACTGAGTGTATTTAATTTGATCTCATTCCTTTATTTGCTCTGATAATATTTAAAAGCAACCACTCTGTACAAATGCATGATACTAGGTGTGGAGTAATAATAACCAACCTTTTGGGTTGCATCAATCTAAATGACTGTTGTTCATAGTGCAACCAAAATGTAGGTCTTAGCTCTTGCTACTCTGGAATGCATATCTTAAAAAGAAACACAACATACAATTTTTTTTGAAAATGGGCTAGCTTCCTTACCATCTCTTGTTCAATCCATATATGGAAACAAAGATATTTTAAAATGACTTGGCTTTATGAAGTCTGTGTTTCTGGATGCTTGTGATAAATTTTATCAGAGTTGTCTGGTTTCTTTAGTATTTTTCTTGTGAGGCATGCATTCACAGTTGTTCAGTCATGTCTGACTCTGCGAACCCATGGACTGTAGCCCTCCATGCTCTTCTGTCCATGGAATTTTCCAGGCAAGAATACTAGAGTGAGTTACCATTTCCTCCTCCTGGGGATCTTCCAAACCCAGGGATCAAACCTGTGTCTCTTGTGTCTCCAGCATTGGCGGGCGGGTTCTTTACCTCTGTGCCATCTGGAAAGCTTTTACCTAAATTCTTTTCTTTTGTGAAAGAAATTCTTGTGACCTTTAACCTAAATTCCTTCTTTGCTGTGCTTCTTAGAAGAGTTTAAGATCTTGGAGTCTTCGTTGTTTTGAGACTTCTATTGGTGAGCTAGTTCTAACCCACCTAATCTACCTTGTTCAAATTTCAAGCCCCTTATGTATAGCAGGGAAAAGAACTCCTCCCCCAAAAGCCAGTCCACAGAGGCACAGCATTCTCACATGGAACATATCTAATATGTTTCTAATTCAGTAATGAATTCAATGAATTTAATCAATAATTGAATTTCTAATTTAAATAATTCACTCTTCTAGTTTGATGATTGAGAAAATGAATCTAATACTGAATTTCCAACTAGATCACCCTTTCAGGTTATTTCATCAAAATAAAAGGAACTATGCTGACACAAGTTTTATTCCATTCTCTGATTTTGAAAGATGGCAAGTTCATATATTCTTCCCCATAATCTACAGGGTCCATCAAAGCTTCCAATGAGTCATGATTACAGGTGCTTTCTTTCCAGAAATCAGCTAAGGGCACAAGTCCTAGAAATGAGATGAAGACTTTGCCATGGAAAGTTATGCATTATTTTCTCTTTTTTCATTTCTCTTGAGTCTTTCTCTGACACACACACACACACACACACACACACACACACACACACACACACACACACTTACTTCTTGATTTCACACACACACACACACACACACACACACACACACACACACACACTTACTTCTTGATTTAAAAGTTCTCCAGAAGATATTTCTAGGGAAGAATTGTTTTTTCTTTGGTTGTTTGTATTTTGAATGATATTTTCTGAAGTCTAACACTTCTGAGCATTTTCAGACTATCTGCTGAAAAGTTTGTTCAGTTTGGTCAAGTAATTTTCATGACTTCAGCTAAGCTTTTACTTCATCAGCTTTTTTTCTCAGTTCTGGGCAGCTACTTCAACAGGTGTGCTCAGATTTTAAAGTGACCATTTTCTGGGTGAATTAAGCCTTTCGCCCGGTTTAGATGTAGGAATTTTCTCTGTATTATGAATAAATTATTCTGGCCATATAGGAAAGGAAGTACATACATAAAATAGAAAAATACTTCTACATATAAATTTGTTTAACCTAAAATGAAACAATTTTTATCTATTTAAGTGACTTTTTTTTGCCTCCTATGAAATTTTTAAAATACTAATAAAAGTAAAAATGTCATCAATGGAATGGAAGGTTTTTAAATCAATATTTATAAATAAACTTCATGACTTCAAATTATTTCATTTCTCTGAATACCCATATTTGCTTTTACTGTGCCATATAATAATTTTATTGTACAAATTTCAGACAGACTATAGCCACTAGCTTCTAAGATATGTTTTTTAATTAGAGGATAGAGAGGTTGAAGAGAATATAAGTGAATAAATTTCTTGCAGCTGTGGCCAATTATTAGAGAAAACCATTCATTGTTGATGTAAATCTTTGGTTCATACTTTATGTTTATCTCAAGATACTACATGCTGAAACTGACAAAGCTATTGTCTGTTAGATAATAGCATGCGTTGCTAAAGATGACTGATTATGCAAACTGAGGACAGTTCCATAACATCCAAAACTAAATGATGTAAATGGCTGTTTAAAATGTGAACTATTTGACGATAATTTACTTTGAGTTTTTTAATAACAGTAGATAAATGTCTTTATTGTAATTTTGTCTCTGCTGTCATCTGTGCTTTCTAACCAGTACCATAGCTAAGTTTTAAATGGCAGTTTCAGAATTAGTATATTGAAAAGTAACACTAGAAATTGGGTAACTAAGTTGGTTATCCTGGAAATTAAAATTTGCCAAAGTATGTCCCATAAATATTGATGCTATAAGATCATGGGACGAAAGGGGAGTATGTGATGAAACTTGATAGGAGATGCACACCTTGTGTTGATCCTTTGGTATGTATGAGTTAGAATATCACACACTCTCCTGTGGTCTGCAATAAAGAAATCTGTTTTAATGTTGTTTAATCCAACTTTCCCCAAATTTATTTGACCAGAGAACACTTTATATGTGACATGAACTCTTCATATATGCCAAATGGTCTTTGGTATCTGTTCACATAGTTAAAAGAGGATTCTCTCTATTTCAGTACTCTTTGGGTACACCAATAGAAGAGGTACTATTCTCTTCTTCTCTCTTTGTACAAAGATCTGATGTACAACTCTATCTTGTTTGACAGAGGCAGGAGTTTGTTGAGGAGTGAAGTTTGCTTTAGGACGAATGAGGAGGCCAGCCAGCTTCTCCCTCCTGTCCTATCTCACCCCAGTTCGGTGTGGTCTTTTCTCTGAAATGCCAGCATAAGGATCATAGAGGGTGATGGCTGGAAGAACACTGCATGTTAAATTACTTAGTCATCTAAGGGCAAAGATAAATTAACAGGAACAAAGATAAGAGCAGTTCTGGTTTAGTGCATTCTAAGATGTTCTCATTTTTCTGTGCAATACTGTTTAAAAAGTACTTTAATAAAGAGCTGCAGAAGCAATATCTTAAAAGTATTAGTGGCTCAGTAGTGTCCGACTCTTTTCAACCTTGTAGACTGTAGCCTGCCAGGCTCCTCTGTGCATGGAATTTTTCAGGCAAGAATACTGGAGTGGGTTGTGATTCCTTTCTCCAGTAGATCTTCCAGATTCAGGGATCAAACATGGGTCTCCTGCATTGCAGGCAGATTCTTTACAGTCTGAGCCACCAGAGAAGCCTATGTATAATAAACCCAAAACTTACACTAAATATTATTCTTAAAGGCAGGAAGACAGAGATATCCACTATTACCATACCTTCTTAGTAAAGTAGGTAGTTCATACACTATTACCTAGGGATAGAATACCTAAGAGTGCAGAGGAAATGGCAAGATTGAAGGAAAAGTTAGAAAACAATCTTCAGTTTCAGATTATAGCATTGTTGCAAAAAATTTGTTTAAATCAAGAAGCTACTAGAACTAATAAAATTAAGCACACTTGCTAGATATAAGAATGATATAACAATTGGTAACATTTCTCTGTATCAGCAGTGGTCATATATTAAAAGGAATAAAATTTCTAGGAATTAACTAAGAAGGCCAAAGTTTTCCATAAATAGAATTTTAAAATTCTAATAATGGACAGACATATTGGTCTCAATAAATGAAGAGCCAATTCTAGTCCCTTGGATGGGATGTCCATCTATAATGAAGATATTAATTTTCTCTCTTTTAATTTATAAATGTAACCCCACTGTAATTTGTAAATGTAAAGTCTAGTTTGACTTTTGGAAGAAATTGATAAGCACACTACAATGTATGTAAAAAATAAAGGTACATGAATAATTTTAAAAAAGAAGAGTAAAGGAATAGGAGAAATCCCTATGTTGTTTATTGAGATGTATCATAGAACTGTATTAATAAAAACATTGTGGTTTTGGCAATAAGTAAGATAAATGAATAAGGAAACAAAGAAAAAGCTCAGAGATAGATGTATGTACATATGAAGACAATTTATTATAAACTTGCCATCACCAGTCAACGGATAAAGGAAAATTTTAGTAACACACACTGGAAAAATGGATAGACAAAATACTACATTCATTGATGGAATCCAGGTGAATTAAAGACATAAATAAAATGATAAAACTACAAATTTAGTAGAAGAAAATACTGGGAACACCACTGCAACCTAAAAAGTGGAGAAAGATTTCTTAGTAAAAACTTCAAAGGTAAGAACCATAAGGCAAAAAAAATGGTATGAGCTTGAATATATCAAAAACTAAATATTTCAGTTCAACATTGGGTAGCCAAGGCAAAAGTTAAGCTGACAGAAGGAAGAATATCTGCAGTGTTTAAAACTGACGGAGACTCAAATATGGACTAACCAAGGAATTTATGAGCTCAAGAACAAAATGAGAAACCCAAAGAGAAAATCTGCAGAGCTTATGAAATTAATTTATAGTCTCTATTGATTATTGATTATTGCTTATTTTAGTCTTCTCCATAGAAGTTCAACTTACTGCAGTAAGACGTGTTCCTTATTAAAGCTCATTTATTTCTATGTTACTGCTATTAGAGTATAAAATTGAATGTTAATGTTTTTAAACCTCAGGGAATAAGTTATTGTTAAGAGTAAAAATAAATTCTCCTAAGAAGTCTGGCAATTATGTGAAAAATACATAGGACTGTAACTTCAATGATAAGCTACTCTAAAAAGACTCATTGGAGTTAAAATTATCTAGTCATTTCTAAGGAGAGGATAGATGAATTTTATAAAACAAATGGGCATGAGAAATAATGTAGTATTGGGTTTCATCTAAGCGTAGAACTCACCATTTCCCCCCAAGGCTTAACAAATATTACATGAGTGAAGACTCTTGTAAAATGTTATGTTTTGAAATAGATTTCATTAATGGCTTCTAGTGATAATTTATTTCTCCCTTTATGCACAAGTTTCTTCTCATACTAATAATGGATAGCTAATTTGCATATAAATAGATTTCAGTATTTGCTGAAGCAGAAACAAAACATGTTTCTTCCTCTCTCCCCTCCACCTCCGGACATTGTTAAACAAAACAAGATAAAAAAGGAGAAGGCAATATTGCAATAATTAACAATTAGTATTTCTAAATAATTTCCTTGATTGAAAATTTTTGCAAGCAACTTTCTTTCGTGTTTTTATTGGTTTACCTCATGTCAAAGGTTTTGACTCTGTTAAAATAATTTTTTAAAAAAGACTCTGCGTAGTTTTCTTAGTGATTTTTTTGATATAATTATGCTTCAAACAAAAACAACAAATCAGCTTCATGTTGGCTATTGAAATGTTTATTATGACCCTCCGGGTAATATCTCTTATCTAGTTTTTACTGTTTTCACTGATTAGTTAGCATGTTCTGCTTTAGAGAAGGTAAATGTTGTTTTTGTGACTATATTGCTTAATTAGATAAATCCTTTAGTTTTGAGATATAGCAAATCATATGCTTATAACAAAGATTTTGTTCCTTTCAGTTAAAAATGTGCAAATGTTACTCTTTCAGTTATCATATGGTTAAATGTATCAAGTATTAAAAAATGTTATTATCAGAACTTATGCCCCTCCTAAATATGTCTTATAATAAGGACTTTTGAGCCCACTTCATTTCAACTAATAATGGCCATTAGTGAAAGAATGATTAATTCAATATATGTATATATTAAAGATATCCATTTGATATTTGCTTTCGGCATTTGAAATAGGATATGTTCCTCTATCATTTTTCTTTAAGTGGATAGGAGGCATTATTTTGTGGAACACTTAGCATTTATTTTAAAGTAATTCTTTCAGGAAATTAAGAGCAGCTGCCGGTCCAGTGTCTATTAATAAGTGTGTCTTTCTGACCTGCAGAATCATTCAGTGGAAAGTGAATAAGGACTTCAGCTTGCAGAAAAGACATGAAACATGACCATTACATTTGAGCAATTCTATTTTACTTGATTTTTGTTATTTGCAGAAATACTATTTTCATCTCTTGTTATATACTTTTGCCAAGATGAGTGAAGCAATTCCTGGGGGTCCAAAGCCCTTTCCAAAATGAAGCCAAACATATCCAGGAAGAGTAGTAAAGACACTGTATTGAAATTTATGTATTATAAAAATATTATATAGATCTTTTCTACCAGCTTAAAAGAAAAGAGAGAAAATATTGTCCCCTAGAGAGTATGACATGTTGCGTTCTGCCACAGAGAGGCAGCCTTCACCAAAAGATGGGACTTAGGGGTATTTGGTTTTTGGAAACTAACATTTAACTCTTGATTTAAAAAAAAATGTTTGTAACAGGTTTAGAAAGTAGCAAGTATGGCAGCCTTGACACCTGGGAGTGTGTGTGATAGCATGGAGGTTGGAAGACAACTTGGCTTTCAAAATTGTGACATTTTGTTTTCCTTAAATGTGTATGCACCCATTATAAATAGAAAAGTATAGATATAAAACCAAAATTACATCCACTTTGGTATGCTAATGGATTAATGATCCAGTAGCAAAATTCCTGAATTTATCATATAGCCCTTAATTTATTCCATCTGTTAGACCTAATTCACCTATTAGGGAAATGTAATGTTCAGGTGAAAGCATAATATTCTCGTTTAATTACCATGATTTTGGGAGCAAATTTGATATTTTTGGGAAGTGCTAGAGACAGCAAATGATTAAAAACGCAGTATGAAATATTGGAAAGAGTTGTTAAAGACATAGTCCAAGTCACAGAGCAGCTATTAACTTAATTTCCTATAAAATTTAAGTGATTTTATTTTCCTTTCCTCCTAGGGATGTTCTAAGGATTAAAAGTGGTTGAATGATTTGATTCTTACTCATTTTGTGACTTTGTAGAAGTTATTTAAGTGATCTGCACCATTTTATCCCCATTTTATAAAGAAAGAAACTAAAACTTTAGAAGATTTACAGAATTTATGAAGCTAATATGGCTAGTGTACAGAAAGCTTGAATGTTTTAGGTTTAAAGATTTATTGTGAGAAATAATAGACTAAAATAAAATAGAGATGAAGTATACTTATATTTCAAAGAATTGTATCTTCCATGATAATGGAATACGTGTTCTGTGTTTGGCCCCAACTTGAAATAATGTAACATACCTACAACAGAATTCATGATGTGTTGAAGGACATACACTGAAAAGTACATCTCTTGACCGTCTTAGTGGCGCCAGACTCCGACAACTCTCTGTCCTTTCAGGCAGCAAGTGTTCTAAACTTGTTCACCAACATTTCTGTAATATATTGTCTAAATACCATTTTCACATTATAAGAAGAAATATGAATTCAAAGTATCAATTTTTCATCGACAGTTGCTGACAAAGGAAGAGAAAGGAAAAAAGAATGGTTAAAATGCTTGCAAGTAGTGGGAGTGGCGGAGAAGGCAATGGCAACCCACTCCTGTGTTCTTGCCTGGAGAATCCCAGGGACAGAGGAGTCTGGTGGGCTGCTTGCTGTCCATGGGGTCGCACAGAGTCGGACACTATTGAAGCGACTTAGCAGCAGCAGTGGGAGTGCACTCTAGTGGACTTACACATTGATTCTTCCTTCCTTTGTTTGACTCAGGTTAGCAGAACAAGCTTTAATTGAGGCCCTGAGAATAAGGCAGGCATAGGCAGTAAGAGATTCAGACATATTCTAGAGGAAATAATGTGTTCTTAGTCACCCCTCGTGTCCAACTCTGCGACATCATGGAATGTACCCCACCAGGCTCCTCTGTCTATGGGGATTCTCAAGACTAGAATACTGGAGTGGGTTGCCACGCCCTCCTTGAGGGGATCTTCCCAACCCAGGGGTCAAACCTAGGTCTCCCGCATTGCAGGCAGATTCTTTACCAACTGAGCCAATTCCTTAAGGTTTATTTTTTGATCACTATTTCTTGAGATTTAGGGAAAAGTGATTTCTTCAGTGTTTAAATATCTTTGAGAACAGCTACATAATAAGTTGTAGTTTAAAGGTTAAACAATGGGTTTTATGAAAATTAAAATTTTTCATTCCACTTTCAGAGAATATGATTTGTTCTTTCGTCATGAATCCAAGGAATCTGTACTTTAAATAGCTAACCTGGGTAATTCTGATGCCTGTGATCAATGAACTACACTTTGAGAAAGATTAATTTAAAATGTATGGTGCCCAGTATGATCCTTTTTGTTTTTTGTCTTGATATTTCAAGCCCTAGAAAAAATTCAGTCCAGAGGCCAGTGGAGAACTTGTCCATAGCTAGGGAAGGGCAGTGAATAGGACTTGTGGGTCATGTGTTGAAGACAGATGAAGGAAGCCCTAACTATTTGGAAGTAAACATTATTAACATAAACAAATCCCACTGCTATTTGTTTTGGTTATATTCATTACTGTAGTTGAGAAGGCTTGCAAGGAAGGAATTTTGGTATTATTTCATGAAGGTATAGGAACAGGGTTGGAAAATATTTATTAGTATTATATTCACAACAACAGAATGAACAGAGAACACTGTTATGGTGAAGAAAAAATCTTATTTAGATTTAAATATATTCATAGATTTAAATTTACTGAAAATGAGCAAGAAGCTTTATGAAATATTCAATGGTTAACCTGATAATTTTTGATTTCTAATGAATATAAACAAAATATTTGTGCATGAAAGCCCCATTCTGTCATTCATTTAATCTATAAAAATATGTTTGTTTTAAGATGCAGAATTTATTCATTAAGTTGAGAACAAAAATGTTAACCATTTTTAATTGACTTGTCATTAAATAAATTCTCTAAGCTCTTCTTTCAGAAGACTCTAAACTCTGTGAACCTAGCTTTATTATAGCTATTTGTAGCACACATATTCAAAGGGAAATTCAAATCCAAATGCACTTGGGGGACTTAACAATTTTTAGCAAGTTAAGAAAATGGCAATAGTCACCATAAAATGGTAAAAACTAGCTAGTTAAAAAGTTTTGCTTAGGATTTCCCTGGTAGTCCAGTGTTTAAGACTCCTTACTTCTAATATAGAAGATGTGGGTCAGGGAACTAAGATCCCACATGTTGCATGGAGGACAAAAAATAAAGTTTTGCTTTAAATTATAGCTCATTTATTATAGCTTTCTTAAATAATTTAGTTTGATTAATACTAATCAAATATTTAATTATTAAAAAAATAGAGTTGGTATTTATATTTTAAGGACTCTATATAACTTGATCTATATGACATGACATGTTTTACAGACATAGAACATTATCCTGATTTTTACATACAGTATTCACTGAGGTAAATACCAGTTTTAACAGGGAAAACCTTACTATTTTAGCCCTGAGTGTTGACATATTGATGATGAGCTAAGAAGACTTAGAATATACGTGGAGACTTCTCAACTTTTTGCTTAGGTAATATTCCTGGCATTCTGAATCCAAACCTTTAAATGAACAGTGGGATATAAAGCCCAAACTCAGTTATGAAAGGAAAATTTGCTACTAATTGTTATTGTTATTCAGTTATCCAGTTGGCTCCAACTCTTTGAGACCCCACAGACTGCAGCCCGCCAGGCCTCTCTGCCCCTCACCATCTCCCGAAGTTCACCCAAGTTCACGTCCATTGCATGGGTGATGCCATCCAGCCATCTCATCGTCTGATGTGCTCTTCTCCTTCTCCTCTTAATCTTTTCCAGCACCAGGGACTTTTCCAATGAGTCAGCTAGTTTCAGCTTCAGCATCAGTCCTTCCAACAAGTATTCAAGGTTGATTTCCCTTAAGATTGGCTGCATTGATCTCCTTGCTGTCAGGGACTCTCAGGAGACCTCCAGCTCCACAGTTCAAAGGCATCAGTTCTCAGTGCTCCAACTTCTTTATGGTCCAGCAATCACAACTGTATGTGACCACTGGGAAAACCATAACCTTAACTATATGGACCTTTTTTGGCACAGTGATGTCTCTGTTTTTCAACACATTGTCTAGATTTGGCATAGCTTTCCTGCCAAGAAGCAAACATCTTACTTCATGGCTGCACTCACCATTTGCAGTGATTTTAGAGACCAAGAAGAGGATATCTGTCACTACTTCCACCTTTTCCCCCTCAATCTGCCTTACAATTAATGGGGTCAGATGCCATGATCTTAGTTTTTTTAATATTTACTTTTAAGCAAGTTCTTTCCCTCTCCACTTTCACCCTCATCAAGAGACTCTTTAGTTCCTCTTTGCTTTTTGTCCTTAGAGTAGTATCATCTGCATATCTGAGACTGTTGATGTTTCTCCTTCCGATCTTGATTCCAGCTTGTAACTCATCCAGCCTGGCATATCTCATGATGTGCTCAGTGTATACATTAAATAAACAGAGTGACAGCTTACAGCCCTGTCCTACTCCTTCTCAATCTTGAAGCTTTGCTAATAATGTATCAGACTAATTGTGAAGTGTTTTATTTACCTTGAAGATAATGTCAGGTTTTCTTGATTAATTGATAATTTGTTCATCAATAAAAATCATCCATGTGGTACATATTTATACACTACCTACTCAAAGTGGTATTAGGTGACAGGTGATCATCCTTCCTTCCAGTTGGTGCCTATAATTCATACAGAAAGGATGTTATAACTTCATTTCCAAGACTGGTGAAAGTCATTCATATTTGTACAATGTTACTTACGTTATCAGAGAGCAAAATTGTCAGTATGATCAAAGACTTCATCTGATAGGGTTTTGGATATGCATTTTGATAAGTATTACTTGGAGGTACACAGTTAAACAGACTTCAGTATTTGAAGATATTAGAATTGATTAAATAATTGAAGATAATAGAACTGATTAAACAATTGATTAAAGGTCGAAAAATCAAGAGAGTTCCAGAAAAACATCTACTTCTGCTTTATTGACTATTCCAAAGCCTTTAACTATGTGGATCACAATAAACTGTGGAACATTCTTAAAGAGATGGTAATACCAGACCACCTTACCTGCCTCCTGAGAAATCTGTATGCAGATCAAGAAGCAACAGTTAGAACTGGACATGGAACAGCAGACTGGTTTCCAAATCAGGAAAGGAGTACATCAAGGTTGAATATTGTCACCCTGCTTATTTAGCTTATATGCAGAGTATATCATGAGAAATGCCAAGCTGGATGAAGCTCAAACTGGAATCAAGATTGCTGGGAGAAATATCAATAACCTCAAATATGCAGATGATATCACCCTTATGGCAGAAAGTAAAGAAGAACTAAAGAGCCTCTTGATGAAAGTGAAAGAGGAGAGTGGAAAAAACTGGCTTAAACTCAACCTTCAGGAAACTAAGATCATGGCATCAGGTCCCATCACTTCATGGCAAATAGATGGGGAAACAGTGGAAACAGGGACAGACTATTTTCTTGAGCTCCAAAATCTCTTCAGATGGTGGCTGCAGCCATGAAATTAAAAGACACTTGCTTCTTGGAAGAAAAGCTATGACCAACCTAGATAGCATATTAAAAAGCAGAGACGTTACTTTGCCAATAAAGGTCCATCTAGTCAAGGCTATGGTTTTTCCAGTAGTCATGTATGAATGTGAGAGTTGGACTATAAAGAAAGCTGAGCACCAAAGAATTGATGTTTTTAAACTGTGGTGTTGGAGAAGACTCTAGAGAGTCTCTTGGACTGCAAGGAGATCCAACCAGTCCATCCTAAAGGAAATCATTCCTGAATATTCATTGAAAGGACTGATGTTGAAGCTGAAACTCCAATACTTTGGCCACCTGATGTGAAGAACAGACTCTTTGGAAAAGACCCTAATGCTGGGAATGATTAAAGGCAGGAGGAGAAGGGGACAGCAGAGGATGAGATGGTTGGATAACATCACTGACTCTATGGACATGAGTTTGAGCAAGCTTTGGAAGTCGGTGATGGTCAAGGAAGCCTGGCATGCTGCAGTCCATGTGGTCACAAAGAGTCAGACATGACTAAGTGACTGAACTGAACTGAACTTATTTTGTTTTTGTAAAGAGAAGTCAAAAATATGATAAAGGATACCCAGAAATTTCAGTTACAAGTCTACCTATCATTAGGACTCTGTCATTTTTTCTCATTACCTGTATGGTGAATTTAATAGATTGTGCAGTTCTGTGGTCATAATCTGAAGTGCCATTTAAGCAAATCAAGTTTTATAAGCAGGAGAGGAGCATTGAGAGCAGGAGAGGAGTGGTTTTTACACTGATACTTCCTTGTGTACTAATAATACTGATAATACTTCCTTCTGTACTAATCTTTTGTCTTTGCTATTATTCCATTTGTAGAGTCAAAGAATAAAATCAGTGTGAAAAAATGTGTTCTGTGAAACCTAAACTCTCTAAATGACATTTCAAAACCATGCAGTCCATTTCAATGAACAGTTTTCTAGATGCTTTTTTAATGTCTAAAGATATAGTTACATAAGGGATATTTACTTTCCAGTAGTTTTCTGTCACCTTCATATGAAATAAGGACTCTGTATTCATCAGCAAAATCGACTACGTGATTTATATAAATTTTGGCTTATTATAAAGATAGCCATTTTAAAAAATATGAGGTTTTGCAACTTTATTCATAGACGTATTTATTTTTGAGTCCACTCTTAGTGCACTTAAATCATTTTCATTTTAAATTACTCATTGTTCCTGTTATCTCCCATTTTTGCCTTGTAGCATTGGTTGACATTTCAGAGTGTGTGAATGGCATAGGGCTGGAAAATATGTAATTATAAGAATCACCTGCTCTTGAATTTTCCATTATATAGTTGTCGTGATTCAGGCAGACTTTTCATAAGTGTTTGATTTGGAATGAGAAGTTTTTCTTCTTCTATGACCTGTGATTAAAATGTGGCCTTTTGGTAAATAAATAGAAGATAGTTTCTGCATAATCCAGATGTGAATCAGAGCTGGTGAAGCAATGTAAACCTTTGACCTGTACCATATAAGCAGTAATATATGTAATTGAAAATTTATTTTAAAATTAAGTGCAGTAAACCTTTTTCTTTAATGCTCTGTAGCTCAGAGCAGTCTAAGTACTAAAATGCAGCAAGCTGCATGTTAAGGAAAGTTTTGCTTCACTTAATATTCCTCAAAGGAATTTCAATAAAAGAAAATCTACTATAACTTCATTTGAATATTTTCTTTTCTTTTAATGAGTTATAACCATGAACATAAATATTTATCAGCATTATGATAAATAGCATTTAGCATTGTGCCTTTCACATTATGGTAAAGGCAGGGGATAGACTATACTTCATAATTGAAAATGGAACACCTTTACAGTAGTGTTTGGATAATAGCCTTACCTATTGCATTAACTTTTATAAATCTTTATGGTTAAAGTTGTAATTTTCAATTAATTGTGGAATTATGTACCCATTTGCTGATGGTCGTTTGTGTTTTTTTTCTGGATATTGCAGCAACTGGTACATTTTCCTATGCATAGTTAATTTGTGTATTTAAGATTTTCTGTTAAGATACTACTTTGTATATATACATTATTTCTCTGCACTGTAAATATAAATTGCTTTGGTTGCTTAGTTACCAAGTTGTGTCCAACTCTTTTGTGACCCCATACAGTGTAGCCTGCCAGGCTCCTCTGTTACGTGGAATTTCCCAGGCGAGAATACTGGAGTGAGTTGCCATTTCCTTCTCCAGGGGATCTTCCTGACCCAGGGACTGAACCCATGTCTCTTGCAATAGCAAGTGGATCCTTTACTGCTGAGCCACCAGGGAAACCTTATAAATATAAGTTAATATCATTTCAAAGAGCTGGACATGACTAGCGACTGAACATCAGCCCACTGTCTTAGCCACTGTGGGTTGCTATAACAAAAGTACAATAGACTGTATGATTAAACAAAATTTATTTGTCATAGTTCTTGTATCTGAGAAGTTCAAGATCAAGGTGCCCAGGGTTCTGGCTAAATCTATTCCTAGTGAGGGCCCTCTTCCTAGTTTGCAGATAGACATCTTACTTTGTCTTCACATAACAGAGAGAGAGAGAGTTGGTTGGTGGGGGGCAGGGAGGAGGGAGAGAGAGAGAGAAAATAAGCTCATTATGTCTCCTCTTACAAGGACAATAATCCCATCAAAAGGGCTCCACCCTAATGAACTAATTACCTCTCAAAGTCCCCATCTCCAAATACCCTCACACTGGGGACTAGGACTTCAAAATATGAATTGTAGAGGAACAGAAGCATTCTGTTTGTGTTCTGTAGCAGTCTCTCACAAGGGCTTTATAACTTTGGATATCTATCCTGTTAATTGAATTGCTGTTAGAATGATTAATCTAGAGTCAAATGTTACATTTTATTTAAAATTTTGAAATGTCGTTTGTAAATGAAGCTAAAGCTTTAAAAATGTTTCATGTGAACCTATCAATTCTAAAATACATTAGATTCTAAAATATCAACAAGAATCTATTCTTCAAAGTAAGTGGTTTCAAATTGCATGTCTCCTAGGGAGATAGAGGCATTAATTTTGTATCCTATTAATATCTTTATATCTATTCTACTATTTCACTGTTTATGTTCATTGTCAATATTCTGTGCTTCAAGTTTTTATTACCTTACCCCACAGTGTCTTTTTAATGCCTTCTAATTTAGTTTCTTTTGTCATCATTCTTCTAAAGTTACATTCTATATGCACTACTTTCCTGCTTCCCTGGTAGCTCAGATGGTAGAGAATTTTCCTGCAATTTGGGAAACCTAGGTTTGATCTCTGGGTTGGGAAGATCCCCTGGAAAAGGGAATGGTGACCCACTCTAGTATTCTTGCCTGGAGAATCCCATGGACCAAGGAGCCTGGTGGGCTACAGTCCGTGGGGTTGCAAAGAGCTGGACACAGCTGAGTGACTAAGCACAGTACATACACTCTACTATAAATCTCCTCTTGAAATATTTGATATGGTAGACCTCTAACCCTCTTCATGCACTTCTCTGGTGGTTCAGTGGCAAAGAATTCACCTGCAATGCAGGAGACGTGTGTTTGATCACTGGTTTGAGAAGATTCCCTGGAGAAGGAAATGGGTACCCACCTCTGTATTCTTGCCTGGGCAATCCCATGAACAGAGGAGCCTGGCAGGCTGCAGTCCATGGGGTTGAGGAAGAGTCAGACACTGCTTAGTAAACAACAACCCTCTTCATATACGAGGCATGGCGTGTTACAGACAGTAAGTGTGGGTTACCATGGACGTGGAGAAAAAAATGGCCTCTTTCTATTTATTGTCCATGATGTTGTAGCAGCTAGGTTTATTAACTAGACTGTTTCCTTGTTTGACTCTTCTGTTCCCTCTCTGTGTGCAGTCGCCCAAGTTCCACTTCTCAGTTACTTAGTTTTCTCTCTCCATGGTCTTTCACTTAGAGAAACCTCAACTATTGCCTCTACATATGCAACTCCATTCTTTCTCTCCAGGTCAACTTTCTCATGAGTTTCAGTTACATATCTACAATTGTCCTCTGGATATCCTGCATCTTTTCATACATAACGGGCTCAAAATCAAGCCCAAAATCTTCCTCTGCTCCTTCTTTCTGTGTTTCTTTATTACCATCACAATATTACCTTTCTCATAGCCACTATTCATTTTTATCTCCTTTCAATCACTGTACATACTAAATGTTTATTGCATTTCTTAGGAAGTATTCTGAATTGTTCTTCTTTTTCCTTATCAATGTTGGTAAACTCCTTGCTAGTAACCCTGAAATAGACCATCTACAAGCCATTTCATTCTATTAACTATTGCCAGAGTTTATTTCTTAATTATCTTTTTCTTTATGAATCTCCTTTAGTCTAAAATCTTTGAGGGGTAGACTATGGAAGTGGTTTTTGAAAGCTTTTTTATAAAAAGTTACTGAACAACTTTGGTTAGATATAATTTTACATGGAACCCAAACAAAACAGTGAATCTGTAGTTGTTTTGGGTGAAAATATTTAAGCGTTAAGTGTTAGTTGCTCAATCGTGTCTGATTCTTTGTGATCCCATGGACTGTAGCCTGCCTGGCTCTTCTGTCTGTGGATCTCTCCAGGCAAGAATACTGGAGTGGGTTGCCATTCCCTCTTTCAAAATTTTATTTGGGCTCTCCCTACACATTGTCCCCTGGGCAATTCTTTGGAATTTTTGGAACATTTTAGAATACAATTTGAAACTGTTGGATCTAGTACAAAATCTTTATTTAGGATTTAGGCTTGTTCCATTCAGCCAATCTGTTTACTCCATACAGCTGTTCCATAGTTGTAAATTCCTTTGTGCCTTGACTTCTATCATGTTTAGTGCTCAGTATGCTGTAAGACCACCATTCTCCTTCTTTAAATCTTATTCATATTTCCAATGCAATTCAGTCATCGCCTCTTCACTAAACATATGAATGTTGTTCAGTCGCTAAGTTGTGTCTGAATCTTTGTGACCTGTAGCATGCTAGGCTTTTCTGTCCTTCACCATCTCTTGGAGTTTGCTCAAATTCATGTCCATTGAGTTGGTGATGCCTTCCAACCATCTCATCCTCTGTCATTCCTTTCTGCCTTCCATTTTTTTTTTTCCAACATCAAGGTTTTTCCCAATGAGTGAGTATGGATGAATATATGAATGAATATTTAGGAAATAAGACTTGGATATCTCTTCTAACAATATAGATATATTTTGAGTGGGTATTTGAGTATTATTTTCCTTTTTTGGAAATTACATGTGTCTTACATTTAATTACTGTGTAAGCAGAAGTCCCTGCAAGTGAATCTTGGGGATATTGCGGGTTTGGTTTCAGACTACCACAACAAAGCAGATATCCTAATAAAGAGAGTCACACAATTATTTTTGGTTTTCCAGTTCATATAGAAGTTATGTTTACACTATAGTGCAGTCTATTAAATATGCAATAATTTTTTGTCTAAAAAATGTACATACCTTCATTTAAAATTGCTTTATTGCTAAAAAAAAGACTACACATCATCTGAGCCTTCAACAAGGGATGCTCTTTTTGTTGGTATAATGTCTTCCCTTGATATTGTGTGGTGGTTGCTGAAGGGCCAAGTGGTTGAGGCAGTTTCTTAGAATTAGACAATAGTGAAGTTTGATGCATCAATTATCTCTTCCTTTCACAATTTTTTTTTCTATATCACACATGCTGTTTAGTAGCATTTTTCATACAGTAGGACATCTTTCAAAATTGGAGTCAATCCTCTCAAACCCTGCTGCTGCTTTATCAACTAACTTTATGTAACACTTTAACTCCTTTGTTGTTAAAATGTTAACAGTCTTAACAGCACCTTCACTGGGAGTAGAATCCATCTTAAGAAACCACTTTCTTTGCTTATCTATAAGAAGCAACCCCTCATTCAGTTAAGGTTTACCATGCTGCTGCTGCTGCTGCTGCTAAGTCGCTTCAGTTGTGTCTGACTCTGTGTGACCCCATAAATGGAAGCCCACCAGGCTCGCCCGTCCCTGGGATTCTCCAGGCAAGAACAGTGGAGTGGGTTGCCACCTCCTTCTCCAATGCATGAAAGTGAAAAGTGAAAGGGAAGTCGCTCAGTCGTGTCTGACTCTTAGTGATTCCATGGACTGCAGTCTACCAGGCTCCTCCATTCATGGGATTTTCCAGGCAAGAGTACTGGAGTGGGGTGCCATGAGATTGTGACAATTTGAGTTGTATCATCAGACTTCATTTCTAATTTTAGTCCTCTTACTATTTCCACATCTGCAGTTTTTTCCTTCACTAAATCTTTATTGCTAAAGAAAGACTCAGTCTTTCTGAGTCACTCAGTCATTCAAATTCTTCCAACTAACTCCTGCTACTGTTGATATTTTTACCACTTTCTATAAATTGCAGCTGTTGTTAATGGCATATGCAATGGTGAATCCTTTGCAGAAGGTTTTCAATTGACTTTGCCTGCTTCTCTGGTGGCTCAGATGGTAAAGAATCTGCCTGCAATGCAAGAGACCCAGGTACGATCCTTAGGTTGAGAAGATCCCCTGAAGAAGGCAATGGCTGCCCACTCCAGTATTCTTGCCTGGAGAATTCCATGGACAGAGGAGCTTGGTGGGCTACAGTCCATGGGGTCACAAAGAGTCAGACATGACAGAGTGACTACTTTCACATCTGTCAGTGGAATCACTATTGATGGAAGCTAGATCCATTTGGAATATATTTATTAAATAATAAGATTTGAAAGTCAAACTGACTCCTTGATCCATGGGCTACAGAATGAATGTTATGTTAGCAGGCATAAAAACATCATTAATCTCATAGTACAGCTTCATCAGAGTTCTGGGTGACCAAGTACACGTCAGTATTTGGTAATATTTTGAAAGGAAACTTTTTTTTCCCTCTGAGCAGTAGGTTTCAACAGTGGGCTTGAAACATGCAGCACATTGTTAACAGAGGCTGCATTATCCAGGCATTATATAGGATAGTTCTTAAGGGCCCTAAGGTTTTTGGAATGGTAAGTGAGTATTAGGTTCAACGTAAAGTCACCAAGTATGTTAGCCTCTACCAAGAGAATCAGCCTGTCCTTGAAACTTTGAAGATAGCCATTGACTTCTCCTCTTTAGCTATGAAAGTCCTAGACGACATCTTTCAAAAGAAGGCAGTTTTTTCTACATTGAAAATCTGTGGTTTAGTATATTACCTTCATTAATTATCATAGCTAGATCTATTGGGTAACTTGCTACAGCTTCTGTATCATCACTTGCTACTTTACCTTGCAGTTTTATGTTATGGAAATGGCTTCTTTACATTTACCAGCCTCGGTTAGCTTCAGACTTCATCTGGCGCTTTCTCAGCTCTCTCAGCCTTCATGAAATTGAAGAGAATTAGGCCTTGCTCTGATTAGGCTTTGGCTTAAGGGAATGTTGAGACCAGACCATTAGAAGTTTCTCCAAATCAGCATTAAAACTGCTTAGCTTTCTTATCATTCATGTGCTCACTGGAATAAGACTTTTAAATTCCTTCAAGAATTTTTTCCTTTGAATTTATGACTTGGCTAGTGCAAGAGGCCTGGCTTTTGGTGTGTCTCAACTTTTGACATGCCTTTCTCAAAAAGTTAAATCATTTCCAGTTTTTTAATTAAAGTGAGAGTCCTGTGACTTGTCCTTTCACTTGAACACTATGGTAATAACCCATGACAGATGTACAGATTGGCCCGATTGTACTTTTATTGTGTCTCAGGAAATAGAGACCCAAGGAGAGGGACACATTTGTGGTTCTTATTAAAGATTATGTTGATATTGACCAAAAAAAAAAAAAGAAATAAGGGAACAATCAGAACACATGCCACATTTATCAGTGAAGTTTTCCATCTTATATGGGGATGATTTGTGGTGCCCTCAAACAATTACAGTAGTAATATCAAAGGTCAGTTCAGTTCAGTTGCTCAGTCATGTCTGAGTCTTTGTGACAACATGGACTGCAGCACACCAGGCTTCCCTGTCCATTACCAACTCCCGGAGATTGCTCAAACTCATGTCCCTCGAGTTGGTGATGCCATTCAACCATCTCATCCTCTGTCATCCCCTTCTCCTCCTGCCCTCAATTTTTCCCAGCATCAGAGTTTTTCCAGTGAGTCAGTTCTTTGCATCAGGTGGCCAAAAAATTGGAGCTTCAACTTCAGCATCAGTTCTTTCAATGAATATTCCGGATTGATTTTCTTTATGATGGACTGGTTGGATCTTCTTGCAGTCCAAGGGACTCTCAAGAGTCTTCTCCAACAACACCACAATTCAAAAGCAACAGTTCTTCAGTGTTCAGCTTTCTTTATGGTCCAACTGTCATATTCATACATGACTACTGGAGAAACCACAGCTTTGACTGGACAGACCTTTGTTGGCAAAGTAATGTCTCTGCTTTTTAATATGCTGTCTAGGTTGACCACAGCTTTTCTTCCAAGGAGCAAGTGTCTTTTAATTTCATGACTTTAGTCACCATCTGCAGTGATCTTGGAGCCCCCCAAAATAAAGTCTGTCACTGTTTCCGTTGTTTCCCCATCTATTTGCCATGGAGTGATGGGAATGGTTGCCGTGATCTTAGTTTTCTGAAAGTTGAGTTTTAAGGCAACTTTTAAACTCTCCTCTTTCACTTTCACCAGGAGATTCTTTAGTTCTTCTTCACTTTCTGCCATAAGGGTGGTGTCATATGCATGTTTCAGGTTGTTGATATTTCTCCCAGCAATCTTGATTCCAGCTTGTGCTTCACCCAGCCTGGCATTTCACATGTTGTACTCTAAATATAAGTTAAATAAACAGGGTGACAATATATAGCCTTGACATACTCCTTTTGCAGTTTGGAACCAGTCTGTTGTTCCGGGTCCAGTTCTAACTGTTGCTTTTTTACTTGCATACAGGTTTCAAGAGGCAGGTCAGCTGGTCTGGTATTCTCATCTCTTTAAGAATGTTCCAGAGTTTGTTGTGATCCACACAGTCAAAGGCTTTGGTGTAGTCAATAAAGCAGAAGTAGATGTTTTTCTGGAACTCTCTTGCTTTTCCAGTGATCCAATGGATGTTGGCAATTTGATCTCTGGTTCCTCTGCCTTTTCTAAATCCAGTTGAACATCTGGAAGTTCATGGTTCACATATTGTTGAAGCCTGGCTTGGAGAATTTTGAGCATTATTTTGCTGTGTGTGTGATGAGTGAAATTGTCCTGTAGTTTGAATGTTGTTTGGAATCGCCTATCTTTGGGATTGAAATGAAAACTGACCTTTTCCTGTTCTGTGGCCACTGCTAAATTTTCCAAATTTGCTGGCATGTTGAGTGCAGCACTTTCACAGCATAATCTTTCAGGATTTGAAATAACTCAACTGGAATTCCATCACCTCCACTTGCTTTGTTCATAGTGATGCTTTGTAAGGCTCACTTGCCTCCACATTCCAGGATGTCTGGCTATAGGTGAATGATCACACCATCATTGCTATATGGGTCACGAAGATCTTTTTTTGTATAGTTCTTCTCTGTATGCTTGCCACCTCTTCTTAATATCTTCTGCTTCTGTTAGGTCCATACCATTTCTGCCCTTGATTGTTCCCATCTTTGCATGAAGTAATCCCTTCATATCTCTAATATTCTTGAAGAGATCTCTATTTTTTTCCCATTCTATTGTTTTCATCTATTTCTTTGCATTGATCACTGAAGATGACTTTCTTATCTCTTCTTGCTATTCTTTAGAACTCTCTATTCAAATGGGTATATTTTTCCTTTTCTCCTTTGTCTTTAGGTTATCAAAAGGTCACTGATTACATATTATCAAAACAGATATAATTTTAATAATGAAGAAGTTTGAAGTATTGTAAGAATTACAGGACCAAATGCTTTAAAAAATGGTGCCGATAAGTTTGCTAGAAGCAGGAATGCCACAAACCTTCAATTTGTTAAAAAAAAAAAAAGAAGAAGAAAAAATATAATATCTGAAAAATGCCATAAAGCAAAGTGCCATAAAATGAAGTATGCATCTGTTTTATGCTTATCTTATTTGAAATCCCTGAGCTGAATGATTTTAAGAATTCAAAAGGATGGGTTCAAGATTGTTTGATGCCAAATTTAAATGTTAAGCTCACAGATCTAAGAATAATATCCATGTGACCAAAATCAATAATTTAAAATGTGCTTTATTATTTTTACATTTGTTTTCTCTTAGGACCTACAACATACAGTCCTGTTTTAAAGAAATCCTGCTTTATACCCTCATTTGTTAAAGCATCAGAGCGTTTTAAAGATTCCAAAGAGATTACTCCTGGTCCAGCGACATATGAGGTTTGTCAATAATATTTCTCTTTTAACAATAACATAAGAATGAAAAAATTTCCAGACCATTACTGGAAATGTCTTCATTAAAGTCCTTTCCATATGATCTATTCTTATTACTAACCAAAATCTTTTAGCTGATAATGACTTTGTAAAAAATATATTCTGACATTCCTTAAAGATTTAAGAATTATTTAACAACTCATATATAAATAGCCTCATAAGCATTAATGTATATATATATATATAATTTTATATCTCTGCAACTTTAAATATTTACTTGTCTATGTACACAAATTGAAATTCAAAATGTTTATTGAAATCAAGAATTTATGAAAGAGCATGCAAGAAGAAAGCCCTGCAGATCTGGAAGAACAGGTTTGATCTTTTATTTTCTTTTAATAAATGTAGATGGTTTAGATTCATAATAAATAAATGTCTCATTCTGTTGTGGGTCTTCTGATTGTAAGAAGGAGGTTGAAATCAACTGCAGGGTTTTAGAAATTGTGTTTACTATAGGCTTTAATACCTGTTTGGGGTGAAAAGGTCTTCCCATTGGCTTATAGCAGTTAATTTAAGAGTGCAAACCATAGTGAATGTTTTTATATGAGATCGTTAATGACAATTTTATTTGTACTGAATGTATGTTTTTCTACTTATTTAAAATGTCATAATCCAAATAGTTTTTCAGCATTCTGTCAAAAGTACATTCATAATATAATACCAAGAAAGAAAGAATATCAAGTAAATTATGAAAGACTTGTTATTTTTACCCGTTGGCTGTTGATTTTCCAAGAAGATCACTGTTAATGTCTATTGATAAGCAAATAATTTTATAAGACTTACTTCAGAAAGGGAAAATATGCTAGATAGAGCCTTCATAGTAGTTCAGAATGTGAAAGTGAAAGAATGATACATTATATATTTGATGTTTTAGAGCCTTGGCTGTGTAATATAAGGCAAGACTTGCAAATTAGAAACTTGCAGTTATAAAGATTTGGCAAAGTTTATGACATCTTTACTCTTGATTGTTGGGTATAGTGAGGAAGGGTCTTTAAGCACATATGCTCAGTAAACTATTAGTCTTAATGAAGTAGGTTAGGTATTATAGATGTTCATAGTTTGATCATATTAAATCATATTGAATCCCTAGTTGATTGTTTCCACACTCCTTTTTAAAAGTGATTTTAATGGTGTCTACAAAATACAAATGCCAGTAAATCTGATACTACCGTTTTCATTTTGTGATACACTTGTCAGAAAAGATGTACCAGTTAGTCTTCCTTGTATTTAAAGACACTTTTCCTTTTTCCTTTAACTGAGATTTAATAATGTTATTTATACTTCAATTATTTGTTGTGGAAAATTATTTTCCACATCAGAAGAAAATTTATGGATTTAACAATGAGGTATAATTAAGGTAATTCCTGAAATTTCAAACCAATATATCCATACATTATATAGTATATATAATACTACAGTGCTTGGTAGCTTTTCTGTTGAAAACTACCTGTATTTTTTTGTCTTTGCAACACCATTTGTTTCCACATAATTTGCTCTGATTTTTTAATTTGACACTTCTCTTTTCCTTTATCATGCTTAATAAATTTAAATTGATGACCTAAAAACATATTTGCCTTAAATATTTTTCTTTTTTGATAGAAAAAGATGATTCTAGAAATTTATAGCACTGTTTTAAGATTGCAATATGGGATTCTATTTGGAAAATACTTAAATGTATATAATGTCTGCCATTGAGATGGTTAGAGGTTTTTTCAGTATCTCATGTCCACTTTGGATCCCAACTCTCGGATGTTCCTTTTCTTTACATCCTTACCAACCTTTGTTATTCTTGTGTTTTTGATGATAGCTGCCAGTTGTGAGGTGATATCTCACAACTCATGGCTGCTTCCATGTCTTGGCTATTGTAAGTAGTGTCACAGTGAACACTGAAATGCATGTATATTGTTGGATTGTGGTTTTATCCAGATACACCTCCACGAATGGGATTGGTGGGTCATGTGGTAGCCCTATTTTTAGTTTAAAAAACTAAAGAACCACCATACTGTTCTCTACAATGACTGTACCAATTTACATTCCTATCAACAGTGCAGGGGGGTTCCGTTGTCTCCACACCCTCTCCAGCATTTATTGCTTGTAGACTTTTTGATGACGGTTATTCTAATCATGTGAAGTGACACTTCACTGTAGTTTTGATTTGCATTTATCTCAGTAGTTATGTTGAGCATCTTTTTCATGGGCTTTTTGGCCATCTATATGTCTTCTTTGGAGAAATGTCTATTTAGATCTGCTCATTTTTTGATTCCTTTTTTCCCTTCTATTAATCTGCATGAGATATTTGTGTATTTTGGAGATTAATTCCTTGTTTGTCTCATCGTTTCCCAATATTTTCTCCCATTTTGAGGGTTGTCTTTTTTTTTTGGTAGTGTAAAAGCTGTTAAGTTTAATTAGGTCCCATTTGTTTATTTTTGCTTTTATTTTAATTATTCTAGAAAGTGGATCCCAAAAGATATTGCTGTGATTTGTGTCAAAGAGTGTTCAGCCTATGTTTTTCTCTAAGAGTTTTATACCATCTGGTCTTACATTTAGCTTTTTAATTCATTTTGAGTTTATTTTTGGGTATGGTATTAGAAAATTTTCTAATTTCACTCTTTTACATTATGCTGTCCAATTTTTCCAGCATCACTTATTGAAGAGACTATCTTTTTCTCCATTGTATATTCTTGCTTCCTTTGTCATAGGTTAATTGGCCATAGGTGCATGGATTTATTTTTTGGCTTTCTATCCTGTTCCATTGATCTGTAAGTTTGTCTCTGTGACAGTACCATGCTGTTCTGATTACTGTAGCTTTATAGTATAATTTTAAGTCATGAAGCCTGATTCCTTAAGCTCTTTATTTTGTTCTCAAGATTGCTTTGACTATTTGGGGTCTTTTGTGTCTCCATACAAATTTTAAGGTTTTTTCTTCTAGATCTGCAAAAAGTGTCATTAGTTATTTCATAAGGATTGACTTGAATCTGTAAATCACCTTGGATGATAGTATAGTTATTTTGACAATATTTATTCTTCCAATCCAAGTACCTGTTATAGCTATATGTCATCTTTGATTTCTTTCATCAGCATCTTATAGTTTTGAGAGTTCAGGTCTTTTGCCTGCTTAGGTACATTTATCCCTAAGTATTTTATTCTTCTTGAAGCAATAATAATTGGGATTCTTTCTTTAATTTCTCTTTCTAATCTTTCATTGTTAGTGTACAGAAATGCAAGAGATTTCTGTGTTTGATATTGTATTCTACAACTTTACAAATTCATTAATGAGCTTTGACTACTATAGCTCTGACTACTATAGCTACCAGTTTCTGGTAGCATCTTCAGGATTTTCTATGTATAGTATCAAGTCACCTGTAAAGAGTGACAGTTTTATGTTTTCAATTCCTTTTATTACTTTTTCTTCTCAATTGCTGTGACTAGGACTTTCAAAACTATGGTGAATGAAAATGGTGAGACTGGACATCTTTATCTTGTTTCTATTCTTAGAGGAAATGTTTTCAGCTTTTTACCTTTGAGTATGATGCTATCTGTGGGTTTGTCATGTATGGCCTTTATTATGTTAAGGTATCTTCCCTCTCTGCCCACTTTCTAGAGAGGTTTTTTTTTTTTTTCATAAATTGATGTTGAATTTTGTCAAAATCTTTTTCTGCATCTATTGTGATGACCATAAGGTTTTATTCTTCAAATTTTTTTTTAATGTGAAGATTTGATGCTTTTGAACTGTGGTGTTGAGGAAGACTCTTGAGAGTCCCTTGGATTGCAAGGAGATCCAACCTGTCAATCCTAAAGGAAATCAGTCCTAAGTATTCATTGGAAGGACTGATGCTGAAGTTGAAGCTCCAATACTTTGGCCCCCTGATGTGAAGAACTGACTCATTGGAACAGACCCTGATGCTGGGAAAGATTGAAGGCAGGAGGAGAAAGGACGACAGAGAATGACATGTTTGGAGGACATCACTGACTCAATGGACATGAGTTTGAGTAAGTTCAACTTACTCAAGTTGGTAATGGACAGGGAAACCTGGCATGCCGCAGTCCATGGTGTCACAGAGTCAGACACGACTAAGCGACTGAACTGAACTGATCAAAGGGATTGATATTGTGGATATTGAAGAATCTTTGCTCCCTGGGATAAATCCCACTTGATTATGGTGTATGATCTTTGTAATAAATTGTTGAATTCAGTTTGCTAGTATTTTGTTGACAGTATTTGCATCTATGCAGAAGCTTTTTAGTTGGATGTAGCCTCACTTCTTTATTTTTGTTTATACATTTGATGTCATATCCAAAAAAATCATTGCCAAGACCAATGTCAAGAAACTTTTCCCTATGTTCCTTCTAGAAGTTTTATGGTTTTAAGTGTGCAAGTTAAGTCTTTAATCCATTTTGAGTTAATTAGTATGAGTAGTATAAACAAGGGTTTCGGTGTACTTCCAGTTTTCCAAGCATCACTGATAAGAGGATAACATCTTTTCCCATTGTTTATTCCTGATATCCTTTTCAAAGATCAGTTGACTGTATAGGAAACAGGTCATTCTGGGCTCTCAAGTTTTTCCATTGTTTATGTCTTTTTTAATGCCAGTTTTGACTACTATAGCTCTGTGAATAGAGTTTGAAATCAGGAGATGTGAGGTTTCTAGTCTGTTGTTCTTTCTTAGGAATGCCTTGGCTACTCGGGATCTTACATGATTCCATACAAATTTTAGGATTATTTTGTCTGTTTCAGTGAAAATGCCTTTGAAATTTCGATAGAGATTATATGAAATCAATGGATGACTGCATATTGTAGAGTGCATATTCTAATATTATTGATTTTTTAAATTCTTGGATGTGGGATATCTTACCATTTGTGTCTACTTCAAATTCTTTCATCAGTGTCTTATAATTTTCAGTGTACAGATATTTTATTGTCTTGGTTACCTTTATTCCCAAGTATTTTCTTATGTTTTATGCTGTTGTAAATGGGGTTGTTTCCTTTGTTTTTTAGATAGTTTGTGTTAGTGCATAGAAACATAATGACTTTTATATGTTCAGTTTTCATTCTGCAACTTTTTTGAATTCATTTGTTTATTATTTTATTGTATTTCCACTGATATTTTTGTGGCATCTTTAGAATTTTCTATACATTTATTTCATCTACAGTTCAGTCCACTTCAGTCGCTCAATCATGTCTGACTCACTGTGACCCCATGAACTGCAGCACGCCAGGCCTCCCTGTCCATCACCAACCCCCAGAGTCCACCCAAACCCATGTCCATTGAGTCGGTGATGCCCCCCAACCATCTCATCCTCTGTCGTCCCCTTCTCCTTCTGCCTTCAATCTTTCCTGACATCAGGGTCTTTTCAAATGAGTCACCTCTTCGCATCAGGTGGCCAAAGTATTGGAGTTTCAGCTTCAACATCAGTCCTTCCAGTGAACACCAAGGACTGACCTCCTTTAGGATGGACTGGTTGGATCTCCTTGCAGTCCAAGGGACTCTCAAGAGTCTTCTCCAACACCACAGTTCAAAAGCATCAATTCTTCGGCACTCAGCTTTCTTTATAGTCCAACCCTCACATCCGTACATGACCACTGGAAAAACCATAGCCTTGACTAGATGGACCTTTGTTGCAAAGTGATATCTCTGCTTTTTAATATGCTGTCTAGCTTGGTTGTAACTTTGCTTCCAAGAGTAAGTGTCTTTTAATTGCACAGGTGCAATCACCATCTGCAGAGATTTTGGAGCTCAGAAAAATAAAATCAGCCACTGTTTCCACTGTTTCCCCATCTATTTGCCATGAAGTGATGGGACATCTACAAACAGAAATAATTTTACTTCTTTCTTTACAATTTGATTGGCTTTTGTTATTATTTTTGCCAAATTGTTCTGGCTAAAACTTCCAGGGTATGTTAAATAGGTATGGTTAATGTGGTCATCATTGCCTTTTCCTGATCCTAGCCAGAAAATTTTTGTTTTTACTGTTTAATATAATGTTAGATATAAGTTAGTCATAATTGGCCTTTATTATTTCAAGGTATTGTACACTTATTCTATACCCAAGTTGTTAAGAGTTTTTTTTTTTTTTAATGAAAAAATGTTGAATTTTGTCAGATACTTTTTTGTTTTGAGATGATCATATGATTTTTATTGTTTTAATGTGGGACATCACATTTATTGATTTGTTTATGTTGAACCACTTTATCTCAGGGATGAACCCCATTTGCTAATGGTGTATGATCCTTTTAAGGTGCTGTTGAATTTGGTTTGCTAGCTTTGATATTTTGTTGAGGTATTTTGCAAGTATATTCATCAGGGATACTAACCTGTAGCTTTCTCTTTTTGTAGCCTTATCTAACTTTGTTTTCAGGATAATGCTGGCCTCATAAAATGAGTTTAGGAGTATTCTCTTCAATATTTTGGGAGAGTTTGAGAAGGATTGGCATTAATCATTTAAATGTTTGGTAGAATTCAGTAGTGAAACGATCTGGCCCTATTCTTCTGTTTGTTGGGAGATTTTTAATTACTGCTTCAATCTCCTCAGCCATTCAGTTTTTGTTATTGTTTGTTTTATTTTTCTAGGCTACACTGGGTCTTCGTTGCTTTATGCAGGCTTTCTCTAGGTGCAGTGAGCATGGGCTGCCTTAGTTGCAGTGCACAGGCTTCTTATGCGATGGCTTCTCTTGTGGAGCACAGGCTTTAGGCACGTGGGCTTCAGTGGCTGTGGCGCATGGGCTTAGTTGCTCTGTGGCATGTGGACTCTTCCTGGATCAGGGATTAGAACCATGCCCCCTGTATTGGCAGGCAGATTCTTATCTACTGTTCCACCAGGAAAAGTTCAGTCATTAAATTTTTTCAGATTTTCTATTTCTTTATGATTCAGTCTTGGTAGATTATATGTTTCTAGGAATTTCTCCTTTTCCCCCCTAGATTATTCAGCTTGGAAGTGTACAGTTGTTCATATTAGTCTCTTATGATCCTTTTTATTCCTGTGTTATGAGTTGTAATATGTCCTCTTTCATTTATAATTTCATTTATTTGAGTCTTCTCTCTTTTTCCTTTGTCTAGCTAGAGTTGGATCAATCTTCTTAATCTTCTCAGAGTACCAGGTCTTTCTTTTGTTAATCTTTTCGGTTGTTTTCTTGGTTTCTATTCCACTTCTACTCCAAAACTTGTTATCTCTTTGCTTTTACTGACTTTGGTCTTAGTTTGTTCTTCTTTCTCTAGGATGTATAGTAGATTTACTTATGACTTTTCTTTTCCTCTTATGTGACATTTCTTCCTATAAACAGTTTTCACTACATCTCCCAAGTTTTGGTATGTTGTTTTTGCCAGTTTTTGTTTGTTTGTTCCAAGAAAAATATGTATTTTTGGCTACAGCTTGTGACTTGTGGGATCTTAGTTCCAGAACCAGGTATCAAACCACATCCCCTGCTGTCAAAGTGCAGAATCCTAACCACTGGACTGCCAAGGAGTTCCCTCAAGATATTTTTTGACTTCCCTTTTGATTGGTTTTTTTTTTTTTTTTTTTTTGACCCATTATTGTTTAGGAGTATGTTGTTCAATTTCCAGATATTTGTGAATTTTTCAGTTTTATTCCATTATTGATTTCTGATTTCATAGAATATGAAAATATCAGAAAGGGTATTTTGTATGGTTTCAGTCTTCTTAACACTTGCAAAGGCTTGTTTTGTGACCTAACATATTTCTCCCGTAGACTGTCCCATGTGCCCTTGACAAGAATATGTTCTGCTTAGATGGAATGTTCTTTGTATGTCTGCTGAGTTCACTTGTCTAAGATGTATTTTAAGTCTCATATTTTAAGTCTAATATGTGTTTTGTTTCTTCATTGATTTTGTATGCATTTTATGATAGTATGGTATTGAAATCCCCTACTATATTTGGATTACTGTCTATTTCTCTTTTCAAATATAATAATTTTTTCTTAATACATTCAGGAGCTGTGATTTTGGGTATATATATATTTACAATTGTTATATCCTTTGGATGAACTGACCCCTTTAGCATTATGTAATGACCTCTTTTTGTCTCTTTTTACATGTTTTGAATTAGGGTCCATTCTATCTCCTATAAATATAGCTAATCTGGTTGTCTTTTGGTTTCCATTTCCATGGAATATCTTTTTCCATAGCTCCACTTTGAGTCAAGTGTCCTTAAAGCTGAAGTGAGTCTTTTGTAGGAAACACATATTTGGGTCTTTCTTTTTTTTAACCATCTAAGCCCACTCTATGCCTTTAGATTAGATAATTTACTAATTCCATCTTCCTGTTTCCTGTCTGTATTGTAGTTTCCTTATTCTTTTTTCTTCTTTTGCTTAAGAGCAGTGCTTGGCATATAACCTGACTGAATAAATGTTTGTTCAGTGTTTGAATGGATTTTAACTTTCTTTCCATTCCATGTTTCTGGTTAGATATTTTATAAATTTAATTTTTATCTTTAGTATCATCTACAGCATTTTTAATTCTACTCATGCTTTTCTTTAAGATCTTATCTTTTTTTAAGAGCAGGTTAGGTTTGCAACAAAAATTGTGAGGGAAACACAGCTATTTCCCATGTACTCCCTACCCCCATACATGCATATCTTCTCCCATTATCCACCAGAATTATTCCCCAGAATTGGACTTTTTTTTTTTTTTTTTTTTTTACCAAGGATGAACCTATATTGACACATTGTAACCACCCAATGCCCATAGTTTACTTTAGGATTCATTCTAAATGTTGTATGTGCTATGGGTTTTGACAAATATATAATGATACGTACCATCATTATAATATCATACAAAGTATTTCTACTGCCTTAAAAATTTTCTGTTTTCCGCTTATCTTCCTATCCACTGACAACTGATAATTATCCACTAATAATTTTATGATCACTGTTTTTCCTTGTCCAAAATATCTCATATATAATATGTAGCCTTTTTAGGTTGACTTCTTTCACTTAGTAGCATGCATTTAAAGTTATATATTTGATTTTTATATTTTAGCTGTGTTTAAGTTTTTAATGTAATGAAACAAGGACTGTTGTCTGGATTTTGAAGCATTATCTGCTTCAACAGGAGTGGTTTCATATTCTATGCTTAGTAAAATTACACATTTTTATACAATTACATCAGAGAAATATTTCCACTGCTTAAAGTTAAAAAGAAAAATTTAAAGTAAAGCCACAGTTATAGAGAAAAGGTAGGTTCATTGGTCTAAGAGAAAACTTACTGACTTCAGTCATTAATAACTGAGATATAAGGATAAAAAGTTACTAAAACCATAGGACCAAAAAAAGTACCCAAAAGCCTTTATTGCTATACTTGCCAAATAGGTGGATCCATAAATTAGAGTTATTACTAGTAGTATTTCATGGCTATATTCATTTATTTCTAGTTTATAAAAATGAATCCAGTCTGCCCCAGGCTCTGAGGATCTAAAAATGACTCAAATATGTAGCCATCAGGTATGGAGAAAAATATAGATATTTTAATTATAATAAAGTAATTATTATCTTGGAATAAGTGAAAGGTATCTGGATATAAGCTAATCAGATGGAGTTAGGAAATCTTCCGAAAGCATTTTATGTGAAATATGAGGTTAGTGGGAGTTTTTTATTTGTATAAGCTAAAGAAGCCTGTTGTAGGCAAAAGAAATGATATGTACAAATTCAAACATTGAAGAATAAAATATTGATTGATAAGCCTTTATTATCACTGTTTTTAAATATAAGACGGATGGCAGGACATTACCCATCTAGAAAATGCTAGATAACAAAGCGTATTAAGCAATATACAGCCTTTGTATTATTCCCTTATTTTAGGTAGACACTCGTGATTTCTGAGTAGAATTACTATTATATATTAATAGAAATAAAGCAAAATCCAGTTTTCACTTTTTAATATTTTATATTATTTTTCTCTTTTTCCCTTGATATATTTTTAATAACTAATGATAAAGGTTGATTTAAATTATGTAATTTTCGATGAATGTTCTTAAGTTTATTTTCAAATACCCATATTATTTCTGTATAAAATATTCTGTTATAGCTCTCAGTCAGTCAGTCAATTCAGTCACTTGGTCATGTCTGACTTTTGCAACCCAATGGTCAGCAGCACACCAGGCCTCCCTGTCCATCACCAACTCCCAGAGCTTCCTCAAACTCATATCCATTGAGCCAGTGATGCCATTCAACCATCTCATCCTCTGTCGTCCCCTTCTCCTCCTGCCTTCAATCTTCCGAGCATTGGGGTCTTTTCCAAGGAGTCAGTTTTTTTGCATCAGGTGTCCAAAGTATTGGAGTTTCAGCTTCAGCATCAGTCCTTCCAATGAATATTCAGGACTGATTTCCTTTAAGATTGACTGATTTGATCTACCTGTAGTCCAAGTGACTCTCAAAGTCTTCTCTAATACCACAGTTCAAAAACATCAATTCTTCAGCACTCAGCTTTCTTTATGGTCCAACTCTCACATCCATACATGACTACTAGAAAAACCATAGCTTTGACTAGATGGACCTTTGTTGGCTAAGTAATGTCTCTGCTTTTTAATATGCTGTCTAGGTTGGACATAACTTTTCTTCCAAGGAGCTAGCGTCTTTTAATTTCATGGCTGTATTCACCTTCTGCAGTGATTTTGGAGCTCAAGAAAATAAATTATGTCACTGTTTCCATTGTTTCCCCATCTATTTGCCATGAAGGATAGGACATGATGCCATGATTATAGGTTTTGAATGTTGAGTTTTATGCCAACTCTTTCACTCTCCTCTTCCACTTTCATCAAGAGACTCTTTAGTTCCTCTTTGCTTTCTGCCATAAGTGTGGTATCAACTGCGTATCTGAGGATATTGATATTTCTCCTGGCAAACTTGATTCCAGCTTGTGCTTCATCCGGCCCATCATTTCACATGATGTATTGTGCATATAAGTTAAATCAACAGGGTGACATTATATAGTGTTGACATACTCAATTTCAAACTTGGAACCAGTCTCTTTTTCCACGTCCAGTTCTAACTGTTGCTTCTTGGCCTGCATATAGATCTGTCAGGAGGCAATTAAGGTAGTTTTGTATCCCATCTCTTTAAGAATTTTCCACAGTTTCTTGTGATCCACACAGCTAAAGGCTTTAGTGTAGTCAATAAAACAGAAGTAGATGATTTTCTGGAACTCTTGCTTTTTCTGTGATCCAATGGATGTTGGCAATTTGATCTCTGGTTCCTCTGCCTTTTCTAAATCCAGCTTGACCATCTGGAAATTCACAGTTCACGTACTGTTGAAGCCTGGCATGGAGAAATTTGAGTATTACTTTGCTAGAGTGTTTGATAATTGCAATTGTGCAGTAGTTTGAACATTCTTTGGAATCACCTTTCTTTGGGATTGGGATTGGAACTGACCTTTTCCAGTCCTGTGGCCACTGCTTACTGTTCCAAATTTGCTGGCATATTGAGGGCAGCACTATCCCGGCATCATCTTTTAGGATTGATAAAGCTCAACTGGAATTCCATCTCCTCCACTATCTTTGTTTGTACTGATGCCTCCTAAGATCCATTTGACTTCACATTCCAGGATGTCTGGCTCTAGGTCAATTATCACACCATCGTCATTATCTCGGTAATTAAGATCTTTTTTGTACAGTTCTGTGTATTCTTGCTGCCTCTTCTTCATGTCTTCTCCTTCTGTTAGTTCCATACCATTTCTGTCCTTTATCGTTCCCATCTTTGCATGAAATATTCCCTTTGTGAAAGTTGCTCAGTTGTGTCTGACTTTATGTGACCCCATGGACTATACAGTCCATGATATTCTCTAGGACAGAATACAGGAGTTGGTACTCTTTCCCTTTTCCAGGGGATGTTCCCAACCCAGAGATTGAACCCAGGTCTCCCACATTGCAGACAGATTCTTTTCCAGCTGAGCCACAAGTTCAATTCAGTTCAGTCACTCAATCATGTCCAACTCTTTATCACCCCATGGACCACAGCACGCCAGATATCCCTGTCTATCACCAACTCCCGAGTTTATCACACTCATGTCCATTGACTCAGTGATGCCATCCAACCATCTCATTCTCTGTCATCTCCTCCTCCCACCTTCAGTCTTTCCCAGCATCAGGGTCTTTTCAAATGAGTCCGTTCTTCACATCAGGTGTACAAAGTATTGGGGTTTCAGCTTCAACATCATTCCTTCCAATCAATATTCAGGACTGATTTCCTTCAGGATGGACTGATTAGATCTCTTTGCAGTCCAAGGGACTCTCAAGAGTCTTCTCCAACACCACAGTTCAAAAGCATCAATTCTTTGGTGCTCAGCTTTCTCTATAGTCCAACTCTCACTTCCATACATGACCACTGGAAAAACCATAGCCTTGACTAGATGGCACTTTGTTGGTAAAATAATGTCTCTGCTTTTTATTATGCTGTCCTGTTTGGTCATAACTTTTCTCCCAAGGAAGTAGCATCTTTTAATTTCATGGATGCAGTCACCATCTGCAGTGATTTTGGAGCCCAGAAAAATAAAGTCTGTCACTGTTTCCCCATCTAATTACCATGAAGTGATTGGACCAGATGCCATGATCTTAGTTTTCTGAATGTTGAGTTTTTTTTTGTTTTTTTATTTTTTTAACTTTTTTCTTTTTTATTAATTTTTTTTTGAATTTTTTTTTTGAATGTTGAGTTTTAAGCCAACTTCTTCACTCTCCTCTTTCACTTTCATCAAGAGGCTCTTTAGTTCTTCTTTGCTTTCTGCCACAAGGATGGTATCATCTTTATATCTGAGGTTATAGATCTTTCTCCCAGCAATCTTGATTCCAGCTTGTGCTTCACCCAGCCCAGAGTTTCTCATGTTATGCTCTGCATATCAGTTAAATAAACAGGGTGATAATATACAGCCTTCACATATTCCTGTCCCTATTTGGAACCAGACTGTTGTTCCATGTCCAGTTCTAACTGTTGCTTCCTGACCTGCATACAGATTTCTCAAGAGGCAGGTCAGGTGGTCTGATATTTCCATCTTTTGAAGAATTTTCCACAGTTTGTTGTGGTCCACACAGTCAAAGGTTTTTGCAGAGTCAATAAAGCAGAAGTAGATGTTTTTCTGGAACTTTCTTACATTTTTGAGTATCCAGCAAATGTTGGCAATTTGATCTCTGGTTCCTCTGCCTTTTCTAAAACCAGCTTGAACATCTGGAAGTTCACGGTTCACATACTGTTGAAGCCTTGCTTGGAGAAATTTGTACATTACTAGTGCGTGAGATGAGTGCAATTTTGCGGTAGTTTGAGGATTCTTTGGCATTGCCTTTTTTTGAGATTGGAGTGAAAACTGACCTTTTCTAGTCTTGTGGCCACTGCTGAGTTTTTCAAATTTGCTGGCATTTTGAGGGCAGCACTATCCCAGCATCATCTTTTAGAATTTGAAATAGCTCAACTGGGATATCATCATTTCCACTAGCTTTGTTCGTAGTGATGATCCCTAAGGCCCACTTGACTTCCCATTCCAGGATGTCTGGCTCTAGGTGAGTGATCATAGTATCGTGATAATCTAGGTCGTGTAGATCTTTTTTGTATAGTTCTTCTGTTATTCTTGCCACCTCTTCTTTTTATCTTTTGCCTTTGTTAGGTCCATACTATTTCTGTCTTTTATTGTGCCTGTCCTTGCCTGAAATATTCCCTTAGTATCTCTAATTTTCTTGAAGAGATCTCTAGTCTTTCCCATTTTATTGTTTTCCTCTATTTCTTTGCATTGATCGCTGAGGAAGTCTTTCTTTTTTTTTTTTTAATATTATTTTATTAGTTGGAGGCCAATCACTTCACAACATTTCAGTGGGTTTTGTCATACATTGACATGAATCAGCCATATAGTTACACGTATTCCCCATCCCGATCCCCCCTCCCACCTCCCTCTCCACCTGACTCCTCGGGGTCCTCCCAGTGCACCAGGCCCGAGCACTTGACTCATGCATCCCACCTGGGCTGGTGGTCTGTTTCACCATAGATAATATACATGCTGTTCTTTCAAAATATCCCACCCTCACGTTCTCCCACAGAGTTCAAAAGTCTGTTCTGTACTTCTGTGTCTCTTTTTCTGTTTTGCATATAGGGTTATCGCTACCATCTATCTAAATTCCATATATATATGTGTTAGTATACTGTAATGTTCTTTATCTTTCTGGCTTACTTCACTCTGTATAATGGGCTCCAGTTTCATTCATCTCATTAGAACTGATTCAAATGAATTCTTTTTAACGGCTGAGTAATATTCCATGGTGTATATGTACCACAGCTTCCTTGTCCATTCATCTGCTGATGGGCATCTAGGTTGCTTCCATGTCCTGGCTATTATAAACAGTGCTGCGATGAACATTGGGGTGCACGTGTCTCTTTCAGATCTGGATTTGAGGAAGGCTTTCTTTTCTCTCCTTGGAATTCTTTGGAACTCTGCATTGAAATGGGTATATCTTTCATTTTTTCCTTTGACTTTAGCTTCTTTCTTTTCTCAGCTATTTGTAAGGCCTTCTCAGACAATCATTCTGACTTTTTGCATTCCTTTTTCTTGGGGATGGTCTTGATTATTGCCTCCAGTACAATGTCAGGAACCTCCATCCATAGTTCATCAGGCACTCTGTCTATCAGATCTAATCCTTTGAATCTGTTTGTCACTTCCACTGTATAATCATAAGGGATTTGATTTAAGTCATACCTGAATGGTGTAGTTTTTTCCCCTACTTTCTTAAATTTAAGTCTGAATTTTGCAATAAGGTATTCATGATCTGAGCCACAGTTAGCTCCCGGTGATTTTTTTTTGCTGACTGTATAGATCTCCATCATTGGCTGCAAAGAATATAATCAATCTGATTTCAGTTTGACCATCTGGTTATGCCCATGTTTAGAGTCATCTCTTGTGTTGTTGAAAGAGGGTGTTTGCTATGGTCAGTGTGTTTTCTTGGCAATACTCTTTTAGCCTTTGCTTTGCTTCATTTTGTACTCCAAGGCCAAAGTTGCCTCTTACTCCCAGTATCTCATGACTTCCTACTTTTTCATTCCAGTTCACTATGATGAGAAGCACATCTGTGTGTGTGTGTGTGTGTGTGTGTATGTGTTAGTTATAGCTGTGAAATATATTTATCTTAAAATGTGACTTAAACCCCCTGTTTTTAAAAAGCCAGCTTTATGCCATAGTTTTAAATTTTGTGGCATTAAGTATTTCATAGCCATTTAAAATGTGATTTAAACTTTGGTTTTAGAAATCAGTTTTGCACTTCATTTGTAAAGGTCATAGTGCATTATTTAAAATCCCAAAGTGAAAAAGGTAATTGTCATTTCTGTTAAGTTCAGTTCAGTCGCTCAGTCATGTCTGACTCTTTGTGACCCCAAGAATCGCAGCACGCCAGGCCTCCCGGTCCATCACCAACTCCCGAATTTTGCCATTCCCCCAAAAAGGTCTTTGATTCTCCCTGGACTACAGTCTTAGTTTAAATCTCCCTTTTCATTTTTGTTTACAGTACTTTTGATATTCCTGTGAACTTCCTAAGTTAACTAAGTTGTGGGAGACATGTTAGGATCTGTTCCAGAAAATCTATTTTCAACCTATTGTATTCGGTCTTGACTTGCCTATCAGAGGTATAATCTACTCTATTATGTCTTGAAAGGATTCTTGGTTAATCATGTTACTAGTTATCATGTTGAAATTGAAATCAATCTTTGGACCTTAAGGATTAGTTTCAACTTATAAAAATTGTCTGGGTAATTATATATTATAGATCATTCTTATGAAGTTCATTAAGTGTTTTTTAAAAAGCAAAATATTGCTTGCTGATACATTTGGGTATTTTTCTGGGGATAGTCTTCATAATATTCTCAAAGAGAACTGTATACTCCACCTCCCAACCAAAACGATCAAAGTTAAGAATTATTGCTTATTGCCAAAAAATGCCTTAATCTCCTACTAATTCAGATAAAAAGTAGAGAATCACAGTTTCTATCCTACATGAGGCAATGCCATTGAGATAAGAAAGAAGCTATACCTATGTTAATTGCCATAAATGCAGACCTCTTTCCTATATATGTATTCTTGATTTAATGCAGAGTTTATTTATGGAATTGTCTGTGTAAAATAGTCTTAAAACTGTGAAAGTTGCACATTATATTTTGCATAGACAGTGGAGTACTGTGGTCACAAAGGTGGGTTAAATGTATGATTTTTGCAATGGCACTGAGTAATGATTTGGATGTAGCAACATCAAAAATGAGGAAGGTTAAAGGAACCAGGTCCATATCTACTGAACCTATTTTTATATGAATCAGTGTCATTTTAATGTGTTACATTGAAATATATTCTTTTTTGTGTGCTTTAGTTTGCTAAAGTCTTTTAAGCTGTCATTGATTTTATTACCAAAAAGTGCTTTTGCCTAAGGCGTAATTTAAGAATCTGTGGAGGTAGAAAAAAATCTTACCCAAATGATAATTACGTTTTTTCCTAGTATCTTGTTCTAATTATAATGTAGAAGTTTCATTATTTGTTGAAGGTGATATTTAAACTTTAACTTCTTGAAAAATAACCATGTTTATAACCAATGAAAAGATACTTTTTAAGCAGTTAACAAATGCTTGGGGCCTTATCTCTGGTTATCATAGTAATTCATATTTTCATTTTCATATTCTTCTAACATGCAAATTTTTTTTTAAACCATGTCATAGTATCTTGTGTATAGAATTGAGGTTTGTGGCTTAGAATCATCATTAGAGGAGAATCAAAAGTAGTAAGAGAAATAGGCTTTGCTTTGAATTCTCAACAGTAAAATCATTAGAAATATCAACTGTTTTCTTCTCCAGGAAAGTCAGAGGTGAGTTTTGTGTGCTCTGTGACAGTTAAAATAATTATTTACTGACAAGTATTAAAATGTGTGACCTGTGGCCCTGTCTTTCTCCTGATACTACCTTGTTCCAAGGATGATGCTTCTCAAGGTTCTGTGTGCTTCTTTCCTTAGCCTCTACTACGCTATCATATTCTGAGGATATCCGCACTTATTGCAGTAATGTTTCATCTTCACTGATTCTGTCATTGACATTGACCTAGTCATTCCTAGAACAATTGATATTGACCTGTTTATGTTGACATTCAATAGTTCTCTTAAAGAACAGGAGGTATAACTACAAAATAATACATCTATTCACTCAAAGATTTTCAGAGTCCCAAGTTACGTTATTTGTCTAATCTTTCTTTTTCTTCCTTACCATCTTTCTTTATTCTAGAAGTCGGAAGATAGAAATATTAATGGATCTTGTAAATTAATAGCCACTTATGTAAAGTAATGCCACCTATGTTCAGCCAAAGTTGCTTAAAAAAGCTAGGGTACCCTAAACCCTCTCTTTCTTCAGAGTGAGCTCTCGGCTCACCACATATTCTATGGAGAGAGCTATTAAATTATTTCCTCAATATTGGTTAAGAATGTTGGACCTCGTATATCCATATCAGTTTGTACAGTGATTATAGATCAGGAATAGTCCTTGATTTTTATGTAAAGAGGACCACCAATGAACTGCTTTTGGCTCCTGACTTGCCCAGATTCATATTTTCCCTCTAATGACTACAATGAACCACCTTGGGCCTACCTCCTGTATCAACGGACTTAAAGTCTAATATAGTCTATTTTGTCTCCTGGAAAACACTAGTCTTCTCATAATTGACTCTCATGTGGTAGCTTGGACTTAATAAGCACGAATCTGAAAAAATGTTATTCTGAGTAACTGCTGTCAATAAAATGTAAAAAAAAAAAAATTTATAATTTACTTGGGAAAAAGGTGATAATAGTATTCACCCAATAAAAGTAGTATTTCTTTTATAGTCCTGATTATTGGAAGTTATATTTAAAAAGTGCTGGCCTAGAAAAACTTCTGTTGCTTCAGTAACTGCTTTATTATTTTAAACATCCTTGAAATGTAAAATTAGTTTTAAGTACCCATTTTAAGACAAAGGAAAGATTGAAAAACTTTAATGGGTATTATTTCATGAAAAGTAGATAAAATTATGGAGGGAGAATATATACCTGGTTTTAGCATTTTCTCTTCTTATGAAATTTTAAGGTGTCAAAGTTGACGATCTAAATTATTTTAACTTATTTTAATGAAAACTGAAGAATTCCCAAGTGAGACTCCTCCTGAGAGATTTGTGTCTTAAATGGGATTACTTGGTTAAAAACTAAATACAGTTTTTAAAGGTGATTTTCTTTCTTTAATATTATGACTTCTATACATCTCTACATTTAAATTCTACTATCATGTAATGTCTATCAGTCCCAAAAGGAGAGAAGTCTTCTTAAACTTTTCTAGCAAATACACTGCTTAATATTCATATTAACTATCTATTCCCTATTTGAAAGTAACTAATTATTTTTGTATATAAAATAGCAAATGTCACAGCCACCATCAAATATTGAAATATTTTCCCCTTACAAGAATAAACAAACATTTACACTTGAAGGAGAAGAGAGAGAGAAGAAAGAGAAGTAAATCTCCTCAATGTGCTTTTCACATACAAATGAGTTTTAAATAATGCCTTTTTCTGTGTATGACACATAACGCTTTGTATTTGATCAAAGTATTTATCAGTTTCATGATAAGAAGGAAGATGGGATGTAACTTCTTACCAATACAAGGAGTTTCATGTCATTTATTTTATATCCTCAGATGCTTTTCTCTTAATGTTGTTTTATTTCCTTTTGGTGACCAAAATGTGACTAAAAAAGTAAAACTAAAATCAGACCACATATTTAGATATATGTAAAAGTTGTTTATTTAGCTTCCTTTGTGAGTAAGTGTACTGTTTAGTTCTGGAAGAATAAGCAGTCTAGCTTAAAATTATATTTTATTTCTGTAGTAGAAAATAGATGTGCTGCTAAGACTGTATATTTACATGTATCTTTCTGATCTCTGTTCTGAGTGAAAGATGTTCGATTAGATTTCCTGGTGTAATAAATAGTGAATAATTATTTGCTGAATTAATGGATGTACTGCCAGCTTATCCTGCAGTGTTAAATTTTTATTTTCTTCACTGTTCTATGACTTTTGCTACCTTCATTATTTTTTTGTGTGTGTTTTAATTTATTTATTTTAATTGGAGGCTAAATACTTTCCAATATTGTGGTGGTTTTTGCCATACATTGACATGAATCAGCCATGGGTATACAGGCGTCCCCCATCCAGAACCCCCTCTCACCTCCCTCCCCATGCCATCCCTCTGGGTTGCCCCAGGGCACCAGCTTTGAGTGCCCTGTTTCATGCATCAAACTTGGACTGGTCATCTATTTCACATATGCCACCATCATTTCTGTATATTCAGGAGTTTGAGTTGAGTCCTGAGATATCAGAGACATAGGTGGCCTGTGTTTTTTTTTTTTTTTTTAATTCAATTTGAGTTAATATACAATATTATATTAGTGACACATGTACATCTAGTGATTCAAAATTTTTAAAGGTTATACTCCATTTTTAGTTATTATAAAATATTGGCTGCATTCTCTGTGTTGTGCATATATCCTTGAAGCACATTTTATTTATAATGGTTTGTGCCTGTTCATCCCTGAGTCCTATGTTGCCCCTGCTCACCTTTCCTCTTCCCTCTGGTAATCACTAGTGTGTTCTCTTTTATCGGTGAGTGTGTCTTTTTTGTTATATTATCCAGTTTGTTGTATTTTTTTGAAATTCCATATAGAAGTGGTATCATACAGTATTTGTCTGGGTCTGATTTACTTCACTTAGTCCACCTATGTTATAAAGCAAAATTGCATTCTTTTTAATCGTTGAATAGTAGTAGTTCATTGTGTGTGTGTGTATGTATGTATGTGACCTGTATTTTTAAATAATCTGATGCATGAGATAAGTGCTCAGGCCTGGTGCACTGGGAAGACCCAGAGAGATGGGATGGGGAGGGAGGTGGGAGCGGGGATCGGGATGGGGAATACATGTAAATCCATGGCTGATTCATGTCAATGTATGGCAAAAACCACTACAATATTGTAAAGTGATTAGCTTCCAACCAATAAAAGTAAATGGAAAAAAAAATAATCTGATACTTATTAGACCTAATAAGATCTTATATTATCTTATTAAAAATTGTAGAATCAGTCGTTTCAAAAACCCGGAATTATTTTGTTTTATTAGAAATCTAGCAGTTTTCTATCTATACATTTATTTTCTTGATGTTCACTTGCCTAGTTGAACTTAATTGTATTTAAGATCTCTAAGTATTTATAATTCCAGCTATATTTTGTATAATCTACTTGATAATTTGGTACAAGTAGCAGATAAGCCAGCAGACTTTGAAAATTTTTGTTATCATAATTTGGCTAAACTAACTTTCAGTTCAGTTCAGTCTCACAGTCGTGTCCGACTCTTTGCGACCCCATGAGTCACAGCACGCCAGGCCTCCCTGTACATCACCAACTCCCGGAGTCCACCCAAATCCATGTCCATCGAGTTGGTGATGCCATCCAACCGTTTCATCCTCTCTCGTCCCCTTCCCCTCCTGCCCTCAATCTTTCCCAGCATCCGGGTCTTTTCAAATGAGTCAGCTCTTCGCATCAGGTGCTTCAGCATCAGTCCTTCCAATGAACACCCAGGACTGACCTCTTTAGGATGGACTGGTTGGATCTCCTTGCAGTCCAAGAGACTCTCAAGAATCTTCTCCAACACCACAGTTCAAAAGCATCAATTCTTCAGCACTCAGCTTTCTTTATAGTCCAACCCTCACATCCATACATGACCACTGGAAAAACCGTAGCCTTGACTAGACGGGCCTTTGTTGGCAAAGTAATATCTCTGTTTTTCAATATGCTGTCTAGGTTGGTCACAACTTTCCTTCCAAGGAGTAAGCGTCTTTTAATTTCATGGCTGCAATCACCATCTGCAGTGATTTTGGAGCCCAGAAAAATAAAGTCAGCCACTGTTTCCCCATCTATTTGCCATGAAGTGATGGGACCAAATGCCATTATCTTAGTTTTCTGAATGTTGAGCTTTAAGCCAACTCTTTCATTCTCCTCTTTCACTTTCATCAAGAGGTTCTTTAGTTCTTCACTTTCTGCCATAAGGGTGATGTCATCTACATATCTGAGGTTATTGATATTTCTCCTGGCAATCTTGATTCCAGCTTGTGCTTCACTCAGCCCAGAATTTCTCATGATGTACTCTGCATGTAAGTTTAATATGCAGGGTGACAATATACAGCCTTGACTTACTCCTTTTCCTATTTGGAACCAGTCTGTTGTTCCATGTCCAGTTCTAACTGTTGCTTCCTGACCTGCATACAGATTTCTCAAGAGGCAGGTCAGGTGGTCTGGTATTCCCATCTCTTTCAGAATTTTCCACAGTTTATTGTGCTCCACACATTCAAAGGCTTTGGCATAGTCAATAAAGCAGAAATAGACGTTTTTCTGGAACTCTCTTGCTTTTTCAATGATCCATCTTAGTTAATATATATTAAGTATTTTTTTCATTTGAGTTTTAAATGAATATTTGTTCATATTGCATTCTAATATTTGTATAAAGGTTACTAGTTAAACACAGATATAGCAGGTTGCTAACCTGAACAACTTAATATGTATGTACATATCATGTGAAGATTGCTTTTAGATCATAAATTTGGAACTTGAAGGGTACCAGAACATTACCCAATTTATTTCTTAATATGCTCTCTAATTTTATTCTTTCATTGATCATCTATAGCATGCAAAGATTTAAGCTACATATTGTGAAGGATCCATGGATAGATTAGCCTCTAAGGTGTTCACAATTGAATTGGGAGATAAAACAAAAGACAAGTGTATTATTAACAAGATAGTGGTTTAGTGCAGAGTAATTTCAGAACATAATACCAATTTGTTTCTTTGCATGTGATATACCTGTTACAGTAAGATTCCTTTTTAATTCTGACCTTGTCACTGCTAATTTTGTAAGAAAGAGATCCATCCTCAAATCCCTCTTCTACTCTGTGCAGGCTGGTGGAAGGAAAGACTGGGAATCTTAAAATTTCATGCATATACTTTAATTTTTCTCTTTATTCTGGGGTTATGTTAGAAAACATATTAAAATGTTAAATACATAATTTGAGAAAAATGGAAATTTCCACTTGGAAAATTAGACCTATAAAATAAGTTTAGAGAAAAAGTAAATATCCATTTATAAACCTAACTAAAGTGCATTTGCCATTCTGATCTATTTCATCTAATGGGGTAAAAAATATTCTCAGCTAACTAGAAAATTGTCATTTTAAAAATAATCGAGAAAATAAAGCTATTATTTGTCAACCAATGTATTTAATATACAAATTAAAAGGAGGAATAGTCATGTATCAAAAAAAAATAAAAAAGAGAGTGAGTGGAATAAATGGATAAATATTCACTGAACCTTGATACTACCAGCCTTCTTCTCTCAGCTTATTTTGAGAAGGTTGGCATCTGAGATTCTAATCTCCAGGGAGGAAAATAAAAGAAGCTTCTCTGAGGAACAAAACAATCCAAACGAAAAAGCAAAAACAAGCAATGTGTGAGGATACTGACTTCAAAGTTCTGCTACTGAAATGTCTGAACCATCATCTTGGACACAAGATTAGGTTGACAAGTCCCAACTATGCCCAGAGAACTACTAATCAGTTTTTTATGTCCTAAGTAGAGGGACAAGAAATGAATGAACAAGAGATCAATAACATATGAGTCCTTAGTCTTTGATAAGATAAAGGTGAAAAAAAAAAAAAAGGAAAAAATCTTTGAGGGCACACAGATATTTCAAAGAGAAAAAAAACTTAAATAACCCAATATTAACGATTTTGAGACAACACACTGCCCAAAACATGAGAGTGCTTAGTGAACTTTTATTTTGTGAGGAGTGCTTGTGAGAACTGAGTGCTGTTACCTAAAATAAATAACATGCTTTTTCTTAGTTCTTTCTCCCAAACAGTCCTCACTTTTTGACCTCTTCTCCAATTCAGCTTGTAGGATATAAAATTACCAATTTCGTACGTCAACAGTGGTTAAATATTGGCAATTTCATATGACTTGACCTAGTAGTATTCTTCCCGTGTATATTGTACACTCTATCGGCCAGACCGTTCACCTTGCCTTTTAAAAAATAAATTATATTTTTCAGAACAAGTGTAGGTTTATAGAAAAATTGTGCTGAAAGTACAGAGTTCCCATATACTCTCCCCCTACCCATACACAGTTTTTGTCATTATTAATATCTTACATATGTGTACATTTTTTCTTAGCCTTTTTTTTTTTCATTGATTTTTATTAGTTGGAGACTAATTACTTTACATATTGTAGTGGTTTTTGCCATACATTGACATGAATCAGCCATGGATTTACATGTGTTCCCCATCCTGAAACCCCCCACCCACTTCCCTCCCCATCCCATTTATTATAACTGACAAACCAATATTAATACATTATTATTACTTAAAGTTTACAGTTCGTATCATTTTCATTTTTTATATTGTACAATTCTATGGGTGTTTCCAAAGTGAATAACCCACAGGATAGTTTCACTGCCTTTAAAAAGCCCTGTGCTCCGTGTATTCATCCTTCCCTCTTTGAGCTCCTGGCAGTCATTGGTCTTTTTACTGTGTATGTAGTTTTGCCTTTTCAACAATGTCATATAGTTTGAGTTACACAGTGTGGAGCTTTTCACAATGACTTCTTTCACCTTATAATATGCATGGGAGATTCCTCCACTTCTTTTCATGACCTGATAGCTTATTTCTTTTTGTTGCTAAATAATATTTCATCTTTACTATATGAATGTAATATAGTGTATCCATTCACCACAGAAAGACATCTTGGTTACATCTTTTGACTCTTTTGGCTAATATGAATCAAGTTGCTATAAACATTTGGGTATTAGTTTTTCTGTAGATAAAAGTTTTCAGCTCTTTTGGGTAAATAGATGTGAGATTTCTGGATCATAAGACATGAGACAGAATATATTTACTTTTGAGTAAATATATTTAGAAGTCAAGCCTGACTTCTAAAGTGGCTTTACCATTTTTCATTCCCATTAGCAATGAATAAATGTTTATTGCTACACATTCTCACCAGCATTTGGTAGATTTTAGTCATACTAATAGGTATGTCATGGTATCTTCTTTTTATGTTTTTTTTTTTTTTTTAAATATTATTTTATTAGTTGGAGGCCAATCACTTCACAACATTTCAGTGGGTTTTGTCATACATTGACATGAATCAGCCATATAGTTACACGTATTCCCCATCCCGATCCCCCCTCCCACCTCCCTCCCCACCCGACTCCTCAGGGTCCCCCCAGTGCACCAGGCAAGAGCACCTGACTCATGCATCCAACCTGGGCTGGTGGTCCGTTTCACCATAGATAGTATACATGCTGTTCTTTCAAAACATCCCACCCTCACGTTCTCCCCCAGAGTTCAAAAGTCTGTTCTGTACTTCTGTGTCTCTTTTTCTGTTTTGTATATAGGGGTATCGCCACCATCTATCTAAATTCCGTATATATGTGTTAGTATGCTGTAATGTTCTTTATCTTTCTGGCTTACTTCACTCTGTATAATGGGCTCCAGTTTCATCCATCTCATTAGAACTGATTCAAATGAATTCTTTTTAATGGCTGAGTAATATTCCATGGTGTATATGTACCACAGCTTCCTTATCCATTCATCTGTTGATGGGCATCTGGGTTGCTTCCATGTCCTGGCTATTATAAACAGTGCTGCGATGAACATTGGGGTGCACGTGTCTCTTTCAGATCTGGATTCCTCAGTGTGTATGCCTAGAAGTGGTATTGCTGGGTCATATGGCAGTTCTATTTCCAGTTTTTTAAGAAATCTCCACACTGTTTTCCATAGTGGCTGTACTAGTTTGCATTCCCACCAACAGTGTAAGAGGGTTCCCTTTTCTCCACACCCTCTCCAGCATTTATTGCTTGTAGACTTTTGGATAGCAGCCATCCTGACTGGCGTGTAATGGTACCTCATTGTGGTTTTGATTTGCATTTCTCTGATGATGAGTGATGTTGAGCATCTTTTCATGTGTTTGTTAGCCATCTGTATGTCTTCTTTGGAGAAATGTCTGTTTAGTTCTTTGGCCCATTTTTTGATTGGGTCGTTTATTTTTCTGGAATTGAGCTTCAGGAGTTGCTTGTATATTTTTGAGATTAATCCTTTGTCTGTTTCCTCATTTGTTATTATTTTCTCCCAATCTGAGGGCTGTCTTTTCACCTTACTTATAGTTTCCTTTGTTGTGCAAAAGCTTTTAATTTTCATTAGGTCCCATTTGTTTATTTTTGCTTTTATTTCCAATATTCTGGGAGGTGGGTCATAGAAGATCTTGCTGTGATTTATGTCGGAGAGTGTTTTGCCTATGTTCTCCTCTAGGAGTTTTATAGTTTCTGGTCTTACATTTAGATCTTTAATCCATTTTGAGTTTATTTTTGTGTATGGTGTTAGAAAGTGTTCTAGTTTCATTCTTTTACAAGTGGTTGACCAGTTTTCCCAGCACCACTTGTTAAAGAGATTGTCTTTTTTCCATTGTATATCCTTGCCTCCTTTGTCAAAGATGAGGTGTCCATAGGTTCGTGGATTTATCTCTGGGCTTTCTATTCTGTTCCATTGATCTATATTTCTGTCTTTGTGCCAGTACCATACTGTCTTGATGACTGTGGCTTTGTAGTAGAGTCTGAAGTCAGGCAGGTTGATTCCTCCAGTTCCTTTCTTCTTTCTCAAGATTACTTTGGCTATTCGAGGTTTTTTGTATTTCCATACAAATTGTGAAATTATTTGTTCTAGTTCTGTGAAAAATACCGTTGGTAGCTTGATAGGGATTGCATTGAATCTATAGATTGCTTTGGGTAGAATAGCCATTTTGACAATATTGATTCTTCCAATCCATGAACACGGTATGTTTCTCCATCTGTTTGTGTCCTCTTTGATTTCTTTCATCAGTGTTTTATAGTTTTCTATGTATAGGTCTTTTGTTTCTTTAGGTAGATATACTCCTAAGTATTTTATTCTTTTTGTTGCAATGGTGAATGGTATTGTTTCCTTAATTTCTCTTTCTGTTTTTTCATTGTTAGTGTATAGGAATGCAAGGGATTTCTGTGTGTTAATTTTATATCCTGCAACTTTACTATATTCATTGATTAGCTCTAGTAATTTTCTGGAAGAGTCTTTAGGGTTTTCTATGTAGAGGATCATGTCATCTGCAAACAGCGAGAGTTTCACTTCTTTTCCTATCTGGATTCCTTTTATGTCTTTTTCTGCTCTGATTGCTGTGGCCAAAACTTCCAACACTATGTTGAATAGTAGTGGTGAGAGTGGGCATCCTTGTCTTGTTCCTGATTTCAGAGGAAATGCTTTCAATTTTTCACCATTGAGGGTGATGCTTGCTGTGGGTTTGTCATATATAGCTTTTATTATGTTGAGGTATGTTCCTTCTATTCCTGCTTTCTGGAGAGTTTTAATCATAAATGAGTGTTGAATTTTGTCAAAGGCTTTCTCTGCATCTATTGAGATAATCATATGGTTTTTATCTTTCAATTTGTTAATGTGGTGTATTACGTTGATTGATTTGCGGATATTAAAGAATCCTTGCATTCCTGGGATAAAGCCCACTTGGTCATGGTGTATGATTTTTTTAATATGTTGTTGGATTCTGTTTGCTAGAATTTTGTTAAGGATTTTTGCATCTATGTTCATCAGTGATATTGGCCTGTAGTTTTCTTTTTTTGTGGCATCTTTGTCTGGTTTTGGAATTAGGGTGATGGTGGCCTCATAGAATGAGTTTGGAAGTTTACCTTCTTCTGCAATTTTCTGGAAGAGTTTGAGTAAGATAGGTGTTAGCTCTTCTCTAAATTTTTGGTAGAATTCAGCTGTGAAGCCATCTGGTCCTGGGCTTTTGTTTGCTGGAAGATTTCTGATTACAGTTTCGATTTCCTTGCTTGTGATGACTCTGTTAAGATCTTCTATTTCTTCCTGGTTCAGTTTTGGAAAGTTATACTTTTCTAAGAATTTGTCCATTTCATCCAAGTTGTCCATTTTATTGGCATAGAGCTGCTGGTAGTAGTCTCTTATGATCCTTTGGATTTCAGTGTTGTCTGTTGTGATCTCACCCTTTTCATTTCTTATTTTGTTAATTTGGTTCTTCTCTCTTTGTTTCTTAATGAGTCTTGCTAATGGTTTGTCAATTTTGTTTATTTTTTCAAAAAACCAGCTTTTAGCTTTGTTGATTTTTGCTATGGTCTCTTTAGTTTCTTTCGCATTTATTTCTGCCCTAATTTTTAAGATTTCTTTTCTTCTGCTAACCCTGGGGTTCTTCATTTCTTCCTTCTCTAATTGCTTTAGGTGTAGAGTTAGGTTATTTATTTGGCTTTTTTCTTGTTTCTTGATGTGTGCCTGTAAGGCTATGAACCTTCCCCTTAGCACTGCTTTTACAGTGTCCCATAGGTTTTGGGTTGTTGTGTTTTCATTTTCATTTATTTCTATACATACTTTGATTTCTTTTTTGATTTCTTCTATGATTTGTTGGTTATTCAGAAGCGTGTTATTTAGCCTCCATATGTTAGAATTTTTAACAATTTTTTTCCTGTAATTGAGATCTAATCTTACTGCACTGTGGTCAGAAAAGATGACTGGAATGATTTCAATTTTTTTGAATTTTCCAAGACCAGATTTATGGCCCAGGATGTGATCTATTCTGGAGAAGGTTCCGTGTGCACTTGAGAAAAAGGTGAAGTTGATTGTTTTGGGGTGAAATGTCCTATAGATATCAATTAGGTCTAGCTGGTCCATTGTATCATTTAAGGTTTTTGTTTCCTTGTTGATTTTCTGTTTAGTTGATCTATCCATGGTTGTGAGTGGGGTATTAAAGTCTCCCACTATTATTGTGTTACTATTAATTTCCTCTTTCATACTCGTTAGTGTTTGCCGTACATATTGCGGTGCTCCTATGTTGGGTGCATATATATTTATAATTGTTATATCTTCTTCTTGGATTGATCCTTTGATCATTATGTAGTGTCCTTCTTTGTCTCTTTTCACATCCTTTATTTGGAAGTCTATTTTATCTGATATGAGTATTGCGACTCCTGCTTTCTTTTGGTCTCCGTTTGCGTGAAATATTTTTTTCCAGCCCTTCACTTTCAGTCTGTATGTGTCCCTTGTTTTGAGGTGGGTCTCTTGTAGACAGCATATATAGGGGTCTTGTTTTTGTATCCATTCAGCCAATCTTTGTCTTTTGGTTGGGGCATTCAACCCATTTACATTTAAGGTAATTATTGATAGGTGTGGTCCCGTTGTCATTTACTTTGTTGTTTTGGGTTCACGTTTATACAACCTTTCTGCATTTCCTGTCTAGAGAAGATCCTTTAGCATTTGTTGAAGAGCTGGTTTGGTGGTGCTGAATTCTCTCAGCTTTTGCTTGTCTGTAAAGCTTTTGAATTCTCCTTCATATCTGAATGAGATCCTTGCTGGGTACAGTAATCTAGGTTGTAGGTTATTCTCTTTCATTACTTTCAGTATGTCCTGCCATTCCCTTCTGGCCTGGAGGGTTTCTATTGATAGGTCAGCTGTTATCCTTATAGGAATCCCTTTGTGTGTTATTTGTTGTTTCTCCCTTGCTGCTTTTAGTATTTGTTCTTTGTGTTTGATCTTTGTTAATTTGATTAATATGTGTCTTGGGGTGTTTCGCCTTGGGTTTATCCTGTTTGGGACTCTCTGGGTTTCTTGGACTTGGGTGGCTATTTCCTTCCCCATTTTAGGGAAGTTCTCAGCTATTATCTCCTCGAGTATTTTCTCATGGCCTTTCTTCTTGTCTTCTTCTTCTGGGACTCCTATGATTCGAATGTTGGGGCGTTTCACATTGTCCCAGAGGTCCCTGAGGTTGTCCTCATTTCTTTTGATCCTTTTTTCTTTTTTCCTCTCTGCTTCATTTATTTCCACCATTTTATCTTCTACCTCACTTATCCTATCTTCTGTCTCCGTTATTCTACTCTTGGTTCCCTCCAGAGTGTTTTTGATCTCATTCATTGCATTATTCATTTTTAATTGACTCTTTTTTATTTCTTCTAGATCTTTATTAAACATTTCTTGCATCTTTTCAATCTTTGTCTCCAGGCTATTTATCTGTACCTCCATTTTGCTTTCAAGATTTTGGATCATTTTTATTATCATTATTCTAAATTCTTTTTCAGGTAGATTCCCTATCTCCTCCTCTTTTGTTTGACTTGGTGGGCTTTTTTCATGTTCCTTTACCTGTTGGGTATTTCTCTGTCTTTTCATCTTGTTTAGATTGCTGTGTCTGGAGTGGGCTTTCTGTATTCTGCAGGTCTGTGGTTCCTTTTATTGTGGAGGTTTTACCCAGTGGGTGGGGTTAGACGATTGGCTTGTCAAGGTTTCCTGATTAGCGAAGCTTGCGTCAGTGTTCTGGTGTGCGGATCTTGATTTCTTCTCTTTGGATAGCAATGGAGTGCCCAGTAATGAGTTTTGAGATGGGTCTATGTGTTAGGTGTGACCTTGGGCTGTCTGTATGTTGACGTTCAGGGCAATGTTCCTGCGTTGCTGGAGAATTTGCGTGGTATGTCGTGCTCTAAAACTTATTGGCTCTTGGGTGTTGGTTGGTTTTGGTGCAGGTATGGAGGCTTTTGTACGGTCACTTATTACTTAAAGATCCATGTAGTCAGGAGTTTTCTGGTGTTCTCAGGTTTTGGGCTTAAGTCTCCTGCTTCTGGATTTCAGTTTTATTCTTCCTGTAGTCTCAGGACTTCTCCAACTATACAGCACTGATAATAAAACTTCTTTGTTAATGGTGGAAAGTTTCTCCCCTGTTAGGGATACCCAGAGAGGTTCACCGAGTTACATGGAGAAGAGGAGAGGGAGGAGGGAGATAGAGATGGGCAGGAGGAGAAAGAGGGGGACTCAAGAGGAGAAAGACAGATCTACGAAGTTGTCTCATCCCAGAGTGTTCTCCGTAGCCCAGACACCCACAAAGATTCACAGAATTGGATTGGGAAGAGAAGGGGAAAGGAGGAAATAGAGGTGTTCTGAGGTAGAAAACAGAGTCAAGATTGGGAGAGAATAATCAACACATTCGTGAATAAAAATGGGAGCTGAATATTGGATTCTTAAATGTTCACAATTTATATCATATACTGAAAAACAAAAATTAAAAATCTAGAGTAGAGGTTAGACTCTTAAAAATACTATATTAAAAACAAAAACCAAAACACACAAAAGAAATTTTAGAAATATATATAGTTTGGTATAAAAATAGGGCTTCTCTTCTTCTTTTTTTTTTTTTCCCTTTCTTCTGTAAGGTTATAGTGGATTGAAAATGAAAATTAAGGCGCAGTAAAAGGAGTGCTAGAGGGCTTTAAAAGAAATAAGAGAAAAAGAAAAAGAAAATAGAAGAGAAGAAGAAAAAAGAACAGAAAAAAAGAAGAAAAAGAAGAAAAAGAAAAAAAAAGAAAAAAGAAAGAGAAAAAAAATTGTTTTGCCTAATTAAAAAAAATCATAAAAATCTATGAAAGTTAAGGAGTAATGGGGGAGTAATAAGGAATTTTTAAAGGAAAATAAAAGAGAACCAAGAAAAAAGAAAAAAAAAATTTTTTTTTTTTCCTTACTTAAAAAAAAAAAAAAAAAGAAAAGAAAAGAAAAAGAAAAAATATATCTAGGAATTTCTCTGGAGCTGTTGCGGTCAGTGTGGGTTCGGCTCAGCTTCAGATAGCTCCTCGTTCCAGCTTACACTTCTCGATATCTACAGGCCCTTCCGGTGTAGTCAGTCGGTGGTTTCTTCAGGGATTTTAATCTGTTGCACCGGTCCCTTCTGAAGCGGTTCCCTTTATTTGGGTTCTGTTGCCGGTCTCTCTTCCGCGCCTAATTTCCGCCCTGACACAGGGGGCGGAGGTGGATTCTTATTCAGGTAGCTAGTTCCCTCGCGCTGCGGGGAGGGGCTGTGCGGGGAGGGGCTGTGCGGGGAGGGGCCGGCGCTCCCGGGAGGGGCTTGCGCTCTTTTCTCGGTCTGCGCTGCTCAGGCTCCAGGCTCTTCTGTCTGAAGCGCGCGCCACGCTGAGCGCGGCTCCAGCCCTCGGGCGATTCACAAAAGCACAGCACACAAAGCTGGGCCCGCGCTCAAGCCCCACGCCGCCCGAGCGGCCCAGGCAGCCAGGCGCTTGACGGGCGCTCTCTCCCCCGGTGCAGCGCGTCTTCTGCCCTGCGCGGTCCCAGTCTCAGTCCCCGCCGGCGCCAGTCGGGCGCGCGCGCCCTCAGCCCTCCGTGTCCCCAGCCCCAGTTCCCGCCCGCGCCGGTCGGGCGCCCGCGCCCTCCGTCTCGCCGCGACCCTCCCCGCGGACTTCGGTTGCCCAGAATCTCGGTCCCTTTGTTCTGCGAACGGCCGGCAGTGTGTTCGGGCCGGTTAGTTTTCTCTCTCTCTTTGCTCTCCCACAGTTCAAGCTGGCAACTCACAAAAGCTCCCTCCGATTGTCCTCAGGGCGCTCAGGCCCGGACCCTGCCCCAAGTAATGCCGCCCGCCCCTCTCCGTTCTGCCCCCACTTGCTGGTGGCGGATGCGGCGTCTGGGGTACTTTTCTGCTGGGAGTTGCTTTTAGGCTCGTAATCTGTGGGTTTTATTTATTGTATCCCTCCCAGTCAGATTCAAACTCTTGAGATTCCAACACTTCCCCCAGGCCCGCCAGTGCGAGGGTTTCCCGGTGTCTGGGAACGTCCTCTATTAAGTCCCTTCCCGGGACGGATCTCAGTCCTTAGCTCTTTTGTTTCGCTTTTTATCTTTTATATTTTGTCCTACCTCCTTTCGAAGACAATGGGCTGCTTTTCTGGGCGCCTGATGACCTCAGCTAGCGATCAGAAGTTGTTTTGTGAAGTTTGCTCTGCGTTCAGTTATTTTTTTGATGAATTTCTAGGAGAGAAAGTGGTCTCTCCGTCCTACTCCTCCGCCATCTTGGCTCCTCCTTCGGTATCTTCTTTTAATTTGCAATTCCCTAGTGACCTATAATTTTGAACATCTTTTCATATGTTAATTTCTATCTGTGTAGTGTCCATTTGTATCTTTTTCCTATTTTATAATTCTTTTAAATTGTTGAGTTTCATTGTATGTTTTAAATACAAGTCCTTATTTATTTGATACATGTTTTACAAATAATTTCTGTCACATCTTTTTATCCTCCTAACAGTATTATCATAGAGTAGATATTTTTAGTTTTTAAATGGATTGTGCTACTGATATTATATCTAAAATCATTGCCAAATGCAAGTTTGTCTAGATTTTTCTCCTATGTTATCTTCTAGAGGTTATATAGTTTTGTGTTTTACATTGATGTCTATGTTCCATTTTTAATTAGTTTTTGTAAAAGGTATAAAGTCTGTCTAGATTAAATTTTTTGAATATGAATGTCTATTTGTTTCAGAATCATTTGTTGAAAAGAGTATCCTTTCTCCACCTAATTACCTTTTCTCCTTTGCCAAAGATAATTAAACTATGTGTGTGTGGAAGCATTTTCAGGCTATTTATTCTGTTCCACTGATCTATTTATTCTTTTGCCAGTATCACACTGTCTTGATGACTAGCATTAGTCTTGATATCATTAGTCTTGATAACTATCATTAGTTTTGAAGTGGGGAGTGTTAGTCCTTCAACTTTGTTGTTCTTCAGTATTGTCTAGGTTATTCTAGAATAATAATATTCTATAATATTGTCATTTTTGCCTCTCTGTATAAACCTCAGGATTGGTTTTTCTGTATCTACGAAGTAGACTTCTAGGATTTTGATTGCAAATGCATTGAATCTATAGCTTTTTTAGGAAGAATTGTCATCTTACTAATATTATCTTTGTTGTTGTTGTTCAGTCACTCAGTTGTGTCCGACTCTTTGTGACCCCATGGACTGCAGCACGCCAGGCTTTCCTGTCCTTCACTATCTCCCTGAGTCTGCTCAAACTCATGTCTGTTGAGTTGATGATGCCATCCAACCATCTCATCCTCTGTTGCCCCCTTCTCCTACTTTCATTTTTTCCAAGCATCAGGGTATTTTCTAATGAGTTAGCTCTTCCCATCAGGTGACCAAAGTATTGGATCTTTAGTTTCAGCATTAGTCCTTCCAATGAATATTCAGGACTGATTTCCTTTAGGATGGACCAGTTGGATCTCCTTGCAGTCCAAGGGACTCTCAAGAGAGTCTTCTCCAACACCACAGTTTGAAAGCATCATTTCTTTGGTACTCAGCCTTCTTTATGGTCCAACTGACATCCATACATGACCACTGGAAAAACCTACATGGACCTTTGTGAGCAAAGTGCTGTCTCTGCTTTTTAAAAGGCTGTCTATGTTTGTCATAACTTTTTTTCCAAGAAGCAAGTGTCTTTTAATTTCATGCCTGCAGTCACAATCTGCAGTGATTTTGGAGCCCAAGAAAATAAAGTCTGTCACTGTTTCCATTGTTTCCCCATCTGTTTGCCATGAAGTGATGGGACTGGATGCCGTGATCTTCATTTTTTGAATGTTGAGTTTTTAGCCAGCTTTTTTCACTCTCCCTTTCACTTTTATCAAGAGGCTCTTCAGTTCCTCTTTGCATTCTGCCATGAGGGTGATGTCATCTGCATATCTGAGGCTATTGATATTTCTCTTGGCAGTCTTGATTCCAGATTGTGCTTCATCCAGCCTGGCATTTCACACGATGTCCTCTGCATATAAGTTAAATAAGCGGGGTGACAATATACAGACTTGAAGTACTCCTTTCCCAATTTTGAGCTAGTCTGTTCTTCCATGTCTGGTTCTTTGGCTTCTTGACCTGCTTACAGATTTCTCAGGAGGCAGGTAAGGTGGTCTGGTATTCCCATACCTTTAAAAATTTCCCACAGTTTATGGTGATCCATGCAGTATTACCTTGGGATATTTCTCCATTTATTTATATCAACTTTAATTTCTTTAATCAGAATTTTGTAGTTTTCCTTATGTAAATCTTGTATATATTTGTTAGAGTTATACCTAAGTATTTCATATTTTTGAATACTAATGGAAATAGCATTGTATCTTTGATTTCTAATTCCAATAATTCATTCCTTGTATATAGTTAAGCAAGTGACTTTTTATATAAATTTTGTATCTTGTAGCCTTGCTATTAGTTGATTCTTTGAGATATTCTACATAGACAAGTATATTATTTTCCAGAAAAGGGAATGTTGCTTCTTATTTTTCAATCAATATTCCTTTACTTGGTTGTCTTTTTACAATACAATATTGATTAAGGATGGTAAGCAGAAACATCCATCTCTTGTTCCTGATTATATGAAAAAAGCATATAGTTTCTCACAATGTTAAGATTTAGGGGGGTTTTGTAGATGTTTATCAAGTTCAGAAGTTTCCTTTTTATTCCTAGTCTGCTGTGAGTTTTATCATCTCTGGGCTTCCCTGGTGGCTCAGATGGTAAAGAATCTGCCTGCAGTGGAGGAGTTCCAGATTTGATTCCTGGGTCAGGAAGATCCCCTGAAGTAAAGGAATGGGTACCCACTCCAGTGTTTTTGCCTAGAGAATTCAATAGACAGAGGCGCCTGGCAGGCTTATAGTCCATGGGGTTGCCAAGAGTCTGACATGACTGAACGACTAACACTTTTTCACTTTTTATCATGAATAGTCTAGATTTTGGTAATTGCTTTTTCCGCATCTGTTAATGTGGTCTTATGATTTTTCTTCTGATCAGATCTTCTTATAAACATGTTAAAAATGGACATCCTTGCAATCACACTAGTGGTATTTACCAGACAGAATCTTTACCCTTGAAATGCTTTTATAGCAGTATGAACCTGATCTGTCAACAAGACTAGTAATTATAAATAAGTCTAAAATTTATTGATTTATTAAGGCAAAGCTCTCTTGAAAATGTCACTTAATCTGTGTAATTAGAAAATATAAAATGGAACTCCTTAATGACTGAATTGCTTCCTTCTGTATAAGTATTATTTGTTGTGTATGCATCATTTAGAAACCCACATGTTTGTCTGGGCGAGGACCCATCGTGTGACAGGGAAGATGGACTGACATATATATGCTGATGATCAGGCTGTTTGATGTACCTCAAGTCACACATTTCTTTTCCTCTGACCCAGGAGAGGTCAGTATCATGCAGTATCATGAAATAGTAACCAGCTAACTAATTGACTTGTGAGTAAAATGAAATCCCAGTCCATTGCACTTCTACTGCCTATGGTTGACTGGAGCTACTTAGTAGCTGCCACTTAAAAAAATCATCTTCTCTCCAGTTTTCATAGTCCCCACCACTGTGGCTCACTTTCAGTTGCCTCTTTTTATAATTAAGTTTTAATTTTCTTTTTATAAAATTAATAGACATTGTAGACTAGTGATTTGTTCTGAGGACTCAAACTATGATTCCTGTATTCAATTTTAAATTTCCCCACATAAACCTGTATGTCTGTAGCCAAGCTATTTAAGGTTTCTGTTCTTCGGTTTCCCCATGTGATAATAATGGTGGAGAAAATAGTAATGCTTCTTTACGTTAGTTGTGAAGATTCACTGACTTAGTTACTAACTAAATTCTGCTAATTTAGTTCACCAGGTTAATATGCTTAAGTACTTAGAATTGTACTGGCCAGCTGGTAAATGTTAGTTGTTATTAATACAAACTTATTAAAAATGAGAAAGAAAGGGAGGATATTTAGTTCAAAATTTGAGAATAAGATATTATTTGTGGAATTTTTCTGTGTGTTTATTCAAAGTGTATTTGTATTGGAGAATCAATTCCAGGTAGTTATTGCAAGCTGGAAACATAAGATTAGATGGTCATCCTTGTAACAATAATTTTTGTAATTATTTCAGGTTTATGGAAGTTTGCATTAGAAATTTAAATTTGGGCAGAAACTTAGAGTATCAGAAAGTTAGATATGATCTCAAAAAGGATAGCTTTCACAGTTCAAAGAGTACCTACAAATATTATCAGAACATCCATTAATAGTTAAATGATAAGGGGAATAGTAGCAATGCTCCATTCATTCACTTCAGATTTGAAAAACAGAAAAGCTAAATATGATTTTATGTTTCTTCATGAATAAAAGGTTCTCAAGATACTTTCCATCTGTCAGTTTATGATGATGATAGAGGTAGATTAATCATTCATTTTTTGAGGCTCTAATATTGACAATCTTGGCCACATTTTTTTGTAAAATGACATTTTTTTTGAGGTTAGAGCTCTTTTGGATGTCCAGTAGAGAGCTTACTATGACCTATATAACTTGTGAAATGTGATAAAATAAACTTTCTGCATTTAACCAATAGGAAAAGATAGGGATAACTAATAGAAAGGAGTCCATAAGGCAGACATTTGTCTGCTTTATAATGTTAGGAATTTAACCCTGAACATTTTCTGTAATATAGAATAAACAAGTGCTTTATAATTAGTGGTTATTTAGAAAAATACCATTTAACTCATATGATTCTTAATTCCATCATTGCTAAATTCTAATGAGAATGTTAATGCCATCAGTACAGACTGGTACCAAATCGGGAAAGGAGTACATCAAGGCTGTATATTGTCACCATGCTTATTTAACTTATATGCAGAGTGCATCATGAGAAATGCTGGACTGGATGAAGCACAAGCTGGAATCAAGATTTCCGGGAGAAATATCAATAACCTCAGATATGTAGATGACATCACCCTTATGGCAGAAAGCAAAGAAGAACTAAAGAGCCTCTTGATGAAAGTGAAAGAGGAGAGTGAAAAAGCTGGCTTAAAGCTCAACATTCAGAAAACTAAGATCATGACATTTGGTCCCATCACTTCATAGCAAAGAGATGGGGAAACAGTGGAAACAGTGATAGACTTTGTTGTTTTGGGCTCCAAAATCACTACAGATGGTGACTGCAGCCATGAAATTAAAAGATACTTGCTCCTTGGAAGAAAAGTTATGACCAACCTAGACAGCATATTAAAAAGCAGAGACATTACTTTGCCAAAAAAGGTCCATATAGTCAAGGCTGTGGTTTTTCCAGTAGTCTTGTATGGATTTGAGAGTTGGACTATAAACAAAGCTGAGCACCGAAGAATTGATGCTTTTGAACTGTGGTGTTGGAGAAAACTCTTGAGAGAGTCCCTTAGACAGCAATGAGATCCAACCAGTCCATCCTAAAGGAAATCAGTCTTGAATATTCATTGGAAGGACTGATGCTAAAGCTCAAAGTCCAGTACTTTGGCTACCTGGTGCAAAGAACTGACGTATGTGAAAAGAGCCTGATGCTGGAAAGATTGAGGGTGGGAGGAGAAGGGGACGACGACAGAGGATGATGAGATGGTTAGATGGCATCACCGATTCAATGCACATGAGTTTGAGTAAACTCTGGGAGTTGGTATTGGACAGGAAGGCCTGGTGTGCTGCAGTCCATGGGGTCACAAAGAATTGGACACGACTGAGCAACTGAACTGAACAACCAGACCTGTCTACAAATGCTAACTTGGTAATGGTGCTACAGATTACTAGGTGATTCTATTGTTATATCGCAAAAAAATTAAACAAGGTTTTAAACAGAGCAAATGCATTAAACAATGTTAGAGTAACTCTATCACAGAAGTGTCTTTTAAATCTCGTATAAGCCAGTTTCAACACCTATGTTAATTTTTTTTTTTTTTTTAGTGGAGATGAATACTAGTAAAGATCTGGCTTCTGATTTTACTTTTTTAAGTTAGGCCTTTTGTAAATTGCTGAATTGCTTGCATAGTTAGTTCCAACTCTGTAGAAACTGAGTTAAAAGATGGGTGCTATCAAATTCCATAAAAATAGTGACTTTCAAAATTAAATCCTAAACTTAGAATGTTGGTTTATGAACATATTGAGAACCTAGTGACGTTAGTCACACTTAAAATTAAAGAAAACAAAATTTACTGTATTCTGGACACCTAAAATTGTTATAAAATCAAGCTTCATTGATCCCTACCATAGCATCTAATTTCTCCCATAAATGTTGTTTTTTGCACTGGCTAGAGCATGTCCTGAAATATTCTAATAAGTTTCCTTCCCTCATTTCTGTATAGAACATGAAATGAGCCTATTCATATCAGAGGTCAGAACCCCTGCTCAATTAAACATTCTCCACTTTATCTAAAACTTATATTTTCTAGTTAAGAATAGTTGTTATCTTAGACCTTTTCACTTCAGTTTCACTTCCACTGGCACTAATAGGTTTCTCTTTGGGTCTGTATTTGTTCAGAAAGTACAGTTATAATAGTTACTGTGTTACTGCATGTGAGAGACAAATAGAAAATAACCAGTTTTAATTGAAATGCAGATGCCAACATCCTAACAGTGGGTAATACTGTATATGCTTGAGGAAAAATCACAAATTATAGATTTTTTAAAAATTCTCAAAGTAATTGAAGCTTTTTGTGATAAATTCATTAAAACCAAATCCCTATATAGTTGTGGTTACAGTTATTATCTATATATTAGCCAAGTGAAGATTGTCTTGGAGGTTGGGAAAGCATAAGGGAGAAATGTTGTTGTTGTTTTGTTGTTATTAAGGGCCTTAAAAGCAAGAAATTTTATGCATGTAATCTGCTTTTGTTTAGTTACCTAGTTGTGTACAACTCTTCCGTGACCCCATGGACTGTAGCCCACCTCACTTCTCTCTGTTCATGAAATTTCCCAACCGAGAACACTGGAGTTGGTTGCCATTTCCTTCCCCAGGGGAGTCTTCCAGACCAAGGGACTGAACCCACGTCTACTGCTTGGCAGGTGGACACTGAGCCACCTGGGGAGCCTGTGTAATCTATTAGTAAGTACTTAATTTTGAATTCTATTTTATTTGCGTATAAATTATTTCAAAATGTTTGTGTGTTAACTTTATTCCTCTTAAGTGGATCTTTCTTTACTTTCTTTACTATATGCTAGCAGAGAAATTGTTGCTGAAAACTCTGTCCCTGTCCGTGATGCTGAGTGAGAATGAGGAGGCCAAATATTTGAAAATAAAGGAAAGACAATTTTATTGATTTGCCAGCAGATGAGAATGGTAGTAGACAAACACCTTAAGAATTATTGTCCTGCCTTCTAAGAGAAAGCAGGTATATTTAAAGAAAAGTTTTGGGGGATTTACATGACCATTGCCACATATAGTTTTGTTGAGATTGGTTATTTCATGATATTATCTCTGTCTGTTTTGGTCCTCTGGTTGTTTAAGACCTCTGGTTCCAGTCAACATATTCCATTTTTGATAATCCTGGTTAGCTGACTTCATGGCCTTGAGTTTCTATGGTTAGGAGGAACAAACAGAAACAGTGAGAATGCTTGCCCAGGTTAATCAGTGACAAAGAATGTACAGTAACAAAGAATTTAAGTTGTAATCCACAGCAATGGACAGAGAAGATGGAAAACCAAAATCATTCATCTAACTGTGTTAGTTTTGGGGTCCTATTGCATAATCGTTAATTTAGTGTACTGTTATTAATTAGCTCTTATGGTGATTCATTGCAAATATGATTTCATAGTGGTTTCAAGTAGGAAACTGAAAAAAAAAAATAACTCTAAGTTCAGTTCAGTCACTCAGTTGTGTCTGACTTTTTGTGACCCCATGGACTGCAGAACGCCAGGCCTCCCTGTCCATCACCAACTCCCAGAGTTTACTCAAACTCATGTCCATTAAGTTGGTGATGCCATCGTACCATCTCGTCATCTGTCATCCCCTTCTCCCCCTGCCTTCACTCTTTCCCAGGATCAGGGTCTTTTCCACTGAGTCCATTCTTAGTATCAGGTGGCCAAAGTACTGGACTTTCAGCTTCAGCATCAGACCTTCCAATGAATATTCAGGACTGATTTCCTTTAGGATGAACTGGTTGGATCTCCTTGCTGTCCAAGGGACTCTCTCAAGAGTCTTCTGCAATACCACAGTTCAAAAGCATTAATTCTTTGGCACTCAACTTTTCTTTTAGCCCAGCTCTCACGTCCATACATGACTGCTGGAAAAGCCATAGCTTTGACTAGATGAACCTTTGTTTGTTATGTCTTTGCTTTTTATTATGCTGTCTAGGTTGGTCATAACTTTTCTCACAAGCAGTAAGCATCTTTTAATTTCATGGCTGCAGTCACCATCTGCAGTGATTTTCAAGCCCCCAAAAATAAAGTCAGCCACTGTTTCCCCATCTATTTGCCATGAAGTGATGGGAATGGATTCCATAATCTTAGTTTTCTGAATGTTGAGTTTTAAGCCAACTTTTTCACTCTCCTCTTTCACTTTCATCAATAGGCTCTTTAGTTCTTCTTCACTTCCTGCCATAAGGGTGGTGTCATCTGCATATCTGAGATTATTGATATTTCTCCTGGCAATGTTGATTCCAGCTTGTGCTTCTTCCAGCCCAGCGTTTCTCATGATGTACTCTGCATATAAGTTAAATAAGCAGGGTGACAATATACAGCCTTGACTTACTCTTTTTCCTATTTGGAACCAGTGTGTTGTTCCATGTCCAGTTTTGACTCTTGCTTTCTGACCTGCATGCAGATCTCTCAAAAAGCAGGTCAGATGGTTTGGTATTCCCATCTCTTTCAGAATTTTCCACAGTTTATTGTGATCCACACAGTCACAGGCTTTGGCATTGTCAATAAAGCAGAAATAGATTTTTTTTTCCTGAATTTTCTTGCTTTTTCGATGATTCAGCAGATGTTGGCAATTTGATCTCTGGTTCCTCTGCCTTTTAAAAAACCAGCTTGAACAGCTGGAAGTTCATGGTTCACGTATTGTTAAAGTCCAGCTTGGAGAATTTTGAGCATTACTTTGCTAGCATCTGAGATGAGTACAATTGTGTGGTAGTTTGAACCTACATTTCATGGAAAATAGATGGGGAAACAGTGGACACAGTGATTGACTTTATTTTTCTGGGCTCCAAAATCACTGCAGATGGTGCTTGCAGCCATGAAATTTAAATACACTTGCTACTGAACTGAACTTGAGCATTCTTTGGCATTGCTTTCTTTGGGATTGAAATGAAAACTGGCCTTTTCTAGTCCTGTGGCCACTGCTGAGTTTTCTGAATTTGCTGACATAGTGAGCACAGCACTTTCACAGCATCATCTTTCAGGATTTGAAAGAGCTCAACTGGAATTCCATCACCTCCGCTAGCTTTGTTCATAGTGATGCTTCCTAAGGCTCACTTGTCTTCACATTCCAGGATATCTGCCTCTAGGTGAGTGATTACACCAACATGATTATCTGGGTCCTGAAGATCTTTTTTGTACAGTTCTTCTGTGTATTTTTGCCACCTTTTCTTAATATCTTCTGTTTCTGTTAGTTCCATACCATTTCTGTCTTCTATTGTGCCCATCATTGCATGAAATGTTCTGTTGGTATCTCTAATTTTCTTGAAGTGATCTCTAGTCTTTCCCATTCTATTGTTTTCCTCTATTTCTTTGCACTAATCGCTGAGGAAGGCTTTCTTACCTCTCCTTGGTATTCTTTGGAACTCTGCATTCAAATGGGAATATCTTTCCTTTTCTCCTTTGGTTTTTGCTTTTCTTCTTTTCTCAGCTATTTGTAAGGTCTCCTCAGACAGCCATTTTGCTTTTTTGCATTTCTTTTTCTTGGGATGATCTCGATCTCTTTCTGCTGTACAATATCACCAACCTCCATCCATAGTTCTTCACTATGCACTCTATCTATCAGATCTAATCCCTTGAATCTTTTTCTCACTTCCACTGTATAATTGTAAGGGATTTGATTTAGGTCATACCTGAATGGTCTAGTGGTTTTCCCTACTTTCTTCAATTTAAATCTGAATTTGACAATAAGGAGTTCATGATCTGAGCCACAGTCAGCTCCCAGTCTTGTTTTTGGTGACTGAAAAGAGCTTCTCCATCTTTGGCTGCAAAGAATATAATCAGTCAGATTTCAGTGTTGACCATCTGGTGATGTTCATGTGTAGAGTCTTTTCTTGTATGTAAATTATGTGCTAGATATGTCTGATTAAAGTGATTTTGGGGTATTTTTGAGATATATTCTTCATATAATATCTAGAATTTCCACTTACTATTTTTTTCTCACTAATGGTGATTAGTATCATTTTTCTGGATACTTTAAGATATGTTTATTTACAGTTTTAGTGAGAACTAAAACAACTTCCTGGCCTTAGAAATGCCTATTGGTAAAGAACCTGCCTGAAGTGCAGGAGACATAAGCCACGCGGGTTAGATCCTGGGTCGGGAAGATCCCCCGGAGGAGAGTCGGGCAGCCCACTCCAGTATTCTTGCTTGGCAAATTGCATGGGCAGAGGAGCCTGGCGGGCTACAGTCCACAGGGTGGCAAAGAGTCGGACAAGACTGAGGCGTCCTAGGGAACACATTCTCAGCTGCATGTGGAAGAAAACTCAAAACGGCTGTAGTAATTTCTTCCTCTCTCATGTAAAAGAGACAGGCAGTTTAGGGCTCTTACACAGGGTCCACAAAGTCACCCAGTACCTGGGCTTCAGCCAGCTAATCATTTAGCAGTCCTGGCCATGTGGTCTTTACCTTTCTGGTTCCAGAGGCCTGTCAGACATCACATCTTGTTCCATGTACCAGAGGGTGAGGGGAAGCATATCCCCTCTTCTCCTGAAGGAAATATCCCCCAAATTTGCTACAAAAATTTACTGTTGTAATTGGATAATAATTTTCTTTACTAAGCCAGCGCTTTAGATACATGGCTACATTCAACTATAAGGGGGCCAGCTAAAAATTAGGATATTAAAACCAATTAGCAGTCTCTGCCACCCTATCTTTTGAAGAATACAGGTATGTCTCAGAGTGTTTAAAAAAATGCTGTTAAATCTGGCTTTGTAAACTATAGAAGATTGGTCAGGCTATTACAATTTAGTCATCCTTATTTTTTCATGATTAAATTGTTATGATAGCTATGATTGGTTCTGCATCATCTGCTAAGAAAATGGCAGCATTATTAAAACAACAGTGACTGCTGTGTCATACTACTCAACTTTTCAACACATCAAACCATTTTAGAGTTCCTTTTAAGCATTTTTACTGGGTCGGTAACAATATTCAGTTGCAAAGAGCCTGTTATGGTTTATGAACTATAGTACCGAAATATCCATTAAGACTATTGCTTTAGGACAATATCCATATTGAGTAAAATGCTTCAGTAATTGACTTTCAAGAAAAAAAATTGTACCTCATACTTTTAATTTTGGAAAAAAGTGGAAAACTACCAATCTAAATTTATTAAAGATAGAAATAAAAATAGCTCTCTAATTCAGAAAGTTGCTCGTATGAGTAATTCTCTTTATTCAGAGTAGCACTGCCTCTTCTTGTCTTCTGATGAAATTGCTCAGATGTTAGACAAAAAATCATCGAAAAATTTTAAAATGCGCGTTTTTTTCTGTTCTGGTTATAAGGGAAACAAGTCATTTGCTTGACAATTTAAGAATATTATATAGCAGCACAGCTAATGATTTAAGTTTGATTAATTTAGCAAGACATAGCATTTTAGAATTTGTGGAAACCTTTGAGAATACATCCTCCAAATGCCATCATTTTATGTTGAGGCACCATAATCTGGAAAGTTTAAGTGACTTTGCAAGGTCATATTATTGAGTTAGTAGCAATGCTGAAATCAGGACTAAGGTTTTACTGCCTTTTAATCTAATGCACTCTGTCTCCCGTTCCCTCCCTCCTTCCCCTCTCCTTTCCCTTCCATCCTTCTTCCCTCCCTCCTCTGCTCCTATATTACATTAGCATTAAAATATTTGTGTATCAAACCAGGTTCATATGTGAAAAGTATGTCAGGTCATAGTGGCTAGTTAGTGGCAGTACTGAGAGTGAGCCTAAAGACTTCTTTGCTCTAATCTAAATGCACTCTGTTTCCAACAAGTATATAATCATCACTATTATATCAAGAATTTTGTTTTATGTAACATTTGAATTTCAGGATTTCGGTTAAAATTATTAGAAATATAAATGTTTCAAATGTGAGAATGAATAAACACCTGCTTTGGTTAATCTCTTTTAATGCTAACAATAGCCATACAGTGCCTCACTGTTTAAAGCAGACTGTGTTAAAAGGAATTGACCATCTGAAGCTAGGGCAACTTGAAAGTTCACTCATTCTATAACTCTCGGTATGTTTAAAGGTTTGGTTGCAGAGTATTCAGTACCATTCCTTCCATTGTGCTATTCTGAGTGTGAAAATCTGAGTCTAGGGTCCAGAAAATTCTATGTGAAATGAGCATACCCAAGTAAAATGTGATTATTGCTTTAGCAGTTTGAGCTATTTTGAGCAATTTGCAGCTATATTATATCAGCTTCCCAAAATAACCAGCTGGAGTCTTACTTTCCTATGTTCTGAGTTTTATGAATTACACTTTAAATTTTCAATATCCTTACAATAATATATTTCCTAAATTTCTGCTTCTGCCCCTTCTCTTCCTCCTCCTCCTTTTTTTATTATCATCAGATCTTAAAAAAATTTTTGAACCTTTGTTACATGAATCACCTGTTGCTATCTACAACTGGAGATACGACAAAGTAAGGCACTTTTGCCCTCAAAGAACTTCCAGTCTGATTAGATGAACAGAACCTATCCTAGCAGAGACTAGTTACCATCTCACAAGTGGTATGAATGATAAGCATTAGAGAAGATCAGAGAAGGGAGAGATCAGCAGTGAGTGGCTAAGTCCATTGATAGAAACTTCAGAGAGAAATATCCTTTATGCAGTAGACTTGAAGGATTTAATCAGAGTATATTATAATATGCATAAATTGTGCTAAACCCTTTAGGTCATTGTTAGATATCCTGATAGATATTTTGAGTACATTTATGATAAACTCCTTGACATGGGTAATTTATGATGAACTAAATCATCCTTTCAAGCAGATTTAAATTTAAAACACAAAATGAGAAATTTCACTTAGATGATATAAACTGATTACAAAAGTATATACTTAAAATATGTGTGTATATATATTAAAAAATGTCACATGTGTTCTACACTGTAATAAAAGAGATAGGATATGATAGAAAAATCATGTATGTTTCTGCACTTTAATTCTTTTCATAGTTAGTTATAGGAACCTGCCAAAGTGAAAAGAAAAACAGTATAAAGCTTCATATTCTTAATTTAATCCTGGTAGAAAATATAACTGAAGCCAGAGGGTACAAGCCTAGTTGACAGTTTAATGAAGACTTTTGGAAGAATGCGAGACCCTTGGTGCTTTAAGACAAGCCCTGAGCAAATCATTACATCTGTTTAGATGAAAAAGGGGTTAATGACTATTTGTATAACAGTTACCAAAATATTTAAGTTAAATATATGTTTATTTTTAGCTGGTTTTCATAAATTTGAATTTTTCTTTAAATCTATCAGCTACGAAAGGCAAAGTAATATTGAATCATTTATTTTGAAAGTCCCAAGGGCTGTTTACTTGTGACAGTGAAATTATTAAATATTTATTATAGAGGACTACATGTTAAAAAGTCTGTGAAATATTTGCCTTTTCATTTAACATTGTAAATTCAGTTGTTCATTGGAAGCTGATCTTGCCTACTATATTTGTAGTATCAACTATAAATGCACTGATATCTTTTCCTGTAACTTCCCTATGTAAGCAGCTTCTGTTTGTTTCTTAGATGGAATGCATCAAGGATTTTTGCCCTACAGGCTTATATACAGTAGACCTAGTGATTCTAATTCACTTATTTCTGAAAAATATCATATGTACTAGTTTTTTTTTTTCAAACATTAAGTTGTATTATACACAGTACCTATTTTGCTCAGGCTTAGAAACTGCTGCAAATATAGAGATAACTGGGAAAATTAAAAAAGGCATTGATTTCCTGTATTTAAACATAACATAGAACCCAGTAACTGGATGCCTCCCCTATGCCACTAATGGACTTTTAACATGAATTTTACAGTCTTTTGGTTTCTTACACACACCATTATCAGATACCTTCCTATGACTAGAAAAGATGACTGTAGCCTGCCAGGCTCCTCTGTCCATGGAATTCTCCAGGCTAGAATACTGGAGTGGGTAACCATTTCCTTCTGCAGGGGATATTCCAAACCCAAGGATCAAACCCAGGTCTCCAGCATTGCAGGCAGATTCTTTACTACCTGAGCCACCAGGCAGCCTGTCTTCTTGCTCCAGGCAGTTCAAATTCATACTGACCTCCTTAGGATAAACTCAGCTATGTTGTCTTGAGATCCACCCCTAAAATTCCTTTCCTTTAACTCTGTATATTTTGGAAGTACCTTACAGTGCCTGACATGCAGCTATCACAGCAGCAACAACAGAAGTAGTAAAAATGATAATAGTAGTGGTAGTGGTATTACTACACTCAGGCCCAGGTGCTGCTCAGAAATCAGTCCTTGAGAGGCAAGTGCCAGGAGGAATGGAAAAATTGCTTTAATCTGAAGGCCAGGCATTTGGGGAGAAGGCAGATTCTTGTCCCAGACCAACTCTGAAGATTTTGCTCGGCCATAAAAGTTTTAAAGGGAAAAAGGAGAAACAATCTCAATCACTGAGGTAGGGAATCAGCCTGGTCCTTTTTTCCCACTGTGTCCAGATGTGTTGACTCCTTGTGATCTTTATTTAAATGCTATCTTGTTCACACAGTCTGTTCACAAGTTTACTGAAAGGGAAGCTGGGGAAAAGATGTTTGCTATTTAGTTGCTAAGTTGTATCCATCTCTTTGCTACATCATAGGCTGTAGCCCACCAGCCTCCTCTGTCCATGGGATTTCCCAGGCAAGAATATTGGATTGGGTTACCATTTCCTTCTTCAGGGGAAAAGATCTAGTCATCTGTTAATTACTTATTATTCATTTCTACTTTTATTTTTTAATCTTCAGAGAGAGTCAACAGGTTAGGCAAGACATTTTGTAATCAAAAGATTTGAAAGTTGTGCTTAGATCAGAGGTGAGTAGAGCATGGAGGTGGCTGGTTTAAAAGTTAGTTGTAATATATAGCTGTATTACAATATATAGCTGAAGCTTCAATTCTTTGGACACCTGATGCAAAGAGCCAAGTCACTGGAAAAGACCTTGATGCTGGCAAAGATTGAAGGCAGGAGGAGAAGGTGGCAGCAGAGGATGAGTTGGTTAAATAGCATCACCGACTCAATGCACATGAACTTGAGCCAACTCGGGAAGATAGTGGAAGACAGAGAAGCCTGATGTGCTACAGCCCAAGGGGTCACAAGGAGTCAGACATGACTTAGCGACTGAAGTACAACAACAAAGCTTTATTAAAGGCTTCCCTGGTGGCTGAGAGGTAAAGAACCCACCTGCCAATGCAGGAGACGTGGGTTCGATCCCTGGGTCGTGAAGATCCCCTGGAGAAGGAAGTAGCAACCCACTCCAGGACTCTTGCCTGGGAAATCCCATGGACAGAGGAGCCTAGAGGGCTACAGTCCATAGGGTCGCAAAAGATTTGGACAGGATTTAGCAACTCAACAATAATAGCTTTATTAAAGTGACAGGACAAAAGGGGTGGATCTGCTGAGGGTGTTTTTTTTGCAAAGAACTGCTTAAGGAAGTAGTACCAGTAGCAGTAATAGCTGCTGGATAGGTTTTTTTTTTTTTTTTAATATTATAAAAATATCTCTCACTTTTTTTTTTTTCTAAAAACATTCTGTAATGTGTGTGCTGGTAATATGGGGTTCACAATAAATGTACAAGGCTTGGGTATCTACGTTTATACGTGTGTAGAATGTTTACTTATCATACATTGCTGTTGTTTTTATGATCCACACAAGAAATTCAGTCCCATCACTTTTCAGTTACATTTCCTCTCTGCATATGATGTGAACTAGAGGAACAAATTAAATGAGATGTTATAAAATACTTGCCTTTCTAGTGCAGTCCTTCGGTCCTTTTATTGTCTCAATGGAGCCCCTTTTCGGAGACGCTGAATAGAAGAGCTTGGGGTTTGGTATGTATTGTTTGGTCTTATTACAGTCATTAACCATAGTCAAGGTGCCTTTCAGGAAGGAAAGGATGATAGATAGGTCGCATTCTCAGGATCACATTCACTGTCAGGGGGAACAAAAGTCAGGGAGGCGGGAGGCAGCAGAAGACAGAGTGCGGGGGATACAGGTGCGCCTTTTCCAGAGGAGGACAAGATGAATGTCCTCATTGTCCCCGCGCCCTGCCTTTCCTTAGTCGTTAGTGTGACAGGCTGTAATTGATGACATGACAGGAGACCTGTTGTGAGGCTTCTCTCTGCTCCTTTGAAACTACTACTGTGTCCTTTAAATAGTATATGGTTATCCAGTGTGTCAGTGCGTCTGCCTTCATATCTCAATCTAAGCCATACTGGTAATGACAGAAAATCACACCACTTGTAACAGGGAAGATGATATTAAAGTTTCATTGCTGTGTTAACTGCAATTCTCAGCAGTGGTTTCTTATATAATAATAGGCAAGGTCAAGAATAAATTTATCAGAATAAGAGAAAAGAGCATTAGGTGAGCTCTCATTCCTACTCAGAGGAATGCCCTGTGGTCCACAGCTCGTGGTTTTACTTACATGCTTTCTCTAGTTGCACTATTTAGATGAAAAAAGAGTTTCAGAGTTCTCTTTTAAGAAATGCTACATTGCATATACTATCTGAATAATTATTTCAATACTTGAGCAAAATAACTGAATGAGCAAATCATGACTAAACACTGATTCCTCTTTAATAATTGTTTGAAAACTATTGAATCTTTCAGGAACTGCTGGAAAATTATATTTTATTTAATTCTATATTTAGGCTTATTTTATTACTATTTATTAATTTTGTCCATGTGGGAGTTTCCTGAGAAAACCACTGTAACCACAGGGATGAAGTATATCCAGTATAATGAAAACATGTTAAATATTTAAAAAATGAATTCTTAAGATTAGGACTGTAATTATGCATTGAAAATGTTATCAACAATTTAATGTAGTTTGTTTTTTGGTTGATCAGGTTTGTTTTTTAATATTATAGAGGATATCTTTTTCTCTTTAAGTTTTTAGTAATATAGTGATTATAAAAATGTGCTTTTCATAGCAGTTATCTGTAATGAGAAGCTTTCCACACATAGAGAATAAATTTAATTGCTTATATTAAATTTGGCTACTGCACATGTAGAGTTGCTTTACTATAACTATTTTAACATGGATAACCTTATTGGAATTATAATGACTTAAGCATCCAAAAGAAAACTTACAGTGAAAATTAAATAGAACATTAGTGTTGATCAAGTCAAAACTCATTCTATCAGTGTGTTTCTGACTTCTTTACTATACTTCAGACTATACTCCCATATCTGATTCTATAAGGATACATCTTTCATTGAAGCATTATTAGTCACCTCCTTCAGACCTATATCTAGTTTTAAATACATAGATATTTAAAATACATAGATGTATTTAAATACATAAATACATAGACTGTAACCTTGGTGACCTTTAAGAATTCATGAACCAAGACACAAGAGAATATATATTTTTTGTTGACTAGCTAGGTCAGATTTTGTGAAGTAAATTTCTTAGCTAAACGTCTATTAGGTAAGCACCAAAATGCCTGGAAAGATCTTTAAAATACATTTATCTAGTCTCTTCTTTATTTGCTAAATAATGCATTTTCTTCCCTTTTGCTTCTGAAGCAATACTTCCTCCTTTTTCTTTCACTTCTTTGATGGTGCTGTTTTCCATGATGTTTGCTTCTTTGCCTGCTGCTTTATTGTCAGTCTACAGATGGTTGCCCAAGTTCTGTCTTACCCTGTTTTCTTCTCAGGTATGATAACTTTATTCTCATTTTATACCACTTAATCTAACTTTTTATAATTCCGTTTTTTCTTGTGAAGACTGTGTATGCATTTCTAGTCTTCTACTGAGATCTGCTCCTGAAATAACGCTGATAAAACAAACACGGTTCTCAGAGAGAGTCACTTACTGTTCTTTACCTGGATTATTTTAATGGACTCCAAATTCTGTTACCAGCCTCTGTATGTGATAGTCACAGTCATCTTTCTAAGGTATGGATCCGCTCATTTCACCCTCATATTGAATCACTTTTCTGGCTCTCCATTTCCAACATAGTGAAGTCTGAATTCTTCAGCACAGCCATCAGAACATTGCAGTCTGGACACTGTCTATCTTTTTAGTTTCTTCTCCTGACGGTTTCTTATGGGGGACTGCTGCCTATTCTAAGAATATGGCCTATCTCTGGGTCTTTCTTCCTTTGCTTTGGTTTTAACTGCTGCCTTGAATACCTTACTCACTTTTTTCCTCCTGATACCCTTTTCCTTATTTTTAATTTTTTTTTACATAAATTGACACATACTACATATAAACTTTTGCAGCTGGTTCTTTTGACTTTTTTTTTTGCAATATATCCATGTCAAAATATGTAGATTTTGTTTATTACTTTTAGTTATTGATAGCAGTCTGTTATATGAGTAATTTATGGCTTTTCATTCTTCTAGTGAGGAACAAATAGGTTGTGTTCACTTTTTTCCCTTTGCATAAAATTGCCACAGAGAATAATCTTATTATGGTATCTTTGAGCATATGTGCACAATTCATTAAGTCATTAATGAATTAGTTTCAAATGGCTAATCTGGGGACCTGTGAAGAGTAATGAGAGGATGGTGCAATGCAGACACCTGTCATCATTTTCCAAATTTTATTTATTTGAAATGTCCTTGTATGAAGTATGATAGTGTCAAAATCCCCATGTTATGCTTGGTTTGGTATGTAGTTATATGATGCAAGTAAATGTAAGGAATGGAATTTTTGGAAAAAAAAAAAACCTATTAGTTGATGTTTTTTCTGTGTCATGTCAAAGTGTGACACCATTTTACCTAATAAGGCTCTCTCATTAACAGGCTTTAACTGCAAGTGAAATGTATTTTGAAAGTTAACCTGTGTTGCATTGCCTTCTTTGTCCTAAAATGTGGAAATAGATTAGAGCTTTGGGAATCATTTATTCCTAATAAACCTAATTATTTTTCACACCGAATTCTTACTGTATACTTGCTTGCTAATTGCATTAGGTCATACATTTTCAAATGCCACAAGATACAAAAGAGTAAGTGACTATACTTAAAATATTATCTGATTTACCCTTCTATTTATATTTTCATAGTCTCAAAAATGCTTCTTGAAGTATTTTAACAGTTGAAATATTTCCATATAAATTGAGGCACTATTACATATTACAGTGGTCCTTTCATTTTACTTTGGGTAATAATTTCCTGGGTAGTGTTGTAAAATATATATTTTTAGTTTCTACTGTTGAAAATTCTTTTTTGAGTGTATATTTTGAATATTAACTTTATGTCCTTACAACTAATACTACTCTAATTGTGCTCTGGAAACTATTTCTTCAGAAACACAAGTTGAGGCGAAAAATTGGGAGCTTGTGATGGTGATGATAGCTGTAGTGATGGTGGTAATGCTGGAGGTGGTGGTTGGGGGGGGGGGTATGGAATGGAGCTGGCACAGTTCAGGCGTTTGGAATCGAATTGCCTTGAATCTGAATCCCAGCTTTTAAGACTGTATTTAAAATCTTGGTCAGATTAGTTAACTTCTGTAATCCTAGGTTTCCTCATGTTTAAAATGATGATAATAATTTCCATAATTCTTAAGGTTTAGCACAGTACCTGGCCTGTAGTAAATAGTATATATAATAAATGCCAACTATTAAATACTCCTGAAGTGGCATTGTTTCCTTTCCAATTTCGTAAACAACATTTTGAGGGTGAATTTTCTCTGTATGTTTGAATTTCATAAACCAGAGCCAATGAGTATTCATGTTTCTCATTTTCCTTATTTATATAAATATTACTTAGTGATATTTTAATGTCACAAAGCTTAAAAGGTCTTCAGAAAGCCTTTTAAGTATCTATTCTTATTTTTTAAGTATCTATTTAGGTATCTATTCTTTGTCTTGAATGCGAATCAATAAAATGACATGTTAAAAGTGCATATTCTGGAGACAAAATTTCATCTTTTTTTTTTAAACCAGTTATGAATATTCCTTGGTGGCTCGGTGGTAAAGAATCCTCCTGCCAATAATGAAGGAGACATGGATTTGATCCCTGAGTTGGGAAGATCCCCTGGAGGAGAAAATGGCAACCCACTCCAGTATTCTTGTGTGAGAAATCTCATAGACAGAGGAGTCTGGTAGGCCATAGTCCATGGGGTCGCAAGAGTCGGACATAACTTAGAGGCAAAACAACAACAATGAATATCTCATTCTCTCATTGGAGATACCAAAGTCAAAAACTAGAAAGCTTCTCATCAGAAAGACACATGTGCACACTCCTGAGAACTCTGGAGTACCTCAGAGGGGGAATACTGTATGTTTTCACTTATACGTGAAGTCTAAAAAATAAAACAAGTGGAAAATAGAACAAAACATAGAAAGACTGGCAGATACAGAAAGCAGACCTGGTGGTTGTCACAAAGGGAAAGGGGCAAAATGGATGGAGGGTTAGGCGGTACAACAGCTGTATAAAATTGATGTATACAAGGATTTTCTTCTTGTATAATACAGGGAATATAGCAAACATTGTATAATAGTTTTATATGGAACATGCGAAAAAAGCACCATGCCCAAGATTTATCAAATCTGTATTTCTGTAACTAAACTCAAGAATCTGACTTTTAAAGTAGCATCTGATGACTTTCATATGAGTAATCCATAGACCATACCAGGAGAAATACTAAGTAAGGAAAAGTTCTGGAACTTTTAATACTTATAAGTAACTTAACCTTTGTGAATTTCTTCATCTGTAAAAAAGAGAAAGTATATAAAGTGCCTGGCAGATATTAGATTGTCATTAATTTCATTCACCTTGTGGAAGGCAGTGTGGTTTAAAGCATGAGCTTTAGGGTAAGACACAGTTCAGGCTTACATCCTGGATATCCCATTGCTTGCCTGTGTGACTCTAAACAATACTTAAGCTTCCTAAGTATAAGTTTCTTACTTATGAAATGGGAATAATAATTGTAGTAACATTTTAGGAGGTTATGAGGATTAAACAAGGTAAAGGATGAAAAAGAGTTGCAAAAATGACGTTATACAGTAGTGCTTAATGAATTACATGTGTGTCTAATAATAGGGTCCGTAATACAGAAATATCTTTGGTACTTGCAAAGATTTGTACTTTTTAAGTGGTGATTATTTTCAGTGTTAAAGCTAATGACATCTTAACTTTTTCAATATATTTCTTTTCTGGAGTTTTAAATTTAACTATAAAATGTCGTTTTGGTTGGAGGAAATTTTTCCATGCAAAAAACTTTGTTTTTTCTTATAAAAATGTAATATTAAAAATTGTGACACCATTGTCTGCTATTCCCTCTTATAAAAAATTTTAGGATAAATTAGTTGACTGAATTAGTGATTGAAGGTGCAGTATTTTAAATTAGTTTATTGTAGTCTCTAATTGTATTTTAAAAGCTTGTTTATTTTTGTTAATTTCATTTTTCTTTTTCCAGTATAATATTTCAGGTTTTTAAGCCTAGGTTTATATTTCCAGCATGAGCTCTTAGTAACAATAATGATGATGATGAAAGTGAAAGTGAAGTCGCTCAATTGTGTCTGACTCTGCGATCCCATGGACTGTAGCCCACCAGGCTTCCCTGTCCATGGGATTTTCCAGGCAAGAGTACTGGAGTGGGTTGCCATTTCCCTCTCCAGGGTGTCTTCCTGACCCAGGGATCAAACCTAGGTCTCCCACAATGGTGATGATAATGAGTAATATATACTCGGTTTATCATACCAGTAGTAACATGAGATGGACACATTTATGATCCCATTTGGTACAATTTACAATGACAGAAAATTTATATGAATGCATTCTAAAAAATGTCCACGTGAAAAGTTAGTAAACTTTAAAGCCCATGAAATTAAATATGATGTATTATGTATTTAAATTTGTATTTAGCTCTAATCAAGCTTAAAATAAACCTAAGAGCTCAAGATTGTTAAATGACATTAAAGCAGATCTGTAAAATTATGTTCCCCAGAGTAGATATTTTGTAAAATGAAAATGAACAAAATCTATCATATTCACTGTTATTATATTATATTATCAGTTTGTTCTTCTTAATGCCTGTCCCATAAGTCAGTTTTCATTCAGTTTTAATGTTGTGATAATTTAAAATCTATTTTCAGTTAAATTTTGGTATTTAATTTACTTTCTTCGATACATTGCCTTCTCAGTTTATATTTGGAAATTTGAACATGGAATAGCTATTTCTTTATTCTTGGCTGATTATTTCCTTCATTTTTTTAAATGGTTGCTTTCTAGTCAAACTAGGCTGTGAAATTCTGGAACTTAAAAGATCAACTTGGATACTTAGGAATTTAATAGAATTATTAAAACATTATCCAAATATTATTTACTAATTATACTTAAATTATTAATTAAAAAATTAAATATTATTACATTGAAATGTGTTAATGAGATGTTGAGAAGAGAAGTGATTGTTAAATGATGGGATAGTGATCAAAGTAATCAATATAGGTCCCTAGGTGAGAATGTAGTAGTTACAAGAGGCACTCTGGCCAGTTAAGGTAGAGAATATACAGAGGTGACAGCAAAATTAGATTGAGAATGCTTACATTTCTTTAGGAGAAATAATAATCTCCTGAGAGGAAGTAGACTTACCCAGCACATCTGGAAGTAGAGGCTATTATTTTCATGATTAGAGTAGTGCTTTAGGTGTTGTGGAAATAAAGATTTGCCACACATTCTTTCACACTTCCTTTAATTAATAGGTGGTGTCTGTGTACTCTCTCTCATTTAGGTGGGCTTACAATCCACTTCAATATTTTTGCCTAGAGAATCCCATGGACAGAGGAGCCTGGTGGGCTACAGTCCATGGCGTTGCAAAAAGTTGGACATGACTGAGTGACTAATACTAGTACTATACAAATTGTTTATGGCTAAGAGAATATAGCAGAAATGAAAGTGCATTAATTCAGAGGCCACGTCCAACTGTCACGTCCATACATGACTCCTGGGGATAAAACAGCTTTGACTAGATGGTAAGGACACATCACCGCCTGCCTGTGTTTTGGATTCATAAAGCCCAGGGGTTTAATAAATGTTTTTAAGTCACTAAGTTTTGGGTTAATTTGTTACATCATATTAGAAACTGAAACAGATGTTAATTTACCTTGTGTCTATTTTTGAACTGAAGTTGTATGGAGTTTTATAGATGGTACTTGTTAAATCTATACTGTTTCTTAATCGCTAAGTCGTGTCTGACTCTTTTTGTGACTCCATGGACTATAGTCTCCTAGTCTCCTCTGTCCATGGGATTTCCCAGGCAAGAATACAATAGTGGGTTGCCATTTCCTTCTCCAGGGAAACTTCCTGATCCAGAGATCAAAACCTTGCCTCCTGCATTGGCAGGCGGATTGTTTACCACTGAGCCACCAGGGAAGTCCTATTATATCTATATATGTGTGTATATATATAAACATATAAAGATATTATATGTATTATATATGTGTGTATATGTATATCTTTATATACATATACACACATATATAATACTTTATACTGAGTCACCAGGGAAGTCCTATTATATCTATATATGTGTGTATATATATATATAAACATATAAAGATATTATATGTATTATATATGTGTGTATATGTATATCTTTATGTATATATACACACATATATAATACTTTAGGTAACAAGTACTATGGAATAAATTTGTATAATTGTTAGAGATCATTTTAGCATAATACTTTTACATGAGCACTTAATGCCTTAGATTTTAGTTTTTAGTTTAGAATTCATTCACAGCTCATATTTAACTTGAGAAATATCTTAGAAGGATAAGACTGTCTTAGAATGACAAGAACCCCATGTCTTCTATTTCAAATCCTTAAAAATTTCCTGCTTCAAGTCCTGTACATCTCGAATCTTCTTCTGTGTGTTTTTTACTATACTTTTTTTTGGAGCACTTTTAGGGTCACAGCAAAATTTGAGCTGAAAGTTTAAGTATTTGCAGTAGGTTCCTTACCTCCAAACATGCATAGCCTCCTCTGTTATCAGTATCCCTCCATCAGAGTGATATATTTTTTATAAATGATAGGGTTCACATTGACACATCTTTGTTACACAGAGTCCATAACCTATACTTCATTTTGTCTTATATTTTTAATCTAGTATAGTTTATTTTATTTTATTTTGAAACTAGCTAAAGTTGTTATGCACAATATTTGACTTCTTCATGTCAAATAATGTACTTTTTGGTATATTTTGGAATCTCCTTCAAATGTTTTAATAAACACCTTTCACTTATCTCCTACTAGAATCTGTTCGCTGACAGTTACTAAAATTACAATTTTATAGGTATTGAATTTCATAGCTAGTGGAAATGGTAGAATGAGTGCAAATAATCCAAATATTCATTTTATAGAGGCATCATCTCAAAATTTATGACTTGTCTAGGGTTACAGAGATACTCAGTAACCGGGGCTTCCCTGGTGACTCAGTAAAGAAGCAGCCTGTGATGCAGGAGACCCAGGTTTGTTCTCTGGGTTGGGAAGATCCTTTGGAGATGGGAATGGCTACTCACTCCAGTGTTGCCTGGAGAAGCCATGGGCAGAGGAGCCTGGCAGGATACATCTCATGGATTCACAAAGAGTTGGACACAACTGAGTGACTAACACTTTCACAGAACTACTCAGAGCTGAAACCTTGAATTCTTCCAAAACTCTTTCTTAGTATATCAGACCTATAAAAAGTAGCAGAGGATTGGAAAAAATAGTGTGTGCAATGTAACCCTAGAATTGAAAACTTCAGGTTTTCCCTTTCTCATTGATGGTCTTTCCCCCCCCCCCTCTACCAATAGAACTTCTTACTAAAAGTACACAATGTGAATAGCATTCCTGTTTGAATTTTAGGATTGTAAGGAGTACAGAGAACTTAGATTTTCCCCCTTTCACCTGGGGTCTAATGAACACTTAGTAGTAGGTACACTGTGTCTTCTAATTCAGTTTTTCCAAATTTATTGCAATGCCTACCTTTTCTTTTCCTGGCATACAGATTTTCAACTTCAGACAGTAAAACATATTATTTTGATGTCATTATTTTGAGGAAATTTTATGGTGGATAAGGGTTGAATTAGACACACGGTGTCACAGTCGCCTTTCCATGCAATTCACTAATCCTAACAATATCCATGCCATTCAGGAAGTCGGATCCCCACTTCACTGATGAGGAAACTAGCTCAGAAAGTTTAAATACCCTGCCCAAATTTACATAGCTCATCAGCAGTAAAGTTAGATATATCTAGTCTAAAGCCTACGTTTATGTCTGCTTGACTCTGCTTTCATGGCACGAAACTCCCTATATTATTATTAATTGTTTTCCAAAACTGTCAAGAATGACAGTTTAACCACGGACTCATTGCTGTATTTGTGCTCATTATGAATAGATTTCATGTATGATTTCTTTTGTTGCTTTAGCAATAGACAGGCCTTTAAGTAATTTTTGGTTTCATGGAAATAACCCCTGAAATTAGTGTCAGACAATAATCTTTCCACTCAGATGTGTATTTTGTTATTTTAAGTAGCTTAGCTGAGTGTACTTTGTGGTTTTACCTGGAATGTGAATCCTTAATTCAAGCAAATTTCACTTGTTGGAATACAGCTAATGAATTAATAAGTACATTGATTACTCTGTGAAATAGTTATAACTGAAAAAATTAACATCCTAGCCTCTTCCATTTACTAACTTTGAGATACAGGGCAATTTATTTAGCCTTTTTGAACTTCCATTTCCTCACCTATAAAATTGGTATGATAGCAGTAAAACCCTTATAAGGTTTTTCTAAGGATCACATGAGAAAATGGATGTAAAATACTTGGCACCATGCCTGACCCAGCAAGTGCTCAATAAATCATTTAAGCAGATCTTACTTGTCTTGTCTGTGGATTGGACAGTTATAATGATTTCCTTGGATCTGGTAATGTTGCCATTATTTAGTAGATGTATTTCATGAAAGAATATGGATAAAGGACATCCTTTTTCATCATGCTGGGAGGTGTTTAAGAAGTCTCTCACACTGTATGTCACATTCCTTGTTAATTTCAATAGGACTATTGCGGGCAGTATCCTAGTTCTGGTAATTGTATATGACGAAGTACACAAAAGCTCCTGGTGAGGGGGTGAGGAGGGAGGTGAATTTTAGCAGCTCAATTGCTCAATAGCTACTAGGAAAAATCTAATTTAACAGATCCATCAATATAATATGAAGCCTCATCTACAAATGCTCTTCTCCCTTAGGAAGATCATGTCTAAATTACTGGTCAAAGGATGAAAGGAACCAAATTATGATGAATTGTTGTTGGGATATGATAGATGTGTTCTATCTCAAGTTAACAGAACTTGCACTGCTGTGCTAGAGCTTACTCGTCCTTGTCTTTCAAATGTGTGTCCACTATGGTCTGTTAAGCCTTGGCAACTTTACCCTCTCACCCCATTTACTATTTATCATATAACACAAAGAGGCTTATGTCCAGCACAGTAGATACACTGTTCAGAAGCCAAAAATAATCATTATTATATCACTGAACCGGCTTTGATACCGGTAGGATATATATAGTTGGCCAAAACATTTTTCTTTTTCTCTCCTATTATGTAAACAAAGCTTTATCTGAAATAGCTGCTTCAAAAGTAAAAAGGTCACTTATTCCCAGGCTTTCCAACAAGCTTCAAGAGCTGACATGAAATCCGAGAGTATATAGGAAATCACTCCCATATGAGAAACATCCTAAAACAAAAGTTTACTGCTTTTTATGTAGTAGATCCCTCTCCAGTTCTGTAGGGATCGAAAGTTAACTTTTGTAAATGAAGTAAGAAGACCCTTGGATTAAACCATAATTTTGTTTTTAAATGGTTTGCAGTAGTTAGTCCAGAGTCTGCATATGTTCTATCCAAACTAATTAACAACTAAAGTGTCAGTCTAAGAAAGTCTTCCTCAGTGATCAGGCAAAGAAATAGAGGAAAATAATAGAACGGGAAAGACTAAAGCTCTCTTCAAGAAAATTAGAGATACCAAGGGAACATTTTATACAAAGATGGACTCAATAAGGGATAGAAATGGTATGGAACTAACAGAACCAGACGATATTAAGAAAAGGTGGCAAGAATACACAGAAGAACTATGCAAAAAAGATCTTCATGACCCAGATAATCATGATGTTGTGATCACTCACCTAGGCCAGACATCCTGGAATGTGAAGTCAACTGGGCCTTAGGAAGCATCACTATGAACAAAGCTAGTGAAGGTGATAGAATTCCAGTTGATCTATTTCAAATCCTAAAAGATGATGCTCTGAAAGTGTTGCACTCAATATGTCAGCAAATTTGGAAAACTCAGCAGTGGCCACAACTTGAAAAGATCAGTTTTCATTCCAATGTCAAAGAAAGGCAATACCAATGAATGCTCAAACTGCCACACAATTGCACTCATCTCACACACTAACAAAGTAATGCTCAAAATTCTCTAAGTTAGACTTCAACAATACGTGAACCATGAACTTCCAGATGTTCAAGCTGGTTTTGAAAAAGGCAGAGGAACAAGAGATCAAATTGCCAACATCTGTTGGATCATCAAAAAAGCAAGAGAATTCCAGAAAAACATCTATTTCTGCTTTATTGACTATGCCAAAGCCTTTGATTGTGTGGATCAAAATAAACTGTGGAAAATTCTTACAGAGAAGGGAATACCAGACCACCTGACGTGCCTCTTGAGAAATCTGTATGCAGGTCAGGAAGCAGCAGTTAGAACTGGACATGGAACAACAGACTGGTTCCAAATAGGAAAAGGAGTACGTCAAGGCTGTATATTGTCACCCTGCTTATTTAACTTATATGCAGAGTACATCATGAGAAACGCTGGGCTGGAAGACGCACAAACTGGAATCAAGATTGCCCGGAGAAATATCAATAACCTCAGATATGCAGATGACACCACCCTTATGGCAGGAAGTGAAGAATAACTAAAGAGACTCTTGATGAAAGTGAAAGAGGAGAGTGAAAAGTTGGCTTAACGTTCAACATTCAGAAAATGATCATGGCATCTGGTCCCAACACTTTATGGCAAATAGATGGGGAAGCAGTGGAAGCAGTAGCTGACTTTATTTTTTTGGGTTACAAAATCACTGCAGATGGTGACTACAGCCATGGAATTAAAAGACGGTTAGTCCTTTGAAGGAAAGTTTTGACCAACCTAGATAGCATATTAAAAAACAGAGACATTACTTTGCCAGCAAACGTCTGTCTAGTCAAGGCTATGGTTTTTCCAGTGATCATGTATGGATGTGAGAGTTGAACCATAAAGAAAGCTGAGCACTGAAGAATTGATGCTTTTGAACTATGGTGTGGAGAAGCCTCTTGAGAGTCCCTTGGACTGCAAGGAGATCCAACCAGTTCATCCTAAAGGAGATCAGTCCTGAGTGTTCGCTGGAAGACTGGTATTGAAGCTGAAGCTCCAATACTTTGGCACCTGATGGGAAGAGTTGACTCCTTTGAAAAGACCCTGATGCTGGGAAAGACAGAGCAGGATGAGAAGCAGATGACAGAGGATGAGATGGTTGGATGGCATCACCAACTCAATGGACATGAATTTGGGTAAACTCCAGGTGTTGGTGATGGACAGGGAGGCCTGGCGTGCTGCAGTTCATGGGGTTGCAAAGAGTTGGATATGACTGAGTGACTGAACTGAACTGAGAATGTCACTAGAATACTGAAGTTATTTTGTTTTTTGTTATATTTGTATAAATGGTAAGTGACTAAATTTTTTGATGATAGTTCTCTAACAGGTCCTCTTCAGTTCCACATAAATAGAGATTTGGAACTGTCTTGGTTCCTAGCTTTGATTCCCAGATGTTTTGCTCACCAGATACTTCATACTCTTAAAAGTAATTGAGGATTTCAGAGAGCTTTTCTTTATGTGGGTTATATTTATATTCAGTGCAGAAATTAAAACAGATAATTTCTTTCAGTATTAATTTGTTGTTTTTCTTCTGGGTTATTACTAACCAAGGATTTATATTAAAAAAAAAAACCCTAGGATTTATATTTTTGAAATATTATTTCTGAAGCACATATATTTAGTTATGAATGTTTGTGTATATTTCCATAATACACCCACTGGTTACAATGTTCTTTGTTATTTTAAGTTAAATCTAGTAAGTGCATACTTACATACATATTTATGCATATGATAATGTCTGGTCTAGTGATTTTGTTTTTAAAGAAAATTTAATTTCTTAGAAAAAGCAGTTTTCTACATAGTATAGTGGTCAAGTACTCCTTGCAATACAGAGTGTCCCATTGAGGTCCATATTTTCTTAGGTAAGCCTGGTAGTCATCTTTCTGCTTCCTGTTAGCATCTTTCTGCTTATCCTGGAAATACAAGTACTGTTGCGATACCCTTTGCTATTTCATATTCTATGGAAAGGCTAGACTTTCTTCCAGTAAAACAGCTGGTGTAATTATTCTACAACTTACTCTGCCATGAAGATGGTTCAGGGGTCTATTCCCTCATACTTGTCCCTCCAGCTCTGCCCCATTTCCTTGCAGTTTACTAGTCCATCCTTTTTTTTTTTTTTTTTTTAACTAATATATGACCTAATATTTTCTGTATATTGGCACACACATGGATAATTCTGCTTGATCTTGCTTCTTTCAGTAGTTTTCACTTCAACTTAATATATTTGGAGATGGTGTTGTAAAGTTATCAATGAGTCATAATTGGAGACAATGGTAAATTTGGAGACAATGGGTAAAATTTATTTTCACACATTTTTCCGTAAAAACAAAATTCCAAATTTAAATATTGCAGGTGTATATCATATTTAGTATTGACCAACTATCAGAGCACATTGTAGCAGATACCACCTGTTATTCCTTCAAAATTTTGGCCTTCTAGCTGTTGGAAACCTTATCTATAAGATATGATAAAATCTGGATGTTTCCATAATAATCCATCATCATGAAATTATCCATCTTGGAAGGGGAATAAAAAACAGAATCTCATCGTTTTTTGCAAGTCACATTTTCTGTAGAAGCAATTTTGGTCACATTTCTCTCACAATATGAAGCAGTGTACATGGTGCCTCATTGCTTTGTTATACAAACACAAACTGAAAAGTAATAGATGTTTATAGATGTGTTCATAGTTGGGATTTTTATTTTAGTTATTTGATTTTGAACTTTTTCCTTTAAATAATGATACCCTTGCAAGTAACATAGCTGACAAATTTTAGGTACAACCCAGCTTTCATGGAATACTATGAAAATAACTGACTATAAACTGGATTAACTGAAGTAATACTTTGAGTTCACATCCAAAATTGTAGTGGAGTTGAAATCTACAGGTAAACCACTGTAGTGACCTGTTGGTCAGAGATAAGGTATAGGTTGACTCTGGAGCAGCCACAAAATAAGATGAAGCAGAAAAGAGTTTACCACCTGGGACCAGGATCTGTAGGCCTACCCCAAGGTTTTTCTAGGGCCACCCTGCAAATGGAAGCCTAAACTCCTTATATTCAAATGTTTTAAAGTTATGCATCAAGCTAAACTTTTAAATTCAGTATATTCTATCATCCTATCTTAAAAGATATACCTTTATAACACAAAATTAAGAAAAGTATGTATAAAGCTCTTGCTTTTATATTTTGGAATTGGCAGATACCAATAATTTAGTTATTATGCCTACCTGAGTGAACTGATAATTGGCAAGCAGCAGAGTTTTCATGAGTAATAAATAAAGAAATACATAATTCAATATCATCACATATTTTTTCATTAAATTTATTTTTCTTGTTTTTATTCCAGTAAAATCATGAATTCTATTGTTGTGATCAAATCTTTCAAATAATTTTGTTCTCTTGATAGTAATGATTTAAATTAGGATTGTAAAGTGCATGGTAATTGCATTAAAAAGCACATGAAATATGGTTATGTATTTTCACAATTTTGAAATAAATGTAAAATGATTAAAATATTTTTCTTGTGTATTTTCAAAAGTGTCTTGTAAAAACTTTAAATTGTTTAAATTAATAAGTAATTACTTGTATTTATTCTAAAATTTTAAATTATTGAAAGTAAAGGACAAATACATCATGAATATAAAAATTTAGATTTAACATATAGAGCTGGAATTTATATTTAATAATATGAAAATCCAATTACATCTCATTATTTTTATAAAAAAATGAAACTATGCACAATCTAAGATTATATTCATCTCATTGTCAATACAAAGATAATTTCATGTTACATGCATGTTGTGACACTTAAGTACATATTTAAGAGTAATATGCATTACTAATACCCTAAAAATATTCTGTGCCACCATGTAAGCTGAAACTGTTTTGAAGACAATGCCAGTTTGTGGTACATAAAGGGAAAACAGAAAAGAGATGCTCTATGCTACAGAAAATGATGCCTTGTTATGTAAAACTCTTTTACATTTGTGTTACTGGCACCCTTGTGGAAGGTCAGTTCAGTTCAGTTCATTTCAGCCACTCAGTTGTGTCCGACTCTTTGCAACCCCATGAACCACAGCAGGCCAGGCCTCCCTGCCCATCACCAACTTCCAGAGACCAACCAAACCCATGTCCATCGAGTTGGTGGTGCCATCCAACTATCTCATTCTCTGTCATCCCCTTTTCCTCCTGCCCTAAATCTTTCCCAGCATCAGGGTCTTTTCTAATGAGTCAACTCTTCATATCAGCTGGCCAAAGTATTGGAGTTTCAGCTTCAACATCAGTCCTTCAAATGAACACCCAGGACTGATCTCCCTTAGTATGGACTGGTTGGATCTCCTTGCAGTCCAAGGGACTCTCAAGAGTCTTCTCCAACACCACAGTTCAAAAGCATCAATTCTTTGGCACTCAGCTTTCTTTATAGTCCAACTCTCACATCCATACATGACCACTGGAAAAACCATAGCCTTGACTAAATGGACGTTTGTTGGCAAAGTAATGTCTCTGCTTTTTAATATGCTCTCTAGGTTGGTCATAACTTTCCTTCCAAGGAGTAAGCATCTTTTAATTTCATGGCTGCAATCACCATATGCAGTGATTTTGGAGGCCAAAAAAGTAAAGTCAGCCACTGTTTCTACTGTTTCCCCATCTATTTGCCATGAACTGACAGATCAGTTGATCACAAATTTGTGGATTTATTTCTGAGCTCTAGTCTGTTCAGTTGCTCTTTGTGTCTATTTTTATGATATTATCACACCATTTTGATTACCGTAGATTTTAACATATGTTTAAAACCAGGATGTGTGATAATTCTCTTGCTCAAAATTGCTTTGGCTATTCCCAGCCTGTTGTGGTTTCATATGAATTATAGGATTTTTTTTTCTGTAAAGAATTTAATTGGTATTTTGATAGAGATTACATTGCATTTGTAGATTACTTTAGGTAGTATAGACATTTTAACAACTAATTCTTCTAATCCATGAACATGAAGTGTCTTTCCATTTATCTGTTATTCTTAATTTCCCTCATCAGTGTTTTTTACTTTTCAGTGTATAAGTATTTCACCTCTTTGGTTAGTTTATCATACATGGGTGTTGAATTATCAATTTGTTTTTCTGCAACTATTGAGATGATCATGTGAATTCTTTCATTCTATTAATGTAGTAAATTGAATCATCCTTGTATCCCAGGGATAAATAATCCCACCTGGTCATAGTCTATAGTCCTTTCAATTTGCTGTTGAATTTAATTTACTTGTATTTTTGACTACTTTTACATCTATGTTCAACAGGAATATTGACCAATAGTTATCTTTTCTTATGGTGTCCTTTATGATGACGAAATGACAATCTCTTCAGTAAACAAGTATTGGGAAATCTGGATAGATATTAGCTAAAGAATGTAATTGAACTCTTATCTCTAACCATATACAAAATCAACTAAAAATGGATTAAAGACTTAAACATAAAATCCCAAATCATAATGCTAATAGAAGAGACTATGGAGAAAATGCTTCTTGATGTTGGTCTTGGCAGTGAGTTTTTAGATATGACACCAAATACTGTCTTGTTGACACAGCCAACAGAAAGAGAAATAAGCAAGTGGGCTACATCAAACCAGAAAGCTTCTGCACAGCACAGGTACAGTTAACAGAGTGACCAGACAGCCTACAGAATGGGAAAAAATATTTGCAAAACACATATGTAGTAAGACGTTAGTATCCAAAATATATAAACAATTCCTACAACTCAATAGCAAAAAATGAAACAACCTAAAAAAGAAAGAAATGAAAAGACCTAAATAGACAGTTAACAAAAGAGGACATACAAATGGCCAACAGATACATGAAAATATGCTCAACATCACTAAGGACCAGGGGTGTGAATCAAAACCACAATGAGCCATCACCTCACAATTGTTAGAATGCCTGTTATTTAAAAGACAAAAGATAACAAATTCTGGCAAAAATGTGGAGCAAAGGGAGCCCTGTACACTGTTTATGGGAATAGAAATTGGTAAAAACAGCCATTATGGAAAATAGTATGGAAATTTTTCACAAAATTGAAAGTAGAACTACTACGTGATTCAGCAATCCCAACTTCTGGCTATGTATATTCAAAAAATGAATTTAGCAACTCAAAGATACTGAACCCCCATGTTCATTGTAGCAATAATCACAATAGTTAAGATATGAAAACAATCTAAACAGTCATAAAAGAATGAATGGTTTAAAAAAATGTCAAACACACACTCATGCATACTCACACAATAGAATATTATTCAACCTTAAAAAAGAAAGAAATTCTGCCACTTGTGACAGATGATCTACCTGAAGGACATTATACTGAGGGAAATACACCTGGCACAAAGAGACAAATACTGCATGATCTCTCACTTATGTGTAGAATGAGATAGTCAAACTCAGAAAAGAGAATAGAATGATAATTTTCATGGGTTTGGAGGTAGGGAAAATAGGAAATTTGGTAAAGGGTATAAAATTTCAGTTATGCAACATAAATATATTCTGTATATATGTCCAACCTGGTGACTATTGGTAACAGTAGTGTATTTTATACTTGAAATTTGCTAAGAGGGTAAATCTAAGTACTCTTACGACACACACACACCCCCACATGCACACACAGAAAATGTTAACTATGTGAGATGATGGTATGTTAATTAGCTTGATGGTGGTTCTGATTTCACAATGCATGTGCATATCAAAATATCACTTTTACACCTTAAGTATAAAAATTGTATCTGTCAATTATGCCTCAGTACAGCTGAAAAAAAAAAATAATGCTTTTGTCCTGAGAGGAAGGATCTGACAGTTCCTTTGTCTTCTCTCTTAAGTATTTCCACTACTCAAATCATCTCCTCTCTGAAATATTTTGAAATGTTTGTGTCCAGTGTTGAAGAAGCCTTCATGACATTTGGCTGGAGTCACCTTGTATTTTTGAGGACATAGGGAGAAAATGTGAAATGTTCCCCTGGTGTAAACAATGTTAGTCATAGAAGAGGATTTGTAATGTTAAGGCTTATGTTGTGCCAGTACTGAGCACCGCATCCCAGAACCGGGGCGTTCACACATACTGTAACATTTATCTTTGTGAATTTGTGATGTGCGGGGTCTCAGAGCAGAGGCCCTCCTGCTAGTTGTATGAGAATTTGTAACAGGTCATTAGTGTAGCTGTTACCTGTAGACATCTGATTTTATATTCTAAGATACAGTCTACCTGAAGTAAAATTGCTTAGTCGTGTCCGACTCTTTGCGACCCCATGGACTGGAATTCTCCAAGCCAGAATGCTGGAGTGGGTAGCCTTTCCTTCTCCAGGGGATCTTCCCACCCCAGGGATCAAACCCAGTTCTCTGGCATTGTCGGTGGATTTTTTACCAGCTGAGTCACAAGGGAAGCTTAATCTACTTAGCTTTTGTGATTGCCTCTAAATGAGTCATCTTAAAAATATGAAGTGATTACAAATGTTACTTAATAACTAGAGAAAAGTGTGTCAGTCAGCTCAGTTCAGTCGCTCAGTCGTGTCCTATTCTCTGCGACCCCATGGACTGCAGCATGCCAGGCTTCCCTGTCCATCACTAACTCCTGGAGCTTGCTCAAACTCATGTCTATTAAGTTGGTGATGCCATCCAACCATCTCATCCTCTGTCATCCCCTTCTCCTCCTGCATTCAATCTTTCCCGGCATCAGGGTCTTTTCTAAGGAGTCAATTCTTTGCATCAGGTGGCCAGAGTATTGGAGTTTCAGCTTCAGCATCAGTCTTTCCAATAAATATTCAGGACTAATTTCCTTTAGAATTGACTGGTTTGATCTCCTTGCCATCCAAAGGACTCTCAAGAGTCTTCTCCAACAACACAATTCAAAAGCATCAATTCTTCAGTGCTCAGTTTTCTTTATAGTCCAACTCTCACATCTCTCCATGACTACTGGAGAAGCCATAGCATTCACTAGATGGACCTTTGTTGGTCGGCAAAGTAATGTCTCTGCTTTTTAATATGCTGTCTAGGTTGGTCATGGAGAAGTAAATGGCAACCCACTCCAGTATTCTTGCCTAGAGAATCCTGTGGACAGAGGAACCTGGTGGGCTGCCGTCTATGGGGTCGCACAGAGTCGGACACGACTGAAGCGACTTAGCAGCAGCAGCAGCAGGTTGGTCATACCTTTTCTTCCAAGGAGCAAGCGTCTTTTAATTTCATGGCTGAAGTCATCATCTACAGTGATTTTGGAGCCCAAGAAAATAAAGTCTCTCACTGTTTCCATTATTTCCCCATCTATTTGCCATAAAGTGATGGGACTGGATATGCCATGATCTTAGTTTTTTGAATGTTGAGTGTTAAGCCAGCTTTTTGCCTCTCCTCTTTCACTTTCATCAAGAGTCTCTTTAATTCCTCTTTGCCATCTGCCATAAGGTGGTGTCATCTGCATATCTGAAGTTATTGATATTTCTCCCGGCAATCTTGATTCCATCTTGTGCTTCATCAGCCCAGCATTTCTCATGATGTACTCTGCATATAAGTTAAATAAGCAGGGTGACAATATACATCCTTGACGTACTTCTTTCCGAATTTGGAACCAGTCCATTGTTCCATATCCGGTTCTAACTGTTGCTTCTTGCCCTGTATACAGATTTCTCAGGAGGCAGGTAAGGTGGTCTGGTACTCCCATCTCTTGCAGAATGTTCAACCATTTGTTGTGATCCACACAGTCAAAGGCTTCGGCTAGTCAATAAAGCAGAAGAAGATGTTTTTTTGGAACTCGCTTGCTTTTTCTATGATCCAACAGATGTTGGTGATTTGATCTCTGGTTCCTCTGCCTTTTCTAAATCCAGCTTGAACATCTGGAAGTTCTTAGTTCACATACTGTTGAAGCCTGGCTTGGAGAATATTGAGCATTACTTTGCTATCTTGTGAGATGAGTGCAATTGTGTGGTAGTTTGAACATTCTTTGGCATTGCCTTTCTTTGGGCAAGAGAAAAGGGTATAGCGCAAATTAAATTCTAGCTTTGCATTAGCTACTTGGTCTTAAAGTGTATTTCTTTTTACTTACTCTATTCAAATATGACAAGGTATTATGAGACTATATTGACATAAAGAATAGCATAATTTCTTATCTTATAAAAACTAGTATGTAAAATTGAGGCAATATCAGTGATGGGTATACTATTAAAATTAAAGTAATAAATTAAATAGTTCTGCCAGCTGTTTTAAGGAATACGTAAGCTCTCTTATTTGGTGCTCTAGACATCATTAAAATACGATTTTATCTTGATAAACAAAAATGGAAATGTCTTCTTCCCTTGGGATTTTAGTGCCTCCAACATTAATGTAAGAGATTAATATTGGTATGAATTAAGAACTAACAAAAATGAAAAGTTAAGCTTTGGTTTAATAGTACTATCAGATCCCTGAAATGCTAAAAGAGAACAACTTTAATTTTGGTGTTTTTTCCCCTAAAAAATACACATAAATATATCCCATTAATGACTGTTTTTTAGTAAAACTAATCCTCAGTAATGCAACTCTAATGTAAAGTCTGGTTACATAAAAAAGTTGCAAGTTCATATCACATGCAAGTGTTTTGGTCAGTCTCAGGTATTTGATGTTTGGTCAGTTCACTGCATTGTAAAAATTAAAGATATATCCATTTAACCACTATGGCTTTCTATAATAGATTCAACATGTATTCACAAGAAAAATCACCCTGTAATTCATTGTGATTAAAAAGGAATACTATATGAAATTCACAGTGGAAAAAATTTTTTTTAATTACCTGTAAATAGTACATCAACCAGAGTTAGTATTTCTCTGTATATTATCCTAGATTTAGATTTATACTAAAATATATTTATCCAAAGCTGAGTTATACTGGATGTGATATTTGGTAAGCTGCATTGTCAACTTAATGATATGTTATGACCAGTTTTCCATGATTTTTCAGATTATCATTTTTAATCTGTGTAATTTATGGGCTTCCCAGGTGGCTCAGTGGTAAAGAATCTGCTTGCCAGTATAGGAGCAGTGGGTTTGATCCCTGGGTTGGGAAGATTCCCTGGGGAAAAAATGGCAGCCCCCTCCAGTATTCTTTCCTGAGAAATCCTATGGGCAGAGGAGTTTGCCAGGCTACCCTCCGTAGGGTTACACAAAAGCTGGACATGACTTAGCGACTAAACAACAATATATGTGTATATTATGCAAGCAGCACATTCTTTGGTCATGTTTTTTTCTGATTTTTACTATTATCAACAACAACAAGATAAACTTTAAATATTTTGTGATTAATTCTTTTATTGTTGTCTAAGGATATATTCATGGAAAAACCATTCAACATATTTTGTTGACTATCTATTAGGTGTAAGCTAATCTTCTCAAGTCTAGGTGCCAACGAATAAGACAGACAAAAATTCTTAACCTCATGTGGCATATAGTTTAGTAAAGATAACAAACTATAAAAATAGGTAATGATAACTAATAAAAATGGTGATATGTACTATGGAGATAAAGAAAATGAGGATGGGTGATTGAAGTGTCAAGAGGTAGAATTGCAATTGTAAACAGGGTAGTTTGGAAGAAAAGCTGTTGCATCAATATATATTAAACACTATAAACATATTGACTTATTATTTTCCATAAACTTTTTATGAATTACATTTCTACCAATGTATGAGAAACTATTTTCTCACATTATAAAAAATAAGATTGTAAAAATATTATTTAATTTTTTGTACTTTTCCAGTTAAGATATAATTGCCATAGAGCACCGTGTAAGTGTTATATGTGCAGCATAATTAATTGACTTACATAAACACAATTTCAATATGTATAATTTTAATATTTAAAATTTGCATCACATGGTTACTAATGAGGTTTATTTTTCATTATTGTGGAACATTTGTGTATCTTTAATGTAAACTGTGAGTTCATTTTACCAGTAGAATTACTATCATTTGCTCCTCATAGCAGAGACCATAGAAACACTACCATTTCTCTTGAGAGTAATCATTCCAGGGAGTGCTCACCAGCTTCCAATTGCCAGTATCTGCATCTGTTTCTCTGGGAGAGCTCTCCCACATAGCACACGCCTCTCGAGATTTAACACTCTTTAGGGCAACTTTGCACTGAAGGAAGACAGGAGTTGATGGTAAACACACACCTTTCTTATCCCCGTGTTTATATTTCTGAGGCCTGTATTCTACACCATTTCCTCAAGTTTCTCTATAGGAGTAAGCTGCTGTCGCCCACACTGGTAACTGCTATAATAATGCTCCCTTTATTAAGTGTCTGATTCTCTTGTCTCACTTCCCCCCTCTCTTGCCGTTGCTTCTAGCACCTCCCACATAAATTTTGCACATGTGAATTCTTTTCTTAGGATCAGCTCAGGGACATTGCACACAGCAAGAGTTGTTCTATTTCTTTGCTGCTACAAGCTTTTAAATTATCAATAATAGAAGCATTTGTCAGTTACATAGCCTATAAATATTTTTCTAGCTTGTTTTTTTATGGTGTTTTCTCAGAGACAAATTTTTCATTTCTGTTAGGTGAAATATACTCAGCTATTCCCTCTATAATTTCTGGCTTCAGACTCACGCTTACTCTTTTTTAATCCCACTTTACAATGTTAAAAAACAAAACAACCCCCCCCCCCAAAAAAAACCCTCTCAATCCTTTGTTAGCACTCAGTTTTGTTTTTTTTCTATTTTACTATCCATTTGGAATTTTGCCACAAGTTGAGAAAGGTGAAGATTCAAAGTTGTTTTTTTTTTTTTGTAACAGTAAATATTTTCCAAATACTGTTCACTGAGACATTGTTATATTATTGGAACTCAAAGTTTACATTTGGCCATGTTGTTAAGTAACAAAGATCATCAAATCGCTTTCTGTTCTTTCCCTATTCTGTGCTGTGGGGTTCCCTCATACCTGGGTCAAAATGGGCATTGAGGAGCGAAGTCGTTACTAGACACATACATATACACCATGCTGTGAATTTAAGTTCCCATGTTACAAGCCTGGTGTTGCTTATGATGTACTCTGAATATAAGTTAAGTAGCAGGGTGACAGTATACAGCCTTGGCATACTCCTTTCACAATTTGGAACCAGTCCGTTGTTCCATGTCTGGTTCTAACTGTTGCTTCTTGACCTGCATACAGATTTCTCAGAAGGCAGGTAAAGTGGTTTGGTATTCCCATCTCATTAAGAATGTTCCACAGTTTGTTGTGATCCACACAAAGGCTTTGGCGTAATCAATTAAGCAGAAGTAGATTTTTCCTGGAATTTTCTTGCTTTTTTGATGATCCAATGGATGTTGGCAATTTGATCTCTGATTCCTCTGCCTCTTATAAATCCAGTTTGAACATTTGGAAATTCTTGAATATTTGGAGTTCAAAAGTTCTTGAACATTTGAAATAGGTTCACATATTGTTGGAGCCTAGCTTGGAGAATTCTGAGCATTACTTTGCTAGCATGTAAAATGAGTGCAATTGTGGGGTCGTTTGAACATTTTTTGGCATTGCCCTTCTTTGGGACTGGACTGAAAAGTGACATTTTCCAGTCCGGTGCCCACTGCTGAGTTTTCCAAATTTGCTGGCATATTGAGTGCAGCACTTTAAGAGCATCATCTTTTAGGATTTGAAATAGCTCAGCTAGAATTCCATCACCTCCACTAGCTTTGTTCATAGTGATGCTTCCTAAGGCCCACTTGACTTCACACTCCAAGATGTCTGGCTCTAGGTGAATGATCACACCGTCGTTGTTATCTGGGTCATTAATATCTTTTTTGTATAGTTCTTCTGTGTTTCTTGCCAGTTCTTCTTAATATCTTCTTCTTCTGTTAGGTCCATACCATTTCTGTCCTTTATTTTGCCCTTTTTTGCATGAAATGTTCCCTTGGTAACTCTATTTTTTTTTTTTTTTTTGAAGAGATATCTAGTTTACTCATTCTATTGTTTTCTTTGTATTCTTCACTTAGGAAGACTTTGTTTTCTCTTCTTGCTATTCTTTGAAACTCTGCATTCAGATGGGTATATCATTCCTTTTCTCCTTTACCTTTCCCTTCTCTTCTCTTCTCAGCTATCTGTAAGCTATTTCTCAGCTATCTCCTCAGACAACCATTTAGCCTTTTTCCAGTTCTTTTCCTTGAGGATGGTTTTGATCACTGCCTCCTGTTCAATATAATTGGGATACCTTAGGCAAAGACCAGTGATTGCTGACTCTTCTGACCCGATGAGAAATTTTTGCCAAGGGGGAGGGAGATGGAAGGAGCCTGTGGAAATAACATGGGACTAGGAGGTTCCAGGGGTACAAATCCCTATTTTCAGCTTCTCAGCAGCCTTCTCAGTTAAATATTGTTGTTGTTGTTCCGTCTCTAAGTCGTGTCCAACTCTGTGACCCCATGAACTGCAACACGCCAGGCTTCCCTGTCCCTCACTGTTTCCCCAGAGTTTGCTCAGATTCATGTCCATTGAGTCAGTGATGCTATCTAACCATCTCATCCTTGGTGGCCCTTTCTCCTATTGCCTTCAGTCTTTCCCAGCATCAGGGTCTTTTCCAGTGAGTCAAGTCTTCGCATCAGGAGGCCAAAGTGTTGGAGCTTCAGCTTCAGTATCAATCCTACAATGAATATTGAGGGTTGATTTCCTTCAGGATTGACGGTTTGATCTTGTTGCAGTCCAAGGGACTCACAAGAATCTTCTCCAGCACCACCATTTGAAATCACCAGTTCTTTGGTGCTCAGCCTTCTTTTTGGTCCAGCTCTCACATCCATACATGGCTATTGGAAAAGCCATAGCTTTGACTGTATAGATGTCTTAACTTTTTAATATACTGTCTAGGTTTGTTATAGCTTTCCTTCTAATGAGCAAGTATCTTTTATTTTCATGGCTACAGTCAAAATCTGAAGTGACTTTGGAGCTGGAGAAAATAAAATCTGTCACTGTTTCCACTTTTCCCCATCTATTTGCCATGAAGTAATGGAACTGGATGCCATGATCTTAGTTTTTTGAATGTTGAATGTTAAGTCAGCTTTTTCAGTCTCCTCCCTGACCCTTATGAAGAGACTCTTTAGCTCCTCTTCACATTCCACCCTTAGAGTGGTATCATCTGCATTTCTGAGGTTGTTGATATTTCTCCCAGCAATCTGGTTTCTAGCTTGTGATTCATCAAGCCCAGCATATCACATGACATGCTTCCCTGGTAGCTCAGCTGGTAAAGAATCCACCTGCAATGTGGGAGACCTGGGTTTGATTCCTGTTTTGGGAATATCCTCTGGAGGAAGGCATGGCAACCCACTCTAGTATTCTTGCCTGGAGAATCCCATGGATAGAGGATCATGGCAGGCTACAGTCCACGAGTTCACAAAGAGTCGGACATGACTGAGCAATTAAGCACAGCACAGCTCACTCTCCGTGTAAGTCAAATAAGGAAAGTGGCAATAAACAGCCTTGTCAGACTCCTTTCCCAATTTTGAACCAGTCTGTTGTTCCATATTCTATTCTAACTGTTGCTTTTTGGTCTCCATTCAGATTTCTCACAGGACAGGTAAGGTAGCCTGGTATTCCAATCTCTTTAAGAATTTCTTAGAGTTTGTTGTGATCCACACAAAGGCTTTAGCATAGTGCATGAAGCAGAAGTAAATGTTTTTGTGGAATTCCCTTCCTTTTGAATCTATGATCTAATGAATATTGGCAATTTGGTCTTGTGTTCCTCTGCCTTTTATAAACACAGCTTATATATCTGGAAGCTCTTTTACATAGTGTTGAAGGTTACTGCTGCTGCTGCTGCTAAGTCGCTTCAGTCGTGTCTGACTCTGTGCGACCCCATAGACGGCAGCCCACCAGGCTCCCCTGTCCCTGGGATTCTCCAGGCAAGAACACTGGAGTGGGTTGCCATTTCTTTCTCCAATGCATAAAAGTGAAAGTGAAGTCTCTCAGTTGTGTCCGACTCTTTGCGACACCATGGACTGCAGCCTACCAGGCTCCTCTGTCCATGGGATTTTCTAGGCAAGAGTACTGGAGTGGGGTGCCATTGCCTTCTCCAGTGTTGAAGACTAGGTTGAAGAATTTTGAACATAACTTTAGTAGCCTGCATAATGAACACAATTGTACAATAGATCAGTATTACCTCTATTTAATTCACTGCATGACAGCTAGTCACAGATGTTAATAGCATCAATATTAATAACAAGTCATGGTCCAGTTCACCATTCCAACAAAATTGAGTCTTCCTCATTCAGTAAACCAGGAAACTGAGGCACTAACAGACTATTTAAAACTTAAACAGCAAAACTAGGATTCTAACTCAGGCAGCCTGGCAACATGCCCATATTCTTAACCATGACTTTAACCACCTCTCACATGACCTAAAGAATTAGATTAATCCTACTAAATATGAGGTGCAGATTTATGTTGTCATGTTTTAGTTATAAAATAAAATTGAATCTATAAGGATCTCAAACATGAACTAGAAAATACTTAAATGCATTTGCTATTAGTCTAACAGAAGCTGAAGGAGAAAGTGCTGTAAACAGTGTTGATCTGAAGAGAAATTCTATTTATTGAGATGTTTAATTACTATCAATTAAGCATGATAAATTATTAGAAAACTTTGATATAGTTCTCTGTGTCAGATCATGGATTATACTGAGGCATTACTTAGTGTTATTCATACCAAACAAAAAATTAAGTTAGGCATTTCTTTAAAAAAAGAATTGGTTTTGATATTATTAGGGTAATATAATTTCTATAACTTATTAAGGTTTTATAATATTTGCATAAGTAATGCTGATAACTTAGAGAATCAGCATGAATATATTTTGAACAGCATATGCATATATTGATTTACATAAATAATCAAAACTTTTGAAACCTGTGAATACTTAAGATGGAGAAGTTAGATGATTCTGATTTGAATTGAAAGTATGGAATCACATGAGACTTTTCTGTGGGTTCTAATGTTTCTGGTGTCCATTCTAGACCTGTGTTTAGTTAACTTTGATGTATAATTCAGGTTTTATATAAAAGACTGATTTTTCAAAGTAATATATTGCAAGTTCCCATCACAAAATGAAATAAGATATATCAAAGAAAAAAAAGAGAAGTGATCTCTTTGGCATCTACTGATAACAAGACGATAACATTAGACTTTGATATTGAAATACAAATGGTGGATGGAGGACTAGATTTTGTTATAATATATCTGACTCCTGCATAGAAGTCTTGCAGTGTGGGCAAATAAAATTTCTTTATCAGTGAAATTACAAAATGCTACTTGTCACAGAACTCGGGCTCTCACAAATCTCCAAAACCACACATTTTAATTTGTGAATACCAAACAAAGGTCTATTTCAAGCAACATAATGTTTACAATTGATTACACTTAGGAAAATCCACGGACTTATCCAGTGGATAGTAAGAAGAGATCAGATCGTTCGGTCTTGTGCCTCATTACAAAGATGAAGCAACTGAGACTCGGAAAGAATAAAATACATCCCTGGGCTTTAGAAGTCTGCTTGTGGCAGGGCTTGGACTAGAATTTAGGTATCGTGGAAACACTTTTCTCTAGTATAAAATGCTGCTGCTAACGAATGGATGAGGAAGCTGTGGTACATATACACCATGGAATATTACTCAGCCATTAAAAAGAATTCATTTGAATCAGTTCTAATGAGATGGATGAAACTGGAGCCCATTATACAGAGTGAAGTAAGCCAGAAAGATAAAGACCATTACAGTATACTAACACATATATATGGAATTTAGAAAGATGGTAATGATAACCCTATATGCAAAACAGAAAAAGAGACACAGATGTACAGAACAGACTTTTGGACTCTGTGGGAGAAGGCGAGGGTGGGATGTTTCGAGAGAACAGTATCGAAACACGTATATTATCTAGGGTGAAACAGATCACCAGCCCAGGTTGGATGCATGAGACAAGTGCTTGGGCCTGGTGCACTGGGAAGACCCAGAGGGATCGGGTAAAGAGGGAGGTGGGAGGGGGGATCGGGATGGGGAACACATGTAAATCCATGGGTGATTCATGTCAATGTATGACAAAAACCACTACAATACTGTAAAGTAATAAAAAAATAAAATGTTGCTGCTTCACTGAGCCAAACATGTGAGAAAAACTCAAATTATTTTTACCTCAGTGAAGTTTTAGAGGGAGTCCAGAAGCAATCTTTGTACCTATAGCAAATTAAATAAAACTATAACTAAATGAACTTTTCTGCAGGAGTCGTGAAATTGGTCGAACAGAATTTGGAAATGTCCTAGAAAGGATATCTTCCACACTGCAGTTTGTGGTAGGACGTGCCATCTGGCCACTTTCTCAAAGCCTGGAATGAGAGCAACAAAGGGCTGCCAACCTCCCGTGATCAAAAATGAGAGTTTCTGACAATGCCTATTAATTATGTCATAAAACTAACTAAACAAGCCACATTCACATGCCACATGGCAGAGGTTAAAATGCATCTAGTGAAGCCTAAAGATGCTAGAGTATTTGAAACTCTGATAACTGGAAATTAATAGCAAAATAAAAACGCTTCTTGATATTATTTTATGAATTCTATCTTTAACACCCAAGTTTCATGTCCTTCATCTTAAGAAGGCTGTAGAGCTGCACTCGCATTGTTGTGCTGCTGGTTCTCTTGTTTTTCCAGCAAGATGCTTTCAGCCCACTCTATTCAACAGCTGCCATGCAGCAGAAGCTTTTTCTTGTGAATAGAGATTTTTTTTTTAAAACCATAGCTATATAAAACAATAGGCCACATTCAGTTCTCCATCTGTCTTTTATGTCTCTCTGGATTGCTTAAAGAGGCGATAGTTTATTTATAACCCTCATATTATACTCTAAATAACATTTGATGAAGGCTAGTTTTTAAGGTTATCAGAGGAATTGCATAACTGTACCTTTAAGATATGAGAGAAAGTGCAATACGATTGCCCGTAGCATCCTCGACCTGCTGTGCCTGCAGTTTGCTTGTACACTTTATCCGATTTTGAACATGACATTGCGGGAAACAATGACACCAGTTCATCTCAAATCTAGTGTTGTCACTGACAAAAAGCTTTCATATATCTAAACCTGTTCTTAAGAGAAGGGAAGCAAATTTACCTATCTTGATCAGAGTTTCAAAATTAAGAGGCTTTAGAAAAGTAGAATACTAAAAATCTATATTATTTATCTGCTCCTTGTGCTTTTCAAGTAAGAATACTGAACATTATTGCACTTCTCCCAAGTGAGATCTGCTTAACTGAAAAATATATTATAATGTTTAGGGTTGCCAGCCTCTTTTTTTTTTTTAATTTTTTTTTTATTTTTTGGGTTGCCAGCCTCTTAAGTGTCAGATTTAAGCCAGACAGTCTCACCAGTGACTAGATCCATGTGATGTTTACTTCCCTTCTGATTCTTTCACTTTGGTATTAGAAAGTAGGAAATAGTAACAAGTGGTGGGTCAAATTTCATATTTCTCTGGCACAACACCCAGACAGTTTGTCAGAGAAAATATTTCATTTGTTGAATGTTTGTTTCCTTTACGGTGCTTATTTGCTTGGCTGGAAACTAGTGAAAAATAATTCTTTCATATATATCAGTGATGCAGAACAGATAAAATGCTTATTTTCTTGATAATTTTCTGTGACCATCCATGTCTTATTTTCTTTGAAAGAGAAGGGAACTGATGTATTCTGATGCTTTATTTGTTCAAGATGTGTTAAAAACATTTTCTCATTTTATTGTCAAAACAAATACATGAGATGGGTACTTCTATTAAATAATATGTACACATGCCATTTTAAAAAGAAAGATTTTGCTAAAGTTATATCTCAGAGTTTTCTGAAAATCAAAAGGTCAAGGGCACATCAAATAAACATCGCATTCTATTTAAATTTCATTCTCTTATAGAATAGAGCATGAATTTTTGTATACCAGTTCAAGTTTAGATTTTCAGATTTAAAAATCCTTGAGATTGGAAATACTGAAAGTTTTCTTTTCTTTCTTTTCTTTTTTTTAAGATAATCATCTTCAGGGACTTCCCTGGCAGTCTAGCAGTTAAAACTTTTTCCAATTGGAGGTGGTGCAGGTTCAATCCTTGGTCAGGGAGCTAAGATCCTACATGTCTCCTGGCTAAAAAACCAAAACATAAAGCAGATACAATGCTGTAACAAATTCAGTAAAGAATTTAAAAATGGTCCATATACAAATCTTAAAAAAATATATTCACCTACAGTGTTTGAGATAAGTTCAGTATATCTCATTCCCTGGTGATGCCATTTTGTGTAGCTTAGTTTTCATCCTACATGTTTTATTATAATAGTATGGCTGAAAATAAGGTGAATTTCACCAAAATTATCTTTGAAGTAGGAGTCATCTCAAATTCTCTTGTATCAGACACTCTCAAAATAAACTTCCATTTGGAAAATACATTAATACAACTTAAATCACTGCTAGAAGCCTCTTGATGAAAGTGAAAGATGAGAGTGAAAAAGTTGGCTTAAAGCTCAACATTCAGAAAACTAAGATCATGTCATCTGGTCCCATAACTTCATGGCAAATAGATGGGGAAACAGTGGCTGACTTTATTTTTTTTGGCTACAAAATCACTGCAGATGGTGACTGCAGCCATGAAATTAAAAGATGCTTACTCCTTGGCAGGAATGTTATGAGCAACCTATATAGCATATTAAAAAGCAGAGATATTACCTTGTCAACAAAGGTTCATCTAGTCAAGGCTGTGGTTTTTCCAGTAGTCATGTATGGATGTGATAGTTGGACTATAAAGAAAGCTGAGCACCAAAGAATTGATTCTTTTGAACTGTGGTGTTGGAGAAGACTCTTGAGAGTCCCCTGAACTGCAAGGAGATCCAACCAGTCCATCCTGAAGGAAATCAGTCCTGGGTGTTCATTGGAAGGACTGATACTGAAGCTGAAACTCCAATACTTTGACCACCTGATGCGAAGAGCTGACTCATTGGAAAAGACCCTGATGCTGGGAAAGATTGAGGGTAGGAGGAGAAGGGGACGACAGAGGATGAGATAGTTGGATGGCATCACCGACTCAGTGGACATGGGTTTTGGTGGACTCAGGGAGTTGGTGATGGATAGGGAAACCTGGCATGCTGCGGTTCATGGGGTTGCAAAAAGTCGGATGCGACTGAACTGAACTGAATGAAAAATATGCAATTGCATGATTTAATTGATTCTTCTATTCATCAAATAATGTTTACTAAATTGACCTAAGCATTTTTCAAAGTGATTATAAATATTTCCTTTATTCTGGAAAATTCTGTTATTGTTCAGCTGTTTTGAATTTATTTGTCAATTATTCCCTGAAGTTTAATTTTCTCTTACCGTGTTTTATTATTATCTAAATTTTCTATTGATATATTCCAATGTGACCTATATCTATAGGTGTATATATCAGAAGAAAGATGCATGAATTTTCTTATTCTTTATTATATGATATTTTTCATCTTTCAGTACAACAGAATAGAAATAGAGTATTAAGATTATGTCTAATTCCTTGTTAATAACTGATAACAAGTAAAATGATTTTAGTACAGTCAGCAAACTACTTTGAATTTTACAATGACAATCATAAATGGAATTACTTTTAATTATTTTCTGATAATATACAGAAATATGGCCTATTTGTATATGTTCATTCTGAATCTTAAATCTTACTAAGTTAACTTATTAGTTTTAAGAATTGCCTTATATATACTCCTTACATTTTTTTCATTAGTAATAATGTCTTCTACAAAGAAATATTCCTACTTTGAATATATTTTTTTTCTTTTTTTCTTCCTTTATCTCACCAGCTGTTACCTCTAGTACAATATTAAATAGAAATGGTGAGAGCTAACATCCTTGCCTTCTTCCTAAATTTAGAGGGAAAAATGCCATGATTTCACTTTATTTATGATGTTGGTTTTCATACTAATGTAGGTTCCACACACATTTTACATGTTCATTTTGATTTCCTCTTTTACAAAACCGAGCTTCTTTTTCCCTCATAATGCTTGTTGCATTGCTTGCTACTTAGTCTGATATTTACCATTTGTTTTAAAACTATTTTTCTGCCCAGCTTTTACTATTTAATCTCCCTGCTCTTTGATTTATATATGATTATCTCAAAGGGTGCAGAAAAGCATTTGACAAAATTCTGCAAACTTCATCATAAAAATTCAGCAAATTATATATAAAAGGAATATATCTTACCATAATTAAGGCCACATATGATAAGCCCATAGTTATAACATCATATTCGGTGATGAAAAATTAATGTTTTTCCTCTATTTCTCTGTTTGAAGAAGACATGATTTTGTACATAGATAACCTGAAAGACTCCACGGAAAAACCTATTAGAATGAGTAAATGAATTCAGTAAAGGTACAGGATACAAAATCAACATACAAAAATCAGTTGTGGTTTTCTATACTACGAGTGAACTCTCTGATAAAGAAACTGAGAAAACAATCCCATTTACAATAGCATTTAAGAAAAAAACAAACACTTTGGAATAAATTTAACCAAGGAGGTGAAAGATCATGTAGAGAGAACTAGAAGACTTTGGTGAAGGAAACTGTAGATGACACAAATAGTGGAAAAATATACTGTGACCATGTATTAGAAGAATTGATATTTGTTAGAATGTACTCAAAGCGATCTACAAATTTAGTGCAATCTCTATCAAAATTCCAATGGCGTTTTTAACATAAATGGAGAAAACAATCCTAAATATATTCTGGAGTCACAAAAGAACTCAAATAGCCAAAGCTATCTTGAGAAAGGTTAAAATGCTGCAGGCGTCATACAACAAATCTATAGTAATCAAAAAGGGCTTCCCAGGTGGAGCTAGTGGTAAAGACCTCCCCTACTAATGCAGGAGATAAAAGAGACACAGGTTCAATCCCTGGGTTGGGAGGATCCCCTGTAGGAGGTCATGGCAACCCACTCCAATATTCTTGCCTGGAGATTTCCAGGCAGAGGAGGAGCCTGGCATGGCTATAGTCAGTAGGGTCACAAAAAGTCGTGCACAACTGAAGCGACTGAGCATGCAGATATTAATCAAAACAATGTGGTACTGGCATAGAAACAGATACACAGACCAAAAGAACAGAATTGATAGCCAAGAAATAAACCCCTTAATGACCCAGATAACCACAATTGTGTGATCACTCACCTAGAGCCAGACATCTTGGAGTATGAAGTCAAGTGGGCTTTAGGAAGCATCACTACAAACAGAGCTAGTGGAAGTGATGGAATTCCAGCTCAGCTACTTCAAACCCTAAAAGATGATGCTGTTAAAGTGCTGCACTCAATATGCCAGCAAATTTGGAAAACTCAGCGGTGGCCACAGGACTGGAAAAGGTCAGTTTTCATTCTAATCCCAAAGAAGGACAATGCCAAAGAATGTTCAAATGACTGTCTAGATTTTAATTCTAGGCAGCATATTAAAAAGCACAGACATTACTTTGCTGGCAAAGGTTCATATAGTCAAAGCTATGGTTTTTCCAGTAGTCATGTATGTATGTAAGAGTTGGACCATAAAGAAGACTGGATGCGGAATTGATGCTTCTGAACTGTGGTGTTGGAAAAGACTCTTGAGAGTCCCTTGGACTGCAAGGAGATCCAACTAGTCAATCCTAAAGGATATCAGCCCTGAGTATTCATTGGAGGGACTGATGCTGAAACTGAAGCTCCAATACTTTGACCACATGATGCAAACAGCTGACTCACTGCAAAAGGCCCTGATGGTAGGAAAGATTGGAGGCAGAAGGAGAAGGGGACGACAGAGGATGAGATGGTTGGATGGCACCATTGACTCGTCAACGGACATGAGTTTGAGCAAGCTCCGGGAGATGGTAAAGGACAGGGAAGCCTGGTGTGCTGCAGTCCATGGGGTCACAAGAGTCAGACAGGACTGAGTGACTGAGCAACTGAACATCAACAATAAATCCCTGCTACTAACAGGTCAACTAATCTCTGATAAGGGAGTCAAGAATATGTAGTAGGGTAACGATAGTCTCTTGACTAAATAATGAGGGAAATTAAATATTCACATGCAGAAAATGAAATTGGACTCTTAAAAAAGCTATAAGTAATAATTAACTCAGGATGGATTAAAGATTTAAATGTAAGACTGAAAACTATATGGAGAAAGAAGTGGCAACCCACTCCAGTATTCTTGCCTTGAAAATCCCATGGACAGAGGAACCTGGTGAACTACACAGTTCACGGGGTCGCAAAGAGTCGGACATGACTGAGCACCTAAACACACACCTGAAACTATAAAACTCCTCGAAGAAAACATAGGGGAAAATCTCCTGGACTTTGGTCTTAGCATTATATTTTTGAATATAACTCTAAAGCACAGGCAATAATAGTAAAAATAAATGAGTGAGAGTGCATCAAACTAAAAATGCACAGCAAAGGTAATAATCAATAATAAGAAAAGACAACCTATGGAATGGAAGAAATATTTGCAAACCATATATCTGAAAAGGGGTTAATATGCAAAATATAGAGAAACTGCTACAATTCAACAGCAGTAAAAACAACCAATCCAATTTAAAAATGTGCAAAAGATCTGGTTAGAGACTCTTCCAAAGAAGACATACAAATAGTTAACAGATAAATGGTCAATATCACTAATCACCAGAGAAATGCAAATCAAAACCATGAGACGTCACCAGATACCTGTTAAGAGTGGTGTTTATCAATAGGTAAGAGATAAAAAGTGCTGGCAAGTGTGTGGAGAAAAGAAACACTTGTACACTCTTGGTAGGGATGTAGATTGGTATAGCCATTGTGTAATAATCAAATACTGTTGCAGCCTAGCAGAGCAGAGACCAGAACCTGCCCCATGACTCGAGGGTGCAGCAACCCGTGCCCTCATGATTGTCCTAGCAGGGATGCTGAACGGACATACTTGGGGCGGGACCGTGCTCTCTGCTTCGCTTCACTGCCTGCCTCTGCATCCATTTCCATCCATTCCTGATCAACGGCAGAGCCTTAACTTTCCTACCTCTTCATGGTGTGCTGATGAAACTCCCCAGTATAGCTATTTCCTAATGATCCCATGTGAGACTTCTACCAATAAAAGTATGGGCTGAAAGGAGCCATTCTGCCTTCCTGCCATGGAGAGCAGGAGGGCCCCCTGACTCCCTGCTTGTCAAATTATATGTGTCTGTCTTTTCACCCCCATTACAGGTCTTTCTCACCCGCTCTGCTGGACAGGGCAAAACAACTACCATATGATCCAGCAATCCCACTTTTGGGGATATAGCCAAAGGAAATGTAATCAGGATCTTGATATCTGCACACCCACATTCATTGCAGCATCATTTACAGTATCTAATATATGACAGCAGTTTAAATAACAGTCAACAAAAGAATGGATAAAGGAAATGTAAAGACACAGAAAATAGAATATTTTCAGCCTTTAAACAAATCCTGGTATTTGCAAAAGCATGGATGAGCCTGGAGGACATTATACAAAATAATTTAGACACAAAATGACAAAGGCTGATCTCACTTATATGTGGAATATAAAAAATCCAAATTCACAGAAAAAGAGAGCAGATTGGTGGTTTCCAGGGAAGTTATGGTACACATACACAATGGAATATTACTCAGCTATAAAAAAGAAGACATTTGAGTCAATTCTAATGAGGTAGGTGAACCTGGAGCCTATTATACAGAGTGAAGTAAGTCAGAAAGAGAAATACAAATACTGTATATTAATGCATACAATATGGAATTTATAAAGATGGTATCAATGATCCTACCTGTAGGGTAGCAGGGGAGACACAGATGTAAAGAGCAGACTTTTGGACTCACTTGGAGAAGGCAAGGGTGGGATAATTTGAGAGAATAGCACTGAAACATGTGTATTATCATATGTAAAACAGAAGACCAGTGCAAGTTTGATGCATGAAGCAGGGCACCCAAAGCCAGTGCTCTGGGATAACCCAGAGGGATAGTGTGGGGAGGGCGGTGGGAAGGGGCTCAGGATGGGGGAGACACATGTATACTGTGGCTGATCCGTGTTTCTGTATGGCAGAAGCCACCACAATATTGTCAAGTAATTATCCTCCAATTAAATTAAGTTGATTAATTAAAAAAGAGAAGTAGGGGTAAAGGGAGAGTTTCGTCACAGGGTACTAACTTTCATTTATAAGATGAATAAGTTCTGGGGATCTAACGTGCAGTATTTATGGAGAGTAGATCTTCTGTTCTCAGCATGAACACAAAGTTAAACTATGTGAGGTGATGGTTGTGCTAATAAACACATTGTGATAATGATTTCACAGTGTACATGTGTATCATATTATTATATTGCAGCTTGCAGAATCTCAGTTCCCTGACCAGGGATTGAACCCCAGCCCAAAGCAGTAAAAGCCCGAAATCCTATCCACTAGGCCACAAGGAACTCCCAGTACACTTTAAATATGTACAATTTTTATTTGTAAATTATACATCAGTAAAGTTGTACAGGAAGGAGGGATGAAAAAGAAAGTTTTAAGAAGTAGCGATCATTATCTGTTGTTATGGACCTGTAGAGAGTAAGCAGAATTATTTTCCTGAGATGTAAAAATGAAAAGATAAATAGCTATGTTGAAGTGTTAGCAGTCTCTCTATTTTAACACTGATGATTACTCTTAAAATCATACATTGATTTTCCATAATTAAAATTCTCAATATGTGATTACCAAGTAAATCTTGAAAAGTGATATTAGCACAAACATTAAAGTATAATGAGCTTCCCTAGTGGCTCAGATGGTAAGGAATCCTCCTGCAGACCTGGGTTCAATCCCTGGGTTGGGAAGATCCCTTGGAGGAGGACATGGCAACCCACTCCAGTATTCTTGCCTGGAGGATTCCATGGACACAGGAGCCTGGTGGGTTACAGTCCATGGGGTCGCAGAGTAGGACATGACTGAGTGACTAAGCACTTTATGTGTAATACAGCATTAGTAAGGATATTTTTTTAAATATTTGGAAGAAATACCCATATCTGTGTACCTACGTACCTGTCTGCCTACCTATATATTTAATGATTTATCTATGCATTCCCTTGTAAATATAATAGAATAGTATCTGGCACATAGTAATAATCCAATAAATTATTGTTAAATGGGTTCAATCCCTGGGTTGGGAAGATGCCCTGGAGAAGGGAAAGACTACCCACTCCAGTATTCTGGCCTGGAGAATTCGATGGACTGTATAGTCCATGGGGTCGCAAAGAGTCAGATATGACTGAGCGACTTTCACTTTCAGTTTTCTGAACTCTGCTGCATTTTGACACCATGTTATTGATATAGGCACTGATCCTATTTCTACCTTCCTTTGTAGATTTGAACACATTCAGCACAAGCTGTGTCTCTCTGCATCTTCATATTGTCATTCTTCAGCAGTGACCTGTACAGAATTTTTTGTTGACTTGTATTAGTTATGATATGATTTTATAAAATATATTGGTTCCTTTGAGTCAATGAATGTGTAACATCCTGATCTTTGAAAACTGACTTTTTTTTTTGTATATGAATTGCAAGGACTCAGGATCAAAAAATGTCATGTGGTTCATGCATACCAGGCATAGAGATGCATACCAGGCAATTAGATTTTATCATCAGATTATGAGTATCAGTACTAATTTGTGATTTCATTTGATTTTTTACTCTTATGAACATTGACTGGTGTTTAGTCTTCATTGTATCTTGCTAGTTCATCTTTCCAAAAATGTAGCCATCATCCATCTATTTTACTTTTTCCATATCAATGGGAAGCTCAGAAAAAAAAATAAAGCTACAAGCATATTAAAGTTTCTATGTAATTTTAGTAACCCTAAAAACAGAAAATGCTATTACTCTTTCTGTATTTTTTAGTTTGCTTATTTATTTTATTTTATTTTTTTTTGCTTGTTTATTTTAATTAGAGGATAATTGCTTTACAATGTCATGTTGATTTCTGCTGTATAACAATATGAATAAGTCATAACTCTCTATCCCCTCCCTTTTGAGCCTCTCTCCCACCCCTGCTTCTGTATTTTTATACTTAATAGTGATTTTAAGAATGAAGTGAGATTTATTGTCATGGAAATGATGGCTTAGTTTTAATTAAACTTTTTTGATGGAAGTACACGTCAAAGCGTCAATAAGGAAAAACAGCTTTTGTTGCTCTTAAATGACTAGATAAGAGTAAGGACTATTTTAATGTTTATCTCTTTAAAATATAGACAAAAATTATGTGATGTATTTATTAACATATTCTGATTTAGGGATATGCTTTTACATATAATGGAAAGCATTTTTTATTCAAGATAGATTTCTCATCTGTTTCTGTTGTTCATTAAAACATTTCATCTATCTTTTCTTATTCCTATTAAAAATCGAGGAATAGCAAAGAAAGAGTCTACTTTTCTCAGAACCTATAGCCTTGCACTGTCAGAAATGTCACAGGTTAATGGGACAGCTCAGCTTCATTTATCTTATTCTGACAACTCAACCAACCTAGCACAACCTAGCAAAAACATTCTTCCTGGACCAGGTGACGTTTTCAGCCTTTGTTCCTTTCATACGGTGGCGGCGAGAGCATGTAGTGTGCAATAACTTTGTACAGAAACTTGGTGCTTTAGGTGTCTTCAGTATTCAATCAAGGACAAGAGTTTTTAGAATTTTAAAATGGTTTATCAACTATAAATATACAGAGTACTCTTTTACTTTCAACTAACTTGACCTTTAAATTTTTTATTATTCAAAAGCTGTAAAATTTGCAGAATCTATTTTAATTCTCTAACTTTTTGATTGCATAAAGTTATTTTTTAATGCTGAAAAGCTAAATTTAGCATCAAGATTGATATGAGGTCCCAGAAGCATTGCCCAGGTCACTTTTGTAAATGAGTCTGAGTATCTTTGAGGAATATTACTCACTGTGTTGATGGAAATTTAAACAAGTTATGACACCTGAATATTCCTAAAGCCATTTCTTTGTTCTGAATTTGATATTGAATAATATCTTGCCTGCTCTGTCTAGGAAATAATCATATTAAAATAGTGACTCTGTATTGCCTTCCTTCTCTATTTTTGATTGCTCAGGTTTGATAAAATATATTTTCCACTGTAATAGAAAATCAATTAAAAAAAGGCAAGCAATGTTTGGTTCCAGGAACAATATATACATAAATATGTGTGCCTATATAACTGTCATTTTCAGAGTAGTTTTGATATTTCTTAAAATAAGAATGTATGTAGTCCAAAAAGTCTTTGCCTCTTACCTGGTAATAGTAAAATCAAACATTTTATATTATACATTCATTTATATAGTCAGTTTTATGAAGGTTTCATATTTAATTTTTCATAATAGCTGTGTAGTCTGTTAACTGTTAGAAACACTGAATTTTTTAAAATCAATTTTATAATGTGATTTTTTTTATTTTATAAGATTTGTGTAGGATTAATAAAGCAAAAATGATTAGCCATCTTTGAGTTTGAATAACACATCCTTTAATAGAGCACTTTTTCATAACTATAATATTTTACAGCATACTTAGTTATTTTGGTATTTATAATTTCAATCCAATAGCTTTATAAACAGAAAACAAATAATTATTTTTGCTGAAGAGCAAATGTGTTTCATGTATATCTAATCTGAATTTCAGATTAATTTCTGATGTAATGCATAAGCAAGATGTAATTGTAATTTAAGTGTATGCATAAATAGTAAGTGATAATAGATAAGCTATTTCCTATAATTAAAAAGGAAAAATCAGTAGGGATGGGGAATACATGTAAATCCATGACTGATTCATGTCAATGTATGACAAAACCCACTACAATATTGTAAAGTAATTAGCCTCCAACTAATAAAAATCAATGAAAAAAAAAAGAAGGAAAAATCAGAATAATATATCATTGGACTAACAAATAGGGTCAGTTTTTAACATATTTTATGATCATTTATATTGTTTAAAAAAAATAAACTGCTTTTGTCTTAACTGAATTGTATTTAATAGTCCTCTAACATAATGGACATTGTGTGACAGTAGTTAAGGTTACTACAGGTATTCTCTGAGACAGATTGTTGTAAAACAGCCACAGTATACTGTTTCTACTTTTATTTTTTCTAAAAGTAGACTTATTTTATTTCAAGATTTATAGTAACACTAAGAATTAAGTAAATTAATTCAAATAGACTCTGTGGCTTCTACTGTTTTTGGTGAATCTAGGCATTATTTGGTAGTTTTGCAGCAAAATTTGCACATACACACTGTATCATCATGTTGTGTTTTTGGAATTAGCCAATGAGTTCCATTATTACTTTGCATTGATGAGTTAGCTTTGTGTAGAAAATGTTCACATAGTTAAACGGATTATAGAACAACAGCTGGTGCTTAATATGTAGATAATTATTAATTTATTTCACAACAAGTCAGTTAATGTCAGGGAAGACTGATTCATTGTCTGATTAACAGTTTGATATTGTTTATGGATTAATGGGCACATCAGATTCACATAGCACTTTCCAGAGTTTGTGTGCTTTCATTAACCACATTTCACTTATAAAGTATCCTTTTGTTATGGTACTGTTAATGATTATTCTCATCTTGTTTATTTTATGAGAATTATTATTCTCATCTTGTTATTAAATTAGGATTTCTTTCATTCTGTTACTCCTGTCATGTTTCAAATGTTACTGCTACTCTCAGATATCACAGGTGAAATTATTTTGCAGCCAAATGGGTTTCTATTCTTTTCAAAACTACTGTTCCTTATAACCCTTCCTCTGTTTGAGTCATTCAACCATTATTCATGGGATAAATACTTGGTTCAAGCTAATGTGCTCATGAATTCACTGAACTGACTTATATCACTACTGAATTCTTTTTTTGTCACTGATATTCTTGAAACCTATGTCGTAACCAAGCCACTCATTTCTATTATCTTTATATTTTTTTGCTTCTCAAGGACTCCACACTCTCTGTTGAATTTTCTATAGCAATTTTTTTTTCTATAGCATGTTTTTTTTTTAAATCTACTTTCTTTTTTTATCTCAACATTTATTAGCAGTATGTTTAACTGGCAAAATGGTAAAAACAACAATAAATAAACCTCTTTGCATTATTAATGAGTCATTCATTGTGTGGGCCCTTTACTCAGATTTAGTACTAATACTGCCTTCATAAAGTAGTTTGCCTTCTTACATAAAATCTGCAGTTGAAAATAATTACTCTTTTCTTTCAATAGCACATGTTATTGATGGCTTTTAAAGTGTATTATTATTATTACTATTTTGACCTTCTCACTCTAAATTTAGTTTTCTAATTCATTTGCACCCTATTCTATATGTATTTAAGTTGGTTAGTGTACTTAATTAACATTTATATGTAAATGTGAGGGATCAAAGGCAGATAACATTAGATATTTAAAGATTTGTGCTCAATTGTGTCCAACTCTGCTCTCCAAGACTGCAGCCCTCCCCAGGCTCCTCTGTCCATGTAGTTTTTCAGGCAAGAATACTGGAGCAGGATGCTATTTCCTACTCCAGGGAATCTTTCTAACCCAAGGATTAAACCTGTGTCTCTTGCATCCCCTGCATTGGCAGGCAGATTCTTTACAACTATGCCACCTGGGTAGCCCCATATTTAAATATATAAATGGCTAATCAGATCCAAAATATTTCCAGTCTTTGCTTTGAAAGTGTGGTATGAGTTTTCTATAAGAAATGATGAACAGTTGGAGTTGCTGCCCATTAAAATGAAATACAAATTGTATTTTTCAGCAAAAAATTAATCTAGATGCAGTTTGACCATGAGTGAGAATATTGTAATTGCACCATTATTTTATGTACTAAGAACAAAAAATATACTACCAGTTTAGCTATAATCTTTAAATGATTTGTTGAGTGAGGAATTTCAATTATCCAATCATAACCCTAGGGATAAGAGTCAAGTTCATATATATATATATACACACGGTAACAACTGAATTCAGTTGTCTAATTGTTATTTTAAGATAAATCCATATTTATTAAATGTGAAAATGTTGAATGTGAAAAGATATTAAAATGTGAAAAATATGTTTCTTAGGAATGATAGAATACAGTAACTCATATGAAGTACTAAATACAGTGCCTGACAGAAATATTGAATAAAATACTAGGGTAGTAGCATTGAAAAATAAAAGCACAAGTTGGATGTGTATTTGATTTTCCTCTCACTGTAAACTTGAGTTTGGTATGTATGTGAAAAATCTAGTTTTGTCAACCAGAACCATGTAGTTTAAGTTACTCACTCTGGCATAGCTTTGTTTTTGAGTTGCTAAGATGGTTGGTAGAAAATAGACTGATGCATGCCATTTGTCCTCCAGCTTATAAAGGAGATTTTAAATTGTCTTGTTAAACCTCAACAGGTTCAATATCCTATTGATAATCCTGCCAAAATCAGGGCACTATCCCTTAATACAGAGTCCTCAAAGAATAGCATTTTCCTGAGTATACTACAGACTGTGTAGAAAACAAAATTGATGTATGTATAAATAACTCTGTCCTTTAAACATTTTGTTATGAAAAATGAAAAAGGAAAGCCATTTTTAAAACATTTGGCTAATTACAGAATGTCTGTCAGTATATGTCTATGAAAAAATCCTTTAAGATGCTTTATATTATGCTTTATTTGCTATCCTATATAAAGTTTCAAAAAGGCACAGCTCTCTTCAGTTCAGTACATTAATTTAGCTCAAGTAGGTTAACATCCTAGTTTAAATAAATGTGTTAGCAGAGAAAAATTACCTTCTAATTTCATTTTTATAAAAATTTTGCTGCACTAGATGCCATACTGAAATAAAATATTTTTTATGTTTTTAGAATGCTGAACTGAACAGGCCTGTGCAATGAATCTCTAAGGGATGGAACTTTAACCTCTACAATATGTAGAGATAAAGGGAATGATCTTTCTTTTTGTAAAGATACCAGCACTATGGCATCTTTGGCCTCACCCTAATGACTTCATTTAATCTTGTTTCCTAATGACTCTATCTCCAAATGTAATCACATTAGGAATTCAGTTCAGTTCAGTAGGTCATGTTCAACTCTTTGCAACCCCATGGGCTGCAGCATGCCCGGCTTCCCTGTCCATCACCAACTCCCAGAGCTTGCTCAAACTCACACTTTGAATCGGTGATGCCATCTAACTATCTCATCCTCTGTTGTCCCCTTCTCTTTCTGCCTTCAGTTTTTCCCAGCATCAGCGTCTTTTCCCAGTGAGTCAGTTCTTCACATCAGGTGGTCAGAGTATTGGAGTTTCAGCTTCAGCATCAGTCCTTCCAATGAATATTCAGGGATAATATCCTTTAGGATTGACTGGTTTGATCTCCTTGCAGTCCAAGGGACTCTCAAGAGTCTTCTCCAGTACACAGTTTATGAATTTGAGGGAGACACAATTCAGTCCATAGAATCTGTAGTTCACTATCTCTATTCATCTGGAATGAATGTCTCTCCTCCTTTCCCCATAATTATTCTAATAACTATATTTTAACTTCTATCTTTAGTGGAAAAAAATCTGCCCTTTAAATTTGCCACCATAAAAAAAAAATTAGCTGGTATAAGTAATTCTTGAGACTAGAAAGGACATCTTTCAAGGCTTGCAATGAGCCAACTAAATTGGGAATCCCTTCCTGGAAATACAATGAGAAACTAAAATATTGGGCCCTTGTCTTTTCTCAGTCATTAAGTTTTCATAACACTTGATAATCATAGATGAGTGCTCAAAAATATATTCTTTGACAATTCAGCCAAACATATGACAAGCAGGGGAATTTCCTGTAACTTCTACAATTCTTTTTTGAACAAATATTTATCAAGACTTTTTATATGCCGGTTATCATCCTAAGCATTGAGAATGTGAGTTTAAAACATACCTTTACAGAGCTTAAAGTCTAGAGAGTAAAATGATTCAGGAATAGAACAATATAATAGTGTGATACAGACCCTGTAAAGCACGAGACACTTTCGGAGTCCTTAGAAAAAGCAAAACAGCAGAACTGGAAGGGGTCAGGGAAGACTTCTTGGAATGGTTGACAGCTCATACATAAAGTATTTAGCCTGGAAATTATGTATGTGTGTGTAGGGGGTTGCATTTTGTGTACTGACGAGAGGATAGGGTAACATTCTTCCAGCCAGAGAAACAGTATAAGCAAAGGTCCTGAAGGTGAGAAAGAGCATGAGAATCATGTCAAAATCTCATCTTCTTTCTGTCAGCCCTCAAGCGAAAGCATATAATAGTCCTCCAGTGACTATCACATCATGTATAAATTCTTCAGAATTATAAAATCCTCTATGATCTTAAGAGCTGTGCAGAAATAGCCTTTTATTCTGTTTGCAAGTTAGCATGCCACAGTTCATGGATGCTGGCAAAAGTGTGAGCCACCTGGCACAGAGATATAGACCTTTTATTAATTGAAGCAGTAGCAGTATCATGAGTATCAGCATTTGCATCATCTCCCTCAGGCCCAACTTGTTTGGGTGGTATGAAGAGGTTCAGGTGATGCCTGCACATACAGTGTGCTGCCTTACGTGGGAGGAATATCAAATTTAGGACATTTTAATGTTTTATAAGGCATCGTAAGCTTGCCTGAACTTTGCACAAGGAGGCATTATCTTTATTATGCTGAACAGTAAACAGACTCACCGTTAGCTCCAGAAGGATATACTATCTTTCAAGACTGTTCACTGTATAAACATCCTTGGAAATTTAGTTAAAACAAAAGCAGTCAGTGCTTCTGCTGATAAGAAATGCAAGGGACCCATAGAGAATTGTTTCTCAACTATTTTAAGGCCTTCTATAACTTTGCTTTTTCTGAATATGAAGTTTTACTTCTTTTTATTCTTCAGAGTATTCCATTTTGACTCAGTTACCCTGTCTAGAAAAACCCCAGCCTTTCCTCCTTTGCTTAACTATAAACTCCTAAATTGGGACAGGTCCAGACAAAGCTCCCCTAGCCTGTATCAGGAACTATTCAGAGTCTTAGATTTCCCCATACTTGCTGGGTAGCATGCTAGCCCATTTTTGTTGTTGCTAATCAGTCACTAAGTTGTGTCCAGCTCTTTGTGACCCCATGGACTGCAGCACACCAGGCTTCCTGGTCCTTCCTTATCTCCTGGAATCTGCTCAAACTCATGTCCTGTGAGTCAGTGTTGCTATCCAACCATCTCATCCTCTGTTGCCCCCTTCTCCTCCTAGCCTCAATCTTGGCCAGGATCAGGGTTTTTTCCAATAAGTCAGCTCTTCCCACCAGGTGGCCAAAGTATTGGAACTTCAGCTTCAGCATCAATCTCTCCAGTGAATATTCAGGATTGATATCCTTTAGGATTGACTGGTTTGATCTCCTTGCTGTCCAAAGTACTCTCGAGAGGCTTCTCTAGCACCACAGTTTGAAAGCACCGATTCTTCGGTGCTCGATTTCTTTCATTGCAGCTCTCACATCTGTACACAATGACTAGAAAAACCATAGCTTTGAATATGTAGAACTTTGTTGGCAAAGTGATGTCTTTGCTTTTTGATATGCTGTCTAGGTTTGTCATAGCTTTCCTTCCAAGGGGGAAATGTTACTGTCCTGTTACTGTATCATGAATACCAGCAAGACATGAGACTCATGGGTCAGCAACAAAGGTCTTTATCACTCACAGCAAAAAGAAAAGCAGTCACTAGAGATTCATGTTGTTTTTGCCGATTCTATGCTCATGGAGACAGGTTTCCTGAATTTAGTATAACTATATATGTATATATAGTTAAATTTGAATTTTAGTGTTTTATCATCATATATACGTGTTATTAGTGTTTGAAACACACATGAAAAAGTCCATTGTTTATCCAAAATTCAAGTTTAACTAGATGTCCTGTATTTTGTCTCACAGCTTTGCATGGGTCACAGAGGGCCCGTGATGGGTGCCTGCATGTATCGTGGGCTATGTTACAGGTCAGAGGAGAGAGAACCACCACCTGGGAGATTTACTGCTTTCATAGCAAGTAGAAATAAGACTGTTCTTTGGGAAGAAATGTTACTTTATCCCATCATGCTGCTCACTGGAAACACACACACACCCCTATGGAATGGAATGGATTAGGGAAAGAGTGATCAGGACTTTACATTCTTTGCTACACAGAGAGAATGTACAGAAATCCTCAGGGGTCACTACAGACTGTCTCCAACATTCTGAATCATACAACTTAACCCAACCTTAATTCCCATCTGAAAGACTATACTTGAATATGACACTATAACTTTCGAATCTTTAGTATTTTTAGTTCAACCTAACTTCATCTTTTAATTTTCTCTGTAATCTTAGTGAGGCCAGAGAACATGTCCTACTTTTTATTTCTTTTTGTAAAAAATATTTCACAGTATATTTTATAATGTCTTATACATAGATACTGATTAGCAAAATCTTTTCAGAAAATTAATGCCTTTGGGATTGTTAGCTATTACTTTTTAGGGATAATTGTAAAAAAAAAAAAAAGAATAAACTCCTTGAGAAGATATTTATCTGATATATTTGGATATTTGGAGGAAGCTTTTGTTTTTATCCAGGAGTATGGCAGCCCACTCCAGTGTTCTTGCCTGGAGAATTCCATGGACAGAGGAGCCTGGCATGCTACAGTCCATAGGGTCGCACAGAGTCAGATAAGACTGAGTGACTAACACTTTACTTTTACTTTTTTTTTTTTAACTAGTGATGTCTTGGTCTATGCTCTAGAATGGCTAACAAATTTCCCATTCATTCTCTTCTGTTCCCAATTATCTAATATCTTCTTATGTTATCTTTTTAAATATACCAGCGTGTGCAAATGAGTAAGCCTCCCTGTGTTTAAGGTTGGATAGATTTATGAAGTTTGGTAGGTTGCCATACTGTTAAAGCCTCTGGATAGAATTTTAAACAGGTATGCCTCTCTGTATTTCCTTATGAACAAAATGAAAGGGTTTTAAATTTAAGTTTTGAGATAACCAGATGCTGTAACTATCAAATACACTTGGAAACACACACACACACTTGGATTTTTTTCTTTCTCCCATCCATTGGCTACTATTTGAACACCTATAGCAGTGAGGTGAAGCTGTTCTTTATATAAAAACAGATTTTAGCCAGTCTTCAGTACCTGCTTCTTCATTCCCAGTAGAAGAGACATGTGTTCTTTCAGGGTAGGTGAGAAGGAGCATCTGTGATAGGGGAAAAATAAGAAAGTGGAAACAAATGACTCCCTGATTAAGTCTTGTGTCAAGTTAATGTCACTTTTGAGCTGATTATTGTAAATAACTTAAGAATAAATTGTTGATCTATGTCTCTTGTGTAAATGAAAATAGAAATTTTGGTACCACTTACATCTACCAACACTCTGTTGATGGGTATGAAGTAACAACTCCTAATAAGAAAAGCCTTAATAGTAATGCATGCCATTGCTGCTCTTCTACTTACCTAACAACAAGTGAGAATATAAAATGCACAGTAAGACAGCCACCACAGCAGGAGCCCTCAAATTGATTCCAACAATAAAGCTCCTTACAGTGAATGCAAACCACTTGATTAACAAGAAAACAGCATCCTGTTGAAAAACACAGAGCATCCTGTAATCATGTGCTTATACTCTGGTCACCCTTTTAGATGTTAAGATTTTATACATGAGCTGTTCTTGGAATGATCTGGTACCCTGAAATAACTCATTTATTCAAGGTTTCTCCTACCCTGAAATATTTTACATTCTTAATGAGTTGAAAGAGCTTTGTATCTATTTATATTATCCTTTGCTATGGATCAAAATACCCAAATGTTTAATGGCTTAAAACAAAATTCTTTTATCTCTCATGATTCTGTGGGTTCAGCTGGGCACTTCTCCATTGGAGTGATAAGGTGTAGTGGAGTGATTGGCTGTGATAAGATGCGAGCTGGAGCATCATGTGAAGACCTGACTGAGCTGGATGTTCATGAAGGATCTCTCATGATTGGAAGCGGATGCTGGCTTCTCATAGCATAACTCCTTCCCCAGAGGGAGTTTCCCAAAAATAAGTATTCTAAGAGACCCAGGCAGGGGGACTGTAGGCTTCCTATGACCTAACTCTGGCAGTCCCAAATTATCCTGTAAGGCAAGTCACAAAAGCCCCTGAGGTCCAAGAGCAAGGGAATTAGACTCCAACTCTGGATGGAGGAACATCTAGGTCAGGCTACAGAACAGCTTGGATGCTATTTGGAAAATATATTCAGCTGCAGTTCCTTTAATCACTTTAGTAAGCAAGTCTGCATTTTTATACTACAGGTTACTTGGTAGCAATATTAATTAGACAAAAGTGAATGATAATAGAGATCTATCTAACCACCATTCTTATAAACCATGATGTAGTATTTGCAAAATTTAATATAGATTTCCACAATTTTGAGCTTGCATGTCTTTCTCTCTCTCTGTCACCCTAGTACTCTTTCATAATATCAACTGGACTATATCCACTGCTGGTATCAAGTCACATTTCTCCTTTCCTATGCTGACTTGCTAGTTTATCATTCTCTCTAACATTTAAAGGGATTTTCATGACTGAGGATGGAAGGCAATAGTCTGTGTATCTTGTTGCTACTACAGATATGGTATATCCTGACTCTGGTTCTCCAGTTAGTGAGAGAAAAGGAGAGTAAGTGCAAAAAGAGATTTTGGTGAGGAGGGAGTTATCTCTGCTTTACCCCTAATCTCCATCAAACCTACTAAAGCCATATAATTTAAACATATCATTAAAGTAAAATGAAAAGTTTGCAATGCAAATGAAATTTCCAGAAAAGTACTCTTTCAATTTCTTCAAAATGCTAGTCCCTTTTAAGAATTATATAGATGTCACTGGTTTTCCCAAACCTAAATTGGCCATAAAAATAGATATTTGGAAATAATACTCTCAGATTTCCAGCCTGAGACCTCATGTTTTTCATATGAGATCAAAAGTCAGAAAATTAAATCAGATTTGTAAATCAATTATTACATATGTACTTTGATTTTCTTATCCCAGAAATAGGATAATACTTTCCCCTGTATTTTATTTATTAATTTGTGTACCTACTTAATGCTAGGTATTGGGGATACAGCTTTCAACAAAATAGGCAAAAATTCTTTCCTTCATGAGCCTTACTTTCTAAAAGAAGAATTTAACTCAACAGATATATATTTAAGTTTATGTAATAGATATGTATTTAAGTTTACATACATACTTGTTAGATATAAGTATTTAAGATTTGTTGTTTAGTTGCTAACTCATGTCTTATTCTTTTAAGACACCACATACTGTAGCCTGCCAGATGCCTCTGTCCATGGGATTTTCCAGGCAAGAATACTAGAGTGGGTTGTCCTTTCCTTCTCCATAAGTTAAGATAACGTATATATTTTATGTAAATAGTCCTGTCCTTCACTTTGTTACAATGTGCACATGAAATAATTTGTCTAGTAAGGTCTATAAACCAAAATTAAAATAATACTAAATTTTTTATTAATCTGAGAAAATTTGATAGAATTTATTGATTGTATTTATAATGCCTTCAAGCTTCAGACATTTGAAGTAGTATGTATGACTCTTCTTGCAAACAAGATCACTCTTACCTTTTGCTCACTTGATAATTAGTTAAGTCTTTAAAAGATGCACATTTGAATTGGCATTAGCTGGTCAAGCTTTTGCAAAGAAATAATTCTCTAAAGTAACTTCTCTTATTGTGCAAACTTAATCTCTTTTTTTTTTTTTTTTTTTTTTTGAGAGAGAGAATTCAGTGGTAACACCTATTTAAGCCTAAGTTAGCAAATTCTATTCCCCAAGCCATGCTTATATCACTACTAGTGATGTTTTTGACAAAACACCAAATTAAATAAATCAGTCTTCATGCAGTCTGTGCTCAGGAATAAGTGGAATAGAGACAAATCAATAATGCCAAAGAGAAACAGACACGAGCAATAACAAAATAAAAATGATTTTCTAGTGTTCAGGAGAATGGTATAAGCAATGGAAAGGAGACTTAAAAGTATGGTTCTAAAGATTTCTTTTGCTAGATATGTGAAAAATTATTTTACTTCTGAAAATTTGTAATGGATAGTCAATATTCTAGTGCCATTTTACCTGTGAAAATACAGCTGCAAAAATCAGAACCTTAGTAAGAAGAGAAAATAAAAAGTTAAAACAGTGTTAGTCCCATTCCTTTTCTTGCTAAGTAAGTTGCATCACTTAATATTTCTTTTTCTTTCTGACCTCACTAAAAGGGTATAGGAAATAGTATTCAATTTTACCAGAAACAAAACATTTTAATAACTCAAAGTATAAAATAATATGCATGAGTCCAGACCAACACAAATTAGCGATTGAATAAATGAGGAAGAAGTGACACATCTTCCTTAAAGAAAAGTTATAAATAATTTATGTACTCCCCACTTCAAGAGGTAAAGAGGTAATGCTTCTTTAGCCCACCCCCCGACTTATTTGAGTGTTGGTTGGACTTAGTGACTCACTTCCGAAGAGTACAGTGTAGGAAGGGGACAAAGAGTGACTTACAGTGCAGAGATCTGGCAAGCACTGCCTTAGCCAAATGACCAAGGTTAGTGTGGTGAGTCGTTTTAATATCATGATGCTTTTGAACTGTGGTGTTGGAGAAGTCTCTTGAGAGTCCCTCGGACTGTAAGGAGATACAGTCAGTCCATCCTAAAGGAAATCAGTCCTGAATATTCATTGGAAGGACTGATGTTAAAGCTGAAACTCCAATACTTTGGCCACCTGATGCAAAGAGCTGACTCATTGGAAAAGACCCTGATGCTGGGAAAGATTGAAGGCAGAAGGAAAAGGGGACGACAGAGGATGAAATGGTTGGATGGCATCACCGACTCAATGGACATGAGTTTGAGTAAACTCCGGGAGTTGGTGATGGGCAGGGAGGCCTGGCGTGCTGCAGTCCTTGGGATCGCAAAGAGTCGGACATGACTGAGAGACTGAACTGACTGACTGACTTTCTAATATGGTGTGATGAGAAGGTTATTTCACTTTTTTGGTATTCTTCCCCGAAACCCATTACCCCAGTCTGATCATGAGAACAATGTCACAAAATCACATACTGAAGGACATTCTATAAAATACCTGAATGGTACTTTTCACAATAGTGAAAGTCATGAAAAGCAAGTATATATGAACAACTGATCACTGTTACTTCAGAGTTTTTATTCCCTCCTCCCATTATTTTTTGTTTCCTTGTCTTTTTTGGATCTATTTGCATCTATCTTTTAAAAGTTTAGTATGTTGACATACAATATTATGTTAGTTTCAGGTATTCTATGGAATTATTTGACATTTGCATACATTATGAAATGATCAGCACAGTAAGTCTAGTAACCATCTGTCCTCATTCAAAGTTACTACAATGTTATTGCCTGTGTTCCTTATGTTATATGTTGTGTCCCTTATGACTTTATTATGTAACTGGAGGTCTTGTACCTCATAATCCCTTTCACCTATTTCACCCACCTACCCCCTCCAACCTGTGCACCTCTTGGAAAGATGATGTGGCAGATTTCATTTGTGTTAATTAAAACTTGTTATATTTTTGTTCACTTCACCTGGGCACACCCAGGTTATATTCCCCAGCCTCTCCTGTAAATAGCTGGGGCCCCGTGTCTGACTTCTGGCTAATGCAGTGTGTTAGGAGGTAATAGAATGCCACTTTCAGACCAAGACCATAAAAACTTCCCCACATGGTCATCGTTCCCTATAAAGTGTCTGAAGAGAGAGGGCCCCAGAGGTTCAGACTGTGTGCTTTCTCAGTGCAGTTTAATTTGAGAAATACTGCCAATGGTTTACAAGTTTCTTTACACACACTAACAAAGTATTTTCTAGAATGACTATATCAGTTAATCTCAGGTCAACGGTAAATGAGTTGTTCTGTTTCACAAAATCTTCATTCTTGCTGAAAATTCTGATTTTCTTTTTTTTGTCATTTTTAGAGGCAAGGAAAATGTGTCTTGTTATAGTCTATCTAATTTGGTAAATAATGATATTCTTACCAGTTTTCCTTTTTAGTGTGTGAAGTGTCTAGTCATGCATTAATGCCATTTTTCAATTGGTGCATCTTATGGTTATTCTTTTCTTGATTTTAAAGACTTTCAGATATATTAAGCATGCTATACCATTTCCTGTAATATATTTTGAAAATATTTAATCATAACTTATTTGCATATTACATTGGTTAGTATTAAATGGTATACATAATTTCAGAGATTCACTCTTATTTTGTAAGTGTGCCCTCTGCTTCTGTTCTTACAAAGAATATAACCTGAAATTCAATATGTACTCTTTTATGCTTTGTTTTTAATATTATTCATATTTTACACTTAACCCATCTTAAATTTACCTTGTTTTATATTGTAAAAGCTCAACCTTATTTTTGATAATAAATAACAGTCTCATAACTATTGACTAATTCTTTTCTCTGAATTAAAATGTCAGCTTCATCATATACTGTGTTATATCTATGTATTCTATGTTTTGAAATCTCAGATTTTACATTATTATTTTTGATCTATTATTTCATGAAGATTCAATTTCATTCCAATCATTGTTTTTATGATTTTCATTTTGCCAAATGTTACATTTTGCAATCGATTTAACTAAAAACATGGCTTTCCATTTTTGACCTAATTATTTAATACACTTTCTAATATTATGTCAAAACTTTAACATTGGGATAAACCAAACTTGCCCTTTGTACAATCTTTTATTATGAAAGTCTAGTTTTTGTTTACGGTGGCTTCCTAGGTGGCTCTAGTGGTAAAAAATTTGCCTGCTAATGCAGGAGACATAAGAAATGTGGATTTAGTCACTTGGTTGGGAAGATCTCCTAGAGGAGGAAATGGCATCCCACTCCAGTATTCTTGCCTGGAGAATCTCAAGGACAGAGGAGCCTGGCGATCTAAAGTCCATAGGGATTCAGAGTTGGACATGACTGAGCATCTGAGCATAGTTATTGCTTACTAGCGTTTGCTTTCTTAATTTAGCACCTTTGTTTATAGATTCTTTATCTCTGTTTATGTGTATGTATGTGTATTATTCGGAGAGGGCAATGGCAACCCACTCCAGTACTCTTGCCTGGATGATCCCATGGACGGAGGAGCCTGGTAGGCTGCAGTCTATGGGGTCGCTACAAGTTGGACATGACTGAGCGACTTCACTTTCACGTTTCACTTTCATGCATTGGAGAAGGAAATGGCAGCCCACTCCAGTGTTCTCGCCTGGAGAATCCCAGGGATGGGGGAGCCTGGTGGGCTGCCGTCTATGGGGTTGCACAGGGTTGGACACGACTGAAGTGACTTAGCAGCAGCAGCAGCAGCATGTTTTTCATATTATCATATTATCATCAGGTTTTTATATCATGGTTATACAAATACGGAAATTTGAAGTGCCCTGCCTTTTGTTCTGTGCTTTGGACCTGTGGTCTCTCTGCAGACCAGCTGTAAGCTCTGTGGGCATGATGGCCGTGATTTTCTCACCCACCACTTTATTCCTGGTGTCCAGTAGCCGCTCAGCATGTGATGGGTACCCCTGGATGCCTCAGTTTACTCGGTTGTACTTATCTGTTACTTGAAAGATTAAAATTTCATGGTTAAAATTCTTCCGGCTTCAGTGTCCTTTAAAATTAGGAATTCTATGACAGTCTTAAAAATTCCTTCATTTAAATTCTGGTTTTTAAACATCTTAGTATAGATTTGTAAATAACACTATCATATAAATGTAAAAATGTTCACCTATTTGAATTCTAAAATCTGCCTTTTTTTGACTTATACTCCATATTATTAAAGAATGTTTTTATTTGTACAACCTAGATGCATTGTTCCTCTTCTTTCACATCATAATTGACATATTATTATTTTTGTATTCACCACTTAATGAAAAGGTGGTCATACTTGCCAGTCACCAAATATATTGGTTCTTCTTGTTCTACCTCACTACTGCCTGGTTGCTATTAGAAACTTACTGCTAGGCCTAAAATTAAAAGGTTCTTTGCTATTTAGTCATTAATCTAATGAGTTGGGCTGCACTGGCCCTCCTGCTTTTATTCCCTAAGAAGAAAAATTAGCTATGTCAGTGTGTAGATAGGAATTAATTTTAGGATAGTTCAAAGCAGTTGTGAAAACTCTAGCCCAGAGTGTGTAGTCTTCTCATGGTTGTTCATGCCTTCATCTCCCTTTGCAACTGACTTCTTTCTGGGGAGTAATTTGTTAATTCCAGTCCAGTTTTGTCATGGAATCTGTTGATCATTGGATTTGTAAATCCCAGTTGTGGTAATAGAGGGCAACATAGAATGGCTTGAGTTACTTAGAAAACTGTTTCTCCTCCTTAAAACAATGGCTTATTCTGCTTTATTCAGTGATGGAACCATGTCTCTGAGGTAAGAATATGCATTAATGTTTGATGGACATAATTTATTACCTTCTCCTAATGATTCTGCTTAATGGCTCCATCTAACCTTTAGTTATTAGAAATTCCCTCTGGAGTCAAGCAGATGCCTGGCCATTTATCCTGATTTTCACTGCTTTGTGGCTTTTGTTTTCTTTCTTAGTTTTAATATTTCTGTGGGAAAATTGAAGAAGAAAAATTAGGACCTCCTAGCTAGCTAATATTTTAACCTAAACCTCATCAGGAAATTATTTTTCTTTTCAATTGGAGGAGATTTTCTTGGTGGTCTGTAAGTAGTCCTGTTATATATGTATTTACTGTATGACATCAATAATAAATATATATGTTTTGCCTGTACATTTTCAATGATGATAAATCAAGATGGGAAAATTTATGATCTTTAGTATAAATCCACTTAGGCAGAAAGGACAAACATTGATTATGAAATGAATTCAAGATATATATATGATTAACTTAAGTATAATTTCTAGCATGATATATTCCGAATTATATTTCTGATCTAAATTTTTAGAGGTCCCTTGATAGAAGAGAAAATTTAATTTTAATTTAGAAAAATATTTAAATGATAACATATTGTATTAATTGCAGTTTGTCTAAGTCACCACAGACATTTTGCTAGATAGCCACTGTGTTGAAGAAAGATCATAGAAACAGGGTGTAATAATGTTCTTTCTTTTGCATGCTAACTTGGTTACTTATTGATACACTCAAGATACTATGATACTTATCATAGTGGATAGCACTTTGCTATTTTTGTCTGTCTTTCACTTCTTCCATCTTTCTCATGATAACAGAGCCCCTTTTACTGAATAAATGGGAAACTGATACATGCCTGCTCAGAGTACAACAGTCCCTTGAGCAGAGTTATTGATTTGAGAATGACTAAGTGATTCAGGAGGGCTTATCAGACACTACCCTGGGAATTTCCTATCTGAAGTTTTAAGGAATATTGCCTATTTTCCCTGGCTATTAGGTAAACTTTAAAAAATGTGTGTGTAACTAATAAGCTTAGTGAGCACATTCTGTGGATCTTTGTCTTTTAGGATTTTCCTTTAAACTTTAATCAGGTATAATATTTCCTTGCCCCAGCTTAAAAACTAGAGCAAGATCATGATCTTTCTACCCACCTTTAAAAAATAGACACAGTGTAGTAGACACTCTAATGTAGACACTTTATCCTGAAAGAAGTCTCAAATAAGAAATGAAATATCTAATTTATTTTTCCCAAGCTGTGGAATTCAGTTGGTTGCAATTGTTTTCCCTCCTTCCTCCAGCTTGTACCTGCAGTGTGAACAAGGATCAGTTAGTCAGTTCAGTCGCTCAGTCGTGTCTGACTCTGCGACTCCATGGACTGCAGCACACCAGGCTTCCCTGTCCATCACCAACTCCCGGAGCTTGCTCAGACTCATGTCCATTGAGTCAGTGATGCCATCCAGCCATCTCATCCTCTGTCATTCCCTTCTCCTCCCACCTTCAACATTTCCCAGCATCAGGGTCGGTCTTTTCAAATGAGTCAATTCTTCCCATCAGATGGCCAAAGTATTGGAGTTTCAGCTTCAGCAGCAGTCCTTTCAGTGAATATTCAGGACTGATTTACTTAAGGATTGACTGGTTGGATTTCCTTGAAGTCCAAGAGACTCTCAAGAGTCTTTTCCAACACCACAGTTCAAAAACATCAATTCTTCGGCGCTCAGCTTTGTTTACAGTCCAACTCTCACATCCATACATGACCACTGGAAAAACTATAGCTTTGACTATAGGGACATTTTTGGCAAAGTAGTGTCTCTGCTTTTTAATATTCTGTCTAGGTTTGTCATAGCTTTTCTTCCAAGGAGCAAGTGTCTTAATTTCATGGCTAAAGTCACCATCTGTAGTGATTTTGGAGCCCCCCAAAATAAAGTCTGTCACTGTTTCCATTGTTTCCCCATCTATTTGCCATGAAGAGATGGGAATGGATGGCATAATCTTAGTTTTTTGAATATTGAGTTTAAGCCAACTTTTTCACTCTCTTCTTTCACTTTCATGAAGAGGCTTTTTAGTTCTTCTTCACTTTCTACCATAAGGGTGATGTCATCTGCATATCTGAGGTTATTGATATTTCTCCTGGCAATCTTGATTCCAGCTTGTGCTTCATCCAACCCAGCATTTCTCATGATGTACTCTGCATATAAGTTAAATAAGCAGGGTGACAATATAATACAGCCTTCACATACTCCTTTCCCTATTTGGAACCAGTCTGTTGTTCCATATCTGGTTTTGACTATTGCTTGTTGACCTGCATACAGATTTCTCAGGAGGCAGGTCAGGTGGTCTGGTATTCCCATCTCTTTCAGAATGTTCCACAGTTTTTTGTGATCCACACAGTCAAAAGTTTTGGTGTAATCAATAAAGCAGAAGTAGATTTTTTTTTTCTGGAATTTTCTTGCTTTTTCAATGTTCCAATGGATGTTGGCAATTTGATCTCTGGTCCCTATGCCTTTTCTAAATCCAGCTTGAACATCTGGAAGTTTTCGGTTTATGTACTGTTAAAGCCTGGTTTGGAGATTTTGAGCATTATTTTGCTATCATGTGAGATGAGTGCAATTGTGTGGTAGTTTGAACATTCTTTGGCATTGCCTTTCTTTGGTATTGGATTGAAAACGGACTTTTCCAGTCCTGTGGCCACTCCTGAGTTTTCCAAATTTGCTGACGTATTGAGTGCAGCACTTTCACAGCATCATCTTTTAGAATTTGAAATAGCTCAACTGGCATTGAACTCAACAGGAACAAGAATATGGTGTAGTTAGCTTACATTTTCCTTGAATTTGAGCCTTCTTTTTCCTTCTCCTGCCCTTGTGTTCTAGCTGTGGTTTTTGACCTTACATGGGTGGGAAATATGGGGAATAAAGACATTGAATTGGACAGTTTTCGTCTGAACTGGATAAGTTGACTTCAAGCCCTCTGGGATAGCAGATGTATAAAGTTGAATTTTATGTACCCTTTTGTGGGATCCTGGAGTTTTCTCTTAGACCTCTCTAATTTTTCCATCCGGGCAGATACTTATTTCTTTTGGATGGCTCGCTGATTCTCCTTCTTCAGTCACTGAGTAACTCCTAAACTTTCTGCTTGATGTCCTCTTGCCATTCTAGGAGCTATGTTAGACCAGACTCACCACAACATCAGTCTATTTTTTTTTTTTTTTTTTTTTTACATATAACCAATTTTGACAAAAACTCAAGTTTTTCTAAGGCCTTCAATGTCAGGTGGTATAGGCTAATTGCAGTGTCTTAAGCAGAAGTCTAATTAATGCAGTGAATACATTTCAAAACTCTAAGTGCTTTTTTAAAATGCCCCCTTCTAGACTTGTTAAAATGATGCATCTTCTTCATCCCCCTCAAATGAGTCAACTGTGAATTAACAGCATAATGACAGATCTTCCCACTGATTTTCTTTTGTTCCTCCCCACCGCCATGATGCCTTCTAGTATCCTTGATTTATGTGGTGAATACAAGAGTCATGGGGGAAGTTCTTCATCGCTGCTTTTGCAAATTCTTTATAACTACAATATAGTGTCAGGAAAAGGGCCACCACCCCCATTTAATGTGGGCTGCTCAGGATACACACACACACACACACATGCATGCACGCACGCCCCCCCACACACATGCACACACGTGCACACACACACACACACACACCCGAGGAAATGGCAAGCTAGTCCAGTATTCTTGCCTGGAGAATTCCATTGACAGAGGAGCCTAGTGTGCTACAGGCCATGGGATTACAAAGAGTCAGACATGACTGAGTGACTAACACACACATACAGAGGTATGTATGTATATATGAGAGAGGGAAAGAACTATATCTATATATTTGCTCAGTTGTGATTGACTCTTTGTGACCCCATGGATTACAGCCTGCCAGGCTCGTCTGTTCATGGAATTCTCCAGGCAAGAATACTGGAGTGGGTTGCCATTTCCTTCTCTATGGATCTTCCTGACCCAGGGATTAAACCCAGGTCTCCTGCATGGCAGGCAGATTCTTTATTGTCTGAGCCAGCAGGGAAGACATATATAGAAAAGGGTTTCAAGGCACTGGATTATAGAGTAACAGCAGCGGATCTAACCCTTGCTGCTGTTACTACTGCTGCCACTATTGCAGTAGCTGGTACACATTCTCACAATCTGAGTGTCTCAGATTGTAAGCAAAATCAATACCTTGAAAATCTCCATGAAGTTATTCAGTGGAGATTCCTTTCTGTTGGAGGCAAAGCCAGAAATATGTATAATAATTTTTGTCTTTTTGCTATAAAACTGCTTTCTTTTGTTCTTATTGCTTTATCGTAGAGGGGAGATGATACAGTTCTGTATCATTATTTCTGATATTAATTTTGGCCCACAAATGGCAGTACTCTTGAAATTTAATTTTATAGGAGTTCCACAAAAGTTTCTTATTTTTCTTAGAATTATCTTCGTAAACTATGCTTCTGGAATTATAGGCATAACAGAAAGGATAAAACATATAATAGAATCCAAGTACTTGAAACATATTTTCAAAGGTGAAAGACAACAAACTATAAAGATTTGTAAAGATAAATTGCCACAGTATCTACCTAATCATTCATTTGGATGTAATATTGTATTATATATAATACAATAGTAAACTATTATTTTTAATAATAAATTTTTCAAAAATTGCAATGCTAGAAATCAAATCAGTCAGTGGAAATCAAATGTGTATTATATTTAGTCATTCTTATTGAAGCACATTTATAAGATGATAAAGACCTCAGAGTTTGTATGTTTCTCTGAACTTGACCTATGTAAGTTATTTTTTGTTGCCTTCTCCCAATAAAATATTTTTTATACTATCTCTGTTTTGCACACAGGGAAGCTCCCTGACAGAGGGTTCCATTTATGAGATTTATAGAAAATGTATAGCCCTAGAGAGCAGAGCTCCTTAAGTGCTCAATGGTTATATTCATATTCAGTAAGCATATCAGCTAAGAAGTAAAATAAAACTTGTTTTAAAAGAAGGGTATTTAATAGTCTTTATTTAGAAAGAAGTGTCTGTCTTGAAAGCATTGCTTTTCTTCAGAACACATACCATGGTGCAGTCACAAGTCATGCACTAAAATCACAAATTCAGAATACTATATTGCCTCATACGATGGGAAGAACAAACATTTAAAAATAGATATCATCAACATCTTGTATTCTGGAAGGTCCTAGACCATTTCAGATTTCTCCGAAAAAGGTGAATAGGGCTGAGCTGCTGCTTGAAAGTAATTTGTCTTTCAATTCTTATCTAGGAATGAAAATTAGATCTAAAAATTCCATAGCAGGAGATTTTATGACATATATAAAACTCCCACAATGAAATTTCCATGGCTCTGAACTAGTTTTTCAAATGCTTCTTTATGGAATGTTTTAGATGAGATTGATTACCTTGTGCTGCACCTTTCTTCTCTGTGGAATTCAGTTTTCTTTTTGTAATAATACAAATAAAATAGAAACCCACAGTTTGAATCTGATTAAAGTCTGAATTAGCTGATAGGTATTGAAGTTATATAAGTTTATAAATACTGTACTTGATTACAGTACAGGGATAATGATGCTTTTGTTAAGTTTATACAGATTGTATTTATTTAATTTTCATGTTATCAGTAATTCACTGTGAGAATTTTATACAACACTTCTGAATCATTGCTCATTTCCAAACAAATTTTAAAATTTCCAAATTTAATTGTTAACAATGAGTGACAAAATATGTCATTCAAATAAAAAGGTGCAGGTCTTGGAATCATGAACTGAATCTTATTCCCAGGTTATAGTTTTGTGACTTTGAACAACCAGCAGCATAAGCTCTTTAAGTCTGTGATACATACTTCCCAAAATGTTTCATGAGGGCATTTAAGTTGAATGAGATAGTGTATATATTTAGTGCATGTAAGCATATTCTAAGTTCCAATCTAAACACTTTCAGCACCACCAGATATTTGTGTATTGAAGTATTATATGTAGATTTTTCACTGGATTAGAAATTTTCTTATACTTTTGGAAATTCTTTATTTTGAAAAAAATGCATCAGATATAGGAGTTCACATCCCTGTGCCTCTATTAGTAGTAAAATTTTAAAAGGTAATGAAATATTACAGTTCAGAGCTGGATGATTTATCTCTCTCTGCATCAAGAAAGAGAGGCAGCAAATGGATGTAATTATTGAACTAAGTAAATTGCAGATGCATACATCATAGAGTTGAGAATAGCTCTGACGGTAGAGCTTTTCAAAGAGCTATTTTCAGTTACTCTAGGTAGTTAAAAGGTTAACATAGGGTCTTAGGTCAGCGGGAGCAGCTTTGGTTTGTTTTTTGATAAGTGTCAATGTATTCTAAAATTCTGCTTTTTTTTTTTTTTAAGCTATAATTTTATTTACAAATAGCCTTTCACAAACACATCCAGTTAACTCGTACGTATCTTGTGAATTTAGCTCAAATCACTTCAAAGAAGCTTACTCTGACTGTTTTTAGATCATTTTCTTGGCAACCCACTCCAGTATTCTTGCCTGGATTCTCCCAGGAGGAAAATCCTGGGGAGGAGCCTGGCTGGCTACAGTACATGGTGTCGCAAAGAGTCAGACACGACTTCGCAACTAAAATATAAAACAAAAGTGTTTATACATGTTCACTGTACTAGGTTCCATCCCTATAATTCTGCTCCCCCCCCCTTTCCTTAGAAGAGAAGGGAGAAGGAGAGGATATTTGTTGCCTGGGGTAATTTAAAGAATACTGTACTGATTACCTTGCCTTTGGAATGGAGAAGGGAAAGATATATTGAATATGGTTATGCTCAGGTATTTAGTATGTTTGGGGGTAGAATGTAAGATAAATTAGAAGTAATCTTTACTTGGCAGCCATAACTGGCTGTTAGGATATTTTAGATCTCAAGTATTAGTAAATTTGTCTCCTTTAGAATGCTAAGGTCTTTTTCTTTTGAATGGGTCTTAGGCCAACTACGGAGAAGGCAATGGCACCCACTCCAGTACTCTTGCCTGGTAAACCCCATGGACAGAGGGGCCTGGTAGGCTGCAGTCCATGGGGTCGCTACGAGTTGGACGTGACTGAGCGACTTCACTTTCACTTTTCACTTTCATGCGCTAGAGAAGGAAATGGCAACCCACTCCAGTGTTCTTGCCTGGAGAATCCCAGGGACGGGGGAGCCTGGTGGGCTTCCATCTATGGGGTCGCACAGAGTCTGACATGGCTGATGTGACTTAGCAGCAGCAGCGGCAGCAGTAGGCCAACCAAACATGAGAATCTACCTTTGGAAGGAACCAGGCAAGATTGGGCTGTTTTATTGGGATATCAGAAGGGAAGGAGAAATAACTCTGGGTCCCATTCAGATAATATTTTGACCCTGAACTGAGTCATTCTTAAAGAGGGACATCATTCGGTACATTCATCCTCAGAGAGAAAGCTCAGATTATTCCTTAGGACTAGGGATAGGAAACTAAATTTTCAATGCTGCTGCATCTTTTTCTGTTTTTTTTCTTCTTTACCTTTCATAGCATATTTAAATGTCAATTTAGACATATGTTCTTTTTTGAATTGTTGAATCCTCAATTCAATCCACTGTGGATATGTTATAAACGATTTTTATGTCATTTTCTTCTGGCCAGATTTCTCCCACAGACTCAGAAGACTTGCAAGATATGGACTTATCCTTTCAGAATATGGATTACTACTTTACCATAAATGGAATTACTCTAGATTAAATTGAGACCAAAAATCAATATAAGAACACACTTGAATTTTCAACTTTAGGACTGAATTTTCCTTGCTATGACAAAGATTTTCCCTTATAAATTATTCAGAAATGGATAGTACCTTTTAATATTAATTTAAAACATTTTTGAATGGTGGATATGTATATGTATATATATAAAATGTAAAATTCATCATCTTAAATATTTTTCTGTACAATTTTATAGTGTAAAGTACACTCATATTGTTGTGAAATATTCAAAGCTCTTTTCATCTTGCAAAACTGAAATTCAATATCCATTAAACAACAACTCACCATTCCTCCTCTCCTCAGCCCCTGGCACTCACCAATGTGCTTTTTGCCTCAGTGAATTTAACCACTCAAGATACCTCATATAAGGGGAATCATACAGTACTTGTCTTTTTATGATTGAATTATTCACTTCGCACAGTATTCTCAAGGTTCATCCATATCATAGTATGTGTCACTATTTCCTTCCTTTTTAAGGCTGAATAATATTCCATTGTATATATATAGCACGTTTGATTTATCCATGTATCTATCAGTGACCCTGGGGTTGCTTCCACCTTTTGATTACTGTGAATAATGCTATGAATATAAGTCTCCTTAAGATTTTTGGGGTGTATACCCAGTTGTAGAATTGCTGTATCATGTAGTAATTCTAATTTTTTTAGGAACCATCTTACTATTTTCCATAGTGATTACACCACTCTTTATTCCTACCAACAGTGATATTCTGATTTCTTCACATCTTTGCCAACACTTGGTTGTTTTTTTTGATTTTTAGTATTAGCCATCCTTTTGAGTGTATCACACTGTGGTTTTGATATGCATTTTCCTAATGATTAGTGATGTTGAACATTATTGCATGTGCTTGTTGGTCATTTGAATGTCTTCTATGGAGAAATCTCTATTCAAGTTATTTGCCTATTTTTCAAGGATTGTTTTTTATTGTTGTTGAGTTATAGGAGTTCTTTATATATTCTAAATAATCTCTTATCAGATATATGACTTACAGATATTTTCTCCCATTCCACAGGTTGCTTTTATTTTGAACAGCTCATTTTTTAGATCAATTTTAGGTTCACAGCAATATTGAGGAGAAGATGCAGACCTTTCTCATATAGCCCCTGCCTCCACCCATGCAGAGCCTCTCCCATTATCAGCATCTCTCACCAGAGCAATATGTTTGTTACCAAGGACAAGCCTCTGTTGACATATCATAATCACTCAAAGCCCTGGTTAACCTTAGGGTTCCACCTTGGTGTTGGACATTCTGTGGGTTTGGACAAATGAACAATAACATATATATATCATTTTAGTATCCTACAGAGAGTATTTTCAGTGCCCTAAGAATCCTCTCTGCTCTGCTTGTTCCTCCTTCCCTCTCCCATCGCCTCTGTTCATTACTAATTGTCTCATAGTTTTGCATTTTCCAATGTTTCGTACAGTATGTTGCCTTTTCAAATTGGCTTCTTTCACTTAGTAGCATGAATTTCTGGTTCCTCATGCTCTTTCATGGCTTTACAGCTCATTTCCTTTTAAAACTGAGTAAGATTCCATGGTATATATATTACTTTTTTTTTTTAAATCCGTTCATCTGCTGATAGATATCTTGGTTGATTCCAAGTTTTGGCAGTTATGAAGAAAACTGCTATCAACATCTGTGTGATTTTAAAAAAAACACAGTTTTTGAGGACAGATTTTCAGCTCTTTTGGGTACATATCAAGGAGTGTGACTGCTAGATCATATGGTTAGAGCATGTAATTAAGACAGTGCCAAACTGTCTTTCACTGTAACTGTACCATTTTGCATTCCCACCAGAAATGAATACAAATTCTTGTGGCTCTACATCCTTGCTATATTTGATGTTGTCATTTTTAGGCCATTCTAAATGATTGTGTAGTGGCAACTAGTTGTTTTAATTTGCACTTCCTGATGACATATGGGGCCTCCCAGGTGGCACTAGTGGTGAACAAAAAACCTTTTCCATATCATTATTTGTCATCTGTATATCCTTCAGTGTGATGTTTGTTAATGATTTCACCTATTTTTTAACTGAACTGTTTATTTTCTTATTGTTGAGCATTATTAGTTCCTTGTCTATTTGGAAAACCATCCCTTATCATATGTGTCTTTTATTTCCTCCCAGTCTGTCCCTTTTCTTCCAATTTTCTTGATGTTCTCTTTCACAGACCAGTTGTTTTTAATTTTAATAAAATCTAGCTAGCCAGTTCTTTCTTTCATGGGTGTCTCTTTGTTTTTGTATATAAAAAGGCTTCACTGTATCCAAAGTCATCTTGGTTTTCTTCTATGTTATCTTCTAGGAGTTTTATACTTTTGAGTTTTACACTAGGACTGTGATCCATTTTAAATTAATTTTTTGAAGGATATAATGTCTGTGCCTAAATTTATTTTTTTTTTGCATGTAATTGTCCAGTTGTTACAGATCATTTGTTGAAGAGATTGTCTTTGCTCCATAATATTGTCTTTGCTCCTTTGTAAGAATTCCGTTGACTATATAGAGAGAGGTATAATTCTGAGCTGTCTATTCTGTTCCATACAGTTTGCTTTTTCACTCTGTTGATCATGTATTTTGAGGCATCCTTTAAGGTTGATTTAGGCAAACTTTGAACTTGGTAGAAAGATAAACTAATAAAAAATATAACTAAATATAATACTGGTTATGTCTAGGTAAGATCATGTACTTCTATTTTCCTTTTTTTTCCTTTTTCTATGATTTATGTTTCCTAAAATATCCTATCTGCTAGCATTTTTTTCACTTAACAGTATATCATAAACATTTTCCCATAACATTAATAACTTATTTTTATTTTTTATTTATTTTTTTTACAGTTCTTTTTTGAATTTAATTGCACCATCAAGTGTGTTTTATTTTATTTTTTTCTCTTATTTTAGTCTTTTTTTTTTTAATTTTATTTTATTAGTTGGAGGCTAATTACTTCACAACATTTCAGTGTGTTTTGTCATACATTGACATGAATCAGAATAACTTATTTTTAAATAATTGTACATTATTAACATATATGTATGTGTAGAATTGAGCTTCCCTGGTGGTTCAGATGGTAAAGCGTCTGCCTGCAATGCGGGAGACCTGGGTTCGATCCCTGGGTTGGGAAGATCTCCTGGAGAAGGGAATGGCAACCCACTCCAGTATTCTTGCCTGGAGAATCCCACAGATGGAGGAGCCTGGTAGACTACAGTCCATGGGGGTCACAAAGTGTCGGACACGACTGAACAACTTCACACACTTATGTGTACAATCAGTTCAATTCAGTCACTCAGTCATGTCCAACTCTTTGTGACCCCATGAACTGCAGCACGCCAAGCTTCCCTGTCCATTTCCAACTCCTGGAGCTTGCTCAAATTCATGTCCATTGAGTCAGTGATGCCATCCAACCATTTCCTCCTCTGTCATCCCCTCCTCCTCCTGCCTTCAATCTTTCCCAGCATTATGGTCTTTTCTAATGAGTCATTTCTTCACAGCAGGTGGCCAAAGTATTAGAGCTCCAGCATCAGTCCTTCCAATGAATATTCAGGACTGATTTCCTTTAGGATTGACTGGTTGGATTTCCTTGCAGCCCAAGGGACTCTCAAGTTTTCTCCAACAGCACAGTTCAAAAGCATCAATTCTTCAGCACTCAGCTTTTTTTATGGTCCAGCTCTCACATCTGTACATGACTACTGGAAAAACCATATCTTTGACTAAATGGACCTTTGTTGGCAAAGTAATGTTTCTGCTTTTGAGTATGCTGTCTAGGTTTGTCATAGCTTTTCTTCCAAGGAGCAAGTGTCTTTTAATTTCATGGCTGCAATAACCATCTGCAGTGATTCATGGAGTAGATCTCACAAAATTAATTCAGTCATTTCCTTATTTTGGAACTTTCAGATTGTCTCCATATATTTGTTATTTATGAAGATAATGAAAACTTTGGATGTATAAACTTACATGCTGGAGTTTAATCTTCGTAAAGTGATCTATTGAGTCAAAATTAATACACATTTTAAATTTCATTAGGAATGGCTACATTATTCTCCAAGTAACTGGCATGAATTATATAGCAATAAAAAATGTATGAAAGTACCCTTTTCCCCACAATAATGCCAGTATTAGATATTTTCAAATTTTACATTTTGTCCAGTCAATTAAAAAGAGGAAAGCTTGTTTTTAACTTATATTTTTGAAGTTTTATGTCTTTTTTATATGTCACCTATTTGTAGTCCCTCTTCTAAATGGCTAGAAATATGTTTGGAATAAATTTCTTTAATTGGTTTTGACTAGAAAAATGATAGAGTTCATCATATAGTAGAGATATAACATTTATTCTTATGACTACAATTTGACTGATTCTTTTTTTTTACATTTTGACTGATTCTTGTCTTTCTTGTTTGTGTATGGTTTTTGCATTCAGAAGTATTTAAATTATATATATTTAAACCTAGCTATCTATTACTTAATAGTTTGAGTTTTCTTTCTTTTAGAGGGCCCCATTCCTTCCAAAGATATAAAAGTATTTTCGAATTTTTAAATAACTGATGGTTGTTATTTTCTTGCTTTATGGGAAGACTATTTTTTGTTTCTAGCTTTTCTTTGGTAGATACAGACAATTGTGCTAGCAACATTATTAAACAGCCATTTTCCCCACAATTTTTCTTGTTATATGGTTATTATACTATAGTCCATTCATGGAACCTAGTTTTTGACACTGATTTATTTTCTATTTCTATTTTTATATATGTCAAAATATACTCAGATTACTCCTCTAAGTTGTTTTTTCCCCTAAGAATGTGCCTGGAGAAACAATCTAATTAAAGACTTTTCTTATCCAAATTATTAACATGAAAGAGGAAGGGAAGGAGGAATGAGAAGAGAGAGAAAGAAGAGGAATATTTCAGCTTATCTTCCTTACCTCATCCTTTGGTTTTTCAGACTGTGTAGAGGAGAGGACATATATCATTCTGTTTTGATATGCCTCAGTGAACATGAAGCAAGAGATTTTTTTGAAATTCAAAGAATAAACAATAGCCAAACAATGATATAACTATCCTGAAGCCCTGTTGCTTTTTTCCCATTTGTCCCTTGCTTGTCTACTTATGTGTCAATTTTATTCCTTTTTTTCTCATGTGCAGTATTGTCTGTTGTAAAGCAAAAATATCAAGTTGATATCCAATTTATCTTTTGCACAGGAACCTTTTATGTATTACATATGACTAAGACTCCTATAAAGAATTTTAATGAATACTGTGGTCACATTTTAATAACATGAAAGCTGTCTACTTTTCATATATTGAGGGTAGAAGATTGTTTTGGTACTCAAGTCACTCAAATGTCCTTAAGTTAAAACTCTTACTTATCTGGTCTTAAATAGTCGAGAGGCAGCCCTTCTCTTTAGATCTTTTTAAAGATTAGAGCAAACTTCTTAACTGTTTTCATCTTTTTTCAGTTGTAGAAGAACTTGGGTCTTGCATTGAATGAACATGATTACTTTATCAACTGAAAATACAAGCTTTTCTCTCAAAATCTACATCTCTCAAGATGCTACAATTGACTTTGTCTTTATTTTCAGATTTTCTTTGGCCATAGTTCTTTTAGAAAAGAGATCTGTAGCTTTTTTTTTTTTTCTAATTTTTTTCTTTAGACTCTATAAACCAAGAATATAATTCAAAATGTACCCCAAATCATTTTATGTTACTTTATTCTACTGTCATTCTTATATTCAGATAATTAATGGAATTTCAAAGTTATTGCTAAAGTTTTGAAGTTTGTTAAGCATTCCGCCTGGAGAAGGGAACGGCTTCTCTTCTCCCATGGGATGGCAAAGAGTCAGACACAACTGAGTAACTTTCACTCACTTCAAGCATTCCTAGAAGCCAGTTCCTTCTAAGTAATATATGAACAGAGGAAATAACATATCAATCATTGTTGATGAGGATGAAATGAATCAATATTCTTATTCAACCCAAGATGGGATTTTTTGGAACTTCTAATCTGTAGCCAGTCAGTCAGAAGTGTATGTGACAGCCTGGTCTTATAATTGGCATCTGAGTGGGTGTTTAGGTGTGAACACTTAAACCTGTGAGATCTGATGCTATTTCCAGGTCCTTAATGTCAGAATTGAGTAGAATTGTAGGATACACAGTTGATGCCAGAAAATTGATGTAATGTGTGGAGAAAATACCCACACATTAGAATCGTGTGCCGAGCCTTACCTAGTTCAAAAAAACCTCTTGGAAAACTATTAATAGATGAAAAAATTTATTAATCTAATTGAATATTTACCCAAAACATGGGACAAAGATTGTATTCAGTGTTATAATCTTAAAAACATTTTATTCAAATTGAAGAAAAGGACAAGTGTGTCTTATGATTTCCACTCCTATTTGAGAAAATAATGGAGGCACTGTATTTTTTTTTTAAGTTGGAAGAACTGTATATTTTTTTCAATATTTATTTGGCTGCACCAGGCCTTATTTGTGTCATGTGGGTTCTAGTTCGCTCACCAGGGATCAAACTCAGGCCCCTTGCACTGGGAGCACAGAGTCTTAGCCACTGGACCACTGGGGAAGTCCCAGAACCATCTTGAACAATAAGAAATGGAGAAAATGTGGACAAAGATTGGTATGGAGTGGCTTCATAAAGGTTGGAGGAGAAGAATGGATGGAGTTTTAAAGAGCAAAATCTATGAAAGATTAGAGTATCAGATACATTTTAGAGTTTGAAAAATGAAATTAATAGGCGTTAGATTTGATGAAGCATGTGGGAAACATTAGTGATACATGAAAATGAATAAACTGAAAAAGAGTTAAAAACTGGCATTATTTGAAGATTATATTAACAGAAAAAATTTAAACATCTATAGACAAATAATAAAATTCATAAGAAATTTTGACAGCCTTTGATTGTACAAAAAGTGATTGCATTTCTGAATATCAACAGTGATTAGAAAATGTAAAATTACATAATAGTTAATAGCTAAATAGGTATAAAATTAGATACAGAGAAATAAATCCAACAAAAGAAAAATATAATTAAAACTATATGGAAAGACATTACAGACACCTAAATAAATGGAGCAATGAATAGAAAGCTTCTCAAATATAAATTCTTCCAACTCAGCCTGTAAATTTAGTGACTTTTTAAAAAAGATATCTCAGCAAAGTTGACAAGATTATTTAAAATTTGTTTGAAATAGTAAAGAGTATATAAGAAACACCTAAGAAAGAACACTGCAGAGAAACTCCTGTACCACATAAGATTTTATGGTGCAGTAGTGATTAAATCAGTACACTATTGGTGTAGGGATCAACAATCGAGCAGTAAGATTACCTCAAAATAGATATGTACATAAGAAAACTTGATATATTTAAGAGGTGACCTTGAAGATCTTTGGGTGAAAGGTGGACTTTTGAGACCTGTTACATAAAAAGTTAGCAATCCATATCAGAAAAAAAGGAATTGGATCTTTGCAACATGTCATATACAAAATTCACTTCTGGATAGATTAAATATTTATTTTAAAAAAATACTTTAAATCTTCTAGAATAATATATAGAAACTCTTTATGAAACTCTTTATGTAATAATTTTAAATTTTTAAGTAATTCACAAAAGCATGTAAGAAAATCTGGGAGGAAAATATATAACAGGAGTTCCAGAAAGAGAAAACAGGGTAAATTAAGAAATTTATTATGAAATTTGTATGAAAAATTCTCTCTAGATTTAAAGACATGACCTCCAGATTGAAAAGGACTACTAATGTCCTGATACAATGAAAGGAAAAGCAAGCAAAAACATATGCACAAAGGAAGGCACATTGTTTTGTAGTTTCCAGAATAACTGGAATAATTATACCAACAAAAATCTTAAGCTCAATTTTGACCTCATCTCATCCATTCCATGCCCATCCCTAACCAAATCAACTGCTAAGTGCTCTAGATTCTATTTGTGCCACATTTCTCACGTTATTCCTTTCCCTCCATTCCTTCCACTGCCATGTGGTTCAGCTCATTATCTTCACTTTTCTGTATTATATCACTAACCTCCAAATTAACCTTTGCCTAACATCTCTCTGCAATCTATCAGTTCTGCGCCACTAGACATTCAAGCTAACTTGAATGTGCCCAAAATTAACTTGCTGCTTTCTGTTGCTTCTTAAATTAAGTCCAAATTCCTTATCTGGAGTTTTAAAGAGTATGTGTGGAAATACTCTCACCCTGAGTTTTGATTTTTTTTCCCTCCATGCATCTGGATACCTGTGCTTTAGCTGTTTTGTGAGGTAGGTGTGAGTGACTAGATCTTCTAGTCACGGCGTCTTAGTCACTTCTAGTCCTCTGTGGATGCTCTGCCATCCACACCATATCTCTCTCTGCACCTCCTTCTGTAGAAATTCCCTCTAGCCTTCAAAGCCCAATTAAAGCTTTCTCCTCTATGAATTCTTTTTTGAGCTCTCCACAAATGTGGAATAGGCATTTATCTCATTGGAAACCCATATTTACTTGAATATTTTCAAAATATTTGCCCTTTTTTAAACTTTATAACTATTTGTATAAATTGTTTGTTTGTTACTTTATAACTACTTAACAGTATTTGATTTTAAGCCCTTTGAAGAAAGGGCTTTATTTTATATATGTGCTTATATTCTAGCACCTAGCATGTGTCCTGCACATGGGGAACATTTGGTAAACATTTGCTGTATTGAATGAAATTCTTAACTTTATTCACTTAGCACATACTTTTAATATCAAAAAGAGAGAAGTGTTTGATTAAAAATTCCAAATTGTGTCTACAGTAAAAGTAAACCTTATATGTGTGAATTTATTATTTGAACTTGGTGAATTGAAACCCCATAAAGGTTTCCCTGGTGGCTCAGGTGGTGAAGAATCTGCCTGCAATGTGAGAGACCTGAGTTCGATCCCTGGGTTAGGAAGATCCCCTGGAGTAGGAAATGGTGACCCACTCTAGTATTCTTGCCTGGGAAATCCCACGGACAGAGGAGCCTGGTCGACAACAGTTCTTGGGGTTGCAAAGAGTCAGACACGGCTGAGTGGCTAACATTGTCACTTTCAAAGATATATTGACATGGACTTATGTATAATAAAGATATGTGTATAATAATTTCTTAGACTTTGGGAGAGGGTGAGGGACAGGGAGGCCTGATGTGCTGCAGTCCATTGGGTCCTAAAGAGTTGGACATGACTGGGTGACTGAACAACAACAAATTAGCTCTAATGAGGTAAACCCTCTGAATGAACATTCTAATGTTTTGTTTTTCATTTCTTAGATTTTTAAGTGGATAAATACATTCTCTTAGTTAGGAAGTCAAAAAGAACTGCCTACACTAATTTGGTTTCCCAAGTGTCAGTATGGTCATTTAAAATTTTTATATATTTTTAGGGCTTCCCAGGTGGCGCAGTAGTAAGGAATCCACCTGCCAATGCAGGGTTAATTATCAGAATGATTATTATTTTTCTATTGCCCTTTCTAATTACTATTTCTTCTGAAGTTTTATGCAATTTAATTTACTCACTAAAGGAATATATTTTAATATATTTCCTTTGATACAATTCACTGTTTGAATTGAAACATTTAATCACAAAAATTATCTAAAACTACTCAGGTGTTTATCAATTTTTTTACCAAAAGAACAGTATGTTTAGGGAATTATTAAGGTCAGGTCTGTATCACCTAGCTAAAAGAATGTTTTAAAGCTTTTCTTATTACTTGGAACAAATAATATTCTGGAAATCTTAAGGTACATTCTTTGAGAAAGCAACATGGATTAGCTACTCATTTCCTGACTGATGACATTCACAGGAGTAGTGAGAAGGTTAGTTTTTGCCTTCTGAGAGAAGCCTGATTTGGATATGGATACAAGAAGAGAAAACCAATTTGGTTGCAGTGAACCATGGCAGACTAGGGTACAACATGTGCTTGAAGGAAATAAAAGGTCCATTGTTCAGAATTTTATCCCCGTATCTCTTATTTCACATCATTTTTCATCTTCAAGTGTGATGATCTGTGGAAGAATCAGGTTATCTGAAAGTGTACGATTTATTTAGAACTATGAAATTTTCCAAGCTGCTAAAACTTTCTAATCTCATGATTCAAAAATGGAACAAGTCAATTTATGGACTGACTCATGTGGGGAAGATGTTATGTAACTCAGGTCTTCATTATTACGTAACTGATTAGTGTTAGAGAACATGGAGCAGAAGATATTCTTGTTTTGCTCCCATGGTTATACCCTTTTTCTTATGTATTCAATTGTATTTTTTAATGGTCTAATTTTAAATCCCAGGATTTGTTAATGGAAGTTGATTTGTAAAATATAAATGTTATATTTCATTTAAATTTTTTTAAAAAATTTGGTAAACGGACCTGCTCTCTCTCTACTTTTAAGTTTCTTATTGTCTTACAGTTGTTTCTTAGTTGCATATATATTATTTCTTTGACTAAAATCACTTCTGTCTTTGAGCTATTTTTAATGCTGTTTCTTGAACAGCTTGTAGGTTATCCTGTGTTTCTGGTACTGATATGTGCAACTAAAATGAGTATTCCAGATGCACATTCAATATAATTGTGTAGTGAAGAATTCATCACCTAGTTTTGATATGTGTTGTCTTTTGCTTTTCCCAAAATAGGAATGGCCTATTTTCTTGATGTATTTTATCCAGATCACAATTAGTTTTCTCTTTAGTTCATCTACTGCTTTCTTTATGCAAAAGCTGAGAATAATGCTGCATCATGTTTTCTCCTCTAAATTCTTCACCTTTAGTAACTTACTTGTTATCTGTTAAGTATATAATTATTAATGTTACTAATTTTTACATAATTCCATGGAATTGCATCTCTATCTTATACTTAAGTCAGGCATAACCTCTTAGTTGGTTTTTTAAAGTGACTTGTGTATGTCTGCTATCAATAGGTATATATAAATTATATGGATATGTATTTATTATAACCATATATATATGTATATATATATATGTATTTAGGCTAAGAACACATAGACAGATTAAAAATAATCACTTAAAACAGAAGTTGGCAAACTATAATCAATATACCAAACTGATTTGATTCCTATTTTTGTAAATGAAGTTTTGTTGAAATACAGCTACAGTAATTTTATATATATATATATTGTCTATTGTACAGTGGCAGAGTTGAGTAGTTGTAACCAAGATCTTATGATCCACAAAGCCTAATACATTTTCCATCTAGCTTTTTCAGAAAGTTTTGCCAACTCTTCACCTAGGAAATTGTTTATATGGTTGTTAAGTGCTTAGTAAGTATATAAATGATTAAATTAGCATATGAAAGGATTAATTTAGTGATTGTTTGCTTAAAATTACTGATTCATATATTATTATTGCTAGCATTGCTGTTATTACTTTAAAATATGTCATTTTTGTGTTTTAAATGTATATAAAACTACAAAGAGGTTAATAAAAACAAGTCGTAATTTTCTTGCCTATCCTGTGGCTGTTGATGTTTCTAAATGAAAATTTGTTGTTGTTGTTTAGTTGCTAAATCGTGTCTGATTCTTTGCAACCCCATAGACTGTATCCCACCAGGCTCCTCTGTCCATGGGATTTCCCAGGAGTGGATTGCCATTTCCTTCTCCAGGGATTTTCCTTCCCCAAGGATCAAACCCACATCTTCTGCTTGGCAGGCAAACTTTTTACTACTAAGCCATCTGGGAAGCCCAAATAAAAACAAAAGACATACATAATCCAAAGTTAACTAGATAATTATTAAATTATTTTGTAATTTTTTTCTGGAAAATAAAATCCAAACTAATTACATACACATACACTAACATAAATGAAAGCATATTCTCATCTAGTTTACACCTTTTTTCTTTTGGAGATTTTTTTCATATTAACACATGTATGCAATGGTATGCTCAGTTGTGTCTGACTTTTTGTGACCCCAAGGACTGTACCCCACCAGATTCCTGTGTCCAAGGGATTTTCCAGGCAAGAATACTGAAGTGGGCCACCGTTTCCTATTCCATAACACATGTATAACTATCTCTATTCTTTTTTTTCTTTTAAAAATATTTTTAATTAGAGGATAATTGCTTTATACTATTGTATTAGTTTCTGCCATACAACAATGCAAGTTAGCCATAAGTATTATCTTCAATTCTTAACTGTATGATATTAGGTAAAATTATACATAGGAAGTGCCAGGTAGGCTGGGTAGCAAGTTTTAGCTGTTGTCTTTGTTATTGCTGTTATTGTTGGACACTTTAGTTGTTCCCAGTACTTTTGCTATTATAATTTTGCAAAAGATAACTTTATAATAGCATCCTGGATAACCTTGATAGTCATCTCTGTAAGGTAAATTCCAAGTTGTGAGTTTTCTGGATCAAAAGGGATGTCCAATTCAATTTTCAAAAAAATATTACCAAATTACTTTTCAGAAATGGTGCTCCAATTTATATTCTTACCAATGGTGTGAACTTTTTCCACAACACCCTTGCCTGCTTGCCTGCAGTGGATATCATCAAACTTTTTTAATTAAAACTTGTTAGATTGGTGAATGATGCCTTTGTTTCCTTATTATAGTGATGATGGAGGTTTGTTGTTGTTTTTTAAATATAGTCAGTGTTGGCTTATGTTTTTCTTGGTCTCTAAAATACTTATTCAGTACCCAGTGTCCATTCAATTCAGTTTAGTTCAGTTCAGTTGCTCAGTTGTGTCCGACTCTTTGTGACCCCACGAATCGCAGCACACCAGGCCTCCCTGTCCATCACCAACTCCCGGATTCTACCCAAACCCATGCCCATCGAGTCGGTGATGCCATCCAGCCATCTCATCCTCTGTCGTCCCCTTCTCCTCCTGCCCCCATTAGGATAGTTTATTTCCATCATAGTGGTAATGAGCCTTTCATAAGTTAACCAGAATGCTCAGATGGATGTCGTATCTGTGCTAAATAAGATTTCTTGGAATAACGTAAGTCTTTCATTTGCATTTCTGGTATTTTTCTGCATTGGAATATTTAATTTTTATCAAATTTATCAAACTTCTGGTGAACATGGTCCTGAATTATTTCCTGCCCACATTCCTTTTACATCATATTACACTTTGTGATACCATACATTTGATTTCCTGACTCAAGAGAGCAGACCTTAGGACCATCTTTTCTTTGTATCATAACCATGATTAAAACTGCTTAAAGGTGAATGGGATTGTGAAATTCATTTGTATTTAGGCTTGTGTGTGTGCTTAGTCATTCAGTTGTGTCCAACTTTTTGCAACCCCATGGACAGCAGTCCACCAGGCTCCTCTGTCCATGGGGATTCTCCAGGCAAGAATACTGGAGTGGGTTGCCATGCCCTTCTCCAGGGGATCTTCCCAACCCAGGTCTCCTACATTGCAGGTGGATTCTTTACCAGCTGAGCTACCATGAAAGCCCATTTAGGCTTGGGTGTTCTCATAAATTTACTGATGCACACCACTATCAGGAATTCATTCCACATTAAGTAGTGTCAGGATAAGTCCTAATATGTAATTTTTCAAGATCCTAAAGAGATTCTTTTAGAAAATGAATACCTCCCATATTTCATCTTCTTCAATGTGAGGAAGCTAGATAATATAGCAATAGAAGTTGGGGCCTAGCTTGGAGTCTGAAGTATGAAATAGAAACTTATGACATTCTAGGGCTACAGTGATTGTTCTAGAAAACATCTCCAATCATTTCCAGATCTCAGAATGGAGACTTGGGCCCCTAACCTCCATGAGAAACATCGTAAGTTAAAAATAAGGCCATAGGACTTTTATACTAAGCAGTGTTACTCACATTAATTCTTAATGTTAACCATATCACTAAACTTGGCTGTAGTTGATGCTAATGGTAAAGAACCTGCCTGCTAACTTAGGAGACCTAAGAGACTCGGGTTCGATCTCTGGGTCAGGAAAATCCCCTGGAGGATTGCACAGCAACCCACGCCAGTATTCTTGCCTGGAGAATCCCCTGGACAGAGGATGCTGGCATGCTACAGTCCATGGTGTCACAGAAGAGTTGGACATGACTGGAATGAATTAGTGTACATGCACATGGAAGAAGGGTTCCTATATGATAAAATGAAGGTTCTTATTTTTAAAGTATAAATTCTTCGTTGTACTTCTTCAGTTCCCAAGAAGTTATGAAGCTTTGAAATATTATTGAATGCTGTCTTAAAAATCCATGAAATATTGTTGAATGCTGTCTTAAAAGTAGCATAACACAAAGAAATATGTTGGTGAAAAATAATGTGACTAGTTAATTAGGTGTTTAATTATAGATCCTAGTATTTCTCAGCAAGTTATTACTTTTTCTTAATGCTTTTCATAATAATCATTTTAATATTTGAATTATTTACCTAGTATTTCGAGGAAGAGAGAGGGTGATGATAAATATTTTATTCTTCATTTTTATTTATTCACTTAGTAAAATTTTATTGAATAATAATGAGTCCTAATTATTCTGAAAGATACTATGATGATATTATGATGGATAATGAATCATGAACTTAGTTCTTTAGAGGCTTATGTTTTACTAGCAAAGAGAAAACAGTATTATCTGAACGACCACATTGATAAGTGCCATACATAAGACAGGTGCACAATATGTATACCTTTCATTTAATTTTTGTTTTAATCATCATATGTAATTTAGGAAACTCATAAGGAAAAGGAAGTCTGTTGTATGTATCCATATTTCTGCTTTTACTGTGACTTCTCTTTCCTTGGTGATGCTCCAAGCTCTTTTATTGCAGAACTTCCTTTACTTAATGCTTAAGGGTAAGTAGGCTGGCAACAAATTCTTTTAGTTTTCCTCTGTCTGAAAATGTCATTATTTACCTTTCATTCCTCAACAAAGTTCTCCCAGGTATAAAATTCATGTTGACAGTTCTTTTCTTTCAGGACTTGAAAACATGATGCCATTTCTTTCTGGCTGCCACGGTTTCCATATCAGAAATCTGCTGTCATCTCAATTGGTGTTCCCCTGTAGATATCATTTCTTTCTAACTGCTTTCATGATTTTTTCTTTTTCTTTAGTTTTCAGAAGTTTTTGTCTTGGCATGATTTCTTTGAGCTTCCTAAATATTCAGGTGTGTGTCTTTCATCAAGTTTCAATCATTATCTTTGAATATATTTTTAGCACAATTTTTTTATTTTTTCCTTCTGGAACTCAGATGATATGAATATTGGATCACTTCATATTGTCCCTTAGCCTCCTTAGGCCCATTAAGCTCTGTTCATGTTTTTTTGATATATTTTCTCTGTTGCTTGAATTAGGTTAATTCTACTGATTTGTTCTGTTTCATTGATTCTTCACTGTGTCATCTCCACTCTACTATTGAGTCCATTCTGTAAATGTTTTGTTCCTGAATTTTTCAGTTCTATAATTTCCATTTGCTACTTTTAAATAAGTTATTTGCAGAGATTTTTCTATTTTTATTTAAAGATAATTTATAATTGATTGTTGAGTAATATTTATGATGATTCCCTTAAAATTCTTGTTAAGTAATGCCAGTGTCTATGTAAGGTACAGTTCCGGCGAGGCAGAAAAGGAAAGACGACCTCAACAGAAGTAGGTTACCTTTATTCAGGCAAGGAGGGGCGACAGTCAGCCTAAGACCAGGCTGAGCGCCGAAAGGGATCAGGGAGGCTTCATACTTATAGGAAGGTTTGTAGAAGCGATAAAGGAAACGTCAATCAGGCGGGATATTTTGAGTATTCTTTTGTTGAGATGACACTTGTAGTTGGGCAGAGGGTGATAAGTCTTCTGAGCGGGTGTAGGGGGTGGTAGGTTTCTAGACAGGGGGTGATAAGTCCCGGATAGATGCAACTGGCCTGGAGCATCAGGATGGAACTAAAATTATGCTTTGTTTTCTCCGAAGTTAGATGATTCAGCAAGGGCCTTTGAGACTGTAGTTTTCTTTTCTAAACCCAAAAGACTCCTTCAGTCTAATTCTCAGTTTGGGATCAGTCTGCTCTTTAAGACTGCGATTATCTTGGTATCTGGTATGATAGGTGATTTATATATATATATATCCTAGATATTTTATTTACTGTTACATTTTCTATTTTGTCTGGGTTCTGTTTAAATCTTTTATTTTAGCAGGCAGTCACCTTATTTAGATTTGGCCCACAGTTTTGATCTACTTTTGAGGGTTATAGTTGTAAAGACAGTTTAATTTTTAGAGGCTTTGCAGGTTACAGTGATCTTTCTGTTTATCTGGAACCACTGGTGCTCCTACTGGACCCTTCTAAGGTGCCTGAAGAGGCAGACAGTGTTTGGTACGTTGGATCACAGTTTTCTCTCAGGGGTAATGAGGTCTCAGACATGTGGAAATAAAGAGGCTTTCTTGTTGGGTCAGGGCTACGCTGTCTGTGAGAGATCCATAACACTTCCAAGTCTGGATCCTTGTGACAGGATCTTCTCTACCAAGGCCCTTTAACCACGTTAGTATTTTCAGGTGTGCTTGGAAGGAGACTCTCAGACTCCCAAGGTCAAGACAAGCTTTGCTGGACTGCTGGTAGTGACTCGGTCCCTCTTGCCAGCGCTGTCCCAGCTGTGCTGGTGTTTCTCCCTGGGTGGGGTGAGTCTCGGGTCTGGTGGTGAGAAGGGGCACGTCTCCTGGTCACTTAGCATTAGTGGGGCACTTCGATGATGCTTGCTGGCTATCCCTTCCCTGGTGGCTCAGTGGTGATATGCCTGCCAATGAAGGAGATGCGGGTTCAATCCCTGGGTCAGGAGGATCCCCTGGAGAAGGAAACGGCAACCCACTCCAGTCCTCTTGCCTGGAAAATCCCATGGACCTGGCAGGGCTACAGTCCATGGGGTCCAAAGATTCAGACATGACTTAGTGACCAAACAGCAAGCAACTGACTATATCCGATTTCTCTTAGAGGGAGAGAGGAGCCTCAGCCGGCCTGCAGCACAAGGACTTCCTAGTTGCCTGTGTGCCATGGTTGGCTCCTTCTAGCTGGCTCTGTCTGCCTGCTTTAAGGTCAGTGATTGAGAAAGGAGTCTCAGCTCCACAGGGAAAAGGACACTTCTATTATTGAGTTTTGAGAATTTCCCATATAATCTGGATGCAAGTACTTTATCATATAAGTTTTGTGGCTTTTTAAGAACCTGTGGCTTATAGTTTTGATTTCTTAATAATGCTGTTAAAGAAGAAGTTCTTATGTTGAAGTGTAACTTCAGCTATGTTGTTTCATGTATGTATGTAATTTCAATTATACTGAAGGGTAATTTCTTTTGCCCATTATACTTTTGATGTCATATCTAAAAACATCTAACTCATGGACACAAAAATATTTTCTTCTATTTTCTTTTAAAACTTCTTTAGTTTTTAGGTTTTACATTTGTGTAGGGTATGGTTTGACTTATTTATGTGTTATGAGCTTTGAACTGAAGTTTTCCTGTGTATGAACGTCTAGCATCGTGTGACGAAAGATTGTCCTTTCTCTATCACTCTGCCTTTTCACCTTTGATAAAGGGGTTGTGAGTCTATGTCTGTGCGCACTGTAGCTCTTTTTTCTGTTCTGTCCTTTTGACCTGTGTGACCACATGCAGCCAGTGCAGTGCTATGCTGTGGTCAGTGGTGTCTGACTCTTCGTGACCCCATGGACTGTAGCCCACCAGACTCCTTTGTCCATGGAATTTTCCAGGCAAGAATGCTGGAGTGGGTTGTCATTTCTACTCCAGGGAATCTTCCCGACCCAGGAATCAAACCCAGGTCTCTTGCATCTCCTGCCCTGGGGGGGTGAGTTCTTTACCACTGCACCGCCTGGGAAGCCCCTGTAGTGCTCCCGTGTTCTAATTGACGAAACTTTATAGTAAGTTGTGAGTTGAAATTTTTCCACATTTTTCCTTCTATAAAGTTGTTGTAGCTATATCAAATCTTTTGCATCCCATGTAAATTTTAAAATCAATTTCTCAATTTCTATTTTTAGAGAATTGTTTTTTGTTTAATTGAGATTGTATTGAATAGGAGGGTTCTATCTGAGAATTGCCACCTTAATAATGTTGAGTCTTTCAATCAGAAAATGATATGCTCTGATACTATTTAGGTTTTCTTTAATTCCTTTCAGTGTTTTGCAGCACATTTTAGTCTACAGGCATTGCACATCTTTTGTCGTAGGTCTCCTTAACTATTTCATATTTTTGATGCTTTTGTAAATGGTATTTTAAAAACATTCATTTCTGATTGTTTATTGCTCATAATTAGAAAAGTGATTGATTTTTGTGTATTAACCTTGTATCCTGCAATTCTGCAAAACTCATTTGTTAGTTCCAGTAGCTTTTCTTATAAATATCACAAAATTTTCTATGTACATAATACCTTCTGTGAGTTAAAGAAGTTTTATTTCTTCATTTCCATTATCGAGACTGCTTATTCCTTTTTCTGGCCTCATTGGACTAAGTAGAACTTCCAGTAAAATATTAAATAGAAGAGATGAGAGTGGATTTTTTTCATGATATTAAGAGATTGTGTTTGAGGTTTAGTTCCTTTAATCCCTCTGACTGGAATACATCATGCTTTATTTCTCTCTCCACAACCAAATTCAAGTTCCCTGCATGCAAATAAGTTCCATTCTGAGAGCGTGTTTGTAAGTCCAGTTTGTTCATTAAGTTCAACGAAGTTAGCCCAAGTACTCAACTAATACAACTGGCTATCTGGAACCATACTATAATAGGTTTATATTACTTTTCTCACAAATAACACATAAAAAAGCAAAAACACAAGAAATAAAATTTTCATCTTACAGTACAGTACCTTGAAAAGTATAGTGGTACAGTGCCACAGCTGGCCTGCAGGGGTTGGCGTCGGATGAACAGGTAAGAAGAGTTACTGACTGGGGGAGGGAGGGGAGGAGGGGATGGTAGAGCTGAAGGATCGTCAGCAATAGACGATGGAGGGCAGGCTGCAATTTCACTCATGCCTGATGTTGATGGCACGGGTTCTGGTGGGTTTAATTCTACCTACCCTCTTGAAAAACTGGTCCATCAGTGTCTAGGTAGTAGCTCTCTTTTCAGTTGTCATAGATTACGCCGTAGCACTGGATTGCACCCTGAATGGCTGCTGCAACCTTCGTGTACTCCTCTACATTCAGGTTCTGTGCCGCAGAAACTAACACGGTGCCTCCTCAAATAAAGAAAACCCCCGTGCCATTTCCTCTGTCGTGAATCTCTTCAGTTCTTCAGTTACTTCTCCCTCTTTCTCTTCATCCTTTCTCCAGACCTCCAATTCCGTCAGCTCTTCATTAGTAGGCTCCTTGTATTGCAGTGAGGAGTTCAGTGAAGTCATCCTCTTGCAGTCTTAGCTCCAGCTTGTACACAAAAGCACAGCCACTTGTAGAGGATGCATGTACACGACAGTGTGCATCAGACACAGGAACACACATGATTGGATGTGCGCATGCATGTTTGCTTCTTTAAAGGTTCGCAACTTGAAGGTTCATATGTAGGGGACTTAACCGTAGTCCTAAATGGCTTATAGCTCTGGGGAGAATTCTTCCCATACTCTAAACATAAGAAGTTGGTGATAAGAGCCAGTGATTCTCCTTGAATGTTTCCCTATTAGTTAGTTCACATGAAAATAGCAATAACTCTTAGATAAGCAAAAATACTTCTTAAGCAAAATTTTTGCCCATTTTTTTGAATTGGCCTGTTTATTATGCCTAAGCAACACATTCCCCAAATTTGGATAATGAAGGCTTAATGCTTTGATTTTCAAAAAGAAGTTCTGGCAACTTAATCTTTGTTAATACTTGCATTATGACTAGAGTAATTCTGCACTTTACTCCAACATTGTAAAGAATCTCCAAGTGACCAATAATACACAGTTACTATTGCTTCAGCTTGTTTTGAGTGACCCTAAATAGGCTTCTTTCTATGGTTACTTTAGAAGATTTTGTAGCTAATAATAGGGTAATAAGACTGGTAGATGGCCACTGTGAAACTGGCGTTTAGGACACCTCGAATCTCTTCTAGCGAGAAATTCCATGTAAGTCAGTTTGTAGCCTTGGCAGGAAGCCATGACAGCCTCAGTCCTCAAATCTATATTTATTTATAAGTTGGGAAATGATGAGGGTCTAAAAAGTAGCATTACAGTAATATGTAAGAGAATTTTCAGAGAAGGCAATGGCACCCCACTCCAGTACTCTTGCCTGGAAAATCCCATGGACGGAGGAGCCTGGTGGGCTGCAGTTCATGGGGTTGCCTAAGAGTTGGACATGACTGAGCGACTTCACTTTCACTTTTCCCTTTCATGCATTGGAGAAGGAAATGGCAACCCACTCCCGTGTTCTTGCCTGGAGAATCCCAGGGACAGGGGAGCCTGGTGGGCTGCCGTCTATGGGGTCGCACAGAGTCAGACACGACTGCAGCGACTTAGCAGCAGCAGCAGCAGCAGTCAGAGAATTTCCATTAGTACTGTCAAGAACTGTATGTTTATGCAAAAAATATATCCCCATGGCTGTTTTATTGATAAGCATATAGAATCTCAAAAACATCAGGAGATTGTCACATTCTTGATAAAAATATTGTCACTTCATGGACTTTCTTTTCTTTATGACAGCAGTTCACATAGCACCGACCTCATTTATCTTTGTGCTAATACAGAGTTTGCTAGGGTTCCAGGTAACCTAAATTTTATATTCATATATATTTTTAGGGTTTTTACTTGCATTTATATACACTCAATAAATAAAAGGTTAAAGGAGTAATTGCAAGTGCATGCTAAGTTGCTTCAGTCATGTCTGACTCTTTGTGACCCTATGGACTATAGCCCACCAGGCTTCTCTGTCCGTAGGATTGTCCAGGTAAGAATATTGGAGTGGGTTGCCATGCCCTCCTTTAGGGGATCTTCACAACCCAGGGATCAAACCCATATCTTTTATGTCTCCTGCACTAGCAGGCGGGTTCTTTACCACTAGAGCCACCCAGGAAGCCCAGGAATAATTGTATCTGCAATCAATTTATCATTTAGACTGTATCTTTTACTCAGTTACGAATACTGTGTTTTGATATGAGCCCCCCCTGTTATATATCAAAAACATTATTTTCTGAGAAATAATAAGAAATTTAAATTTTGTTAGTGAAAGAAAGTGAGAGTGTTAGTCACTCAGTTGTGACTAACTCAGTTTGCGACCCCACGGACGGTACCCCGCCAGGCTTCTCTGTCAATGTAATTCTCCAGGCAACAATACTGGAGTGGGTTGCCATTCCCTTCTCCAGGGGTTTTTCGTGACCCAGGGATTGAACATGGGTCTCCAGTATTGCGGGCAGATTCTTTACTGTCTGAGCCGTTAGGGAAGCCCTAATCCTAAAGGAGATCAGTCCTGGGTGTTCATTGGAAGCACTGATGTTGAAGCTGAAACTCCAATACTTTGGCCACCTGATGTAGAGAGCTGACTCATTTGAAAAGACCCTGATGCTGGGAAAGATTGAGGACAGGAGGAGAAGGGGAAGACAGAGGATGAGATGGCTGGATGGCATCACCAACTCAATGGACATGGGTTTGGGTAGACTCTGGGAGTTGGTGATGGGCAGGGAGGTCTGGCGTGCTACGGTTCATGGGGTCGCAAAGAGTTGGACATGACTGAGCGTCTGAACTGAACTGAAATGAATATTGTTGGAGGCCAATTTAATTTTGGTCTCTTGCTTTGGAAGGGCCTGTCCTCTGGAGACTGGCTGAAAAAGCCCACAGCCTGACTCCTCTAGGACCAAGTGTGCCATCAGGACTGTGGGGATTAGTTTGCAAGCTGTTTGAATTGAGCCACTTGTGCTGTAAGCTGTTTGAAAATTGTTTACATTAGAGGAAAAATCTCTGACAAATGGGATCTGGCTTACTGAAGTATTTTGACGGTACATCCCCTCACCTTTCAGGGACTTTGACTGACTCTGTGTTTTAAAACCTAGCTCTTTTCTCATATGCACTTGTAACTGAATGCACTGAACTGACCAAATATCAGTGGTCCTAATGGGGAATGTCTGATTTCCCCAACCTTAATTTTCTTAAAACTGTGTTGGACTATAGTAGCTCAAAAATTGCAAAACTGAATGGAATGCTCATTTTGATAGGTATTTTGAAGCTAGTCAGTGTTATCAGGAGTCTAAAATTTGTTGTTGTTCAGTCTGTCAGTTGTGAGACTAATCTCTCACGGATCTTCCATTTTTTAAAAACTCTTCCCACTTCCTTCTCCTCTGAACTTGTCAGAACCCATCCCTTTCAGCTTTCTGAGGATCCAGAAGATAAACCCTTAATTTCTTATACTCCTTGGACTAAAGCTTAACTTTAGTGAGCCATAGTCAAAGATTTTTCCCAAATAACTGAAGATCCTCACAGACTTGCTAAGGAATTTAATATAGTCATTTAAACTCTTCACCCTCAACTCTCTAACTTATGTCAGTTCATTCATATGCTTTTTGGCAAAGATCAGGCTCAGCATTGGATGAAAACTGATAACTGGGAAAATTCTGAAAAGTGTCCAGAATTATAACCAGGAGAAGCAGCCCACTAACTTACTATATGATCAGGCTAAATCGGTCATTAGACAACTTCACTGAGCAATTATAAGGCTTTACAAAGCCTGTTCATTAGAGCAAAATTCAGGCTCATACACAAAAATCTGATCAACCTGTTCCTGATTATTATAATCAACTTCAGATTATGTTTAAAGAAAATTCTAGTTTTCCTTCATATGTTCCTTTATCTCTGGTAGCTTTTAACCCTATGTCTATTAATCAACTGAATTAGGACCTTCCCCTTCTAGTAAAAAAGAAACAAGATGGAATGGGAAACTATGTTCACTCCAGATTTTGTTAATCTGGCAAACCGGCACTCTTGCACCGTAAACCCGAGTGCCAAACTCTTAAATCTTCACCTGCTGCAAATGAAGGCTCCAAAACAAAAACAAAACATTCTTGGTTTCTGCTACAATTGCAAAGAGCCTGGACATTGGAAAAGGAACTGTTACAAATTTAAGTACTTTAGGTGCCTTCAGACCTCTAACCAACCTTTCCAACCTCCTCCCAGGTCTCAATGATGGGACTCAGAGGAACCACAGGGACTCTTTCCAATCCTCCCTCTTAATCAACTTGGGAAACATTTCTCCACATGGGGATGAATTTTCCAGTTCTAGTTGACACTGGACCACACTTCCAGGGCCCAACCCCATTACCATAACACAGCCAGTGCCTTTTAGCCCTAAAACAGCTCAGATAGTGGGGATGTCTAGTGAACCTCAAGAGGACCCTGTCTCTTCACCTGTTCCCTTTTGCTTAGACCCTCTGGGAGATACCCACTCTGTTCTCATTAGATCTTCTGCTCCATTTATGATGCTCATTAGTTCCTCTGCCCTGACCCATTTATGTTCCTCCAGCTTCTTTAAGAAGTATCATGCTAGAATTTCCTTCTCTCAAAAGGGAGAGATAATTCTAGAATTTGACAGTAGTCAAAGTAACAAACTAGGTGAATTAAATGACCCTTTATCCATCCTCTTTCTGATGATACTACCATAGATTCTGGAAACACGAATCCTTTGTCCCTATAGAGTTGGCTGCCATTTCCTTATGGGCAAAAATCTCCAAATGGTGTTAGCCCTAAGGATGCACTACTGTTTCCTCCTCACTGCCCCTCCTTTGTCTTTGCCTCCCTTCCCTTCCCAGATTGGAAGGGACACTGTTGGAATCTGCCCTTTGGGAACTCAGGAAAGGTCCTGGAGGCTGGAGTCAAGAAGCAGGGAATAAATAGAAAGTCTTCTGTGCCCAGGAGCCCCAAAAGGGTCCTGCTGGATTTCACCACTGGAAATAAACTTTTTACTGTAACTGCTTTGTGTGGTGAATTCTTCAGTATTCTAATTGATAAAACTAGTCAATACCTTTTTGCCTTCATTTGGGAAGAAAACAATTGGCCTTGACAGTAATGCCTCAGGGTTTTCCTGAGTTTTTCTTATTTCTCACAAATCCTGAAGGCTTATCTGGATGTTATAAAGTCCCCTAGAGGTTCTACTTTGTTGCAATATGTAGATAGTTGCTTTTTTACTCTCCTCCTCGCCTCCTCACAGGGAGACAGCCTCCACTTGTTAAAGGGTATTGCTTCAAAGGGAATAAGGTTGCCAAATAAAAATCAGTTTTCCCCCAAACCCAGGTTTGATGTTTGGGGCATCTGATCAGAACAAGGGCTACACCTAGATTCAGGTAGACTTCATGGTGTCCTAAATTTCCTAAAACTAAGTACCAATTTGCAAGGTTTTCTGGGGCTAGTTATTGTCAAAATTGGATTCTACATTTCTCTCTTATACCATTCCTCTGTTTTACTCAAAAATAAGAGCTCCAACCTAATTTTATGGGGGAAAATGAGACAACACAGCCTTTGAAGCCTTAAAGGAGCATTTGATGAACTCACTTGCCCCTGGGTATTCCATTTATAAGATTCCCTTTTCCCTTTTTGTATATAAAAAGGAAGGGAGTGTCCTGTGGGAACTAACTCAAAAACAGCACACCACCATTGACCCACAGGGTATTAAAGCCAGCAGTTGAACCCTGTGCGTGCATGCTAAGTCTCTTCTGCTGTGTCCTACTCTGTGTGACCCTGTGGACTGCAGCCCCCCAAGTTTCTCTGTCTATAGGGATTCTCCAGGCAAGAATACTGGAGTGGGCTGCCATGCCCTTCTCCAGGGGGTCTTTCTGACCCAGGGATGGAACCCACATCTCTTATGTTTCCTGCATTGGCAGGTGGGTTCTTTACCACCGGTGCCACCTGGGGTAGCATGGGTCTGTGCCCCTTGCCTTAAAGCCGTTATGGCCATTGCCCTTACAGTTAAAGACACTTACCCCCCGCCCCTTAAAAAAATCATTTTGAGATTCTCTTTAACGATTTTTGTACCTCATGGATTAGAAGCTCCCCTGAATTCTCATCACACCCAACATTTCTCAGACAGCTGTCTCACCTCATAAGTCCTTTTGTTCACTGTCCCTCGGATAAACCTTTCACATTATGATAACCTTAACTGGATACTCTTACATCCTCCATCAACAATGAAGTCTCTCTGAACTGCTTAACACTGACAGACTACCTCCTGTTGTTGATCTATAGGAAATTCCATTGGTTAACATTAGCTTCTCCTTATGGTTCCTTGATGGTTCTTATTCAAAAGATGACAATGGAAAATACTATGTTAGGTATGCTATTGCAACTTCTTTTGATGTTACTGAGGCAGTATTGTTGCTTATGGCTGTTTTGGCCCAACTGGCTGAATTTTACTCTCTGATATGGTTTTGTATTTTAGCCAGGGACAGAATTACCATTATTTATACTGAGAGTATAAGTAAATATGCTTTCACAGTAGTTCTTGATTTTGAAATGTTGTGGAAGCAACATGACTTCCTACTTTCAATGTAAATAAAATTTTAAATGGCCCCAATGTGCAAAAATTACTGGATGCAGTACATTTTTGCCTGCTCTTTTGCTATTATCAAGATTCTGGGGCGTTCTAAATTGGACTATTTGGAAGCTTGGGGAAATCATCTTCATGATATTTCAACAAGGAATGTTTACTGTTAAGGGACTGACAGCAGGCAAACCTCTGTCATGATACAAAGGGATATTTCAAATGATACTCAAACGATAATTTAGAAAATAGCAAAGCCCAACAGTTAACCTCAGAGAAGGAAAACAAAATTGGAAATTCAACAGTTGTTGATGTTATTCAAAGTGAAATCATGGTTTGGACCAAACAATGACCCAGTTTTACTGGAGACTCTAAAATTCCTGCTTCTCACCTTTGCACATGTGTTGGCCATTGGTCTACTGTCAAAATGATAGCCTTCATCAATCAGTATTAGCAGGGAAATAAGGCCACAAAATGTGCCTACCTCATTGGTCCCACTTGCATGAAGCAAAAACAGGAAGTCTGTGCGCACTGCTCCCGGATCTTTTAAACTGCTCAGTGGACCATTCAAGCTCTGTCAAAACTGGGTTTCATACGTTTCCTCCATCTTCTGTAGATAGATATGTTTTAGTCATGGGCTCTATGTTTTCATGCTACACTGAAGCTTTGCACTACTGCAGTCGGGCTATTGCATATTCTATGGCTAAAATTGTTTTGCAGATGATTATCCCTGCTTGGAAAACTCCTCTCAAACTTTATAGTGATTGAGGAGCCCATTTTACTGGCTAGTGTTTTGACAAGTCTATGTTGTTTTTGGCTGACTTTACAATACTTTCACTGTGCTTATCATACCATCAATCCCCTAGTCTAGTCAAATGCACTATGTGCAATATGAGTGAGATTAGTGCCCTTTCAAAAAGAGGATGTGAAGATACAGTAAGAAGATGTCCCTTTGTAGATCAGGAAAAGGACTCTCACTTGGAACCAAGAGGCCAGCACCTTGATCTTAAACTTTCTAACCTCCAGAAATCAGGGAAAATAAATGTTCTTTGTTTACGCCACTGAATCTAAGGTATTTATGCCAAAGCAGCCTAAACTGACTAAGATAGTCCCATTTCTTTGACCATAATATTTCAATAGTTATTTTTCACTTGGTGAACAACAAAATTAAATTATAATTAAAAAAAAACTGATGAGTTAAGTTCTAGTGTTCTGATAAGGTACTAGGTATTTAGAATTTACAGTATAATTAATTTCAAATTATTTTTGAAAGTAGACTGAGAAGAGATTATATGAAACTATCATCTTTATCCAGTTCCATCACTTCAAGGCAAATAGATGGGAAACAATGGAAACGGTGACAGAATTTATTTTCTTGGGCTCCAAAATCACTGCAGGTGGTAACTGCAGCCATGGAAATAAAAGATGCTTGCTCCTTGGAAGAAAAGCTATGACCAACCTAGACAGCATATTAAAAAGCAGAGACATTACTTTGCCAACAAAGGTCCATCTAGTCAAAGCTATGGTTTTTACAGTAGTTGTGTATGGATGTGAGAATTGGACCATAAAGAAGTCTGAGCACTGAAGAATTGATGCTTTTGAATTGTGGTGTTGGTGAAGACTCTTGAGAATCCCTCGGACTGCAAGGAGATCCAACCAGTCAATCCTAAAGGAAATCAGTCCTGAATATTCTTTGGAAGGACTGATGCTGAAACTGATATTCCAATACTTCGGCCCCCTGATGCAAAGAACTGACTCTTTAGAAAAGACCCTGATGCTGGGAATGATTGAAGGCAGGAGGAGAAGGGGATGACAGAGGATGGGATGATTGGATGGCATCACCGACGGACATGAGTTTGAGCAAGCTCTGGAAGTTGGTGATGGACAGGGAAACCTGGCGTGCTGCAGTCCATGGGGTGGCAAAGGGCTGAACATGACTGAATAACTGAACTGAAGTGAACTGATTATTTTTATCATCTTTGTTAGCTAAGTATAAATTAATCTAAGTTTCTGTTTCCTGCTTTTCTTTTAAAATATTTCTGCAATGCTTTCTGTAACTAGTTAGTTCATCCACATACAATTTTTTATAACTGTTTGTTACTGTTATACACTTATAAATTTTTATGAAATTGTATTGTTGACTAGAATATCTTTGGCTAATTGGCAATGTGTGCATGTGTGCTAAGCCACTTCAGTCGTGTCTAACTCTGCAACCCTATGGACTATAGCCTGCCAGGCTCCTCTGTTGAAGGAATTCTCCAGGAAAGAATGCTGTAATGGGTTGACATGTGCTCCACCAGGGGATCTTCCCGACCCAGGGATTGAACCGGCATCTCTTAAGTCTCCTGCATTGGCAGGTGGGTTCTTTATCACTAGTCCCATACTCTTTGCCAAATACCTGCTGTAGTAGGAAATCCAGAGTCTCTGGAGATGGCCTGGGTCAGAATGTTGGCTAAAACACTAAATGCTGATTGCCTTAACCTCATGATCTTTTCACTCTTTGTGGTATTTACAGAGTAGCTCTGCTCAAAAGAAATCTATCAGATAATACAAATGTTCCATAATATCTGTTACTTGAGCAGTTAAAGTGTAGTTACTATAAACACTGAGGAAATGAAGTGTAATTTTACTTAATTTATATTTAAATGGATACCTGTGGCTAGTATGAATTCTGTTGGATATCACGGCTCTCGAGTGTAAAAGTAGAAGATTAACCACCATTGCAATCATAACTAAAACCCCAAATAATTGTATAAAATGAAGAATGATAAAGGATTAAGTTTTAATCATTAATACTTTAATCAAAACCATTTATAATTTTATTTCTTCTTATTTGAAAAAACAGCATCTGACACAATACATTTGATCATGACAAAATTCCCAACAGTTTCAGTATACTATGAATATACCTCTACACATAAAGGCCATTTATGACAAGTTGATAGTTAACGTCACACTCAGTGGTGAAAGGTTGAAAGCTTTTCCTCTTTGCCGGTGGCTCGGGGATGTGGAAAATGAGGGAATTGTCCATCAAAGGGCACAGCTTCTAGTAAAAAGACAACTATATTATGGGGTTCTAATGGGTTTGTTGTTGTTGTTCAGTTGCTAAGTTGTTTCTGTCTCTTTGCTTCCCTGTGCACCGCAGGATGCCGGGCTTCTGTGTCCTCACTCTCTCCCAGAGTTTGCTCATTCTCCTGTCTGTTGAGTTGGTGATACTATCTAAGCATCTCATGCTCTGCTGCCCTCCTCTTCTCTTGTCTTCAGTCTTTCCCAACACCAGGGTCTTTTCCAACGAGTCAGCTCTTCGCACCAGGTGTCCAGAGTATTGGAGATTCAACATCAGTCCTTCCAGTGAATAATCAGGGTTGATTTCCTTTAGGCCTGGATTCCTTTAGGAAATCAACCTCTAATGTATATCGTGGGGATTAGAGTTAATAATACTCTATTATACATTTGAAAGCTGCTAAGAGAATAGATCTCTTGTTCTCACCATGAAAAAGAGATGGTAATTGACCTGATGGAGGTGTTAGAGAACACCACGGTGGTAACCCTTTTGAAATATTTAAGTGTATCAAATCAACATATTGTACACTTGCAGTTACCCAATTTAATTGTCAATTATAGTTTAATAATGTAAAAAATTGCAAAAAATGCACACAAAAATAAGAACAATTATCTTTACTCATAGAAAAATGCTAAAAAAGTATATCTTTACAATGTAAACATGAAAAGGATCTTTGATGCTTGTTTGAAATAATCATATCTCCATGAAAATCCAGTTCTCTTTCACATAATGGATTGGACATTCCATCAGTATATCTGAAGAGGTAGTAAGAATAAAGTATTTATTAACTGACCCAACTTCCATCAAATTATAATTTTCTTACATTTAAATATTTACCTACTGTAAGTAGGATTGTATTTGTGGACTTTCCTTTTTCCCTAAGACAGTTTGTAGTTATCTGGAATCTCTTATTCTTGATTAGTATTTCAAATAGAATTTATTAAGGAATTTAAATGACTATGTTTATATGCGTGTGTGTGTATGAGAGGCAGAGGGACAGACATAGAGGCAGATAGAGAGACAGAAACAGAAAGACAGAGAAACAAAGGAACATGCGTGGAGAAAGGGACCAAGACAAAATTTTTATGACTATTAATTATTCATGTAGGAAACCTTCAGGAGTTGGGCCCTCTGAAACTGTCAAGTAAATAGGTAGAAGAGTATTATAAGCTTCACTTAGATACAGGCACACAATTCTAAGTAATGGCCTATCAGTCTTTATAGCTTGTTCTCTATTGGTGATTCGGAGAAGGCAATGGCACCCCACTCCAGTACTCTTGCCTGGAAAATCCCATGGGTGGAGGAGCCTGGTAGGCTGCAGTCCATGGGGTCGCTAGGAGTTGGACACAACTGAGCAACTTCGCTTTCACTTTTCACTTCCATGTGTTGGAGAAGGACATAGCAACCCACTCCAGTGTTCTTGCCGGGAGAATCCCAGGGACAGGGGAGCCTGGTAGGCTGCCGTCTATGGGGTCGCACAGAGTCGGGACACGACAGAAGCGGTTTAGCAGCAGCAGCAGCTATTGTTAATTGCCTTAATGATATATCTCAGTGATTATATTAGATAATCACAGCTTGTACTGTAAAAATTACATGTGTCTGTCACCCGACGATTCTGACAGGGTGGCTTCTTAAATGAATGAGTGACTATTTTGTGACGTTACTACAGCAGGTAATAAGTGTCTTTATGTGTCTGCTTCTGAACAGTGGCATAATTCTTCTACTATTTTATGGGGTAATCATTTGCTCTGTGGAACAGTGGCTTCCCTGGTAGCTCAAGTGGTAAAGAATCTGCCTGCAGTACAGAAACCCCTGGGTCGGGAAGATCCGCTGAAAAAGGGAATGGCTACTCACTCCAGTATTCTTGCCTGGAGAATTCCATGGACAGAGGAGCCTGGTGGGCTATGTCCATGGGGTCACAACTAGTCAGACATGACTGAGCGACTAAAACTCACTCACTCATGTGGAACAGTATTATTTTTACTTTAGTTATTCATATAGTTTATTAGTGTACTGAATACGCGTTGAAAATTTAATATATATAACTATAGTGATAAAGATTTTAAATATGCAGTCAACCCACACTTTCTTTCACAATATTTACCTGTCCAGTCCAATTAATCGTACATTTATAATTGATGATGGATGGTATTTGTACGTAATACTTAGATGGCTACATGTGTGTAAATCTACAATGACTTATATGGAATAGTGGCTTCAATAAAAGGTTTGATCAATTATAAAATATAATTGTTCTTTTAATTAGGCAGTTTACCCCAATTAGTCTGCAAAATTGTGAAAATCTGATTAAATGAGAGAAAAATCAAAATCCATTATTGAAGACCAAAGCATGAGCTTAATGAATATGGATTTCTTTAGTGTGGTACACTTGAAAGCACGGTCAAATAATGATCTCTACAAGTAAATTAATGAGTTAAAGTAAATTAAAAGTTTATTTTATAAAGGTGGCAACAGTTAAGTCTAAGCCTCTTTCTTAGGAAATGAAAAGCCATAGTTTTGAAGTTTATCCAGAAATACTCAATTATAATACCTTCTTCAACTTGTAATTGCTTTAAAATAGAGTTTAAATAAAACTGGAGCTTGTAAAATGAGGTAATAAATTTAACAGCATAAAAACCTTTCAGAGAAAAGAGAAAGTACACATTTTATTTACTCCCAAACTTCTATTAGGATTCATTCAAAATTCTAGGATTAAATCTCCTCTGAGTGGTGAGGACTGAATTTTTCCTTTTAGCCTAAGTTATTTTACTTTGAATTTTCAAGAGTCATATATTAGTACCTAAAAGAAAAAATGTATTAGTCAATTTTTTTTTCCTTCTGTTTTCCTGATTAGGATGGTTAATAAAAATAATTATTTTAACTCCCATGGGCAGTGATATTTCCCAAGTGTGTGTGTGTTTATGTTAATATGAAACTCTAAGTTTAGTGATATATACTTTTCTATTAATAAAAGTTAATGTTGGACATATTAAAATATTTATTAGCCATAACTAATGATCATTGCTATCAGTTTATTAAAAATGAATGAGAGTTCTTTGTAGTAGATAACTTCTTTCTTTTTTTTTTTTTTTGCCTAGAAAACAGATGCAGTTTAAAGATTGCAGATTATTTATTGTAAATACTCTCTCTTTCTCTTTTAATCCTGAGTTGTTGGCTGCAATAGATGGGTATTTTATTTCTTTGATATGACAGATACTGTTAATTTGGTGATAAATGAACCAGAAATGTCTAAATTCTAAATCTTAACAATTTCTATTTCCCCAGGTGTTTAATTTCTAGTTCCTAGCCAGTGAAGCGTATGTCTGTGCCATAGTTATGAATAGAAGTACCTCAGTAGGTAGGCGCTTGATATAGATATGTTCAGCTTTGTATTTCTATAGGAAGAATGGCTACTCTCATTCTTGGAGTTTCTGATTAAGCAAATATTTACTAGAACTCTTTTTTGTTTAACGTTTGTTGAAAATTGCAGAGAAATTAGCTTTCTGTTACTGTCAGAAAGCTGAAGGCTGAGTTATGGGTCCACTGATGAGGATATGGCTTTTGTGATGAGTTTGATTCACATCCCAGAAGAGTCAGAGGTTTTGCTTATAGAAAAGGCTTTTGAGGGAGTGAGATTTAGGCTAGACTCTTGACTTTCCGGTTCCTATCTTGGTAGACAAATTCACTAAACAACTTTGAGCTTAGAATAGAGACTAAGGAAGAATCTCTAGGAGGCTATTAGGGACTAAAGCATTGCTTGCTTTAAATTCTCTATCTTCGACAAACTATGTGAGGAGTTAATCTAATCTAACAAACAGTATGATGTATCGATGGTCTTTTTGCCAGTCTATAATGCACAGTGGACACATACCTGTCATTGCACACATGCTGTGCCCTTTATTTTGTTTCTGAGGACTATTAATGACTATTAAGGACTTTAGATGATTTTGAATATTAATAATTATTGAGTTAATATATCAGATTATTTTTGCTGAAACACAATTACAACTAGTGTTATGAGAAAACCTTCCCAGGTAATAGTTGTGAAAATATATAAAATAATTATTAAACAAAGATTTGTAAATACTTTGAAGACTTTTAGAGTTATTAAAGTAGTAATATATGTCTTTGATTCTCCAAAAGTAGCAGCTTTAATAGAGGATTTCATAAGGTTATTTGACATAATTTATTTTTTATTCTCAGAAGTCAGTAATCCCATTCCTAAACTGTAGTCACATGAAATACTGTGTGGTAGGGAGAATAATGGCTCCCTCATAAATGTCCATGTCCTCACCCCCAGAAATTTTACCTTACATAGCATTTTACCTTACATAGCAAAATGATTAAGGTTAAAGGCCTTGAGGTGGGGAGATTATTCTGTATTATCTGGGTGGACCCAGAATAATAATAGGACTTTAAAAAAGCAAAATGCCTCTTCCATTGATGACTTGAAGATGAAGCAAGGGAACCATGAGCCAGTGGTTGCAGGCAGCTTCCAGAATCTGGAAGACTAAAGGAAACAGATTGTTTTTTTATGGAGCCTCCAGAAATGAACACATCCATGCTGACATCTTTATTTTTGTCCAGTGAAATTTATTTTGGACTTTTGACCTACAGAACTGTTAGATAAATTGTGATGTTAGTCACTAAATTTTCAGTGATTTGGGAAATGCAGTCTTCTAACTTGTTTCATTGATTAAAAAAATTGAGGCCTAGTGATATTAAAGATGTTTGACAAACTCAAGAAAATTTGCTTTTGTAAGGGAGGCAAAACTTTTTCTTTATCTCTGAGGATCTCCCGCTAGGCTTGAGAATTAAGTTGACATATGACAGATTAACAAGAGGAAAGCATACAAATTTTATTCAATATTTTTACATGTACATAAGAATACTCACAGGAAAATGAAGACTCCAAAATAGACCTTAGTGCTTGCATACTATGTTGAACAGAGTGATAATTGTGGAAAAGTATCTAAACTCTGTATCAGTTCAATTCAGTTCAGTTCAGTCACTCAGTCGTGTCCGACTCTTTGCGACCCCATGAATCGCAGCACGCCAGGCCTCCCTGTCCATCACTAACTCCCGGGGTTTACTCAAACTCATGTCCATCAAGTCAGTGATGCCATCCAGCCATCTCATCCTCTGTTGTCCCCTTCTCCTCCTGCCCCCAATCCCTCCCAGCATCAGGGTCTTTTCCAATGAGTCAACTCTTCACATGAGGTGGCCAAAGTACTGGAGTTTCAGCATCAGTACTTCCAACGAACACCCAGGACTGATCTCCTTTAGGATGGACTGGTTGGATCTCCCTGCAGTCCATGGCACTCTCAAGAGTCTTCTCCAACACCACAGTTCAAAAGCATCAATTCTTCAGCACTCAGCTTTCTGCACAGTCCAACTCTCACAGCCATACATGACCACTGAAAAAAACCATAGCCTTGACTAGACGGACCTTTGTTGGCAAAGTAATGTCTCTGCTTTTTAATATGCTGTCTAGGTTGGTCATAACTTTCCTTCCAAGGAGTAAGTGTCTTTTAATTTCATGGCTGCAATCACCATCTGCAGTGATTTTGGAGCCCCCCAAAATAAAGTCAGCCACTGTTTCCCCATCTATTTGCCATGAAGTGATGGGACCAGATGCCATGATCTTAGTTTTCTGAATGTTAAGCTTTAAGCCAACTTTTTCACTCTCCTCTTTTAGCTTCATCTCTTTAATTCCTCTTCACTCTCTGCCATAATGGTGGTATCATCTGCATATCTGAGGTTATTGATATTTCTCCTGGCAATCTTGATTTCAGCTTGTGCTTGTTCCAACCCAGCATTTCTCATGATGTACTCTGCATATAAGTTAAATAAGCAGGGTGACAATATACAGCCTTGACGTACTCCTTTTCCTTTTTATGGGGGACTAAAGAAGGGTTATTTTAACAAAAAATGGCTTGTACATCTTTCTCTTGGCCTTAGCTTCCCATCTGTAGTGGTAATAATGTTCTTTTTCCCCTGTAGGGAGAGCCTCTTTCATATGGTAGTTTTCTCTCTGCTTTAAGGAAGAATAGAGGATATCAGGGTATACTTCTTGCAGTTATTGTTCTCCAGGTCACACTTGCCCAAACTGATCCCTATTTCAAAGCAGCACACTTTGAGGTGGCATATTCTGTCATCCTTCACTTGTTAGTGTTAAAACATAGGCGAGTTGGCTTATAATCTCGTACAGTTTCTACTTAAGCCATGCTTCAAGTAGATGAAGAAAATAATGATTATGAAAAGACATAGGTGATGCTGAGGACATTAAAAAAATTATATATTCATCTAAGTTTTGAGAACTCATGGTTTAATTTGGCTTTTTCTCCTAATATTAAAATGTAGAAAATTTTAAATTAATTCAAAGTTGAGAGCTCTTATTTTTATCTTTAAATTATCATTTAACAATAATTATGATTGTGTTAACAAATGCATAGTAAAGCCTGGTTTCTGCCACATAACTCTTCACAACCAGCACTCTGCCATTTCCTCCTTCCCTCTGCAGATTCCCTATGTCCTTTTAAAGCTACCTCGTGTTTTATCTGACTTCACATATCTGATGCAATTATCAACACTGGTCTAATGATTACTTGGGTGAATTTGGGTGAGTGAATATGCTATTAAGTTCTAGAGCATCTTTAACAAATTATATGAGCAATTATTTTTATTTCTAAATATTCAGAACACTTTGTATTACATCAGAATATTTTTATATAATGTATGTAGATTTGTTCCAATTATAAAAGCAATTTGCCATAGAAATTAGGAAGAAATATAAGGAATTCAGAAACTCAAAGTAAACAACAAAGTTAAGATAAATTACTCACATATAAGAATGTGATTTCACATAGTACTTAGGCCTAGCAAATGTCTGAGACACTTTTACTAAATCACTGTGGAGAAGAGAAAACAACCTAGCTTTCTGTCTTAGCAACTACAAATTACCCTGACGATTTTTATAATATTAAATATCAAACACCTAACTCTAAAGGGATAAAACTTTTAAAAGTCCATTGAATTCATTTAATATTTATTTACATATGAGTTTGATTAATAGTAGTTAAAATTTATGAATGATTACTAACTATAATACTAGACATGTGTTCTCATTTCCAACATTTATTTAGTATGTTTCTCAGAAATTTCATCCATAAAAACTGGAAATGAATAGGAGCTTGAATTCTGCTTTATTGGCCAAAACATGCAATTCAGCTTCAACTTCAGGTCTCATACATTGGAAAACAGAATGGGCAAATAAATGCTCACTTTAAAACCATTTTTGATATCCTTGAATTTACCAGTAACAAGTGGTCATAGGATCATGCAGTTTTCCAAAGCATTCTACCACTAGCACAAATGAGACTTGACATTTGCCTTTATGTTAACATCCAAAGATTCATTTCCAGATAGAGGTAAACATAGAAAAGTTAATATATAATATGCCTCATATTTTGGAAATCTGTTATGATTTAAAAGATACTGTAAACTGACTTTATGTGAGATGTTCAACCAAGATATAGTAACAGCTATTAATGTAAGAAAAAAATCATTTTTAAATCTATTGCTTGAAAAAGAATCTTATAAAATTCAGGATAACAGTGATACCTAACAAGCAATGGTTAATAGAGAAAATAGTTTGATGAAACTATGGAAGAAGAAACCAAATGTCTGTTCTGTGAAAGTGCAGGTGTTTGTTACATAATACAGCTTATAGAAATGCCCCTGCTGTCAGACTTCAGGGCTGTACTGAAAATGTGCATTCAATGAAAAGTAAAATGATGACAAGTGATTGTGAAAAAAAGCAAGAGTGTGCAAAGGGATTAGAAATAAAAAATGTATTTAAGGCCAATGATCTATCTGTAGCCTTATAATTGTTTAGGTAGTATTTCCTTCAGGCATATACAAACTTCAGTAGGAAGGATTAATTCTCTAAATTTGCCTCACTATTGTGGAGCAAGGTTCCAAAGAATAGCAAGGAGAGATAAGAAAGTCTTCCTTAGTGATCAGTGCAAAGAAACAGAGGAAAACAATAGAATGGGAAAGACTAGGAATCTATTCAAGAAAATTAGAGATACCAAGGGAACATTTCATGCAAAGGTGGGCTCAATAAAGGGCAGAAATGATATGGTCCTAACAGAAGCAGAAGACATTAAGAAGAGGTGGCTAGAATACACAGAAGAACTATACAAAAAAGATCTTCATGATCCAGATAATCATGATGGTATGATCACTCACGTAGAGTGAGACATCTTGGAATGTGAAGTCAAGTGGGTCTTAGGAAGTATCACTATGAACAAGGCTAGTGGAGGTGATGGAATTCCAGTTGAACTATTTCAAATCCTAAAAGATGATGCTCTTAAAGTGCTGCACTCAGTATGCCAGAACATTTGGAAAGCTCAGCAGTGGCCACAGGACTGGAAAAGTCAGTTTTCACTCCAACTCAAAGAAATGCAATGCCAAAGAATGCTCAGACTACCACACAATTGCACTCATCTCACATGCTAGCAAAGTAATGCTCAAAATTCTCCAAGCTAGACTTCAACAATACGTGAACCATGAACTTCCAGATGTTCAAGCTGGTTTTGAAAAAGGCAGAGGAACAAGAGATCAAATTGCCAACATCTATCTGTTGGATCATCGAAAAAGCAAGAGTTCCAGAAAAACATCTATTTCTGCTTTATTGACAATGCCAAAGCTTTTGACTGTGTGGATCACAACAAACTGGAAAATTCTGAAAGAGATAGGACTATCAGATCACCTGACCTGCCTCTTGAGATCTCTGTATGCAAATCAGGAAGCAACAGTAAGAACTGGACATGGAACAACAGACTGGTTCCAGATTGGGAAAGCAGGACATCTGGGCTGTATATTGTCACCCTGCTTATTTAACTTATATGCAGAGTACATCATGAGAAACATTGGGCTGGAGGAAGCATAACCTGGAATCAAGATTGCTGGGAGAAATATCAATAACCTCAGATACGCAGATGACACCACCCTTATAAGGCAGAAAATGAAGAACTAAAAAGCCTCTTGATGAAAGTGAAAGAGGAGAGTGAAGAAGTTGGCTTAAAGCTCAACATTCAGAAAACTAAGATTATGGCATCCGTTCCCATCTCTTCATGGCAAATAGATGGGGAAATGTGGCATCAGTGGCAGACTTTATTTTTGGGGGCTCCAAAATCAGTGCAGATGGTGACTCCAATCATGAAATTAAAATATGCTTACTCCTTGGAAGAATAGTTGACCAATCTAGACATCATATTAAAAAACAGACAATACTTTGCCAACAAAGGCCTGTCTTGTCAAGGCTGTGGTTTTTCCAGTAGTCATGTATGGATGTGAGAGTTGGACTATAAAGAAAGCTGAGCACCAAAGAATTGATGCTTTTTATCTGTGGTGTTGGAGAAGACTCTTGAGAGTCCCTTGAACTGCAAGGAGATCCAACCAGTCCATCCTAAAGGAGATCAGTCCTGGGTGTTCATTGGAAGGACTGATGTTGAAGCTGAAACTCCAATATATTGGCCACTTGATGTGAAAAGCTGACTCATTTGAAAAGACCCTGATGGTGGGAAAGATTGAGGGCAGGAGGAGAAGGGGACGCTGGAGGATGAGATGGTTAGATGGCATCACCCACTCAATGGACATGAGATTTAGTACACTCCTGCAGTTGATTACGGACAGGAAGGCCTGGTGTGCTGCCGTCCATGGGGTCTCAAAGAGTTGGATATGACTGAGCAATGAACTGAACTGACTGAAATGTGGGATCCCCTGGTGGCACTAGTGGTAAAGAACCTGCCTGCCAGTGCAGGAGACATGGGTTCGATCCCTGGGTCAGGAAAATCTCCTGGAGTGGGAAATGGCAACCCACTCCTGTATTCTTGCCTGGAAAATCCCATGTACAGAAGAGCCTGGCGGGCAACAGTCCATGGGTCGTTAAAAAGTCAGACATGACTGAGTGTCTGAAAAATTTCTTTTCAAACATATTCTGTCATCCCAGAAGTTCATTTTAAGTTGCTGATATGAGATTTTTGACCTCAGCTTTAATGTCAACGTTATATTGAATTTTTAACCTTTTTTTGAAATAGTCTTTATTCTTAGACTAAATTGCAACAATTGTACAAAGTTTCCGAACCATTGAGAATAGATACATACATTGTGCCACCCTTTAGGCCTTAAAATTTTGTGTGCATTTACAAAGAATATGAATAATGTTCATAGAACCCAGTGCAGCTATAAAGTTTAAAAAATTAAACATTGATACAGTAACTTTAATAATGCACACCTTATATTTGTCCATTATCCCAGTAATGTCCTTTAGATCATTTTTGAGGAGATACAGAATCCAGTTCAGGATTATGTTCCACGTTTAGTTGTCACGTGTCTTTAGGCTTCTTTAAACTGACATAGGCTTTGTCCTTGATGGTGATTTGTTTTTAAGAGATTGAGGAATTTTTCTCAATATTGGTTTTCTAGTGTTTTCTCATGGCTAGGATCAGAATATGTATTTATGGCTGAAGTGCTACATTTGTCATGTGTGTACGTTTCTGCATATCACATTTAGAAGCACATAATGACTATTTTTTTAAATAGTAATATCATTTCATTACGATTTTGTCTATTTCCTCTACTGCATAAATGCTGTTTTTCATTTTTTTTTGTAATTAACAAGCAATTTATAAGGAGATACTTTGAGACTGTGTAAATACTCGTTCTTGTCATCCTTTCTCTATGCTCTATGTAGCATCATTTGATGATTCTTGCCCAGACTAATTTTTACTGTAATGGTTACCAAACAGGAATTTTTCTAACCCTGCCTCAGTCTAGATTTATCAGTTAGCTATTCATTGTAAAGAAGGCCCCCCATCCCCCTTTATTAGTTAGTATATCTACTTATATATTTATGATCAGTATTATTAGTAGATCTATATTATACTCAGTTGATTCTAACCCATGATAGCAAACAATGTTTCTGATGCTCATTCATATACAGCCAGTGCTAGCCCCTTCAGACTACTCCTAGGATCTTTTGACATGCCTCTCCCCATCATTTATTTTAGGACTTTGGGAGCACTTCCTTTCTGGTATAAGAAAATAATACAGGATCATTTTGTACCTTCCCAGGTCAAGTCCTGGACTCAGTCATTTTTCCAAGGAGCCAGTTTCTTTTAATAGATAATGGTATTTAGAAGCCAAGGTCTGGGTACTAGATGTGTTCATTGCTACTTGACTGTGGTTGTTTCTTGCCCTTTCAGGAGACAGGGACAGAGGTAATTAGTTGTGTAAGTTCATGCTGCTGCTGGTTAGTCACTTGGGTTGTGTCCGACTCGATGCGACCCTAAGACTGCAGCCTGCCAGGCTCCTCTGTGCATGGGATACTCTAGGCAAGAGTATTACAGTGGATTGCCATGCCCTCCTCCAGGGGAATCTTCCTGACCCATGGATCGAACCCAGGTCTCCTGCATTGCAGGCAGATTCTTTACTGCTGCGTCACCAGGGAAGCCCACATAAATTCATATTTGCCCCTAATTTCAATCACCTGTCACAGAATTTTTCCTTTTCTTCATTCTACATTCGTCACTCCATGGCAAATAGATAGAGAAACAATGGAAACAGTGAAGACTTTATTTTCTTGGGCTCCAAAATCACTGCAGATGGTGACTGCAGCCATAAAATTAAAAGACACTTGCTCCTTGGAAGAAAAACTATGGCCAACCTAGACAGCACATTAAAAAGCAGAGACATTACTTTGCCGACAAAGGTCTGTCTAGTCAAAACTATGGTTTGTTCAGTAGTCGTGTATGGATGTGAGAGTTGGACTATAAAGAAAGCTGAGCACCAAATAATTGATGCTTTTGAGCTATGGTGTTCGAGAAGACTATTGAGAGTCTCTTGGACTGCAAGGAGATCAAACCAGTCAATCCTAAAGGAAGTCAATCCTGAATATTCATTGGAAGGACTGATGCTGAAGCTGAAACTCCAATACTTTGTCCCCCTGATGTGTAAAACTGATTCATTGGAAAAGACCCTGATGCTGGGAAAGATTGAGGGCAGGAGGAGAAGAGGACGACAGAGGATGAGATATTGGATGGCATCACCACCTCAGTGTACATGAGTCTGAGCAAGCTCTGGGAATTGGTGATGGACAGGGAAGCCTGGTGTGCTGCAGTCCATGAAGTTGCAAAGAGTCAGATACAACTGAGTGACTGAACTGAACTGAGCTGACATTCATCACTTCCTTCTTCCATTCTGACAGGCATCATCTGCACATTTACTCATTTGCCCAATTGTGCCATGCATATAAAGAATTTCAGAATTGCTGTACTAAACAAGCCTACCTAAACCAGTTTAGGGTTTTTTGTAGTTTTCCTCTTCTTTGTACTGTGTTTCAACACTGGGATTTTTTTCTTCTTTTAGTGTAGCTATGTTATTCTTTTAAATAGTTAGGTTCATTTGGTTCTGTTAGCAAAAAGTATCTTTTTTATATGTAGAACATCAATATGTTCCTAAAAGCCAAAACTATTCAACAGTATACACCCAGAGAAGTATAACTCCTCTCTAATATTTTCCAAACCATTTAGCAGCATCTACCCTTTGTAGGCGAATAATTTCAACGATTTTACTCAGATTCTCATCTGTTGCGAGTCCCAGTCCTAGATAAGGGTCTCTGATCTTCTTTCCTGTCTAATTGGGGCTTGCTTAAATCCTGTTTTCCAGGCTACCAGATTTTATTTCTTTGGATTAGTAATTTCTCATTTTATTAATTTTGCTTTTTTTTGGCCTGTGGCGGTTGGCCTCTTCTCATGTAGATGGACAAAAGGGGAGTTTATAGCTGTGGTTCCAGCTATGACTCATCTGTCAGTCAGTTTGCGTTAGAGAGACATATTTTCCATGACTCTAGTGTCTTTGAGGCCTTCTCCTCTGAAATATCCCCTTACATCTACAATGTACCTAATTCTTTCCCTCTCTCAAAGGCATGGACTCTCATTCCTCCACAAATCATCTTCTTTATCACAAAAGATTTACTTTTCTTGTCTAAACACGTTTGTACTCCAGAGGGAAAGGAGAGCAGTCTTTCTGACTGCACATACAGTTTTACACTGTGGTTGATTAAACGGCACACTAGACTCTGTGTTTTAGACCCATTTTCTTCGTAATATCTCAGCAGAGAAAAGTTTTCTCTGATAGCTAGGAAACTGAGTAACTTTCCCATGGTCGTAACATTTCCAAGGATGTCAGATGTTATGGCCTGGTCAGTGGAAACTGGCACCGTTTAAATATTATCTTTCTATCACTGAGGTCTGTCTGGTGAGGAGGGAAGACTGAGAATTATGGGAGAGAAAGCACTTGGATCAGTCACGTGTTAGAGCAGAGGGAAGAGACAAGGAAATTAGAATAGGAATTGAAAATGTTTTGTATAAGGTATGTTCTTACTATATATTTATTAAACATTTGTTGTTGAGCAGTGAAATGCTGTTTAAAATATTTACTATTTTTTATCAAAAGAGCTGTAGGAACTGCAGGTGGCATAGCCTACAAACAGCTGAGGTAACTCAGACTGGAGCTGAAACTGAATCAGTCAAAACTCCAGACCAGAAACAAACCATTGAAGGTTAAATACTTTATAATAGTAAGCGCAGGATAAAGAAAGTTCTGGAAGTCAAAATTTAGGACAGAGGTCTTTGCGGTCACGATTGTGAGTAGTCAAAATCAAAAGCCAGTAGAAAAGTCCCTTGAAGCTGAATAACTCTTGCAGATTTCAGAGGCCAAATAAAGAAAAAGGGTTATAGGAGGGCAGAGGGGCTTGAAACAGTTTCATTACTGAATAGACGCACTAACTAAGCCATATCCTACTAGGGCGGGACTGCCTGACCTCCACTCACTTTATACTTACTGTTACATGTGTATGGGTGAGTAATAGGGCACAACACTCCTCCAGATATGAAGAGGAAAGTATTGAATTTAATTGTAGAATACATTTTTAATTATTTTATTATATTCTCAAACATTTAAATTTTGAGTGAAACAATATCAAAACAGGCTTTATTGTTTTAAACATATTTTATTTTCTACATTTATCTCATCCTCTAACTTTATAAAAGTGTTATTCTTTGTTAATGCTTAAATAATAGATATTAATTTCCATTTCTAGATTACTTTTTCTTTAAAATAGATGGTTTTCTCTCCTCATTCTTCATAAGTAGCTATGTTCAGAGAAAAAAATAAAGAAAATCTCATTGGTAAAATGACTACAGGCAATATGACACAAATTTATAGCAAAAAATAAAAAGTCTTTTAGGGAGTCAGTTACTCATTGCTCAGTAGCTTTAATATGGATTCTTTCAAATTTAAATGTAATATAGATATGTTTTTTTACTTGCTCAGGTTTTGTTTAAATTTAGTAACTATGTGACAAAGCCACAAAGTCATAAGTATTAAAATTTCTTTAAATAGTAATATTGTATTAGTTATCTCTTTTGTTCAACAGATAAATTCAACATTTAATGGCTTAGAGCAGCATTTACCACCTCGCAGTTTCATTGGCTCAGGCACAGTGAGGTTTCGCTAGATCCTCTAGCTCAGGGTCTTCAGCTCAAGGCTTCATCCAGGGGTGTTGACTGGGAAATGATCCTGCTGTTACATTTCGCTTTCTCAGAGGCTGTTGGACGGAGGTGGCAGTTTCCTCTTGGCTGTTGGCTGGGGTTGCCACTGGGTCTCTGTATAGAGCAGCACAGGCAAAGGCAGTTGTTTTCCTTCAGAGGAAGTGAGTATGAAGAGCAGAGATGCAGTATGAGCAGGAAGTCACAGAATCTTGTAACATACTTTCAAAAGTGATACTCCTGTGTCCAACCAACACCCAAGTGAAGGGGAATACGAAAGGTTGTGAATACCATGGGGATTATTAGGGCTATCTTAGAAGGCCAGCTACTGTTTTGTCCCCACATTCTGGGATTTTGACTATTAGGATTTATGTGATCCACAGATCTGTAAGTTACATTTTCCAGATTTGCATGTTAAATCTCAAATTCATTAACTAGTAGACTATATAACTGAGAACTTCGAGATGTACAAGCTGGGTTTATAAAAGGCAGTGGAACCAGAGACCAAATTGCCAACATTCACTGGATGATAGAGAAAGCAAGGGAATTCCAGAAAAACATCTACTTCTGCTTCAATGACTATGTTAAAGCCTCTGACTTTGTGGATCACAGCAAACTGGAAAATTCTTCAAGAGATGGTAATACCAGACCACCTTCCTTATCTCCTAAGAAACCCTCATATGAGTCAAGAAGCAACAGAACCAGACATGGAGCAATGGACTGGTTCAAAACTGGGAAAGGAGTACATCAAAGCTATATATTGTTACTCTGTTAATTTAACTTACATGCAGGGTACATCACATGAAAGGCTGGACTGGGTAAATCACAGATGGAATTAAGACTGCTGGGAGAAATATCAACAACCTCAGATATGCAGATGATACCACTCTAATGGCAGAAAGTAAAGAGGAAATAAAGAGCCTCTTTATGACGAGGGTGAAAGAGGAGAGTGAAAAAGCTACCTTAAAACTCAACATTCAAGAAACTAAGATCATGGCATTCAGCCCCATTACTTCATAGCAAATAGAAGGGGAAAAAGTGGAAGCAGTGACAGATTTTATTTTCTTGGGCTCCAAAATAATGTGGATAGGGACTGTAGCCATGAAATTAAAAGATGCTTCCTCTTTGGAAGAAAAGCTAAGACAAACCTAGATAGCATATTAAAAAGCAGAGATATCACTTTGCTGACGAAGGCCCATATATTCAAAGCTGTGGTTTTTCCAGTAGTCATGTATGGATGTGAGAGATGGATGTGAGAGTTGGACCATAAAAAAGGCTGAGCACCAAAGAATTGATGCCTTCCAACTGTGGTGCTGGAGAAGACTCTTGAGAGTACCTTGGACAGCAAGGAGATCAAACCACTCAATCCTAAAGGAAGTAAACCCTGAATATTCATTGGAGGGATTGATGCTGAAGGTGAAGCTTCAGTACTTTGGCCACCTGATATGAAGATCTGACTCATTGGAAAAGATCCTGATGCTGGGAAAGATTGAAGGCGAAAGATGGGGGGTGACAGAGAATGATATAGTTAGCATCACTGACTCAATGGACTTGAATTTGACCAAATTCCGGGAGATAGTGAAGGACACCATCCACCTGCTGTGCTGCAGTCCATGGGGTTGCAAAGAACTGACACCACTTAGTGAGTGAACAACAACAACAATACACCAATGTGTATGTGTGTGTGTGTGTGTGTGTGTGTGTGTGTATGGAACCCGTACCAAGGAATGACAGTGTGTATGACATCATACAGCTCCCTCAGACACAGATGCATACAACATACAACTCCAAAATGTATACCATATGTTTATAACGTACAGTGATGTTTGCCAAGATAGTATAAGAAAGGCTTGGTTCGGCTTAGGAAGTAGTCTGTATCCCCTTTAGTTTAGATTCCTCTTTAGTGTACACCACTTTGCCCTTGTTTCTATGCCTTTTTCCCTCAGTGTTGGTATCTCCTATTTTAGGATCCTTATTCTGTTTGCAAGAAATTCTCAGTCCCTGTTAATGCAATTGCTCAAAGGTCACTTTAAGTACAGTCTTTATAAATTGATTTCTACAGAGTCTTTGCTTCCTTTGCTCACATGTGTCCTGCAAAATGCTTGCTGCCTGTGTTGGTTAACCTCAGGAATGACTTTTGTCTGTTTGCTTGGCCCTGTGTGCAGCGCTTTCTCCTGCCTGAGAAATCTGTGTGTGCCCTTGTGTCTTTTCTGCCATCTTATTTCTCTTTCTGATGCAGAGGTTAAGGTGATGTTTTATATTCTTTTGCCTTTGGCAAAATGAGTCAGTTTTGGGGTGTCTGCAGTGACATGTGACCCCGCTGTATGTGCCTAGACAACAGAAGAATCTCAGGAATAATTCTCTTTTTTTATTGCCACTGTTTTAGGTGCCACATGATGATGATGATAAGATAGTAACAATAGCTACACTGTTGGACTCATTTGACAAATCCTGAAAAACTTGTATTGTTTATCATAATTCCAAATCTGAGTAAAGTACTTCATTTGACTCACTCTGTCTCTGATAGTGACTAGGGAATTAAAAGTAAAAGGCCCTTACTTACAAGATTAATTTTCTAAATTAATAACTCTATCTAGGCTATATAATTTAGTTTTATACTAACACAAACCTTCAAAGTATAAGTATTTTTTAAAAGGGAAATTAATGTACTCTATTAATATATAGGTCTTATCTCTTCGGTCCTTTTATTCAGTAGAATATGAACGTTAATAAAATATATACGCGCATATATTTTGTCAGTACTCCTTTTAACTTTTTTATTCCTTCAGTCTTACCAAAAAATACAACTATAGAGACAAGAGGAAACTCATAATTTTATCCCAGAAGATGGAAAGAAATGATTATAGTGCTTTTATAGTTAATGTTTGTTTCTCAAATAGAGCTAGGTGTCTTGTCTTTCTGTTTAAGTATCTTCAAGTTAGTGTTCTGGCTTATTAAAGATTTGGCTTTTTTGAGAGAAAACTGAATAAAAATATGTAGATTGTGTGAATTCAGGTATGTGATGTTTTCAGCAGCCTACAAATCATAAAATGCAATTTTCTCCTTTTAGTGCCAAGCTCATGATACTAAATGGTTTAGAAAATTGTATTAGGTAATTTTCTCTAGTGCATTTGATGCAAATTGCACTAATATTGTGAAGTGCCTTTGTTTAACACATTTTCTTATAAGTTAGATAAATTAAAATTTCTGAAGGGTGGAATTGGATCAAGATGATTATGATTAGGGAGATTGCTTATTCCTCTCTAATAACATTAAATATGGTTAATTCCATGCATTACTGATGTAAACCTAAGTAACTTCAACATTTACTCTAATGACCACTTTCTTTAGTAGATGGAGAGTGCTTTGTTCAAGAGTTCTGCAATAAAATCTCTTTATTTCTGCAAATATGTGCAGGAGATGTTACCAGTTTCCATAAAAATATTTTTATTACTCAAAATAGCTATTTTTGGAGATACATAATAATGACTTTTTTCATTTTTGAGGTTTAAAAAATCATGCTGGAACCTGAGCAATTTAAGACTCTCTCATGCCTTATAATGCTCAGGAAATGGATGTGCATTATATTAAAAGTATATATGTAATGATAAAGACCTTTGTGGAATGATAAATAGGTGTAATTGATGAAGTGATATTGGCAGATAAGAAAGATTTACCCAGAGCAAGAGTTTGTTGTCTCCCATCTTTAATGTTAGGTGTCTGTCTTAACCACCTGTTTCTATTAGATTATTTTTTCATGCTGCTCCCAGCCTGTCTTGTACTACCTGCTTCAGGGCTTCTACTTGTGCAGAATCTGGTATGTACTGAGTGCTTGGCATATAGTGAACCTTCAATTAATGTGTTGATTTTACCAATTAATTGATCTCTGGAGTTATCATTTCTCCTTACTCTTATGATAGCATGCATAACCATAAATAACTGTTCTGAGTTACCTTTTAGGTTGAAAAAAATAGCATTAATGTATTAATGACAGATAATATGTTCTGTACTTCCCTTTCACCATCATTCTTTCCACAGTATTTTACAGGGAAAAAAACCTAACAGGGTAATAAATTGTATATGAATTTCAGCCCCTTGAGGCAGACAGAGTTTTAGGGAGATTTTACCTACTATATTGTATTACCTAGCCAATGTCTTCTACTGAGACAGAATGAGATGAAAAATGGTTTGCAGCCAAGCCAATCTAAAGAAAAGTGATGCATCCTTAACAGTAGATGCTCTTTGAGGTTCAAGTTGGAATAGCTTATCCAGCATAAGCATATAAGCATATCTTATGGTAGTATTTTTACAAGAGTCTAAAACTCTTCCTTTTTTCCGTTCCTGAAATTCTAAGACACATAGGTTTACATCTGAATGTTGTCCTCGGCTCAAGATTTTCTGTACTCATTCCATTTTGTTGAGATATGGAAATTATAAAAGAGAAAGAGTTTAGATTTAAGGATAGAAAAATAAACTCTGCAATTAGAAATATAGGTGTTATTTATGACTTTTTAGAAGAGATAAAAAAAATAATGGTAAGAAATTAAATATGGACCTTAGAACATTTAGGAAATAGGGAGTTGAGATTGAACTTGAAGGTATGAACTGTCTTCTACCACATAGAAGAATAATCTAAGCTTTCAAGTTGGGATAATGAGATTGAGCCAGAAGAGAAAACAAAATTGCATATTATTGTCATTCTCCTGTGATGTGGCTTGCAAATGATGTTGAATTGACTATTCTGAAGGTAGAATAGGCCAGACACAAGAGAAAGGGCCTACACCCATACCTAATCAGAGCTGTCTACTATTGACCAGGAAGACTTGGGGCTGAGGCAAAACAATCCTATAGAATTGAGAGATGTAAGAGAGGTAGATGGATTTTCCAAATATATCATAGATCTTAAGTAGCAGAGTAAATGTGAAACCATTTATTTAACACCCAGTCAGTTGTTCTTTCAAATATAATCAGAATCTTTTATTCCAAGAACATATGTAATACTGAGAATTTTTAATGGAAGAGGAGACTTAGAAATGATGCTTAAATAAGAAAAAAAAAAAAAGAAGTCCTAGAATGTATTCACAGTCTGGATAGTTTCGAGCCTATATTCATAAAACCATAGAGCCTATATCTCAGTGTCACATGAAGAAATTTAGTAATATTTGAAAATGAGGAAAAAAGGGTGACTTATTCTCACTGCATCTGCATTAGTCTGGTTGTTTTCCTAAGCATGTACAGCAGTATATTATTCTGTAACAAAAATAAAATGGCCATGATACACCACAATAATAGAAATTACAAGAAAACAAAAATAATTTTATTTTCTGCCATGACTTGGGATGTTTCCAGCAAAGCCTTTTGTCTAGAATATAGTCACTTATCTCGCAGACCCTTGCTATTAACATTCATGTCATAAAGAAAGAGAAGATAAGCCATTAACTGCTTCCACAATGGAGAAAATTAGAGATGTACTTGAGAACTATAAAAAGGAGCATTGCCATCTATTTCTATAATAGAGGTAGATGATTCAGAAAAAGGATCCATGGAAAAGAGACTTATGATTGCAAGATATTACTCTAATGGGGGTGATTGAGAGTTAAGAGTATCAGTCTGGTTTGATTTGCTTTAAAACATAACTCATAGCTAGCTTGACCTTTCTCAGGATTCAGGGTCCAGATATTAATAACAGTGAATGAAATGATAGTGAATATCACAGAAAGCAACTCCTAGCATACTTTTGAGAACTTGAAAAAGTATGTTCTCTTATTTTCTCCAATGCTAGTATCTGAAAACTCAATATATTGAGTATATTGTGCTGGGCAGCACAGGAAAAACCTGATAGTGTGAAGTACATGCATCTTGAAAGTGCGCATATGATGGATTATCCTGCTTGTTAAATCCCTCTTGTTGTTTGGTTACTCAGTCGTGTCTGACTTTTTGTGACCCCATGGACTGCAGCATACCAACTTTCCCTGTCCTTCACCACCTCCTGAAACTTGCTCAAACTCATGTCCATTGAGTCAGTAATGCCATCCAACCATCTCATCCTCTGTCGCCCCCTTCACCTCCTGCCTTCAATCTTTCCCAGCATCGGGGTCTTTTCCAGTGAGTGGACTCTTCACATCTGGTGGCCAAAGTATTGGAGCTTCAGCTTCAGCATCAGTCTTTCCAATGAATATTCAGGGTTGATTTCCTTTAGGATTGACTAGTTTGATCTCCTTACTATCTAAGGAACTCTCAAGAGTCTTCTCCAGCACAACAATTTGAGAGTATTAATTCTTCACCACTGAGCCTTCCTGATGGTCCAACTCTCATATCCATACATGACTACTGGAAAAACCATGGTTTTGACTGTATGGACCAATAAATTTCTCCTATTTATGTGAACTAAGACTAGATTCTCCTTGCCAGCTCAGTTACCTTCTTGGCATCAGTAGGGCTCACAGACAATCCCTACATCTTTTTGACACAAACTAATCTAGATGGTTATTATGTCCGATTTGTACAGAGGATGAGATGGCTGGATAGCATCACCGACTTGATGGGCATGAGTTTGAGCAAACTCCGGGAGTTTGTGATGGGACAGGGAGGCCTGGGTTGCTGCGATTCATGGGGTCGCAAAGAGTCGGACACAACTGAGCGACAGAACTGAACTGAACTGTATTCTTTAAAATATATATCTTTATATCTATCTGTGTTGAAATTCACATTGATTGTATCCTAGTTTACTTAGGTATTAAGAATATAGATAATATCATGCAACATGGATAAGATTTTAAGATTTTAGTTACTCAAATTCACTTAATAGTCACAGTAAAAGGCACCTCAGTCTTTGTCAGTGAAAGTGTCCATAAGCAAGTAACTATGATACAAGGAACCCATCAAACCTAGGTACCAGCTTGAATACTTCCCTGAATCTATTAATATTATCTGCACACTTGACAACTATCAAAGACAGCTAGAACAAGAATTTTTATAGTAACAATAGGAGTCATTTTGTCCAGATACACATGTAGAGCTCCTCAATTTAAAAAATATAATTTGCATAATAATAACCATAGTAACACAGCTATTAATGAGAGAGCAGAGATTTAGGTATCCTATGGTGATGTTCAGTAGAGATTAAAATTTGTTCTCATGCAAACAAAAAATCAACAGCAAATTTTGATCAAAAGTGATTTAAAGCCACATTCTAAGAAAAAAATTACAAGTGAAAAACTCTCAGAAAGAGTAGTGTTTTATTTAGTTGTGTGGATAGTCTAAGCAAATTGAAAGCCCTATTTGTTACACAAAGAGAGAGCTTAGCACCACAAGTGATTGTTTAAAAAGAGCTTCATTTACTACTTTTATTCTGCCCTCATAGAGCATTTGGAGTTTTATTAATTTTAAAGAGAACTGACTTCCCTTTTAGAAATGATAAGGGATATATTATTTTCCTATATATTGTTACAGTGGATAGTATTAACAGCGTAGGTAATTATAGCTATTAGTGTTATAACATTCCATACATGGTAGTAAATAAATATAGAAATAGCCTAAGATTCTCTTAAACTAGGCTGTACCATAGTATAAGCCACTCTCTTCTATAGCCATTTCCCTCTTTTAATTTTTTAAATAATTATTTTTATTAGCTTTTTTGTTTTGTTTTTAATAAGTTTTATTTTTAAAGCAGTTTTAGGTTCACAGCAATATTGAGCAGTATATGCATGTTTCTCATATATTATCTTGCTCTCATACATATGTAGCCTTTCAAATTATCAACATCCCACACTAAGTTGGTACATTTGTTGCCAAGGATGAACCTACCTAATACATCATTATCTCCCAAAATCTACTGTTTACGTTAGAGAGTGCTCTTGGTGTTGTATATTCTACAGGTTTGGGTAAATTTTGTTGGGTACGAGCACAATTCGACCCATGACATCTACATAGACTAATAAAAGACATGCTACGAATTGAACCTATGTGTTCACACTGCAGATCCAATGCTTTGTCTTTATTTCCAGGCTTCTGGAAATCTATCTATGGCCAAAAAATCTATGGCAAAATAAATCAAAATATTTTAAATTGTGGAGTTTCTGTTGCCAGTAATTGTGCTAGATGCTGGAAATAAACTGATGAACAGGAAATACATTGTCCCTGACTTCATCAAGTCAGCTCCATAGGCACTGTTACTCCAATGTGAGAAACTGTAAGACAGACAAAGTATATGAGTCTATAATATAGGAATATGTAGAAGAGACATATCCATATAGAGACGTATCTAACATATAGAAGATATCTGAATTTAGGGTATCAGGTAAAGCTATATGGAATATCTGATTCCTAATATGCAGTGCTAAAAAAATATTCACACGAAGGGCAACAGAGCCAACCTGTTCAACAGAATTAATTACATGGTATATTCTTGCAAATGAAAGAAGTTCAGTATATTCAAACTAAAAATGAGAATGGAAAAAAGGCTATGGAGATAAATTAAGGTCTGTTCATGCATGCCATGATAATTATTTAAATTTTATCCTGAAAGATATGAGAAACTCTTAAGAGGTGGAGTAGTAGAAATACATAAGTAAATTTTTACTTTTAGACAGTGATCTAACTGCACTGTGAAGTGCAGACTGGGAATTGAGGATGGGGAGAAAGACTGCAGTTTGTAAAGTTCCTATGTAATAGATTATCATGGGGAAGGTATTGATATTGAAAATGAAAAGAAGCAAACAAATTAGGGAAATGTTTAGTATATAAAAAACAAAAAGTTTCTAATTGACTAAATAGGGAAAAATGAACAAACACACTCCAAGTGATTATAATCTTTTGATTTAGACTTTCTTTGAAATTTGAACAAAATCTGTATTTTAGTTAATTTTTTTTACAACATAGTATTTCTTTGTATTATCAGCCTATTATACAGAGTGAAGTAAGTCAGAAAGAGGAAAAACAAATATAATATATTAATGCATATATATGGAATCTAGAAAGATGGTATTGAACTTACTTGCAGGGAAGGAATGAAGATGCAGATATAGAGAACAGAGTTGTGGCCGGGGGTGGGAAGGGGAGAAGGAGATGTTGGGACGAATGGAGAGAGTAGCATAGAAACATACACACTAAAGGGTGGACAGAGGATGAGATGGCTGGATGGCATCACTGACTCAATGGACATGGGTGTGAACGGGCTCTGGGAGTTGGTGATGGACAGGGAGGTCTGGTGTGCTGCAGTCCTTGGGGTCACAAAGAGTCGGACACAACTGAGCGACTGAACTGAACTAAACATATGTAAGATAGCCAGTGAGAATTTGCTGTGTGATTCAGGAAGCTCAAACCAGTACTCTGCGATACCCCATAGGGGTGGGGTGGGGTAGGGTAGGAGGTGGCAGGCAGGTTCAAGAGGGAGGGGACATATGTATGTCCCCTGTGGATGATTAATGTTGATGTATGGAAGAAACCAAAACAATATTGTATAGCAGTTATCCTTTAATTAAAAATAAATATTAAAAAAAAGAAATCTAGCATTCTATTCATACTAAGTCAAACATGTGGAATCAAAATACCACACTTTTTTAGCTAGGCAAAAATTCATAAATTTTCTAATATATATATTATACATACTGTATATATGTATACAAATGTTTTTCTACTATACTTCATAAAAAGCTTGAGGAAGAACAGCAACAAAAATAGACAGATATTGGAAAACATAAACTGTATGAAATGGGAGCACTGAATATGAAGTAGAAAAAGTGAAACTAGATAAAAATAAAAGATCATCACATAGTCCAGTTGTTTTTAAACATAACTGCTCATTAGAAACACATCTGGAGCTTTGGAGGAAAAAAGCAATACCTGGGCATTTGTATTTTTCAAAAAGTTCCAAGATAATTCTGATATGCATCTGGACTTTAAAAAGTGATTACAGGTTTTTCCTTTAAATGATAGTTTTGGTAATATAGAATTCTATAATTTTCTGTTGACCAATCATGGTACAATGGTATTAAGCAAATAATAGTTACATAATCACAATAGTAAAAGATTTTTTTATAAGTTTTCACAATCAATAGCCAGATAAAAGAGAGAAGATAGTTTTAATTGCAAGCCATAATGGAAACATGATTAACCTAACAGTTGAAAACAATTATGTACAATTTGGAGGGATTAGTAGAGTGATTTGGTAAGTGGAATTACATACATGCACATGTTTTCATCTGCTCAGCCAGTCTATGTCTTTTGATTGGTGCATTTAATTCATTTATATTTAAGATAATTATTGATATATGTGATCCTATTACCATGTTCTTAATTGTTTTGGGTTTATTTTGTGTAAGTCTTTTCCTTCCCTTGTGTTTCCTGCCTAGAGAAGTTCCTTTAGCATTTGCTGTAAAGCTGTTTTGGTGGTGCTGAATTCTCTTAATTTTTGCTTGTCTGGAAAACTTTTGATTTCTCCATCAAATCTGAAAGAGAGTCTTGCTGGGTAGAGTATTCTTGGTTGTAGATTCTTCCCTTTCATCACTTTAAGTTTATCGTCCCATTCCTTTCTGGCTTGTGGAGTTTCTGTTGAGAAATCAGCTTACAGCCTTACAGGGGTTCTCTTGTATGTTATTTGCCAATTCTCCCTTATTGCGTTTAATATTTTATCTCTGTCTTTAATTTTTGTCAGTTTGATTACTCTGTATTCAATCTGTTCTTCCTTATGTTTAACCACCTGGGGCTCTCTGCACTTCCTGGACTTGGTTGAATATTTGCTTTCCCATGTTAGCGAAGTTTTCAGCTATATCTCGTCAAATATATTTCCTTTCTCTATTCTCTTTCTGGGACCCCTATAATTTGAATGTTGGTTTAATGTTGTCCCAGAGGTCTCTTGGGCTGTCTTCATTTTTTTGAAATTCTTCATTCTGTATTGCATTCTGTAGCAGTGATTTCTACCATTCTGACCTTCAGGTCATTTATCCATTCTGCCTCAGTTATTATGCTATTGATTTCTTCTACTGTATTGTTCACCTGTTTCTTTGTTCTTTAGTTCTTTTAGGTCTTTGGTAAACATTTCTTGTATCTTTTCCATTCTGTTTCTGAGATCCTGGATAAACTTCACTTATCATTATTCTGAATTCTTTTTCTGGAAGATGGCCTATATCTCCACTTCATTTATTTTTCTGGGGTTTTATCCTGTCCCTTCATCTGGAACATAACTCTCTGCTTTTTCATTCTGATTAACATTCTATAATGTCGATTTTGTTCTATCCACTGTGAAATTGTGCTTCTTCTTCATCTGCCCTCTGGTGGATGAGGCTAAGAGGCTTGTGTAAGCTTCCTGATGGGAGAGACTGGCAGTGGGGAAGACTGAGTTTTGCTCTGGTGGGCAGGGCCATGCTCAGTAAAACTTTAATCCAGTTATCCACTGATGGGTGAGGTTATTGTTAATTAGTCCCTGTTAATTATCTGGCCTGAGGTGACCCAACCCTGGGGTCTACTTGGGTTCTCTGGTAGGGTTAACGGCAACATCCAAGAAGGCTTATGCCAAGGGGCATCTTCCAGGACTGCTGCTGCCAGCGCCCTGGTCCCAGTGGCGAGCCACTGCCAGCCCACATCTCTACATGAGACGCTCCAACACTGGCGGGTAGTACCTAGTTCAGTCTCCTGTGGGGTCACTGCTCCTTTCCCCTGGGTCTTGGTGCTCACAGGATTTTGTTTGTGCCCTCCAAGAGTGGAATCTGTTTCCTCCAGTCCTATGGAAGTCCTGTAATCAAATCCCATTGGCCTTCAAAGGCAGATTCCCTGGGGATTCCCAGTCCCTTTGCTGGATCTCCAAGCTTCGACTCTTAATGTGAGACTTAGAACTTTTACAACAGTAAGAGAATTTCTTTGGTATTCTAATTCTCCAGACTGTTCATTGCCCACCTGGTGGGCATGAGATTTGATTTTATCATGTTTATGCCCCTCCTATGATCTTGCTAAGGCTTATTCTTTGTCTTTGGACATGGGGTATGTTTTCTTTGGTGGGTTCCAATGTCCTCCTCTTGATTGTTTTCTTAACAGCTAGTTGCTATTTTGGTGTTCTCACAGGAGATGATATTGACTTTGTAATAGTATATACTTAATTTTATTTCTGTTTCTTTATAAGAATTGATAAATGTATATTTAAATTTGTATTTTTTAGAAACAATAGATGGAAAGAATTAGATCCACCTTGCTTGCCATGGTGAACTAGCAACCTTTTTTTTCTTTCCATTTTCTTTTCTTTGTACTGCAAAGTATCAGAACAAAGGAAAAAGTACCTATTTATAACTGGTCATATTATTAAATGTACTACATATTATCTTCAGATATAGCTATGAGCCATTATTTTTAAACCATGTCTGCTAATCTTGTTGTCATTTTATTTACCTAGATAATACAATACAGTTTACAATGATTTTTTCATAGGAAGACATTTTTAAGAACCAGTATATCCTTTATTTGTGACATTTGTCTATTTCCTAATATAATTGGATTATATATTTTCTATTACTATCAAATGGTCTTTAGAAATATAGGTAAATTAGAGTGCCCAATTGGTTTTTCTATTAGTATTCATTATTTCATATACTATTACATATCCTTTTAATTTTCCTTCTTCAACTAAATGTATTCTTTAATCTTCTATCATAAAGAGTACCTCATTTTCTTTGTAAGTGTAATAGTCCTCATTGCTTTTTGGTTCTCTGTTTTTTTCACATGGCCTCCTAAAGATGATATGACTAAGATAACTACTAGAGTACTATAGTTAAGATGAAGAGATATTATTGATTTGTAAATTGAGGTATTGTAATATGTGTGTCCTATTTCTGGCCTCTTTTAATATGGTTTAATACCTCATTCCATTTTTATTGCCTTTAGGTAGTGAACAAATGTCTTCATTGAATTACACAAAGAGATACATAAATCTTATTCCTGAGAAAATTGCATTTAGTTCAGAGATCATCAATGTGTATGACTAATCTGAATTTATTTTTCAAATGTGCTTTGCCTTTACATATTTTAAATAGATTTTACCAACCTTTGTACTTCTTAATTACCTTATATTGTTAGGTGTTTTTGGAATTCAACCAGTTTCCCTAATCTCAAAAAAATTAAAATAAGTTTTCTCTGCAAATTTTAAAACTTCACCTTCTTTTCCAGATCATTAACAAACGTATTGAATAGAAGACACACTTCTGGATCCTAGACTAACCCTGCTAATTAACCTCTTTGCTTCTTAAGGATTTGAAACTTATTTCCACTCAATTTCTACCACTTAACTTGTTTTTAATGGCTGAGGGCCATCTCCAGCAGGGTAGAGGGCCCTGAGCAAATCATTTTGCCGTCTCATTGCTTAACATTTTTATTCATATGAAATCATGTGAAAGTTAACATCAAGGGCAACCTTAAAGTATAAAGCTCCTGAGAGCTGTGTATAAAGAAGACTTGTTAGATAGCAAACCCATTTCCAAATCCTCCTCCAGTTATTTTTTTAATGAGTCAGTGCTTCTCAGAGTTTAGCTTTAATAGAGAATGAGCTAGGAGAAGATGTTAAAAATGTGGAATCCTTTGCCTCCCTTTGGATCTGTTGAATCAGAATGTGGCATGTGACTCGTTTTACCCTTTTAAATGTCAGGTGAGTGTTATCTCCTCGGTTCTGTCTCATCTCAACAAAAATTTGAAGTGACAGACATTAAAGCCCTAGGCACATCACAGCTCTTGGACAGACCGTAATATAGCTCTCGAGTCATGAACAGACCGTGTTATAGCTCTTAGATCAGTGTTACAGCTCCGTGTTACAGCTCGGTTTTATTTAGAAAATAGCAGGAAAATACATCTTCGAGGTGTGAGGGCATGCCAACCCAAAGACATGAAGAGAAGACAGAGCCCCGGCCCTTTGGCTCCTCTTTTTATATGTTTTTTTCCTCCACACACCCCCCCCAACCCAGGCCTGCCCTATGTAAATTGGGCTAGCCAGGAGTGCTATTTTTCTACCTGAGGTCCTCACTCCGGTCCTCAGAACTTCCTTTGACCTTCCTTTGTTCTGTTTTCGCAGGCTTTTCCCTTCCTTTTCTTTCAGCCACCACCATTTTGGACTCCTGTTCCCTATTCTAACTACCTAACATAAGAAACAACCTAGATGAATACTACTTGCCTATGCTTTGCTTCTTAAAGTCTTGTCCAAGGATTAGAAGAATCAGCATCCACAGTTTATTGGAAATGCAGAATCTCAGACCTCTTCCCAGGTGCTGAATCAGAATTTAAGTTTTTAACAGTATTCTTACATGTTGTTTGCCTGTTAAAATTTGAGAAGCACTCTGCAGACCACACTTTGAGAAACACTACAGTGCAAGAAAACAATCACATGTCATTTTTAGTAGCAGCTATAGATTTCATTTCCTCCTCAGTCCCCTTCTCTCCTTTAGCATTTACCAGTTTACCTAGATCTAGGCTTTGCAGTGTCTATGGTTTGTCTTTTTTGTTGTTGTTTTTACTGGATAATGAACTATGCACTGTACTTAAATGATACTTGTCTGATAGAACATGTTGTCTAGCATGTTATGTTTAACTTCCCATTATAGATTTTAGATTTAAGTAGAGATTAGGCATTACGTCAGAAGAAGGCAATGGCACCCCACTCCAGTACTTGTGCCCAGAAAGTCCCATGGATGGAGGAGCCTGGTAGGCTGCCGTCCATGGGGTCGCTAAGAGTCGGACATGACTGAGCAACTTCACTTTCACTTTTCACTTTTATGTACTGGAGAAGGAAATGACAACCCACTCCGGTGTTCTTGCCTGGAGAATCCCAGGGACGGGGGTGCCTGGTGGGCTGCCGTCTATGGGGTCGCACAGAGTCGGACACGACTGAAGCGACTTAGCAGCAGCAACAATAGGCATTATGTCTCCTTTATCTTAGTGTGTTAAAGAAAAAAGGTATTACTCTTGTTAAAGGTAAGAGTTTATTCAAGAGGGACTAATACAATGGGTTTTTGCAGTAGGGGAGAGAGATTGGGCTCAATTGCAAATGCAATAAGGACATGTGTAGATTTACTGCCAAGGAATGGATAGGGGTCAGTTCAGTTCAGTTGCTCAGTCATGACCGACTCTTTGTGACTCCATGAACCGTAGCATGCCAGGCCTCCCTGTCCATCACCAACTTCTGGAGTTTACTCAAATCCTTGTCCATCGATTCAGTGATGCCATCCAGCCATCTCATCCTCTGTCGTCCCCTTCTCCTCCTGCCCTCAATCTTTCCCAGCATCAGGGTCTTTTCAAATGAGTCAGCTCTTCATGTCAGGTGGCCAAAGTATTGGAGTTTCAGCTTCAACATCAGACCTTCCAATGAACACCCAGGATTGATCTTTAGGATGAACTGGTTGGATCTCCTTGAAGTCCAAGGGACTCTCAAGATTCTTCTCCAACACCACAATTCAAAAGCATCAATTCTTCAGCACTCAGCTTTCCTTATAGTTCAACTCTCGCATCCATACATGACTACTGGAAAAACCATAGCCTTGACTAGATAGGCCTTTGTTGGCAAAGTAATGTCTCTGCTTTTTAATATAGGTTGGTCTTAACTTTCCTTCCAAGGAGTAAGCGTCTTTTAATTTCAGTGCTGCAATCACCATCTGCAGTGATTTTGGAGCCCAGAAAAATAAAATCAGCCACTGTTTCCACTGTTTCCCTTCTATTTGCCATGAAGTGATGGGACCGGATGTCATGATCTTAGTTTTCTGAATGTTGAGCTTTAAGCCAACTTTTTCACTCTCCTCTTTCACTTTCATCAAGAGGCTCTTTAGTTCATCTTCACTTTCGGCCATTAAAGTTGGTGTCATCTGCATATCAGAGGTTATTGATATTTCTCCCAGCAATCTTGATTCCAACTTGTGCTTCTTCCAGTCCAGCATTTCTCATGATGTACTCTGCATATAAGTTAAATAAACAGGGTGACAATATACAGCCTTGACGTACTCCTTTTCCTATTTGGAACCAGTCTGTTGTTCCATGTCCAGTTCTCACTGTTCCTTCCTGACCTGCATACAGGTTTCTCAAGAGGTAGGTCAGGTGGTCTGGTATTCCCATCTCTTTCAGAATTTTCCACAGTTTATTGTGATCCACAAAAGCTTTGGCATAGTCAGTAAAGCAGAAATAGATGTTTTTCTGGAACTCTCTTGCTTTTTCAGTGATACATCGGATGTTGGCAATTTGATCTCTGGTTCCTCTGCCTTTTCTAAAACCAGCTTGAACATCTGGAAGTTCACGGTTCACGTATTGCTGAAGCCTGGCTTGGAGAATTTTAAGTATTACTTTACTATTGTGTGAGATGAGGTCAGTGGATGGAAAATTACTAGAAGGAAACATCAAGACTATGGGAATTTTTTCTAAACCAACTCAACAGGATTCTTGTGGAAGGCATGCTAGGGGGATGAGATATTAAGGGTGGTGGATAAGGAATTTGGCTAGGTATCTAGAGTGATAATATATCTAGAATAGAGGATCTAACTACACCTATTCAGTAGGTTTCTTGTCAAAACCAGGTAAGTAGACAAAAGATTCACTTAGACCCCCAGTTTGGGTGGGACCTGGTCAAAAAGATAATTCAGATACACATAAATAAAATTTGGTGAAGGAAAGAGTCTTTTCAAGTGTTACATATGTGTTTTATTGCCTTTAGTATTTTGGGGAATTTTTAAAACCATGTTAATTTTCTTTGATAATATTCTGGCTTCTTAGAAATTTCCTGGTCTTATTTTTCTTATAAATATTTTTAGAGTATCCAAGTTTAATCTATATTGTTTAAAAAACTCAGATAAAAAGTATTATCTTTATAATTAGCAAATTTTAAGTTGATTTTGTGATTCCACAATATATAAGATTACCTTTTGCTCCTCTGTAAACATAAGCAAGCACTTGTTTTTAACCATATACTAAGCATTGTAGGCAGTAAGTTAATCTGTTCCTACTTATATTTTATAGTTTATTGTCTATCTCAAAAGTACCAATCCAAATGAATATGTAGATCTTGATTTAAAACCAGAAGTTTAAGTGAGAACCTATACATTTGGCAGATTTGCACTGATAGGAAAATTGAGTTGTTTGCAAAACAATTATTTTTTAAACATGAACTTACATTTAATACATACCATAGTTATGCTTATAAATAAAATAAAAAAGATAAAGTGAAGCAGAAGAAGGTATTTGTTATTTACAAGTCACCCTTCGGATTTCTGAGAGTACAGAGTAACTCTACATTCAGCGGCATTTCATACATATCAGAATGGTTCTAAGGAATACTATGGAGGATGCAGCATCAAGGGACTTGGTATTTAGCTGAATAGGTTAGCACTGAAAGCCACAAATATATAGAGAGATATATATAGATGGAGGGAGAGACTCAAACCTGAGAAATTTGTAGAAGCTGTTGGGAAGGTTGGAAAGAAGGAGGCATGGAAGCTGGAAATGAAGAGGAAGACTTTTTGGATAAAAGAGAAGTATGATTAATTATCATTTAAATTGTTTGCTCTGTACTAGGTAATATACCTTCTCTTGCATAACTTTATCAAAATATTCAGTTAAAGCTATATTGTTGCTTTGTAATGCTTTGTAGAGAGGATTTGTATTTTGGAGCTACGAGGAAGTGTTGAGTTCAGTTGTAAGGTATGTTGTTGTTTAGTCGCTCAGTCATGTCCGACTCTGCAATCCCACAGACTGTAGCCCGCCAGGCTCCTCTGTCCATGGGATTTCCCAGGCAAGAAGACAGGAGTGGGTTGCCATTTCCTTCTCTAGGGGATCTTCCCTACCCAGGAATTGAACCTGCTTCTCCTGAATTGGCAGGCAGATTCTTTACCATTGAGCCACCTGGGAAGCCTTGTGAGATATGTACTTGTGTGCATGTAGACTTTCCTTAAACAGTCTTTCTTCTGTAAGCTCATGTGAGCTTGTGCTAATATCATTTAAAAAATATGGCTAGAAAATTCAGTTCTCCTGTAAAGAGTGTGCTCTTTAATTTTGTACTGCCACTTTGTAAAGTATGCTCCTCTATTTTTGCTAGATTTGTTCTTTTGTTCACTAAATTTAGATTTGAAAGGGAACCTGAGGGTCATCAAATATAAAATCTTGCCAAGGTCAGGAAACCTCTCTCCTGACAGCTTGTACTTGTACTATTCTATTTCACTAAACAGCTCTAACTGCTCCAGGCTGTTTGTATTACACAATTCCCTCCTCACAACTTTCTTCAATGTTTCTAGTTCTCTACAACAGCTATGTGGCTGCAGTGTTTTCTTTGTCATGTCTTTTGAATATTTGAAGAGAGCTCTGCTATTCCCATTCTTCTTTTAAAAATATTTAATCTATTTATCCTTTGTTTCAACCTGTGAATTCTGCAATAAAGCACAATAGTCTATAGATATCATCGAAAAGTCCTACTACTCAGTGGTACTGTTATTTGAAGCTGAACTGTATACTTTATGGAACTTTGTGATCACACATTCTAAAATACTGACTTATAATTAATTGGAACTGTGTCTTTATAATTTTTTTATGTATAGGGCTCTGTTTTACAACTTATTTTTTGATGACATATATTTGCTTAGTTAAGTTTGTTAGGAAGCTATTTGATAAATATTTTTTTCCATTTATTTTTATTAGTTGGAGGCTAATTACAATATTGTAGTGGTTTTTGCCATACATTGACATGAATCAGCCATGGATTTACATGTGTTCCCCATCCCGATCCCCCCTCCTGATAAATATATTTAAGTTAAACTTTCCATGACTTGTTTGCAGAGTTTCCCTTTAGATAAATCAAATTATGACTGGGGGAATGAAGCTTTTCAGTTTTTCTCTTTTGGATGTGTTCTTCATTACAGCATACCAATGTGTGGTCAGTAGATCTCATATATCAAGGGGATTCCTAATTATGCAAATATTTGAGTCCTATCAAGGACCTATTCATGCCAGCATCTGTGTGTTTAATTCTCCAAGTGATTTTTGTTAAAATATGGTAACATTTAAAAGACTTTACTTATGATCTCAAGGAAACTGAATCAGGATTATGGATCATATATTCAATTTATTGTTACAAAATAAAATTATATAAACCCTGTATTCTTGGAACCATAAAATCAATGGTAACTTTAGTAGATAATGTATAATTTGATTATCACCTAAATCTAAATAAGCAGGATATCTTCTCTCATTGGTATTTTGCCATCTAGTATAGTGACCTGCCGTCTATGGGGTCGCACAGAGTCGAACACGACTGAAGCGACTTAGCAGCAGCAGCATAGTGACCTAAATAAAAAAGACAAAACTCTAAGGCAAAACAAGGCTTATATAATTACCTGGTATTAATAAATTATACATTTATTAACAATTAGGATTACATGATTGCTAAAAATCCTTTAAGTTCTGCATTATATTACTACTTTAAAACTCTATTTTCGGAGTTGACAAAGAAATTACCTTACGTAAGAAAACTGACTACCTAGAAATACATGCCTTTTTCTTTTCACAAATGCATTTTAAAGCTATAAGCTCTTAGTCTTTCTCTTTATTAAGTCAGAAAAATTGATTTATTTCCACATATTTCTCCCAAAAGAAGTTTCTTCTTTACACACTAAATTTCTTTTCCAGACGGTCATGCTTCAAGCAGTATGAGAAAGCCCTAGACCATTGATGTGGGGTTTATTATTATCGATTAATGAAGAGCCTTAATCTGATAACTTGTTTTCCAGAGTGAATTTCAAGGAAATATGTACATGAGAACCCGTATTTACATTGATCTCCTAGGAAAAGCAAAGATAGGCACTTATGACTATGTATCAATCGCTGGAACTCATGCCCTCAGAAGAGAAGGTAAAAAAGGACACCCTCTATTCTTTTCAGGAATGTTCAATGAGCAAACCATTTATATTAAGTTTGAAGACGTTTAAAATATTTGGGTGCTATGATAGGAAATATTTAGATTATCAGCAGGGAGAGAAGCTCTTGGGTGTATCTTTTGATTAACCACAGTACTATGCCATTCCATGTTCTCTCTGTTCCCCTTAAAATGGGAAGCCATAAGCGAAGTGAAAGTGAAGTCGCAGTCCTGTCGTTGAGACCCCGTACTGGAGTGGGTAGTTGTTCTCTTCTCTAGGGGATCTTCCCAACCCAGGGATGGAACCCAGGTCTCCTGTATTGCAGGCGGATTCTTTACCAGCTGATCTACCAGGGAAGCCATAAATTAGAATAATATTCAATCTTCTCAACATGTCTTTCCAGACTCTACACAATCTGGCTCTTGCCTACTTTTGAATTATTCTCTTCCTTATTTACTATGTTTCAGCTACAGTGATTTTCAGATGATTTTCTTTTAGCTGTTATTTTTTACAATAGGCCCATCCCAGAAGTTCTGTAGGCTGATTCCTTTATGTCATTTTTCTTTTTTTTAACTTCCTCCCTTTTTCTTTTTTCCTTACAGTTATGGAGCTATAACTGACATAAAATACTCTGTAAATGTAAAGTGTACAATGTATTGATTTGATACATTTTACATATTGTGAAATGATTATCCCCATAACATAAGCTAATGCCTCTATCACACAACATAATTATCATTTCTCTTTTGTAGTTAGAACATTTAAGATCTACTTTCTTAGCAACTTTCAATTATATGATGCATAATTATTAACTATAATCACTGTACTGTACATTAGATCACCAGAACTTATTCAGTTTGTAACTGGAAGACTGTACTCTTTGACCCAAATCTCTGCATATTCCCACCCACCCCACCCCACCCCAGTCTCTAGTGACCATCATTCTATCTGTTTCTATGAATTCAGCTTGTTTTTAGATTCCACATATAATTATATTGTTACCAAGTCCAAGTTCATACTGATTGTTGCACAGCAGGTTAATAAATCAAAAGACAGGTTGTTGGGACAAGAAACAGTAACTTTATTCAGAAAGCCCACAGAGGAAGAACATGGTAGACTAGTGTCCCAAAGAACATCTTCCCTGAGTTGGGTGCTAGTTTCTTTCATAGAACAAAGAGGGACAAGTGAGGAGATAAACTTAAAAGGCATTAAGTGAGTGAAGTTGCTCAGTCGTGTCCAACTCTTTGAGACCCCATGGACTGTAGCCCACCAAGCTCCTCCGTCCATGGGATTCTCCAGGCAAGAGTGGGTTGCCATTTCCTTCTCCAGGGGATCTTCCCCACCCAGGGATCGAACCTGGGTTTCCCACATTGGAGGCAGACGCTTTAACCTCTGAGCCACCAGGGAAGCCCCTAAAAGGCATTAAATTGCTGCAAATATTTCCTAGTTCTGGCCAGACTTTGGGGAGGCAGGTGATAATTTCTTCTTTCTTGGAGTTGACCGTGTGAGCCTGGTCAGATGTTTCCTATGAGCTAAACAAAGGACTTTAGTATGCTTGGGCAAAGTAAAATAAACAGATTCAATATGTCAGCTCTGTTCTTCTCTGTTACAATATCATTTCTCTCTATCCAACTTATTTCACTTAGTATAAGGTTGTCAGGGTTTATCCATGTACAAACAGCAAGATGTCCTCTTTTCATGGCTAAATAATATTCCATCATTATTATATAATTACAACATTTATGCACATATACACACACACCACACACACATACCAAATTTTCTTTATCCATTTATGCATTGACAGACACACTTAGGTTTTTTCCATATTTTGGCTATTATGAATAATGCTAAAATGAATATGGAGTATAGATTTCTCTTCCAAAAAATAGTTTTATTTACTTTGTATATTTACCCAGAAGTCAGATTGTTCAATAGGTTTTTTCCATATTTTGGCTATTATGAATAATGCTAAAATGAATATGGAGTATAGATTTCTCTTCCAAAAAATAGTTTTATTTACTTTGTATATTTACCCAGAAGTCAGATTGTTCAATCACATGGTAGTTCTGTTTTTAATTTTTTGAGGATCTTCCGTAGAGTTTCCCATAGGGGATGTACCAATTTACTATCCACCAACAGTGCATAAGAGGTCCCTTTTCTCACAATCCTCATTAGTACTTCTTATCTCTTCTCTCTTGATAATAGCCATTCTAACAGAGGAAGTAATTTCTCACTGTGATTTTTATTTGCATTTCCTAATGATCAGTGATGTTGAGAGGCTTTTCATGTATATACTTGTTAGTTGTTTGTTTATCTTCTTGAGAAAATATCTATTTCAGCTCCTTTGCCAATTTTTAAATTGGATTAGTTTTTGATTTTCTTTTTTCTATTTACTTCTATGAGTTTTTTATAAGATATGATTTGCAAATATTTTCTCCCATTCTGTAGATTGTCTTTTCATTTTGTTGATGGTTTCCTTTGCTGTGGAGAAGCTTTTTAGTTTAATGTAGCCCCACTTGTTTCTTTTTGCTCTTCTTGTCATTTCTTTTGGTGTCAAAGTAAAAAAAAAAAAAGAAAAAAAAATATATAGTCCAATGTCAAGGAGTATGCCTTCTATGTTTTCTTCTAGGAGTTTTATGGTTTCAACTCTTACATTCAAGTATTTGAGTCTTTAATCCATCGTAAGTTGAATTTTATGTATAGTGTGAGATAAGGATCCAGTTTCGCTCCTTGTTATGTGGCTGTCCCAATTTTCCCAGTAACATTTATTGAAGAAAATGTCCCTTCTCCATTGTGATTTATTGCCTCTTTTGTCCTACATTAATTGGATACATGCATGAATTTATTTCTGGGCTCTCCATTGTGTTCCATTGGTCTGTATCTTGTTTTTATGCCAATATTATATGTTCTGATTACTGTAGGTTTGTAATATGGTTTGAAATCAAAAGGGGTGAAGCTTCTAGCTTTGTTCTTCTTTTTCAAGATTACTTTGGCTATCCTGGGTATTTTGTTATTCCATACAAAAGGATCTGCATATTTGTTTCTTAGGTTAAGGAAGTTTCTTGTCATTATTTCTTCTAGTTCCTTCACCCATTTTCTCTCTTTAATGGGATCCCTATAGTACATATCATTATGGGAGTCCATAAATTCTGTTAAAGCTATCATCACTGTTTTTATTCTTTTTTATTTGTCTTCTTCTGATTGAATTCCGCTGCTATGTCCTTGAGTTTGCTGATTATTTCCTTGACTTTATCTAGTCAACTGTTTAATTTCTCTATTGAATTTGTAAGTTCAGATGTTATACTTTTCAGGTCTGTTATTTCTGTTTAGTACTTTTAAATATTTTATCTTTGTTCTCCTGACCTCAGTGAGCATCTCTATGACCATTATTTTGACTCTATATGAATCTTCATTTGATTTTGATCTACTTCTATAGTTTCATCTTGTTCTTTTGTTTGGAACATATTTCTGTGTTTGTTCATTTTCCATGATTCTTTGTGTTGTTTTATGTGCATTAGGTAAAACAACCACCTCTCCTGGGCCTGACAGAGTGGTCTCATGTAGGAGATGAATGAACCTTGTCAGCTAGCCCAACCCATGCTCCTGATTGTTTCTCAAATCTTGATGATTGTCCAATCCCCTTCCTTTGCTCTTAGTGGCTCCAAATAATTTGAAGGTGTGCCAAGATCCATCAATGTCCCAAAAGAGCGGATCATAGTCAGCATGTATATTCAGGCTGATAGAACTGGATCCCAGGCAATAACTGGGAAATGCATGGTTAAGTCACTCCTGGGGGTGGGGTATGACTTTTTGCCATCTCCCACTGTACTGGACAGGCTTCCCTTGTAGCTCAGTCGGTGAAGAATCTGCCTGCAGTGCAGGAGACCCAGGTTCAATCCCTGGGTGGGGAAGATCCTCTGAGCACGGAAATGGCAACCCACTCCAGGATTCTTGCCTGGGAAATCCCATGGACAGAGGAGTTTAGTGGACTATAGTCCATGAGGTTGCAAGAGTCAGACACGACTTAGCAGCTAGAGAGCGAGAGAGACTGTACTGTGCTCATGTGTGTAACATTTTTTGTGTGTGTGGGGGTTGGGTACTCCTAAGCCCATTATGGACTCTCTTGTTTGCTACAGTCCCATGGGAATCCATTTAGAGCCAGACAATCTGGGAAGCTGTCCCTTGGGTAGCAGCTTCTAAAGCTGGGGTGCAGAACTGTGTACAAGCTCTTTTCCAGGGGAATTACTTGTGAATTGGAGCAGGCAGCAGAGAAAGGACAAGAGAGGTGTCCACTGGCTTCCCTGTTCTCAGCTGAGGTTCATGGCCAGCCTAGTGATGTATGCTAAATTAGAAGCTTGACTTTCAGACCACAGCCTTTAAAGTATACAAATAGCCCCCATTTAGGGAAAGACTGGGAGATGGTCAATTTTTGCCACTGTCTCTGCCCTGAGCTTTCAGTTGATAACTGCAGAGAATGCTTGATCCTGTTAATTACTTCTTTATTTGCTGTGGTCTTGTGGGTCTCATGGACTTGAGCTCCGTTGGCTTTCCCAGGTAAATGTCTTGGGGGCCTGCCCTTCTTTGGGAGTTTTAAAGTTGGTGTGCTAGATGTAGTGTACAAACTCTTTCCTTTTCAGGGAGAGGCTGGGAGTTTTCTCCTAATTTTACAGTCCTATGCTGGCAATAAGGTTTATAGGGAGAGCATGTCTTAGATTTTCCTACCCACTTCATTGTGGATGTTTTCTCATTCACCCAATGTGTAAGAGTTGCTCAGTTGATTTCTGGATTTCTTTTAGAGGGAACTGCTCCATGTGTAGTTAGTTATTTGGTGTGTCCATGGGAGGAGGGAAGTTCAGGAGCCTCCTATCTCACTTGGTTTAAAGACTACCTCCTTTCATGTCTTTAGTGTCTCTGGTGAACTATGAATTCCTCAGAGAAACTTTTCCTTTGAATTCAATCTAAGGTAGCTTCTGTTATGTCACCCTATAATGTTTTATTCATGGTATTGATTACTCTCTCTAATAGTGTCTATTTGTTTCATTTAAAAAATTTTTATTGTGTTAAGTCATATAAAGCATACTATTTTAACATATTATACAGTTCAAGTGCACCAAGTACATTCACATCATTGTACAATTCTCACCACCATCCATCTCCCAAATTTTTCACTTTCCTAAAATGAAACTCTGTCCCCATTAAACACTCTAAGTTTTTCTTCCTTCCTCCAGTAGTACTTAAGATTTATGAGAACAAGTGTATATAATATATACATATGACTTATACATATTATAAATATATAGGTATTGCATATTATTATAATTTATAAGGTGTAGTTCAATGAACTCACTTTATCCAAGAGTTTGGATTTTACATATAGAGTATTCTACATATTTAAATATAGAAATATCTCTGAGTAAAATTAGCCTTTTTAAATTGTTAAATAGTTTATATATATATATATATATATATGTTCTATATAAAGACAAGTCTTTAATTTGAAAGTCAGCTTGCTGCTTCACTTATCTTTTGAGCTACTGAAGTTGACTTGTTGGAAAGGAAAGATGTGAACACAGACCTCTACTGAAGAAGAACAAAAAAGTTGTCAGTGTGAAGAATCAGTCTGTGATCTGGGAATGTTAGCTTGCTTCAGCTTAGAAATCCAGTGATTGTACAAAATTTTTCCAGATTGAAACTCAGAGATGGAGACAATCTGATCCTTTCTAGGCTCCAAAATATAGGGTTGCTGTTTGATGAAGTACATGTTAGTCTGTCCATGAAAAAATAAAATAATGGACTAGCTTCTTAGAATCCCATCAGAATAAGATACTTAGGAAAAGAACATTGTTGTTCTTTTGAGTTTCAACAAGTGAGAATCAAGGCATTATTAGTATAAACAGAAGGCAATAATAAAGGAGATAGAATATGGAGCTTTCTGTAAGTTGAGAAGAATCACACCAATATAATACCAAACATGTCTTGCTCATTAAAGAAATTTTGAAATATTGACTCAAGCAAATCAGAATAGCACTGGAAAATCTCAGATTTCTCTCCTCTGTGTTATAAAGTTAACACCCTGTGTGTGTGCTTAGTTGCTCAGCCCTGTCTGACTCTTTGGCGACCCCGTGGACTGTAGCCCACCAGGCTCCTCTGTCCATGGGATTCTCCAGGCTAGAATACTGGAGTGGTTGCCATGCCCTCCTCCAGGGGATCTTCCCAACCCAGGGTTGAACCCAGGTCTCCCACATTGCAGACGGATTCTTTACCATCTGAGCCAACAGGGAGGCCCATAAGGTTAGTGCTTAGTCATGCAGTCATGTCTGACTTTGTGGCCCCATGGACTGCAGTCCATCAGGCTCCTCTGTTAATGGAGTTTCTCCAGGCAAGAATACTGGAGTGGGGTGCCATTTCCTTCTCCAGTAAAGTTGGTACTACCAACCAAAAAAACAAAAAAACAAAAAAAAAAAAACAAGTCTGGTTCAACTGTAGTGATAAATTTAGGGATTTGTTGAAATGGTGCTGTTAGAAAAAGATAATGGTATAATTGACATATTGAATAGTTGCTAGCCATATTTATTTAATTTCCTTTCTTCCATATTTTGTTAGCTTTTAAATTATAAAATAAATAGACCTTTTACACATTTTGTTGTAGTTCAGGTTCTGTAGTTGAACTCTGCTGTGCTATATACTTGGAGTCTCTATTGTCTATTTCTGCCACAATAACTGATTAATCTGATCATCCAAGAAGTCTTCCTAGTGCCCTGAACCCAAGTCTGATTCCCTCTTTAGAGACCAAGATGTTTTATCTAAGTAAGTTTTAATTATGTATTCAGTATTGTGATCATTATAATCTTATGTGTCTCCCTCACTTTACTGTATATTTCATGCCTCTGGGTCTGCATCTCTTTTTATCATTGCATTGCCAATATCCAGTTCAGTGACTAGATGCTGAACGAATGACCATAATTTGTTGTTGGGTGAAATAGGAGAATTACCTCAACCTAGGGAAGATGCACTTACTGACCAATATTTTTTTTCCTCTGATGTTAGACAATATTTCCCCAACATCTCCAATTTTACCATGGAATGTGGTAGAAAGTCAAACAATTATGTAGTAACTATATGGTTACCTAATACTATACATTTTGTCTGATAAATAATCATACCTTTTAAGAATGTCAAGTCTAATAAACAATTTTTGACTGTCCATTCACCCTTTACAATTACTAATTTGCTAATAAATAATAAGAGGACTCATGACTGGTTTTTATTGAGCATCTATCATATGCTTTCTAGGCTTGTATATAGTAGTTATGTTACTTAATCTTTATAACTATGCTAGAAATACTTACTCTTTACAAGTATGGCCTCTTCTGATAGACGTTGAAAATGAGACTAAGTGCTTAAAGCCCATATCCAACTGGTAGGAAGCAGAGGCTATATTACAACCCAAATCTATCTTGCGTCAAAGCTTCTGCATACTCTTTAACTAAATTTTTGAATATTGAACTAAACTTTTCTTCTGAAAACTTCATGTTCTGTATCTAAAGCCATAAAATAGTAGAAAAATGTCAAATACTGCGTGCTATTTATACAGTGGATAAAAATGTTTTGTATTACATTAAACTTGTAACATTAAAGCAGCATGACATTTTAAATTGTTTAACTAGCTGGCTTCTTTCAGAGAAGGCAATGGCAACCCACTCCAGTCCTCTTGCCTGGAAAATCCCAAGGACGGAGGAGCCTGGTAGGCTGCAGTCCATGGGGTCGCTAAGAGTCGGA